>NC_136068.1:1872687335-1873887335 GCF_964261635.1 Lissotriton helveticus | reverse complement strand
GGGATTCATTTTTTCCCATTTTAAACTTCAATTAGGTTTCAAATAGATCTGACAAAATAGAAGAAATTGATTGCCACTTAGAAATATGCAAAGAGAGCTGTATATGTACTGATTTTAGCACTGTAAATCATTGGTTGATGCCATGTAACACTGCACCTAAACTCCATAAACCCAGGGTACCTGTGGAATCTCTCGGATGTGGGAAAAAAGGACATAAATATAGCATGGATACCATTTGTGAAATACGTCATGAAAGTGCTCTACCTTTTTCTCTGCGCCCAGATTTTACAAGCCAAATCTTTTTAACATAAACTACAGCTTTGAATAGTCCACTCTTTTTTTTCTCTGATGGATCTTGCTATGTACTGAAAGTGGTTGGATATAGAATTTCAAACAGTCACCCAATGAGGACAAGGAATTGGATAACTGAACTACAAACTAGAAATCAAATTCATGTAAAACATTCTTAACACCATGCTATAAAGATAGAGAATTTATACTGCAGGCCTAAATCTTCTGAAGAAACGTAGGCGAGCCAAAACCATACACAATAAGAGATCAGGAAAAGTAATACGGAATAGCACTATTAAAATTTGATGATCTGAGATCTTTCTTAAATGATATGTTTTAGTCACTATTAAACTTTAGATTGAGAATGCTCATTCACTTTCGTAGAACAAATCATAATGACTGTGTAATTTAGTCAATATATTTAGTTTATCAAATCTTTAGACGTTTATAAGTGCATCAATAAAAATAAGAGATTAACAAGAACAATCAGTACCCAAAGCTCGCACGTTCAGGAAAGGACATGAATTTGTCAACTCAAGTAGTCCCTGAAGGAAAGGCCCACTGGGCACACATGAGCCAAGTTTAGAAAGGAAACTAGATATATCCACAGCAAATCTCTAAAACAGTTTGTAATCAGCAGGTATGCAGAACAGCAGCCGCTTGTGATCACCAACAGCTGCACAAGCACACAAAAGCCTCGCCTCATTAATGCACAAAAGACACAATCACAAGCTCTCCTCTAACAGGCATTCATACTCCAAATCCCACTTGAGTTATCAAATCAGGCAATATTATATTCTTAGCATTTCCAGGGATGACAGATCACTCAGTCCATTGGTTAATTCATAGTGGACTGTGATTCAGGCAAAGTAAAGTCGAAATAACATATGGAAGAAATAAGTGGAACTATTGTGCAGTCCTTAAGCTATATTGCTTATGAGAAGTTAAAATATGATCCTTTAGCTAGAGCACATAAAAACTTTCAAAAGTGCAGTTTCCCAAGCACATGATCTGCAGTGGTAACATTTTGTAGCAGAATTGTTATACAATACATGAGAACTCATGTAAAGTAGAGTTTGTATATATATAAATGGTTACATCAAAGAAGCCTCTAACATTCAGTGTGCTTACTGAGGCAGAAAGTTTCACAAACACAGATTGACCTATGTAAGCTTAGGTTAATGTAATGCAACATATGTAGGATTTATAAGCATACATTTATGAAAACAAGAAGAAGTTGAAATTCTAGTAAAACATTTGATACACGAGTACATTTAGCATGGCTAAAATTAATTCAAATAGAAATAGGGTACTACTGCATTTTAAAAGTACCAACATGTAAATGCATTTTAAAATATACTTTTAAAAACTCTTTAAAAAAATATATTATTAGCAAATGCATAGAGTATGTGAAAGTTTCACTAATGCTTCTTTTAAGGTGTAACCGCTATTTTGCTTTTCGTCATTTCAGTGCACATGCTATTACACATGTAAGTATTTTTATAAAATGATCAAAATCAGGATTATTCATATTATTTCAAAATCACATTAGTTATTCTATTATATAAATACACTTTACACTGAATAAAAGGCAAACTCATTAACATGAGAATTCTCCATAAACACATTTTCTAGGACATGTTATGAAACTAAAATATGTTTTTTTAATATATCACAACCTATGTTACTTATACATATAAGATCATTTAGACTACTCTTTTTCTGCTTGCTTTTCCGAAGCAGTAACAACAAATGTTAGGCTTTATTTATGAGTCATTGTTTCACTTTTTGTGACGTTGCGGTGGTGGGAAAACTGTGCCCCACTTACAAAGTGGAGCATCTAGACAGATGCAGCACTTTATAAACCCCTGTACTACATTATACTTGTGACAGGACTAATGTATTCAGAGTTGACATTCCAAGACAGAAAAGGCACGTAGATTTCACTGCATCACTTCTATGGTTTCACTGCGTCAAATTCTTATGCCTGCTTGAAGCAGGCATGAGGGGTGACACAGGCCTATTCACATGGGTCTTGTCCCACACTCCTGGAGTTGCGTCTGTTTCCAGACACACTCCAGCAATACGCCACTTTTTGCATCAACAGATACGTCAGGATTCCAAAGGTATTTGTCAATCCCTGTGACATGGAGCGCCATACAGTACATACAGTAAATACAGTGCATCCATGTTGCTGCAAGGAGGGCGCACTGAGATGTGCTGCATCACTGTTTTACCTAAGGGATGCATCACTTTTTTAAAATGAGGCCTTTCATTATTGTCATCTTTTCTATTACATGTAATTGACACGTTTATTTATTTTTTGCTCAAGAAGTATAATATCCAGTATTTGCTTGTCTTTTAAATGTAAGTGAAATTTACACTCCATCAAGATCTTAAGGGTCAAATATCCAAAACATCAAAAAAAGCGTTTAGTAATGGGGATTGGTCTGGAGAGGCCACAGTAGCTAAGGATGTATTGGTATGAAGGTAATTCATTTAATGTCTTTTAAGCGGCTTATTGAGAGGTAAAGTGTTAGGGCCAGATGGACAAATCATTTTCAGGTAAGAAAATACCCTATTTGCAGAATTGAGCACTTTGCGACTGGATACATGCTTTAACAAATGTACAAAATGCAGCATGCAATCGTTAACTTGTTAAATTTGCAATTCGGTATTTGGAAGAGGTATGTTCAGGGCATCCCTTCCAAAAACTGAATTGGTATGGTATATATTATCCTTTTGCGATTGAATTCAGGTTGGAAACAGTAATATTTTCCAGGCAAGATTAAACTGGTGGTAGCCCATTCATAAAGGTGAAGGGTAAGGGGGTCCCTTGTTGACCCTTTCCCCTTTAAGAATGTTTAAACTTTTTTTCAAGATCAAGCAGTATAGTTTCCTACATTAGAAATACCATCTTTCTAATTGTGATTCAGAGAGAATTAGGAACTGTCCTACCTTTTGAACTTCTGCACCTTCTCACCTAAGATGAGAGGATTGTACTGCATGTGCCTTCAGCTGGTTTAGAAAGTATCTATTTGGTAATTCTATTGCTTTTCGTGTGTGGATATACAATCAGTCTATTTTGCAATCATGTCAGCACCATACAGCTGTCATTGGTGATCCCAGGAGCAGAGTTTTCTAGAATCATGTGATATGACTAGAGAAGCCTGAGAAGTGGGTACATGCTGCACCTGCTGCGAAAACTTATGGAGCCCGTAGAAAAAACACCTGTGACAGCTCTTCAGGTGACCATCAACTTGTTGTAAAAGAAGAACTGTGCATTAAGCACAATATATATTTCACTGCTTTACTACCCTATTATTCACTGTGATGAATATTACTGCCCTTTTTGTATCAAAACCAACTTTCTTCATTGTTTCACAATACAAACTGTTGCATTCATTTTGTGTAACATCAGAAAAGGTTGATGGAAGGAAGATTCATGAGGGTCCATTCCATGTACTTTGATCCTTTAGTCTACATCCTATGCTTTTTTTTCCGAAGAGCATTTTTTAAGTCTGTATTTCTTAACCCATATATAATAGGATTACACAGTGGAGTTACAGCAATATACAACAAAGACCTCACTTTGTTATCATTCAATGAATATGTTGATGAAAGTCGAACATAAGTAAAAAAAATAGATCCATAAAATAATATTACCACTGTGAGGTGGGAGGCACATGTAGAGAAGGCCTTGTGTCTTCCATGTTTTGATTGAGTTTTTAGAATAGACACTGCAATTTTGATGTAAGATGTGATGACTGCAAAAAAGGACATCAACAATGTCGTAGCCCCAACAGCGTAGGTAGCTGTGTCGATTCTGTCAGTGTTGCTGCATGAAATCTTCAGAAGAGCTACCACATCACAGAAGAAGTGGTTGACTCTATGCGGTTGACAGAAGGTGAGCTTAGACATTAACACAGTGTGTGTTAGTGGGACCAGGAAGCTAAGTACCCAGCTCCCAGAGGCCAGCTGCATACAAAACATCCTATTCATAATGGTCACATAATGTAATGGATTGCAGATGGCTACATACCGATCATAAGCCATGACCGTGAGAAGAAAAACTTCTGTACATACCATATATATAAAAAAGTATGTCTGTAGTAGGCATTCAGTAAGAGAAACATGTCTGCCTTGCTGAAAGAAATGGGCCAACATCTGGGGGAAAATGACTGAGGTGTAAGTGATGTCAAGGAAGTTCAAATTTGTCAGGAAGAAATACATTGGAGTGTGCAGTTGAGTGCTGGAGTATATTGTTGCCATAATGAGAACATTTCCCACAACAGCCATCAGATACATCAAGGAAAATAACACAAAAAGTGGTACTAGAATCTCTGGGAGATCTGAGAACCCCACGATGAGGAAATCTTCAAATGTACTCAAATTATTGTCTGGAAAATGCTTGTCTTCTATTTGGTCGCTAGAGTCACTATCCTTGGATCTGAAAAAAGAAGTGTATGAAAAGAGTAAAGCAAAGCAAATACAATAATAGAAATAGAAGTCATGGTGCTATTAAGATGTATACCACATTCTCTTAGAATAAAATTATACTATACTATACAAGTAAGTATGTTTCTGTCATAATTGTACAGAAGGTATATTTATAGAAGCTGTCAGTCTATAGTAACAGTGTAATACTGGAAAATCACTTCAGAATATGCTTTTACCAAGTTATCTATGCCTGAATGATGACTGAAATATTGTGAAGGTAAGTATATATATGTAAATATATAAAATTCACTAAAAAACCATAGGTTTCAGGCAGGTTATAGTTAGGAATTAGCATTTAGAAAACTTTAGAAATTCACTAAAAAAAACATAGGTTTGAACATCTAATATATAGCGAGATTCTAACCTTCTTAATTTTAGAGTCCTATCCACCTCCTCTGGGGTTGTCTGGTACAGGATCCATACAAAAGCAAGTTAGAAGATCTCTATTGCTATTATTCTCTTTGTTAAAATGTTGAGCCACAGGATACGTGACGTCTCGATTTGTAATGGCCCTTATGTTTTCCAAAATTCAGACCTTGGTAGGGTGAATAGTGCTCCTGATATACCTTAGTCCGCAGGGGCATGTGAAGCAATAGACCGTATAAGATGTGGTACAAGTAATGAATTTCCTGATGTTTTTAGGTCTAACTATTCCTGGAATTGTGAAGCAAAGAGTACTTTTACTGTTGTTACATGCCTTACAGGACAAAAATGTTGACATAACGTTATGTTAAATCACGATCATTTCCAGCGCGCCTGATGACATCAAAGAAGGCGAATGCCGAAACGTGTTTGTTTTGCATGACTGAATACATATTTAAAAACTCACCCCAAGAGTACTTCGTATTCGGGAAACTGATTTTTCCTGATACTGAACAGCGTGAAAAAAAAAATATATATATATATATATATATATATATATATATATATATTACCTACTGGCGGTCGCCAGTAGGTAGATATAGTTAGGACCTAGCTTCCATAGGAAATCCGCAACATTCTATTTGGAATACCTTTGGCGCCAGTTGACGAATCTTTGGGAAGAAGATGGGGCGCTCTGCTCCTATCCTGAAAGTTTCGGGGTGATTTCTCAAGGGGGGTCCCAAAACGTGTTTTCCCCATGCAATTTTACAAAGGGACCTTTAGCCATGGCTACAGCCCGAACTGCTGAACGGAGTTACACCAAATTTGGCGATAAGGTAGAGTTTGGTTCACAGATAACGCTTTTTGTTAAATGGTGAAAATCCGTGCAGTAGTTCCTGAGAAAATCTAAAGTAAAATCATAGATATATCTATGGATGAAGTAGGGTACGCGTATCCTCCGAGGATCATGCGTGTACCCTTACGAGCACGAGCTGCATGCTACTTGGCTGTCAACTGACCAAACCAGGAAGTGTTGGCAGCCATCTTGCATCTCAGTAGAACCGAGGCACAAGCAACCTAAAATAAAACCTTGCAAAACGCTCAAGGGGACCCACAAGTACCCCCATGGGCCAACAAAATATTTATTTATTTAAAAAATGGAAGGATGCGCACAAGATGTGCGCATCCTGCCGATAAAAAACATATATATTTTTTGTTTTTTAAGCCCCCGGGGGGGGGCCAAATCCCGGGGGCAATAAATAAATGATATTGGGGGGCCCAAAGGTGCCCCCAGCCCCGGGGACCACCACCCCTCAGGCTTTACATAATTATGTAAGGTGGGCTCTGAGGGGCTTAATGAAATTGGGTGGGGGGTTCTCAGGCCCCCCCAGCCCCCGGGCTACTTAAATTTGGGTTTTGGGGGCTCCGAGGCCCCCCCCAGCCCCTGGAAACCGCCACCCCCTGTGGCTTGAAATTGATGTGGGAGGGGGGCCGTGTGGCCCCCCTCCTGGAGCCTTCTGTAGGCCCTGGGGACCGCCACCCTCCGGGTGCCCACCCACGAGACACTGCCGTTTGCAATGGCAGCGTTGGAGTCTCATGGCTCCCGTCCTGTCTTTGCAAACAGCTTTCCTATTTGGAAGAGAGAGCAGGAAATCTGCTCTCTCTTCCAAATATGAAAGCAGATTGCTTTTCCACATGGGGAGCAGCATGTTAGCTGCTCTCCATGTGGAAACGAAATGCCGGCTCCTGCAGGATGCGGGAAGATGGCTGGGACCGCGGGTTGGATTGGGAACAGTCCCCAACGAGGATGGCCAGCCCCGGGGGATGGGGTCCCCGGGGCCAGTAGTGGCACAGGAGGGGGGCCTCCACAAAAAAAAAAACGGCTGTGGGGCCATAAGAGGCTACAGGAGGGGGGCAAGGTAGCCCCCCTTCAAAAGATTTTTTTTTTTTTAAAAAGGCCATGCCCCGGGGAATGGGCCGAAAAAGGCCTCGGGAGGGGGGCCACACGGCCCCCTTCCCAATTTTTTTCAACAATTACAAAATTTGGTAGCAGGCCCTGGGGATGGGGTCCCCAGGGCAGAAAAGAAGCCCCCCTTTTTAAAAGTAAATTTAAAAGAAACGGGTGGGGCCACGCCCCCTCACTGCACCTCTCTGGAAAAAAGCCAGTTGGCGCGTTTGCAGAGGGGGAACTAATTATCCTTGAATACTGGGGGTCCCTGGGGGCCAACTAGCCCACCAGGAACGTCCAGTATGTGCCAGGGGGCTGCGTTGCAGAGAGGTGTGATGAGGCCACGCCCCCTTTTTACACCTCTCCGCAACGCAGCCCTCTGGTGCATACTGGGGGTTCCTGGTGGACTAGTTGGCCCCCAGGGACCCCCAGTATGCTATGGAAATTAACAATTGGGAAATGCATTTTGGGAACCCCCTTTTTTCTCGGCGCCTGCTTGACGAATCACCCCCAAACTTTCAGGACAGGAGCTGACCCGAGTGAACCAGTATCTTTTAAAAATTCTCAAAGATTCATCAAACCGTGCCAAAGATATTGGCAAAAGAAAAAGCGCTTTTGTATAGAAATGAAGTCCTAACTATAACTCATGAGCCATCTGCAGGAACCACAAAACGAACACACGGGTCATGCTTCAGATACATCGACTCAATCTTTTATTGAACAATATGAAGATAACACTTTTGGTACTCCGGATGGCACAATGATCTGAGCAGAAGAAAGCCTGCTTTCTGCAAATCTGCCCTACTTAAGGACTTTAATGAAGCTAAACTGTCACAGGGGCATGGAGCCTATTTAAGGGAATATAACTTACCTGTATGGACTCCTTTTCCTAAAATACTTCTTACACCATCATAAGCCACGCCCACTGAGGGCGGTCTTCACCAAATTAAATAAAAGGAGTGATGAACGGGTGAGCGTGTCTGTGCCTCTGTAAAAGCCTATGATTAAGAGGCGTTGTTGCCTTGAAATGGTCAGGCATGGAGTAATGTGGAATTGAGGAAAAGCGGGCTGCTGAAGGCGAATAATTCTGGAAGGAACAGAGCACCGTTGTGTGCCCTCTCAAGCGCAGTGGTGTTTGTTGATTTATGTTAATGCATGGCGGCCAGGGCCTTGGGAGAGGAGCACCATTCTCATATCCTATGAGAAGGCTGTGGAGGGGGATGACCGCTCTCCGGACTGCATGATGTTCTGCACAGAAGACAGTCTGCTTTCTGCAAATCTACTTAAGGACTTTAATGAAGCTAAACTGTCACAGGGGCATGGAGCCTACTTAAGGCAGAATAACTTACCTGTATGGACTGCATTTCCGTAAATGTTTCTTATACCATCATAAGCCACGCCCACTGTGGGCGGTGTTCACCAAATTAAATAAAAGGAGTGATATATTACCTACTGGCGGTCGCCAGTAGGTATATAAAGTTAGGATTTTTTCTCTATGGGATTTTTGAAAATTCTATGTCTAATAACTTTGGCGTTTGTGGACGGAATTGGCTGAAATTTTCTGGAAAATGGAACATTTTGTTTCTGAGCAGCCCCTGGAAATTTGGGGGGGGTCCGTCAAGGGGGGGTCGAGAAAAAAGGGGGGTCCCAAAACGTGTTTTTAACATTGAGTTTTCCATAGGGCGGTTGGCCTCACTTTTAGCCCGAACGGCTGAATGGATTTCCACAAAACTTGGCAAAATTGTAGGGACTGGTAGCCCGATGTGCCTTTGCTAGGTCTCAATATATGTGCTTCAGTGGATTTTGAGAAATTAACGTAAAAAAAAAGATATATATCTGTAACAGCGGACCGGGCAGCGCTCCGGTTCGCGGACTTTTCGCGGTACGGAGCTTTGTGAAGCGAAGCTGATTGGTTCTCCGGCGTCTGTGAACATTCCAAACAGTCCGTAGCGGCCGCCATCTTGTCTCTCGGTAGGATCGAGAGACAAGAGGAGGCCAAAGCGAAGGGGCAAATGACCATAAGGGGGCATAGTAGATCCTCGCTGACCCCCTAGGTTTGATGTGGAGGTTTTAAAAGGGCCCCGCAGGGCAAAAAAAAAAAATAATAATAATAATCGAACGGCTGAATGGATTTGCACGAAACTTGGCAAAATATTAGGGACTGGTAGCCCGATGTGCCTTTGCTAGGTCTCAATATATGTGCTCCAGTCGATTTTGAGAAATTAACGTTCAAAAAAAGATATATATCTGTAACAGCGCTCCGCTTCGCGTACTTTTCGCGTTACGGAGCTTTGCGAAGCTGATTGGTTCTCCGGCGTCTGTAAACATTCCAAACAGTCCGTAGCGGCCGCCATCTTGTCTCTCGGTAGGATCGAGAGACAAGAGGAGGCCAAAGCGTAGGGGCAAATGACCATAAGGGGGCATAGTAGATCCTCCCTGACCTCTTAGGTTTGATGTACCATTTTGCCAAGTTTGGTGTAATTCCGTTCAGCCATTCAGGCTGTAGACGTATGTAAATGTCCTATGGAAAATTGCATGGGGAAAACACATTTGAAAGTGTTGAAATTTAGAACCAATTAAAATGTTACTTTGGTTTTGTATTTGTGTGTGATGAAAGTTAATTGGTTATGTATATATCTCAAATGAGAGGAAACCACAGCCATTTTGTGATACTACTGTCTGAGGTACATTTGTGAGGAATTTTTGGTGGTCAATTTCTGGTGTTTGATTTACACAGTACTAACACTTCTCCTACTTTTAAAAAGGTGAGTTGTTAATTTGTAAGGGGAACTATGTTGTACACTTGAAGATAATTTGAAAAATGTTTTCTGTTATTTATTTGCAGTCCTTCTGTTATACTAAATACTTGATAAGGTTAGTTTTATATTATGTATTACTAAAAACGATAAATGAAAGTGATTATTTTTTTCTGCAATTTACAGCAAGCAATTTCAAAATAAAATGGCTCACAATGAAGAGACCGTGGCAATTTCTTTTGAATTATCCACTACATTGATTGAAATTGACAGCACCAATAATGAAATATTGTCACAAGGAGGAGATGACTTGAATGATTTTTTTGATCAATCTGTTGATGGCGAATTTATCGAATGTTTGGAGACCATAGAGTTACAAGAATCATCATTGCAGACTTTTAATGAGGAGATTCCAGATGAGATGATTGAAGAGGAAATTCCTGATGAGGACATGTTACTAGTTCTTTCAAATTTAGAAAATTCAGAAGAATAAATTTATATTTAGAAATCAAAAATTGTTTGAGACATTATTCATTTTTATTTTTAATTTATGAGGTTGTAGCGAAGTGATTGTAGTATAAAATGAGACTTATAGTATAGAGTGCAACATTTTTATGTTACATGGTAAGTTTACTCATATTTACTTCCCTTCTCCCACTATATTATCTCCAATGTGTATTTGACATCTCTTCTTCATCTCCGGCCTCCTTTCTCTCACTGTGTGTCTCTGATGCATCTTATCGCTGCTATTTTGTGTAATTAGAGAAGAGAGTAAAATAAAATAGTTCGGAACGTGAAAAGGGGGCAAAGTAGAGTACCCCTCACCCCCTAGGCCTTCTCAGGCAGTCCCAAAAGGATCAGTTTCTGCTTTCCTGAGAGATTATGGTATGAGTTCCATATACCACAATAACTTGCATTACAACATGCAAGATGTCTATCTCCTATTACCAACTTTTGGAGATATTCGCGCTAAGCGCGAATATCTCCAAAAACTAACACCTGCCCTGAGCAGTTCTTAGCCATGTTATCCAATGGGAGGTGGATAACATGGCTAAGAGCATTAGCTCGGTAATGCATGAATATCGCTGACTTTTTAGCGATATTCATGCATTGCGGCCGTTTTTTATCGCATTTGCGATAAACCTTGATAATAGCAAGGTTTATCTTCGATAATTTCTGCCGATGCTTAGCGGTAAAAAATTCGTTGGTAAGCATCGTTAGCGATAAATATCGCTTAACTTTGGTAATATGCACCAACGTCTGTTAACGTTCGATTCGAAGGAAATGAGGAAGTGTTGAAAAACATTGTTTGCGCCATCTTGCCTTTTTTGAAATGCCACACTTTTGTCGTGCACGGCAGCCATTTTAGATGCCTTGACCAGACCCACTCTCTGCACGCTGTCGATTCGTAGCATGGCTCCCCACCCTCGCAAGCATCTTCCCCAGGCACTGGTCACCCCCGCTCTCTGTCTTATGCATGGGCAATAAACCTCCCCCCATCTGCGCTGCTCTTCCCTGAGAATCACACTCTGTGCCCGCCCGACACCTCCCTTTCGCCCTATTCACTACCGCACCCTCTGACACTCCTCTTCCTCTGTGTCCGATTGTCCAGGCTATCATCTAGCCCTGCAGATGTAGTTTATGGCCCCAGCTGTAAAGAATCACCCGTCTTCAAAGGAGTTATAGTAGATCAAGGCCCACACCCGATGAGATCCGTCACACCACACGTGTTCCTACTATCTGAAAACCATCCTGTATTGTGATTGGGGAGGGGACCGAGCCTGAAGCGGAAGATTCCAGGGATGACTCTTTGTACATCAAAGTTTTTACATTTATGTGTCACATTAAAAATATATAGCACTCCAACAAAGTAGTAGGATTATAAAACTTTAATAACTTATAAATATATACAACAAAACAAAAACAGTAAAAACATTTAAACAACGAAGAGACCGTGGCAATTTCTTTTGAATTATCCAATACATTTATTGAAATTGACAGCACCAATAATGAAATATTCTCACAAGGAGGAGATGACTTGAATGATTTTTTTGATCAATCTCTTGATGGCGAATTTATCGAATGTTTGGAGACCATAGAGTTACAAGAATCATCATTGCAGACTTTTCATGAGGAAATTCCTGATGAGGACATGTTACTAGTTCTTTCAAATTATGAACATTCAGAAGATGTTGCCTGGGTGCCGCACTGATTTGGGTATCCGGCGTGGGGCGTCCCGGGGGGTGGATTGTCAGTAGCGGTCTGTTGTGCGAATAGTTCCAAGGCAGCAGAAAGCGCTGAAATCTGGATGTCACGAAGGTGATGTCTAGTAAGTTGCCGCCCAGCAAATAACGGCGTGGGGCGCCGCAGGGGTGAGTGAGTCCAGTAGGCACCACATCTATTCTTACCGGCATTGCAGAATTACTGCTGGGGACAATGCCTGTGCTGTAGCAGGGTCACAGCAGAAACAAAAAGGATTCTGTTGAAGATGTTGTTGGTTTTCAATTTGAAAACAGTTCTGGTGTCAACTGCTATGCTAATGTAGTGGTTAATGTTTTGTTTTCTCTAGAAAATGTAAAAGAGGGGGAGGCAGTCCAAAGTTCTGGTAAAAGGGCAAAGGAAAGGATCGGTGGTTTGAACTATCAGTCAAAAAGGGGAGGGGGTGCAACAATTTTTCCTACCGGGTCACAGTGTGCTTTCACCGGAACTGAGGTCTGCAGGATTCTAGTCATTCAAAGTGAGGCTGGCGCCAGCATGGGAGCGCCGACGTCCCGCGGATACAGTTTCGTCACTCCACGGGCGATCATGGCAGTCATTCCCCATCGGGGGTGTCTGCGGGGGTCGGAGACTCCCGCGGCTCCTCTAGAATCTTCAAGGTCGTGGAGGACTACGGTGGTGGAGTCAACCAGTGACCGGGCCATTTCTTTATGCTGGGCCCGCTCTTGCCAGGTCGACCGCCATTTTGAGAGTTCGGTAGCTACTGGCGATCGCGGGGTCAAATGAGCGGACGGGCTCCACCCTGCCGGGCGAGACGTTGCAGCATCGCCACAGTGGAAGAACCCTTTTCCGGGCGCCTGGAGCGCTGAGGGTGCAGGTGGGAAGCCTCCACTGGGGAGGCGGGAGAGGCCTGTTCGCACCGTCTCTCCCTCCCAGTGCACCCCACGGCGTCTCGCTTGAGATTTGTTATGGCCGGACCAGGCGATGAGGACGAGGGGGGGGGGGGGCGGAGGCATGTGCAAGACATCCCCCCCAGTGTTGTCAAAGCCATTATTGAAGAAAGAAGAAATGTCCCGTCCGTCTTCGGGCCGGGCTTCCGGTGGATGTCGGCCGGACACCCCTTGCTCTGGCCCCATGAACGGGTTCCTTGGTTTATCGGCTGCAGCCGGATCCCATCGGCCCCGGCCGTTGGTGGCCGGACCGGTAGAGAATGTGGCGGGACTACCTGCAACTGTCAAGGGCCACCGCGGCCGGACTGGGAGAGAGAGGGGAGGGTCGAGGACACGGACATCCCCCCCCCTGCAACTCTCCAGCATTGTCAATCCCCCTGGCCGGGTCCCGCTTGCCTCGGCCTCTCCTCCGGCTACACCCTACGTGATGATCTCCTGGCCGAGGCGTGGCAGCAGGACCCGTCTTATATGTGTTGCTTCCGGCTGGGCGTAGCCGAGAACCTGTTGCCCTTTGGAAGTTTCTAGAATGGGGCGGATGTCTGCTGACTTCTATCTTTCCCAGTTTGCCGTTATTTGGCTGTGGCAGGCGGTGGGACAGACAGGTTTTGGGGCAGTGAGGGGCGATGTTTTCAGGTTTCTTATTACAGGCTTACTTCTAACGTTTCTTGTTTCTAGGACAATAATAGGTTTTATCATTACGTATTGTTATCGTTTCTTTGTTTGTTATTTAATAAAAAGTTCATCAGTGGCCTACTGATTTTCGTTTTCCTATTCTTTTCTTTCCAGGTTGTTTCATGCTAAAGTTTCTGTTAACAGGATACAGTGATCACTTCGTTATTATTGCATATGTCCTTTTCACTAGGGGTGCTCTCTGGTCGGGCCAGATGACGTATCTCTAGTAAATGGTCCGGGTGAAACAGGTGCATCAATCAGTGGGGAGTAGATAGGCATGACAGATTACAACGGGGGAGAAAGGTCCGCATTACCTACCCTTTCACTACTTGCAAAGATTTTCCTACGTATATTTGCAAACAGGGAATACCTCCAAAAAGAACCAATTCCCAAACAGTCAATGTTTGGGCAAACAATCAATCAATGAGGAACGAAATAGGCACGACGTGTTAAAGGTTTGCGTTACCTACCCTTCACTATCTGCAAAGGGAGAGAGAATATTCCTATTCTTCCTCGTTTGCAGGCAGAGAAGATCCTTAAGAGAACCAACTTCGAACAATTCAATGCTCGATTCAAACAATCAACAAGGGGTACTGTGAACACAAATGGACGCCGCTTATGTACATACACATTGCTATTTTCAACAGGTTGTTCTTAATGTTTCTATTTTAGCGAGGTCAAAAAGAGATCCCATTAGTGGCCTACTGATTTTGCTCGATTCCTTTTGTTTTTTCACTATCTGCAAAGACTAAACAGAGTATTGCGACTCTGTGCTTGTTTGTAAATAGAGAATGAACCAAAGAGAACAATCAATCAAATGGAGAGAGAAGCAGGCACGACGGATTACAACGGGGGCAAAGGCCTGCGTTAACTACCCTCCACTATCTGCAAAGAGAGAGTACTCCTAATAGAAATGAGGGGTGGGGGGCAGCATTCAAAGCAGATCAGTGTGCATAAACACGAAAATGTTTTTACTTACCACGTACTTGACATTCGACAGCTTATGATATTTGCTATTAAAAAACCATTGAAATTCACTGAAAAAACCATAGGTTATAGACCATATATAGTTAGGAATTAGGATTTACAAAACCTTGAAAATTCACTGAAAAACCATAGGTTATAGACCATATATCGTTAGGAATTAGCATTTACAAAACCTTATTTTACTCACACAAAACCATTGAAATTCCATATATAGTTAGTTGCACTAACTATATATCGCGCACCCGCAATCCACTGCTGATGATGTCACATATTACATCATTCATGACATGGTCAGTGACATCACTGATGACATCACTGATGACATCTCAAATGACATCACTGATGACATCACTGATGATATCTCATTTGACATCAATGGTCACATCAATGATGATATCATTAATGTGACAATACAATGCATCTCCTCACACTTTAATATAACCTCTGTTACACCCAGTGTTAAATACAGAGTATAATTTTTGAAACCATTGACACACCAATACTAGTTACTACATACGCACTCACTGATTCCTACGTCTACACACACATTCACTCATTCACCCATACAATCATTCATACATACAATCACTCATCTTTACAACACTATCATATGCACTCATACACCTATACAGACACTCACACTCTGCCACTCATCCATGGAGTTACTCACACATCTAGTCAGTCCTGTAAAGAATCAATCACACTTCCATTTTCTAATCTATACAGTTAAACATAGAGTACCTTACATTTTCAAACATATACTAACACATACTTACTCTCTTATACAATCTTTGATACAAGTACACATTGATCTGCACAGAGTCACACATCTCCCAGCCAGCCACACATACACTCAGTCTCCCATACAAATACTTGGACAATCAATTAATAACCCATATAGTTAGTCATATAGCTACTGATCAACACATGCAGCAGTTTACAGAACAACAGACATAATAATGCACACATTAAGACAGTTTAGTCACTAACCCATGCACTCAGTGAGACACATTTAATCACTCACTCATACAGTCAGTCACCCACCTACTAAATGCTTCATCCAGACACTTATACATCTACTCATTCTTCAATATGTAAAACATATTTAAACTTTACAGAAACACACAGTCACTGGATGATGTCATCAGTGATGTCATCAGTGATGTCATTTGAGATGTCATCAGTGATGTCATCAGTGATGTCACTGACCATGTCATGAATGATGTAATATGTGACATCATCAGCAGTGGATTGCGGGTGCGCGATATATAGTTAGTGCAACTAACTATATATGGAATTTCAATGGTTTTGTGTGAGTAAAATAAGGTTTTGTAAATGCTAATTCCTAACGATATATGGTCTATAACCTATGTTTTTTTCAGTGAATTTTCAAGGTTTTGTAATGCTAATTCCTAACTATATATGGTGTATAACCTATGGTTTTTTCAGTGAATATATATATATTTAAATATTTTTTTTAGCCAATGTACTTACTACTTCCTTAATGGTTTGCACATAATACAAAAACTATTTTTTGGTTCTGTTGCAGTTTTAAATCTAGAAATTAACCTACCTAGATAACTACAAGCACTTACTTCAATAAGCAACCAAACCCAAACCAAACACAAAACTTAATGTATTTGTTATCTGTTAATATTATAGCTCCCTCTCCTACAACACACCTACACAATATCTCAGTTCTCACTAATACATGCTAAAACATCACTTTATCCCTAATGTACTAAATTTTAAAATAAACATCAAACCAAGTGTAAAAGTACATACAGTTTCTCAATTCTGTAATTCCAAAAGCACAACAGAAGAGCTTTTTCTGTGACTGCCAACCACTGTGTCACTGGTACATTTAGGGCCTCATTATGATGATGGTAGGAAAGGTTCAGAATGGCATTCGGATTTTCTTAACCCATTGTTGGAACCCATTTTTCCAACTGACTCGGAAACATTTCCGACTGACCTTTTATTTATTTTTGTACAGCTCAATGGACAGCGTTTCTGGCCGACCGATTACGATGTTGTATTCTGGGAGCCTTTCTGACTTGGTCTGTCCAACATGAAAAGGCTGTCGTAAACCGACTTTGGGGGCCTCAGGGCAAGCCCGCTTCATCCTGAGGCCTCTTGTTGGGGGTTGTGGTAGTACTCAAGGGATCCCTTGTAGAACCATGCACAGTGTGACAGGCATCATGGGGTGACTGCCACATGGTGCAAGGTTTTCTGCAACCACCCCATTTTACAATGGAAGCCTGTGTTGTCGGTCGGAACACAGGCTCCCATTGAAGCCAATGGAAGACTTACCGAATGGTGAACGGAAGCATCGTAATTGGTCAGTCGAAACCTCTGAACGTGAGTCGCTCGGAACCGAGTCCAACAAGGAGTCAGGAGGTTTAGTTGTGAACTGATATCATGATCAGGTCCTTGGTGTTTCAATACTTTTCTACTAAGATGTGTCAGATTTAAATTTTGAGAAACGCTTCATATAAAAATCTGCTCATTAATCTGTATCAAGGCATGACGCTCACTAATTCTTCCAAGTGCACGCAAAAAGTTTGTGACAGCTTACATATATATTTCACCAGTTTGTTCTAAAAGAGAACATATTCCACACTAAAACTTATAAATACATGTGTTTTTGGTTGAGTACAACAATACTCCCTGGCTGATTGGATGAGTGCATAGATAGTGCCTAGATGATTCCCTCAGAATATAGGTAGTGCCTACATGATTCCTTGAGTATGTAGGAACGACATCTGAGGTTCCATATCTGCATAGTTAGTGCCTATGTGTTTACATGAATACATTACTACTATCTTGGTGATTAAATGAACAAATGGGTGTTGCCTGTCTAGATCAATGAGTACATATGTAGTGCCTGGGTTATCTATTAAGTCTAGATCTCACACTTGATAAATAATTGCTTACATGGTTCTCGAAGAGTATACATTGCTCTGTTACTCAGCATGCACCTGCATCAGTAAGTTTCTAAAACTGAAAACAACAATTCTCACTTTTTCAAAGCACAAAACCTTTTCTTAATGGCACACCTACATCATTTTGCAAATATTTCTTGTGTCTTTAAAACAAATATTCAGCTTTCCTCAAAGAAACATTGCACGTCAAGTGAAGCTAACCACCTCAATGTTAAACGTAGCATGTTTATAGAAATACACCACCCTCACCATATACTTGACATTTTAAACAGCCTTAAAGAACATAGATCACCATGTACACATATATGTGATTTCATAATAGATATACACCTTTAGGCCATCTTTCCAAAAATATATAGTTTTTACATCCTTAAGTAAACCCACTAGTCTCATCATACATATAACAATCTGCGAACACAAAAACCATATCTCACCATCTAAGTACATGCAAACCGGTCATATAAGTTTAAAACCACTATTACTAGTTTATAATTCTTATACTGGCCCAGTGCATTTTCATGTGTTTTATTCATGTATACACTACTCCTATTCAATAATGTGACTAAACGTACTACAGTACCCAGAATATAAATAATATAGATGTTCTATTATACACATAATGCTTAGACATTTAAAACATTGTCCCTTTTAAGGCATTGCTCATGGTAATTTGCAACAGTACTAACATCTTTAACACTTACCCGCTGCCAGAGACAGTTTGTCTGATATTTTTTAAATAATAAAAAGGTGTATACATTCCAGTGAATTTGGTTTGTAGAATATGTTGTTGTTTTAGCTATTTCTGGACAGTTTTGACACTGCCAAGTTTTGTAAAAACTAATCACAAGAATAGTACACCACTCTCATAGAAAGTAACTATAAAATGACAACCTCTTCATATCTTCACTGTACGATCATGAGAAAGGCAGACAATTAAATTGTGTCTTTCATTTTAGTCTACTCCATCTCCACTTGTGAATAGATAGCATCTGTTAGCACTTTCCCTCTCTTTCACAACAAGGTTCCTGTCTCTGTGTGTTCACAATGTTTTCATGATCATTGAAGAATAATCACAAAAAAGAAATATATTTAGCTTCCGTTTTTTAAGATTTTAACCCCTCCCATGCTTATGACGAGCTGAGCTCGTCATAACGGCCAGAACGCTCGCACGCGGGGCTAATTCCCCCCCTGTGCTGAACGTTCTACAGAAACGGGTGTGGCTGTGACGAGCTCAGCTCGTCATGAGCACATGGCCACTGTGGCTCATGACGAGCTCGTCACGAGCACTGGAGCGCTGTGCCCCCCCGCCGCCCCCCAGCACAGCGGGGGAATTAGCCCGCAGCCAATGGATTAATGCTAAACAACAGTTTATGACATAGTTCTGATTTGATTGATGTGGATGGGAAACCTCCCTTCCTGTTGAAAGTGCGCACTTATCTTACAGGGAAGCATTGGTTCCTTCTCTATATTTGAAAAAACATATATCCTATTTTTCAAATATTAAGAAGGTACCAATGTTTCCCCGAAAATAAGTGTGCACTTTCAACAGGAAGGGAGGTTTCCCATCCAGATCAATCACTATATTTCCTAGGCACTCTGACCAAGTGCAACGAATGGAGCAGCACTGAAATTATTGTTTGAACAGTTTAACGGAACGTTATAAAACTGAGATAGAGTGCACGGAGCACCTTTATTAATAGTTCTTTATAACAAATATTCTGTCTCTTTAACACCATCACCCCTATGCACTCTTAGCTCAGTGTGCCTAGCAACCCAGTCGAGCCAATAGGTCACAATTTCACAGTACATTCTAGAAGGAACATGCTACTTCTAAATGGGACACAACAGGTGTGGTTTTCAACACAACTTGAAAAGCATATCCATGTCTGTATTCCATTCTTTTAAACAACAGCCAATAATAGGACCTCTTGCTGGCCCATCCAACATACGCCCTAATTTTAATCACTTTCATGCTGACAGCACCCAATGAAATATATATACATTTTTTTAAATCTTCATTTTAACTGTATTTCATTTGGAAAACTGCATCATTCTCCTCACTGGCATTGCTTTTACACTTAAAAATGCTGAGAGCGTAGATTATTGACCAAAGCTATGTCTATTAGGATAAAGAGGATGAAAAAAGGGAGGTATTGACAGATTTACTTGGTTTAGTCACTAAGGGTTCAAGTTTCATCAATTGCTGGCTTTGGTTAACACCATTGTGGATTGCCGAGCTCCTTGCCTCATGACTGTGCAGTGTAGTGGTAATGACCTAGGCACATTGCCTGGAGTAGGGCTGGAAATCCTAATGAGAGATACCTTTGAGGAACTGATGTTGCTTTTCCCTCACATTGTCTTGGTGTACTCTTATATATGCTAAAGACAGAAATGTAAATGGTCAAATCAATTCTGTCCACCGATTGACAAAGCCATGAAACATGTTAATAAAACTGTTTCTGCTTTCATCAAAGACCATACAATGGGCTATATAAATAACAACAATCTGCATTTTGACATGCATGGAATGTATGGATGATGGTATGCACTTTACAGACGTAGGCAACAGGGTTTTTCTAAGTAAACTCAAACTCTGCATCCGCTCTTATGTATATCTTTTACATAAGCACAAAGGCTCTTGTCAGAGCCACCTTAGTACCAGAAAACGTGTTCATTTTCTTCAAAAAGATCCTTTTTGTCAGTGTTTGGGAATCTATGCAATGACGTCACAATGGTCACAGATTTATCGTGAGAACAGAAAACCAAAGCAGACGTTCAATGACTACCAGCATTTCTAAAAATAATAAGTAAAAAAATTCCATTCTAAATATTGAGCTGCACATATTACTATATACCCGATGTTTTAAAAACATGTTTTAATTCATGTTTTGGTTCTAAGTTTCTTTAAAATCTATCTTTAAGACCCATTTTCCATTTTCACGGTCATTTGAGACATATCGACAACGCCGTTACCAGCACAATTGCGCTTTTCCATAAATTGTAAAGCACATGTATGCAGACATATTACAGCACTTTGCATACTAGGGATTTATCATGGTACACTTCAAACTCATGTTTCTTAGTGTATTTCTAGAACAACCATCTCTAAAACCTATTTTCTGTTTTCCCAGTGAACCAGGTGATCTCGATGATATTGGTAATTGTGATCCCCACTGACATGGCATGAAAGTGGAATGCAAAAGCAGGAATTCAATAGCCAGCACCACATTAAAAAATTATGACTATATAACAAATTCTAACCATCACACTAGATTACTCACTATCTAACCACATCTCGAAAAACATGTATCAGAATCTAAATATCCCTATAACAATGCGTATTAATGACTCACTGTTTATTTTTTATAATGCCACCAATACTCAATACGACGTCGGTAGTTGCGTCGTCCCCAGTATAGTACACACAGGGGCAAGGCTGGAGGTCACAGATTAAAAAATCACTGCGAAAATGGAAAATAGGTTTTAGAGATGGTTCTTTCAGAAATATACTAGAAAAACATGAGCCTGAATTGTACAGTAATAAACCGATTGTGTGTAAAATGCTCAGTATGTGTAGATATATGTGTTTTAAACTTTATGGAAAATGTGTGATCGTCATAGTTAATGACGCAAATGCGGTAACTTGACTAACCGCAAAAACAGAAAATGGGTCTGAAAGATGGTTTTTAAAGAATCTTAGTACAAATGTTTGATTTTAAATATGCTTTGAAAGAAGAATGTTTGCATATTATCTTTGGATGTGTTAGTGGTCATTAAATGTCAGCTTTTGTTTTTACGATGTGGCCGTGGGGATCACAACATCATCACAAAGATCACAAAAATGAAAGAAATTCCTTTAGAAAAAAAAGTCACAATATTTTGGTACGAGAGTGGCTCTGATAAGACCGTTGTGTTAGTTGTGTGTATATGGCTGCCATACATAACACTTGATGCTGGGTTTTTGGATCCTTAGAACCACTATGTTGCCTTCGTCTGTAAAGTGCACTACATCATTTCTATAAATTCCATGCTTGTCAAAAGACAGGTTTTTGTTACAGATACAGACCATGCGATAGTCTCTACGAAATGTGAAAACTGTTTTATTAACATGTTTCCAGACACTATGCATGCACGCATTCAATCCCCCAAGTACTACCCAGGTACTACCAATGCACCATGCAATCACCCGTCTACTACTTTTGCACTCATGCAATCACCTAGGTGTTACCCCTACAATTATACAGTCACCCAGGCACTACCCATGCACTCATCAATCACCCAGGTACTATCCATGAACTCATCCAATCATCCAGGCATGATGCAATCACCCATCACTTCCCATGAACACATCCATTCACACAGGTACTACTCATGCACTCGTCTATTCACCCATGCATTACCTATGCTCTCATCCACTTCACCCTAGCACTACCCATGCATGTATTCAGTCACCCAGCCATTATCCAAACATGCATCCATTTACTCAGGTGCTACCCACGCAATCAAACAATCAAGCAGGCACTACCATTGCACTAATCCAAACGGCCAAGCAATACCTATGCACTCATCCATTAACTCAGGCACTACCCATGCACTCATCTATTCAGTCATGCATTATCCATGCACTCATCCATTCACCCAGGCTCAACCCATGCACACATCCAATCACCCAGGCACTTACCTTGCACTGATTCATTCACTCATGTACTATGCATTAATCCATTCACCAGGCGCTAACTCAGCACATATCCAATTACCCAGACACTACCTTTGCACTCATCCCTTCATCCAGCCACTACCCATGCACTCATCCATTCACCTAGGTGTTACCCATGTACTCATGCAATCACCCAGGCACTACCTACTACGTATCCAATCATTTGATTACTCAGCCACTACCCATGCACCAGACCCTACCCTCTGAGTCATTTAATCATTTCACTTAGGCTTTAACCATGCACTCATCCATTCACCCAGCTATTATGCCTGCATGCATGCATCCATTCACCCAGGAACAAACTTGCACTCATCCATTCAGTCAGGCACTTCTCATGTGCTAATCCATATACTCAGGCACTACCTATACACACATCCAATGCCTCAGGCACTAAACTTGTAGTTATCCATTCACCCTGGCACTACCTACATGCTCATCCAATCTCCCAGGCATTACCCATGTACTCATCCAATCATCCAGCCATTATCCATGCGCTCATCCATTCACTCAGGAACTACCCTTTCACTCATCCATTCACCCGGCCAATATCAATGCACTCATCCATTCTCTCATGAATCTGCCTATGAACTCAACCATTCACTGAGCCACTAGCTATGCACTTTTCCATTTGTCAAGCCACTACCCATCCACTCATCCATTCACTCAGGCACTACCCATGCACTCAGTCACTGCACATACACTCATCCATTGGCTTAGCCACTATCAATGCACTCAATCAATCATCCAGGTACTACACTTGCTTCGCTGAGGTACTACCCATGCACTCCTCCATCCACACAGTCACTATCCATGCACTCATCTATTCACCCAGGCCCTACCCTTGTACTTATCTGGCCCCCCAGATACTAGGAATGCACTTATTTATTCCCTCAGGTACTACACATGCACTTATCCAATGACTCAACCACTACCCATACACTCACACAATCATCCAGGCACTACCCTTGCACTCATCCATTCACTCAGGCACTACCCATGCACTCATCTATTCATCCATGCACCACCCATGCACTCATGCAATAACCCAGGCCATACCCATGTCTCATTAATTCACCTAGCCAAAATCCATGCACTCATCCATACACTCAAGTACTACTGTTGCATTTTTCCATTCACTGAGGCACTATTCATGCACACCTCCATTCAGTCAGGCACTACCAATGCACTAATCCATTCACCCAAGCACTACCCATGCACACATGCAATCAATCAATCATTACAGTTGCACTCATACCATAGCTCTGGCACTACGTATGCACTCATCCATTCACTCAGGCACAACCCATACACTCATTCATTCACCCAGGCATTACCCTTGCACTCATCCATTCACTGAGGCACTACCCTTGCACACATCCATTCACTGAGGCATAACTCATGTACTTAACCATTCACTTATGCACTACCCATGCACTCATCCATTTAGCAAGGTACTACCATTGCACTCATCTGTCCCATCAGGTACTAGACATGCACTAATCCATTCACTCGGAAACTTCCAATGCATCAACCACTACCCATGTACTCACACAATCATCCAGGCACTCCCTTACACTCATCCATTCACTCAGGCACTACCCAAGCACTAATATTTTCCCTCAGGCATCAAGCTTGTGCTCATTTATTTTCCCAGCTATTATGCATGCATTCATCCATTTAACTAGGCACTATTCTTGCACACTATGCATGCACTCACCCATTCACTCAGGCAATACACATCTAGCCCCCATGCACTATGTTTGCACTAATCCATTAATTCACACAATACCCATGCAGTCATCATTTCACCCAGGCACTAACCATGCACATATCCAATCACCCAGGCACTACCTTTGCACTCATCCATTCACCCAGCCCCTACACATGAACTAATCCTATCATCTAAGTGCTACCCATTTACACATTCAATCACCCAGCCATTATCTATGCACTCATCCATTCACTCAGGTACTACCCTTGCATACATCCATTCAAGGAGGTACTAGCCATATACACCTCCATTTACTCAGGCACTACCCATGCACGCATCTATTCACCCAGGCACTACCCTTGCACTAATCTGTCTATTCAGGTCCTATGCCTGCGCTCCTTCATCCACTCAGGCACTACCCATGTACTCATCAATTCACCAAGGCACTACCCTTGCAGTCATCCGTCCACTAAGGTACTAGGCATGCACTCCTCCATTCACTCAGGCACTACACATGCACTTATCCAATGGCTCAACCACTACCCATGAACACACACAATCATCCAGGCACTACCCTTGCACTCATCTATTCACTCAGGTATTACCCATGCACTCATCCATGCATCTAGGCATTACCCATGCACTCATCCAATAAACCATGCCCTACCCATTTAGTCATTCATTCACCCAGCCATTATCCACACACTCATCGATTCACTCAGGCTAGACTGTTGCATTTATCCATTCACTGAGGCACTATTCATGCATGCCTCCATTCACTCAGGCACTACCAATGCACTCATCCATTCACCCAAGCACTACCCATGCACACATGCAATCAATCAATCACTACAGTTACACTCATCTAATCACTCAGGCACTACTTATGCACTCATCCATCCACTCAGGCATGACCCATACACTCATTCTTGCACCCAGGCACTACCCTTGCACTCATCCAGTCACTGAGGCACTACCCGTGCACATATCTATTCACTGAGGCACAACCCATGCACTCGCCCATTCAATCATGCACTACCCATGCACTCATCCTTTCACCAAGGCACTACCATTGTACTCATCTGTCCACTCAGGTACTACGCATGCACTAATCCATTCACTCAGGAACTTCCCATGCTCTAAACCAATGACTCAGCCACTACCCATGCACTAAAACAATGATTCAGGCACACCCTTGCACTCATCCATTCACTCAGGCACTACCCAAGCATTATTTGTTTCACTCAGGCACCACCCATGCACTCATCTAGCCCCTCAGGCACTATGCTTGCACTAATCCATTAACTCACACTACCCAAGCAGTCATCATTTCAAGATTAGCGTACCATTTCCGGTCTTGCCGCTAGCTCTGCCCCTAGATCACTGCCCTCACATAAAATCAGATGTGCAGTGACCGTGCACTCTGTAAGGTAACTGGCTAGCTGCCCGCATTGTTTTGATGAGGCTGTGCCTCAATTTTTAACTTTTACGTGTCTCTTTGTCCTTCTCTTTTGCGCAATTGCTGTGCTTTTAAAATTTATATAACACTCACGTTTTGCCCGGACTGGAATCGCTAACGCGGGGATCGGATATCTTTCCAGACCCGCCTGAAGATTAGCGTCCCAGTTCCGGCCTTGCCGCTAGCTCTGCCCCCAGATCACTGCCCTCGCATAAAATCAGCTGTGCAGTGACCGCGCACTCTGTAAGGTAACTGGCTAGCTGCCTGCATTGTTTTGACGAGGCTGTGCCTCAATTTTTTACTTTCAGGTGTCTCTTTGTCCTTCTCTTTTGCACAATTGCTGTGCTTTTAAAATGTATATAATACTCATGTTTTGTACAGACTGGAATCGCTAACGCGGGGATCGGATAGCTTTCCCGACCCGCCTGAAGATTAGCGTCCCAGTTCCGGTCTTGCCGCTAGCTCCGCCCCCAGATCACTGCTCTCGCATATATTCAACCACACAGCGACCGCACAGTGGGTACGCGCTGGTGGTGCGCCAGAAGCGCGCCAAAGGCAAGCCCGTCTGTGCCCGGCAACGCCCGGAATGCGCCATGAGCCAGACCCCTTGGGGTTTCCAACAGAATCCCAAACTCACAAAAAGATCTTTTAGACCTTAATATGGGTAGGTGCACCCTTCACAATATCTCCACTCCTGCTGGGTCTTGCTGCTGCAAATGCTGTGATTTGCCAGCCAGGAAAGTCATAACTCATTGCCAATGGGTTTTCTCTCACAGAATACTGCTACAACAAACAACAATAAGGTTAATGGGACCGGCAGGGTTATTAATTGCCTTCTCCTCAACGTGAGATCATTGGTCAAACATAAATATCAACTGGAATGCTTAATACAGACCGAAGATCCCGATTATTTTTAACAGAGACTTGGGCCAATAGACAGTAGTGACCCTGACTGGAACATTGCCACTCCTCCAGGCTATACCATTGCGAATGTCAACCATGCTGAAGAAAGGGTGGAGGTTTAGTTATAATCTATAGATCCTTTCTCACCCTTTCACTACTGCTGAGACTGTTGAGGGATCTGAAGCAATGAGTTTTATACTTAAATTTAACAATACTTCCTCTTTCTCTGGCCTACTTATATACAGACCACCTAGTGCAAGAGCACCTTACTCAGCTGCTATCCAAACCCATCTAGAGACATGCCTGGAGCATGAGCACTACACTGTGTTAGGAGATTTTAATTTCCATCTCAAGGATAACAACAATTCTGAGTTGAACAATCTCCTAGAAATATTTACGAGCCACAATATGGAACAAATTGTTAGAGAACCTACGCATACGGCAGGTCATACTCTGGATGGCATTTGCACCAACCACCCTAATTTGGCAGTCAATAACATCACACTGATTCCATGGTCCGACCATTGCGCAGTGTATATCGCTATCACACTTAGTACCACCATTCTCAGGAGGAGACTTAAGTCTCCTCCCAGGAAATACCGTTCAAGGAAGGCAGTCACTAGGTCTGACCTGATAGGGGCTCTTGAGGACAGATCCACGGCCTGGATAGATGCAAACCAAGCGGCCATGGTCCTGCTAGACAGCCTTAATAGAGCTGCCAATAAGGTAGCCCCAGAAAGATTATTTAACCCCTTCCATACTGATGACGAACTCAGCTCGTCATCAGCGTTACCTGCCGTACGCGGATGACGAGCTGAGCTCATCATGTAAAAATGCCGCACACAGCGGGAAAAGCCGCCGCACGCATGCGGTTAAAGCTCGGCAGAAAAGGGTGTCGTCGCCCTGGTATTCATCAGAACTAAAAACAGCTAAAATGTATTGCAGACAGAAAGAGCGTGCCTGGAGATCTCACTATGATGCAGCCCAAAAGAAGATCTATTGTGTGGCACTTGAGGGATATAAAAATCTTATTATTCAGACTAAATCCACGTATTACTCCAGGAAGATACAGGACGCTGTGCATTCCGATAGTGAACTTTTTTCAACAGTTAGCACTCTGATGAAATATCCTCGAGATGTAAGTTTTAGACCAGACCAAACATTTGTGGATAAACTGGCCTCTTACTTCCAAAACCAGGTACAATCTGCCTACAATGATTTATCTAATGCAGCAAACAGCACAGATAACAACCAAGACATGCTAGCCACTATTAGCCATACTCAGGGGGGTCTACTACAATTCTCCCCTCTTGATGAGGACATGGTGGAAGACCTGTTGATAAAAACCAAGTCAGGATACCCCACCGATCCTTTCCCACCGTATGTACTTCATCTGGCTCCCTCAGAGATCAGAGTATTATTAATGCCGGTTTTGAACCAGGCTCTGATTTCAGGCGTCTTTCCGTGAGTATGGAAAAAGGCTTGTGTTCGCCCGCTGCTAAAAAAGACAAAACTAGACCCCCTGCATGAAAAAAACTATCGCCCTATTGCCTGTCTGCCTTTGCCTGCCAAACTGCTGGAGAAAGCCATGTACTCTTCATATTTGGAGGTGAATAACTTGCTTGATAATACCCAACATGGCTTCCGTGCACATCATTCCACGGAAACAGCATTAATAATGGTGGCAGAGGAAATACGAAAGGGCATGGATGAGGGAAGTAGAGGTACGTTGGTCCTGTTGGATCTAACAGCAGCTTTTGATACCGTAAACCACATGGTACTTATTCAAAGGATTTGGGACTCTGGTGTCAAGGGCACAGCGCTGGATCTACTCACTTCCTTCTTGCCAGAGAGAGAACAGGTTATCCTCTGGAATGGCTACCAGTCGGAAAAATTCACCCTTCCAGGAGTTCCCCAGGGATCCCCTCTGTCACCTACCTTGTTTAACATTTATGTCACCCCCTTTGGCGAAATTAATTCAACAACAAGGCCTTAAGTTAGTGTTGTACGCAGATGACACTCAGCTGACAGTGTCAGTTTCTCATTCGATTGAGGCCAAGGCAGTAGATTTCTCCTTGTGTATGTCCAAGGCTATGTCCTGGATGAATTTGAACTTTTTAAAGCTGAACACTGCAAAAACAGAAGTCCTTCAATTTGGCCAAAAACTTCCATCTGGAATCAGCTTTGGTGGCCTATTTCAGCGGGCCCTGTCCGCTTCCAGTGGCTAAAGTCAGGAATCTCGGCATAGTGTTTGACAAAGACATGTCCTGGTGGCCACAGATTAATCAAGTGGCCTCAGCATGGTTTTTCATGCTAAAAGGGTTGAGAAAGATACTGCCGTTTATCCCCTTTTCTCTCAGGAAAACAGTCATAATTGCCACAATCTTTTCTAGAATCGATTACGGGAATGCCCTTTATCTGGGAGCTGGCACGGCTCAAATGGCCAAGCTGCAATTAGTCCAAAACGCAGCAGCAAGAGTACTTCTCAACCTGCTCAAGTATCATCCTACTTCCCGCTCTATCAGTCAATTACATTGGCTTCCAGTACGACGACAGGTGGAGTTCAAGGCATTATGCTTGGTCCATAAGGCTTTGGGCGGAGACGGGGCTTTAGATCTTCAATCTCTATTCTCTTGATATCAGCCAAGCCGTTCTCTCAGGTCTGCTGCGCAGTGTCTGGTTAAGGTTCCCAAGATCAAAAGATCATGTTGGGGAGGCAAGGGCTTCTCCCATCTGGTCTCATGGTTATGGAATTCAGCTCCATTTCACCTCAGACAGATCACTAACCGTAGACTGTTCAGGAAGGAAATTAAGACATGGCTCTTTACTCAATGATGCATCGGTCAGTACCTGGTTGGTCACTTTACTCAGCGCCAAGACGCCTCGGCATTAGTGCACTTTAGAAATACCTTCAGTCAGTCAGTCAGTCATTTACCCAGCCATTATCCGTGCACTCATTCATTCCCTCAGGCACTAATGTTGCACTCGTCCATTGATGATCCACTGAGTCACTACCTGTGCCCTCCTTCACTCAGGCACTGCTCAAGTATCATTTATTCACCCAGACACTACCCATACACACATGCAATCTCCCAAACACTACCTTTGCACTCATCCAATCACTTAGTCACTACTAATGCACTCCTAGATTCACTCAGGCACCACTGCTGCACTCAATGTAACATCCATGCACTAGTTATGCTCTCATTCAATCATCCATACACCAAGCATACACTCATTCCAACACCTATACATACTTTATCTTTTTTCAACTGTATAAGGCGGTTGCAAAAGGAACCTTTCATTTTTAGTGCTTTTGTAAAGTTTTAAATGTTTCTTCTTTTTTTGTTATAATAAAAATGGCAACTGGGACAGGGGAATTTAAAAAAATGTGTACTGAAAAATATGTAAAACATATAAAAGGGGAAACATTAGAATGAATGCTGTTTGCAGCATTGTGAATAGCTGTAAGACACTGCTCACCAGCTCTTATAACAACACTACTGTCCATGCAGTACCTAGCCATTCTTAATAACTCTGAAGGGACTTCGTAGCTGGGAATTGTTGCTGCTGCCAGTAGATGGTCCACCAGCTTTCCTCTGCTTTATCGCCAGTTGGAGAAATGTTTTCATTATAGGTTTTTTAGATAATATATCATGGAATTTGTCCCACATGAATATTTCTTGTTCATCCGTCTAGAGAGTGTCTTGTCGCAAAATTGTGCATTGCACACATTTGGCAGCATTTTTCGATTGCTTTGAAAAAATCCCATGCCACGCTGGCTCTCTCTTGTGGAGGCTCCTCTTCTTCTAAATCTTCAGTTTCCTCCTCCTCCGCATCCTAGTCCTTTTGCTATTGTGGCTGACCCTCATCTCCTTCCTGTGTTGCCATTTTTGAAGCAAAAAAAGGCCAAAAGCTCTCCAGACTAAGATTGATCCACCTGTTCCGAATAAAGTACTAGGAAAGAAGATTCAAGAAGGAGGAGTGAGTGTGCCATTCCTATTGATTTTACTGAAAGGTAAATTATCCAATGATATGTCTTGCTTTCGCTGTCATGTTTAATTTGCTGTGGATGATATGTTTGCAGTTATCTCGGTGAAGCAGATATTTAGAGTTCAAGTTTAAAGTTGTTTTCTTTAAAACTGAAAATAAAAGCATAACTTTCAATACTATAATAGTGAAAAGCTATACTAATCTTGTTCATAATACCTCTACATATATGTTTCGAAGTTGTTGAAAAACTCGCACTATCCAAGATTGCCGACGTCATCGCAACTTCCGCTGTCTTCGCGGAAACAGAAAATAGTGATGGGAGATGATTATTCTTAAACTCACTACAAAAATACCTGTTTGAAAAGTACACTAATAAACCTCTACGGTTAAATATACTGTAAAATATGTCTATATAAATTTTTTACACTTTTTATAAACCACACACTCTTTGTGACTACTGACCTCACTGCGATGACGTTAGTTGTCGTGAATATGTTTTTTGTAAAGGTAGCTTTTTTCTAAATTGATCACAGGAAGAAAAGTGAAAACGATATTTTGCTAAATATTTTTAAACTTTATTTATAAAATGTCTTTAAGTATATTTCATGTGACATGCATTTACTGATCACAGATTCTCCACAGTAAATGTGACAATGTTGTGCCAACTCACAAAATAAAGACAGTTAATAATGTACTTTCTGATAAACACGTACAAAACCAAGAAATGTGTGGTATAGATTATAAATATAACACCCAATACCCAACTAAATAAGGAAAATATGATAATCTTAGAGGTTCATAAAGGTTATAGGGATGTTAAAGTTAAGAATTAGCATTTTAATTACCTTTGAAATTCACAGAAAAAAAGGTTACAGGGACGTTGTATATGGAAATATAATTTATTTTAAACTTAGAAATTCACTGAAATAAACAAAGGTTACAGGGATGTTATAGTTAGGCTGACATTTCACTTGTACAAAAACAGAGAAATTTAGAAGCTGTAGCTCACTCCCATACAAAGAATTACTTATGGCTGTGCATATTACATCACTCATGACTTGGTCAGTGAAATCATTCATACCATCTTTGATGACATCATCAAAAGAATCTCTGATATACCTACTCACACCTCAATGTAACTTTTCATATGCCCACTCCAACTTCCACAGTATAATTTTTCAAACCATTGACACACTCATACCAGTACATGCATACCCACTCATTGATTTATAGGTCTACACGCACATCCACTAAATCTCCCATACAGCCACTCGTTCACCAACTCACTCGCTAATAAAGCCACTGATATATCTACTCATACAGCCACACAGCTACTTACTTACTTTCAGTTACCTATAGAGTTACTCACAAACCTACTCACTCACCCATATAGTCAATCACATAGCCACTTATTTACCTATGCAGTTATACACAAACCAACTCATTTATTTATACAGATACTAACACATACTACCTCACCTATGCAGTCACTAACACAAGCACACACTCACCCACAGAGCCACTCTCACAATCACTCACACATATAGTCACTAATATACTCCAACACTCACCTATACTGACTTTCGCATATGCAGTTACTCACCCATATACCAATGGTATATCTAATCATTCACTGCCACAGCCACACACATACTCACTCACCCATATAGCGACTTACAGATGCACTCATGAAACCATATAGCACTAATTCACCCACTCACTCATCCATGCAGGGAGCCACACACCCCTCATTCACCCACACAGACACTCATACAAGAAACAGGTGCTCAGACAATAAATCAATAACACTCACCAACCAATACAGCCACTTACACACCAACTGACAGGCTGATATACACATTCACACAAATTAGTCTCTCACCCATACATTCATTGAGACACATATAATCACTCACTTATACAGTCAGTCATGCACCCACCAAATCATCCATAGAGGTACTCATACACCAACTGATTCATCGATAAATCATGGTGTATCTATATTTACCACTCATAATCTTTTTAGAAACACTCACAGTCACTGAATGATGTCAATAGTGATGTCATCAGTGATGTCATTTGTGATGTCATCTGAGATGTCACTGACCATATCATGAGTGATGTAATATGTGAGGTAATGAGCAGTGCATTTTGCGGGCAAGAGCTAGCTATACCCGCTGAATTTCTCTGGTTTTGCATGAGAGAAGTGTCAACCTAACTATAGAGCTCTGTGAAGATATATATATATATATGACAATCAGATACACCTCATCATACATAGACATTTTTTTGAAAGGGGGGCTGTGTGGCCCTGTTTCCTTTTACTTTTTGGGTTCCCTGGGGACCCCATCCCCCAGGGCATGGGCATTTTTTTATTCTTTTGGAGGGGGCTGCATTGTCCCCCTACTAAGGCCATTTTTGGCCCCAGGGACCCCATCCCTTGGGGCTCTCCTTTCAGTTTTTTTTAAATATGATTATTATTGGGGTGCGGCTCTGCGTGGCCCCCTCCCTGGCCATTACTGGCCCCGGGGACCCCATCCCCTGGGGCATGGCCACTTAGTTGGGGATCATGGGGGGGAGCCCCAATGCCCCCACGGTACCAGCCGGCTCCCCACATCCTGCGAAAGCCGGCATTACTTTTCCACATGGGGAGCTAACATGCTGCTCCACATGTGGAAAAGCAATCTGCTTTGCTTCATTGAAGCGAGAGCAGGTTTTCCTGCTCTCGCTTCAATGAAGAAAAGCAGTTTGCAATGACAGGGTGGGAGCCGCAAAGCTCCTGCCCTGTCACTGCAAATAGCAGTGTCCCGGGGGTGGGCACCCCGAGACACTGCAGGAGCTGGCCCTGGGGCCTGGCGGTCCCCAGGGCCATCGTGGTTTCCATGAGGGGGGCCACCCGGCTCCCTCCACCTTTTTCAAAGCTACGGGGGGTGGTGGTCCCCGGGGCTGGGGGTCCATCACGGACCCCCAATTTGCATCTTTAGGGTATTTATTTATTTTTTAAAAAGCCCCAGGGGGTGGCAGTCCCCAGCACTGCAGGTGGGCTGTGTGGCCCCCGCAATGTTAATAGAGTGGAGGTGGTGGACCCTGGAGCTCGGGGGGGCCTTAGAAGCCCCCCACATTAAACTATTAAGCCCTGGGGGTGACTGTCCCCGGGGCTGCGGGGGGGCCATGTGCCCCCCACAAATATTCATTATTTGCCCCTGGGGGTTGGGGGTCCCCGGGGTAGTGTTGGGGGATTGGGTCCCCCCACACTTTCTTTTTATAAAGATGCCCCGGGGGCTAATTAGGGGAAGAGGTGTGGCGCCGCGGCCAGGGCGACTGACGCTGGAATCTGGGGACCACGGTTCGATCCCCGGCTCCGGCGGCAGGTTAGCCCAGCACCATGTGACTCTGGGCAATAGCTCGCTTAATCTTCCCAACGGCCCCCAGCGCCTAGAGACCCTTACGGGTGATTGTGCGCTTTACAAATGTGGACTTTACTTTACTTTACTTTAATTATCATCAAGAGCGGGAGCCTGCACTTTGTATTTTTTTATCTGCAAGACCCACGCATCTTGCGCGGATTTTACCGATTTAAATAAAAAATCGCCCCCCTGAGCAGGCCTAGGGGGTCAGGGTGTTTCTACCCTGCCACCTTTTTGTGTTTTTTGCATTTGTTTAGTAAGTTTCTTGTGCTTCGGTTCCACCGAGGCACAAGATGGCTGCCAACACTTCCTGATTTGGAGTGTTGACAGACAATTAGAATGCAGCTCATGCATGGATGTAAGTATGATCCATTGTTTGCATAAGTGAATTAGATGACTTTATAAGTGAATAGGATGTGTGCTGGTGTGTAATCTCGATATAGGTGTATACGTATATTTGATGGTATTCTATTGATATTTGACTGCATGTATGAGTGAATCTGTAGGTAAGTGATTAGATGTGTGTATAGATCTAGGAATCACTGAGTGGGTTTTTAGAAACTTGTATTGGTGTGTCAATAATTTCAAATATGGTACTCTGTATTTTACAATGAGTAATGAAAGGTTATACTAGTGTATGATGAGGTGTATCGTCACGTGGATGATGTCATCAGTGATGTCATTTGAGATGTCACTGACAATGTCATGAATGATGTAATATGTGACATCATCAGCAGTGGATTGCGGGCGCGCGAGATATAGTTAGTACAACTAACTATATCAGAGGAATTTCAATGGTTTTGTACGAGTGAAATGTCCAGCTAACTATAACACCCCTAAAACCTACAGTTTTTTCAGTGAATTTCTAAGGTTTTTTAAATGCTAATTCCTAACTATATCAGGCCTGAAACCTATGTTTTTTTCAGTGAATTTCAAAGGTTTTTTAAATGCTAATTCCTTACTATATCAGGGTTGAAACCTATGTTTTTTCAGTGAATTTCAAAGGTATTTTAAATGCTAATTCCTAACTATATCAGGCCTGAAACCTTTGGATTTTTCAGTGAATTTCGGAGGTTTTGTAAATGACAATTTTTAAATGTATTAATTGTTATATTTTTTTTACTGATTTACTACATTTTTAAAACTATTTATTTTTAGATATTTTATTTTTTAGATTACATTGTAATTACATTATACATTACATTACAAAATACACTTTCTCAGAATGAATTACTTTAGTTTAAATACTTTGCAAATAGGCAATAGACTTTTAAGTACAGTAGTTACAGTTGTTGCAATAGGCAACACAATTCAAACACAATGCAACATTGACCTCAATGTGTTACTTTATGGATTACTTTTCTAACGACAGGACTGGATCCTAGATTCAGTCCTTGGAAATCTCCTGTAAATGGTTGAGTTAAAGTGTTTTAGTTACAGTAGTGATTTTTAACCCTATCCGTGCTGATGACGGAACCGCTCCGTCATCAGCCACGGTGGCGCTGTGCTGATGACGGAGCGGTCCCGTCATGGCCCGCCTGATGCACCTGCGCGGTGCTGATTTTGCGCCTGCGCGGCGCTGATTTCACGCCTGCTCGGCGCATTCTATTAAGCATGCGGGGCCATGAGGGAACCGCTCCGTCATGAGCACAGCTCAATCACAGCTGGTGACAGAGCGGTTCTGTCACCAGCATGCGTCCGCCGCGCGCCCCCCGCCCCCTTAGCAGCGATGTGGTTAAGGAATATTATTGTATTTTAAAAGTTGTCACTTAGAAATGTTTTCACATAGAATCACCAATGTTATCCTATGGGAGGAAATTCACTTAGCAGGTAAGTAGTGTAATCATTACATTTTCTTACTCAGTGGTGGATCCAGGTTCCAGCACTGGTGCATCTCCTGTAAACAGTTGAATGAATGTGTTTAAGTCATACAGGCAATTTTTTATTTAAGAATATTTTTAGTTTGTGAAAATTGACATAGAAACTTTTCTGGTGAAAACCTGACAATGGATTCCTATGGAAGGAAATTCAAGTGACTGGTAAATATAGTTAGAATTACTTTTCAGGATCCGTACTGGGCTCAAAGATGCAGCACTGAGGTCTCTCCTGATAACAGGTGAGTAAATCAGAATTCGTAGTTCGGCTAGTTTTAGAGGAATTTTTTAAAGTTCCAAAACTTCACACTTCGAAAATTTCCAAATGAAGCCAGTCAATGTTAGCCTATAGAAGGAAAATACTGGTAAGTACGGTTAAAATTACTTTTCAGGATCAGTAGTGGGCTGAAAGATGCAGCACTGAGGTCTCTCCTGATAACAGGTGAGTAAATCTGAATTCGTAGATCAGCTGATTTTAGAAGAATATTTGTACGTTTCAAAAATAGACACTTAGAAACTTCTGGTGAAAACCACACAATAGATTCCTATGGAAGGAAATACAAGTTACTGGTAAGTACGCTTAGATTTACTTTTCAGGGTCCGTACTGGGCTCAAAGATGCAGCACTGAGGTCTCTCGTGATAACAGGTGAGTAAATCGGAATTCGTAGTACCGCTGATTTTAGAGGACTATTTTGCTCAATAGTGAAGGAAGGGGGTGGGGCCTGAGGTGGTGCAAACACGCCCTATGACGCGTTTTAGATTTGGGAATTAATTCCTCATCAATCCTGAGGTCCCCTGTGAGCCAACTAGCCCACCATGTACCTCCAGTATGCGCCAGGGAGCTGTGTTGCAGAGAGGTGTTCAGAGGTCACGCCCCCTTTTTACAACACTCTGCAAAGCAGCTCCATGGTGCTTACTGGAGGTACCTGGGGAGCTAGTTGGCCCCCAGGGATCCCCAGTATGCAAGGGAAATTACTTCCCCCTCTGAAAACGTGCCAAGGGGCGCGTTTGCTCAGTGGTGCAGGGAGGGGGCAGGGCTTGAGGTGACGGATTGCACCACTCTGCAAATGTGCCCCCGTGAAAGAGGTGTAAAAAGGGGCATGGCCTCTTTACACGTTTCTGCAAAGCTGTCCCCTGGGGCGTTTGCAGAGGGGGGACTAATTCCCGTGGAATATTGGGGGTCCCTGAGGGCCAACTAGCCCACCAGGAACCTCCGGTGTGCGCCAGGGTGCTGCGTTACAGAGAGGTCTAAAATGGGGTGTGACCTCTTTACACGTCTCTGCAAGGCAGCCCCCTAGCGCATACTGGAGGTTCCTGGTGAACTACTTGGCCCCAGAGACCCCAGTATTCAAGGGGAATTATTTCCCCCTCTGCAAACGCGCCAGAGGTGGACATTTTTTGGGGGGATCGGCAGGGTACCCGTACCCTGCACATATCCCGGGATTTTTTAAAATAGATATATTTTATTTGGCCTTGGGGGTCCTTGTGGGACCCCATGAGCAGGCCTAGGGGGTCAGAAACCTCCAGTATGCGCCAGGGGGCTGCCTTGCAGAGAGGTTGTGTTGCCTCTTTTCGAGTCTCTGCAAGGCAGCCCCCTGGCGCGTTTGCAGAGGGGGAACTAATTCAGGAACATCCAGTATGTGCCAGGGGGCTGCCTTGCAGAGAGGTGTAAAAAAGGGGGGTGGCCTCTTTACAAGTCTCTGCAAGGCAGCCCCCTGGTGCATACTGGAGGTTGTTGGTGGGCTATTTGGCCCCCGGGGACTCCCAGTATTCAAGGAGAATTAGTTCCCCCTCTGCAAACACGCCAAGGGGCGCGTTTGCAGAGTGGTGCCTTCATTTTTTGGGGAGATCGGCAGTGTACGCGTACCATACGCGTATCCCGCAATTAAAATTTTTTTTTTAATTGGGGGTGGCATTGGGGGTCCTTGTGAGACCCCCTGAGCAGGCCTAGGGGGTCAGCGTGTTTCTACCCTGCCCCCTTTTCTTTGTTTTCACCTTTGTTTCCCTGTTTTCTTGTGACTCGGTTCTACCGAGGCACAAGATGGCTGCCAACACTTCCTGGTTTGGAGTGTTGACAGACAGTTGACAGCCAATCAGCATGCAGCTCGTGCTTGTAATTGTACGGTTTTTGGTACACTTACTGTACGTGTACCGTACTTCGTCTCTAGATATCACTATGATTTTACTTTCGATTTTCTCAAGAACGACTGAACGGATCTACAACATTTAACCAAAAGCACAATCTGCGAACCAAACCTTTTTGCCAAATTTGGTGTAATTCCGTTCAGCAGTTCGGGCTGTAGCCCTGGCTAAAGGTCCTATGAATAATTGCCTGGGGAAAACACGTTTTGGGACTCCCCTTTTTTCTCAGCCCCCACTTGACGAATCACCCCCAAACTTTCAGGGAAGGAGCGGAGCAGGCCATTGTCTTGGAGAATTTTGCGTGTATGCTTTGACCGGCGCCAAAGTTATTCCAAATAGAATGTTTCGGATTTCCTATGGAAACTAGGTCCTAACTATATCTACCTACTGGCGACCGCCAGTAGGTAATATAAATATATATATCTATATATATCTATGTATACATATATATATTGACACTCCACTTGTACCAAAAAAATATATATCTCGGGTCACTCGTAAGCGGGTGCTTCATACGCGATGGTACTCGCGTTAAAATCGAAGCTCGGACTCCGTTTCCCTTCCGCAAAACAAAGTACAGCACTCCGGGGGTAAAGGCAAAGTTTCTTTATTCCGCCGTTAGCAGTATGGACAGACGAGTTTCGGACTTAAGTCCTTCGTCAGTGTTTCCTCCAAATGTCGTGAGGCGGCTACTTTTAAATACGTCATTCTGGCATGCCCAACAACAGTGAAGACGGTATTGAAACCGCATTAGGCGCACTTGTGAATGTGGCGGCCATCTTTTAATGTTCAATATTGAACCTGAATCGGATGTAAATCATCGATTCTACAACAATTCTTGCCGTGTATCGACATATCTGCCACTCAAGCTGATGTTACGTACTATTAAGCCGTGTATCGGCATGTCACCAGCTACATTCGCACTGTGCGCATTGCGACCTCAAAAACCTTGATTTACAAAGATTCACATTCTTACTAGTTCATTAAGGGCATGTCCTAAATGACTTCTCTAAGATAAATTACATTCTTGATACAGTTATGTGAACACATTATGAAAAGGAGCGGCAAGATCGAAAATCCAATAAAATCAGTGTCAGTGATATTAGAATTAACATTGCAATATAAGACAGATTTTACATCCGATTCATGAGATACATAAGGAAGTGCAGAAGCCCAATTCTGAATTCAAATTCAAACCATGAATTATGTCTCAAAGGTTGCTGCATTGGTGCTAGACAGCCAGAACTGCACCAGCACTACAAGAAAGCAGAAACAACCTATATCTAAGTATATATGGCACATTCCTGCTCTCTCACTTTGAAGCACTGCAGCACGACAACCTCCCTGTATGCATTGCATCAAATAATTGTAAATCTTGGCCTGAGTATTTAATGAACTCCTGGAGAAATATGCTGTCCTCTTGTTTTCGACTAAGATGAGATTAAGTACAGATCAATTGATGCTAGTGATGTTGTAATGTGGTCCGGCCCCAGACAGAAAGATACATTGACAGGGATGTATACTAACCTGCTCTCCATGCTTGGCCCAATGCAGAAGTGAAAAAGATGCCTTGTGCACTGTTCACTCCTTTCCTTGCATGGCATATCACACAGCTGTGGAAATGGAAATTGGAAGAGCAGGAAAAGACATGTCAAAGGAATAATTGTTGTTTCTTTCCTTGCAGATTACTATCATCAGTTCATTATTGGGGTCAAAATAGAAAACAGAGTTTAAGGAAGGGAAACGTTCCATGTTTCCTATGTACATGGCATTAAATATTTCCACATGTAGAAGTGTGACAACAACATTGCTGCCTAATACATTTATGGTTATGTGGTGGCAATGCATTCAGGGCCTTCGTCCATCATATTGTTACCTGTCCCTAAACTGAAGGATCACAGTTTTGTGGTTGAAGTTCTTCTATTTTTCCCACGCTGTCATTGTTCTCAGTGAAAATCTGTGCACATGACCCATAGTCATCAGAGTGTCAGTGGTGATCACAATCCACGGTTTTCATGAATTTCAACATTTACTTGGTTCCTGGAGAGGATAATGCTAGAAAGGCTCCTATTCACTCCATAACCCAATATGAGAGGACTCTAGAAGGCAAATGCTTGGGAATGTCCTGGATGTGGATTAAGTACCAAATTTTCCCCAAAAATGCCCTTATTATGCAGTGTCTTCTAGCAGGGCCAGTCCATTTTCTGCGATTGAGGTGAGATTGTAGCTAACATGATGCCTTTGAAACTGGGCAGGCTGCAGGGATTATTGGGTAAAGGCAGGCCCTGATAAACGGGGACAAGGGTAATACTGGTGTCTGTATTAGAGTTGGGCTATCATGGGTTAACTTTCAGAACTCCACTGCTAGGCAACAGCCAAAAGCAGAGGAAGAAAAGGAGATATATGTTTTACAAAAGCAGGGGGAACTTTCTACCAAGAGGTAAGACTACCTCACTGCAGATACATTTTTAAATGCAAATGATCCAAGTTATAGGCTCTACAAAGGTATATTAAGAAAAGACATGCGCCCCTAAATGAGGATACTGACTACAGGTGTGCTATTGTTTCCATTTGTTAAGCTATGGTAGAAGTTAAAAGTTTATCACCAACAAATCCATCATTGCTAATATGGGGGTTTAGTGGTTAATTGTATATGATGGTTCTGGTCAAAATGGAAGTGTGAAATACCATGGCATAATTTGCTACACTTTTCATTTGTTTCATCAATTAGCTGTCCAGGAGATGTGAGCACATTGTGGTTATTGAAGAAATAGGATAGGATAGGATGTGAATTTGTAGAGCGCGAATTGCTGCCCGGAGGCGTCCAAGCGCTAAGAGAACCATGAACCCGCAAGATGGCCCAGGAAGGGAGGGAAGGAAGAGTGAGTTAACCCGGATGAAATAAAAAGGTTTTCAGCTGTTTACGAAAAGCCGAGAGATTGGGGTTGGCTCTGAGATGTATCGGAAGGAAGGACAGCCAGACAGGGCTTGATGAGCAGAGTCAGGGAGTGAGAGTGAGAGTGAGGTGAGGAGAATGAATCAAGAAGACAGTGTCATGCAGGCAGAGGCAGGCAAGGTCAGGCAGAGGGAGGTAGTAGAGGTCAGGTTGGTTGTTCATGTACAATAAGGTAGACACATACCACTGAGCTGATGGAGATACAGCAACAGAAACATTCAACCATTCTATTCAAATCTGCTTGAGGCCAGAGACATAAAAGCACAGCATTAACAACAAAAAGAAATACTAAAAAAGGGTAAATAGAATATTTCAGCCATAGTGTGCCGAATTATGGGACATGTATATCAACATATTAAAATCATAAATTAATTACTTAACACTAAAAAAACAAACTTTAACATAGGAATGCATGAGCTCATTCATTGAGAAATAAAGAGCTCTACTATAGTTTAAATCCAAATATTTGGCTAATTATTGGGATTCATATCTATTTCTAATCTTAAAAGCCATTCTTATCAAATCTAAAATCGCAAAACAAATGTCTGGTGATCCTAAGCAACCACACAGAGGTAGATCATGTTACAAGACCCTTGGCATGGGAAAAGCTTAGTTAAATTATAATGTGAAGAGCCTAAAAAGAAAGCCAATGGCAGTGTTTACGTTTTTTCCCCATCCTAACAAGGCTTTATACTGCTTGTTATGGACCCTAATGAGAATTTGACTATTGATTCCTTAGCCTGGGCCTTCTCTATGTGTAAGTTCATACAATATTCCAGATAGAATTTTTGAGCCATGCTTTACATTCTGGGCTGGCCCAATTGTACGAGAATTATTTTATAATACTTGAAGGCATATGTGGTTCAAACCTATTTGGTCTTGAGCAGAACAGTTTCGAATGCCTTTGTAGCTTACTGCAACAATACTAACTCACAGAGTGAGGGCAATTCCAAGAATTGGCCGAGGTGGGCTCACGTAATTTGCCAGGCTTCATCATTTTGCTCCTTGTCCCACCCTGGTAAGATGATACCATCAAGGTAGACTCGACCAGATCACTAGAACATCATGAATACATCTTTTCTTCAACCTTATTTGTCTTTGATAGGGGTTCACCTCATCATATATATATTCAATCTTAAAGTTGTGGACATATAGGCAGGCCAGACTTGGAGCACAGGTACACTCCATGGCAGTACCATGAGTCTGCAAGAAGAAATTCTTCTCGTACTCAAGTGCCAGGCAATCAGTGATACAGGTCCTGACAAGGCTGGCCGCAGAGGTTTCCCAAACTTTGATCTACAGTAACAGTGGGACCAGCCCAATCACATACTCTAGGTATGGCATCCGGAGTTCCCTTGTGGCTGGTATATGATTGTGGTAGTGCCCATGGGAATTGGCAATAGCCAATGCATACTGTGATTTTCAGCCCATTGGAGGAAGCCCGCTCTGCCATAGCCCGATAGTGGGCTCTATGTGCCTCAACTGAGGTGCACTTACTTATATATGAAGTCAACATTCCAATGATTGGTTTATTCCTCTATGTATGGGCACAGCTGAATATGGACTCGATGAAGTGCTGCATTCTTAATGTTAAATGTGCAGTCCCGCTAAGAGACGTACTAAAAAGAATCCCTAATAATTACATTATTTCACCTTTGCCAAATTTAAATCCCCCTTGGCAGAACATTTGGACTTCATGCTTTGACAACCACAAGTTATTATATAAGATTTTGAATGGGTAACATGAAGGGTTAGATCATTCATGTAAACTAAAAACAAGTCTAAAAGAATCTGAAAACTATTTTCTGTCCGGGCAACCAGCACTGCATCGTTGGCGTATATCAGGATGGGTACAGATTTATTTTCCATGCATGGGACATCCTTTCAATTTTCCACCAAGTCTTTATCAATACAATTAATATAAAGCACAAAAAGGGAAGGAGGCATAACACACAGCTGCCTAATGCCCAGAGTAGAGCTAATGTGGGGGAACATCCCCTTGAAGGGCCATAACGCACATTCACTGTGAGATCTTGGTGTAAGCTCCTGATAAATAAGAAGGTCAATTTCCATACCCATCCCACCCATCAGATCCCATAGCTTGGAGCAATTCCATAAGTATTTAAATATTGTGCAACACTGCTGATACCCAGTCTAAATCCAAATTAGGCTTCTGACAAAAACATTATTTACCAAGAGTAAGAAGGTCAATTTCGACACTCATCAGATCCCATAGCTTGGAGCAATTCACTAGATCAAAGGCACTTGACATACTTATCCATAATTCCATAAGTATTTAAACATTGTTTGCCAGTGCTGACACCAGGTCTAAATCAAAACTAAGCTTCTGACAAAACATTATTTACCACAGACCAAACTTCAAGGTGAGACAGTAATACTCGTCCCAGGTTCTTGCCGCTGGAGTCCAATTGGGAGATTCGTCTTTAACACATTGGCTTAGTTGTGTCTCCCTTTCTAAAAAGAAGAATGACTGAGGCTGCCTTCCAGGAATCAGGGATAGGGCTGAATATTGCAGATCTACAAACAGAGGGGCAGATTTACAATTACTGGTGCATCCCTGCAAATTAGCAGGGATGCGCCAGTAATTGTGCGCCGCAGCTCCGCCACCCATATTGCGTCGCATTTACAATGCGGCCCACCATGGGGCAAAGAGGCACAGATGTGTCACGCATCTGTGCCGCAAAGGTGGCTCATTGCTGGAGTTGTATCGCAAGCGCAACGCAGCTCCAGCAATGCTCTGGGGGGGGCTATTCTTCCAATGCTGGGTCAAGTCATACGCCTGCTTCAAGCAGGCGCAGGGTTTTGACGCAGAAGTGGCCTCAAAGTGACTGAGTGAAATCTTGTAGATTTCACTCAGCCACTTTTAGGAGGCGTTCCTGCGCCGGAACGCCCCCCCTCCTGCGCCTGAACGCCTCCTTCTGGCGCAGGGCTTTACAACATGACGCATCTCCCAGATGCGTCATGTTGTAATTTCCCCGCACCATGGCGCATCTTTTGCGCCGCCGCAGCATCACAAAAGTGGTGCAACGGCAGCGTAAAAGAGACGCAAGGGGCTTGTAAATCTGCCCTATTTTCTTTAAGGGGGACCACATGTAAATATTAGTTTTTTTAAACGTCAGCTGGGATCAATAGCTCGGATCACCTCATGGAATTCAATGGGGATTTGGAAATTGTGAGAGGGCTCTGTGTCTTGGCTGCGGTCAAACCCTTGATTAGTGGGCAGATTTTCTGGTGACAAAAAGTTATTAAGATGAGTAATTCATGCATCCACAGTAATTAGATTTTACATTTTTGGGGCATTTCGCTCAGCAAAAAAAGGGCTGACTGAACACTTCCCAGAATTACACGCTATCCCTCAAATTTCCAACGATTATAAAGTCTTCCCAAACTTTGTTTCTAAACTCAGATTTTCTTTCCTTGAGTATTTTTTGTAATGCAAATTTATATAGCGTGAACTCGACCCGAAGGTAATGCAGCGCTTTACATGAGCACCGGTTATGTTACACAAGAACAGATTCTTTTTTTTTTTTACTTGGTTATATTTCCTTCCTGCCTCCTTAACTTTGCATGCAACAGGCGGGGAGCTTTTCAGACTGGCCATCAATTGCAGATGGACAGCAGCACATGCTGCGTAAAACCACTGGCAGAGTGGAGTGGCTCTGGGAGCTTTAGTAGATGTGAGATTATTCGAGATGGACCTTTAAATATCATCAAACTCGGATTGGATCTTGGCTGACCCGGATTAATCAGGTAAACAAGTTAACATGGATCTCATAGACTTAGACCAATAGTTTGGTTAGGACCAGTCAGAGGGACATGTGCATTAATTGGATGGCACATTAGCAAATACACTGTTCTGTACAGCACAGGGTAGTCGGTGGGTGAACACCAGTCATATACCACTAAATGCACTGATTGGATAAATTGAACTCTGGAGATAGGACGAGACAGGGGGTGTTCAGATGTGCAATTATTGACTGGTTTATTTTTAAATATTGTGAAAGTTACACACAAGTAGGAGGGATTGCCCTTTTGGCATACACATAGGTTTTGCTGGTATCTAGCTTGACATTTTTATCTAAAGGCATAGCTCATGCAAAACGATACACAAGACACCAGCAGGAGACTGGCTACAGCAGACAGTGGCTCTTGGGAAGGAATTTTCTGCTCAAACCAGCCTCCTGCAGTGAATAAACAAGCAAAATTACAAAATGCAATATTTAATATAAAATGTGTCAAGGTTAAAAAATGTGGGCTCAAAGAGTCAGAAGGGAAGAGTGAGTCAAAGAGGCAGAATCAGGTAGACAGGGTCAGGAGGCAGAGGTGACAGAGTCAGATGGACAGAGACAGTGAGTCAGGCAGTCAAAGCCAAGGGGATACAGAGCTGAGGCAGTTATCAGACAGGATGACACAGACCCATAGAAATATTTGCAGATTATTGAGATCTCACAATCAGTGATGAGCAGAGCTCTACACCGCAGTCAGTGGTGACTTCTCACAGAATGAACTCTTCTGGAGTGTGTGCCTGGTCTGTTTCAGCTCATGCAGTGCTGATTTTGACTTTATTACTACCCATCAACATGAGGGACGTGGGTAGAGTTAGGTAGAATGAGTCAGGAATGCAGAGAGAGTGATTTTCAGGGAGGCAGACAGGCAGATTCACAAAGCATAGGTTAGGGAGGTATAGTAAAGGACAGTGTTGTAATATTAGCCTTGCAAAGCACATGTTGCAGGGAGCCCCCTGAAATTCGGGGTGCCCCCTCTGGCCCTGTGCAAGGGCACTGGACCCCCAGCCAGAGTGCTCCTGAGTGAGTCTTGGAGGGGGGTCCTCCATGTATTTTGCAGGGAGTCTTGGGGGGGGGGCGTCCTCCATGTATTTTGCAGAGCGTTTTGGGGGGGGCGTCCTCCCTGTATTTTGCAGGGAGTCTTGGGGGGGTCGTCCTCTATGTATTTTGCAGGGAGTCTTGGGGGGGGCGTCCTCCATGTATTTTGCAAAGAGTTTTGGGGGGGGGGTCCTCCCTGTATTTTGCAGGGAGTCTTGGGGGGGGCGTCCTCCATGTATTTTGCAGGGAGTCTTGGGGGGGGGCGTCCTCCATGTATTTCGCAGGCGGGCCCCCTCGAATGTAATTACGCCACTGGAAAAAGAGGTCAAGTCACATAGACAGAGAGACAGGAAGGCAGGGAAACAAACAGTTAATTACACACACACAACTTTTGTGTACAGCCACAGGTGTTCCTGGACCAATTAGCAAAACACAGGACCTACAGAAAATGTAAAGAGTTAGGTCAGAGTCTAGATCTGGAATAGATGTGCTTGTATGCCAGGGACAATCAATGTACTTCTGGGCGAGTTTGTGACACACCTGACCTTAACTCTTTCGCCGCGGCGGAAATTCCGCCGTGGCTAGGGGGTGCTCCCGTACTTATGACGGTTCCACGCAGTCATGAGTCACAGGCGGCGTGTGCTCATGACGGCATGGAGCTGTCACGACCCCACCCACTCACTAATTTGCCCGCACAGGCGGGAATTAATGCCGCGTGGGCAGAGCGGCAGTTGCATGACGGCATGAGCACCGAAAGAGTTAAAACATGAGCCCGCTGGTGGACACAGCACGGCTGCTGTTTATTGGACTGAGCACTAACATTCAGAAAGATGTTGAACAAACGGGCAAGCCTTTATTACCCGTTAACTGAGTAAAGGAAAAGAAGCACAAAAGGTGTCCGGCCTAACAGAATTTTATAAACACCCTCATGTTTAAAACATTGTAAAATAAACATTTAATAATATGATAAAGCCTATTCAAAAAAAGTGTAATCAAACACAGGAAAGCATTTCAACCTTAGTATGTCAGAATATTTCACTACATGGAGTGCCATCTATCAAAATGGACAGTTTTCCAACATGAACTTAGAAACATGGCGTGAGTAAACTCTGAGGCGTGTCAGTCGTCGTGGGCACGAATGTCAAGGTTAGTATTATACATGGAACAATATTACAGTCTAATAAATCACAAGATGTTTTGTACTGCGTACATCCTTACGTCATGTATTTCAAGGTGCTTTCATATGTGATAATGAAGACAAAGGAGGCAAGTGAAATGAGACAATTGCCAAATATCACACAATGTAGTCAAAGGTGAAAGCCAGGATTGATCCCAGGATTTCTGATTTCAAATTGTGCAGTTTAGCGAATCTCTTTCCCTCTTTCATTTTACATCAAATGTTACTGATTTATATTTAATTCTTGACACATGAGGATAGAATGTGGTGCCAGATAGAACCCACATGAGTGCTCAGCTCGCTTTGGGCTCGAGGATCCAAGGAAAACTCGAGCTGACCCAGAGTCAGGCGTTTGCTGACGTCTATGACATAGAAGCAAGTAATGGGGCAAAGGCACAGGAACAACATGATCTGACCACAATAAAATCCTGTGTTAAAGCAGGAGTGCCAACACCATGAGACACTTTCTCAGGTCCACAACTTTCTCTCTGCCCCATATTTGAGAGAGTGGATTACAAGATCAGGTGACCTCTGTCCCAGGGGTTAGAGTGGTGTTTTCTTATCACACACTTACCACCAGTGTTCAGTTTGATTTGAGTGTTTCTTGTGCCTGTAGATAAAGGGGCAGATCTATAGGTGTGAGTGCATGCTGTTCCCTTCCTGCCCAGGTGGCATTAGTGCCCACTGGACACTTGGCACAGTTGACATCTTTGTGAGAATCCTCATTCTATTCCCATATACCAGTACGATATTTAAAGCTCATTCATTTTATCTCTCAAGAACATCAAAGCACCATGGCTGCATGTGGCAGCTTGCCAGCGCCTCTTGGTTGTTGCATTTTAAATGGTCATGTGTGCCAAGGTATTCACACACCACCTTTACAGCTCATACTAATGAAGCATTGAATATTTTTGCTGCGAAATGACATCTCGTGGTGCTTTAGATTTCGCCTGCATGACATGATATACATTACACATATTCTTCCAAACATTTTAAACACCTGCCTTTTATGGTCATCAATTACAGAGGTTTAATGCACATCTGTCGCCACAGCTGCCCCTGTGTTGATGCTGCGAATGAATAGTTTGGCTGTGGTCATTTCACATGATATTAATAAGGCATCCGTTATTATGGCGGTTTGATTTGAGCCACCAATAGTTATATATATTGTTTAAAGGGGCACTTTATGACGTGTCAACAGCCTATCGGTATCTCAGTGGCTATCCATAGAATCATTTAATAAGAAGACAATATCTCCAACAATGAGCTTGTGTCGACCAGGGCACATCACCCCACCAAAAGTGAAACGGGCTGTGTTTTAAAAACGACAAACACACAAGGAGATACAAAATAACCAACAAACAAGGAAATAAACTCTTGAAAATCACTAAGTCAAAATGTGTATTCATTGGAAATATCCTAAAACCCCAATTCCATTTCCCTATTCGGTCACTTGACACCCCCGGCCCTAAAACAGATCCACCTACCGTTGAAGAGAAAGCGGTGCTTTATTTACAAGCAGAAGCCACGCCCGATGTCATGTCGTTATGCCTGACCTTCCAGACAGGTCAGGCAGCAAGGAACAGGAAACGGACAAGACAGGAAAAGGAGGAGCGAGTAGCCTGTAAGCCAGTAGCTTCCTGGCAGGGAATAAAGAAGGTTGCCCTAAGCCGAGCTCTGAGTGCTGTGTCTGATTTGGGCGGGTAACAGTGTGACAATGGCGACGAGGGTGGGATGAGCAGATTCCCCACACAGCGTCACAAAGCCCAGCCAAGAAACGGCCCCAAACGACAAGCCAGCAGCTCCAGAAGCGCCGACCCCAAGTCACGAGCGCGAAACAGACAGACGCCTTCAGCGCCATCCTGGCTCATCGCAGGTGCGGAGTGAAAGAGAGCACACCAGAAAGTGCTTGCGCAACAGCGCCCAGCCGCCGAAGAAGTGTGGAGCCCAGCAGAGCAACAGTAAGGCGAGCGCGAGTGCTCCACCCCCGCCGAAGGCGCGAAGAGCCCCGCAGAGCGCCGCAAGGTGAGCGCGCCCCGCCGAAGACGTGGAAAGCCCCGCAGAGTGGCAGCAAAGTGAGCGCGAACGCTCCGCCACCGCCAAAGCAGGAGGACCACGAGGGTGAGTCCCGCAGCGCGTGCGGCTGCCAAAGAAGTGAGAGTGCGGCCTGCGCACATGTCTGAGGCTGCCGGGGCCGGAGAATGCATGGCGGCCATCTTTAAGTCAGGCGCCAAACTCTAACAAATCCACGCGTCCATCACGGCGGCCATCTTAGGGTCAGGCGAGGTTTTACATATGAGAAAACAAGCGCGAACCTCACACTCAAGCCTGATAAAGTGGTAATCAGCTCAAAAAGACTGCCATCAACAACAGAATAACATAAAAGAATCACAAGTCAACGCGGAAAGCGCAGAAACAAGCAAAGACTACCCTCACTCAGCAAAAGGATTTACAAGCTACTGTAACAGAACACAGGCTAACCATGTCGGACACTGATGCTCAAAGCACGACCTCAACTGGAGGCGCACCCTCGCAACCCAACATGACGACGGTGCCTCAAGTTGCGTCCATAGGAGCACCATTCATGCGACAACCGCAACCACTGGTGCTGACGCCTGGAAACACCATGGGGCCTGCCTGGAAAACCTGGAGTGAGGACTTTGAAGACTACATGGAGGGGTCCCTTGTACAGGACTCCAAGCGCAAACTGGTTGCGCTGCGGAATCTTGCTGGCCAAGAAATAGCACAAATAATCAAAGAAATGCCCAATATCGCCACGGCCACGTATGATGAAGTGAAGACTGCCCTTGATCGGCGATTCCTCCACAAACGCAATGTTGATTACGAGCGCTATGTGTTCAACTTAGCGTCTCAAGAAAAAGGGGAGTGCATGGGCGACTTCATCACACGCATCAAGAGGATGACGCGTCACTGTGATTTCGAAAATTTCAAGACGGAAGACGCACTACGGCTCCGCATCATAGATGGATGCCGTTCAGAATCACTACGCAGACGCCTCCTCAAGAAACCCTACACCCTAGAACAAATCGAAGAACTTACAAGGATTAACGACCAGGCAGAAGATCACGCAAAAAGGATGGAAACACACAAGCCTGAACACAAAGACAAAGACCATAAAGAGCAAGCCTTTCGAATACAATCGCGCACAAGTATCCGCCCAAGATCAAGTGCACATAGAACAAGCAAGCATCACCGTAGCCCCAGGAGATCATCACCCCGGCGAGATTCACGACAAACAAAACACACTAAGCCGGCACCAGCCTGCTACCGATGTGGCCAAGATTACCCCCACTCAGGGCAGTGCCCGGCCATTGGTCAACGATGTCACTGGTGCGGTAAGGACAATCATTTTGAAATAGCCTGCCAAGCCAGACAATCTACCCGAAGGTCACCCACTCCACGAGCTAGCACTCGGCACCATGCCCGAGCCGTGACGAGAAAAGGAAGTCACTCATCAGACTCCTCAAGCTCCAGCACCCGCTCGACATACTCCCACCAACGACATAGCCGATCCACAAGCACGCCTCGCTCTCGTCATCACTCAACGAGATCACGTCAGACCCACCGTTCTTCATCCAACAGCTCATCGGCACTCACCACGGTGTCACAAGACAGTGATGAATATGTCTGCAGGTGTTTGCCTCATCGACAACAATGCAGGACAGTGAGGAATATATATGCATGGTGGCCGACCCGGACAGACTCAAACGATACCCGAAGCTAGACATCCTGATAGGAGAGCATCCAGCGAAATTTGTCCTGGATTCGGGTGCCTCGTTGAATTATATATGTGCACTGGAGTACCAGAAAATGAAGAATCAACCCAAATTAGAGCCTGCGGCAGTTCGCATCTTCACGTGGATGTGTCGAAAACCTTTGCCTTGCCTTGGCCGATTCCATACCACACTGACCTTCAAGTACAGGAAAATTCCAGCATATGTTCACGTCGTGGAAGGGCCCGACTTCGCGGACTGTTTGCTCAGTCTGCCAACGGCAGAACGACTGAAGCTGGTGGAACTGCTGTACATGACGGAAGATGCCCCTTACATCGTGGCAAAGTTCCCGAAACTGTTCAAAGGACTGGGCAAACTGACCCACTTCAAAGTAAAGCTTCACATCAATGAGAACATCACACCCGTTGCCCAGCATCACAGGAAAGTGCCGTTCCACCTGCAACAAGCCGTTGATGATGAACTACAAGACCTGCTACAATCTGACATAATAGAACGCACGTCTGGACCTACCCCATGGGTATCACCGGTGGTGGTAGTCCCGAAGAAAGGACAGGACAACAAAGTCCGGCTATGTGTGGACATGAGAGCGCCCAACACCGCCATCGAACGCGAGCGCCACCCAGGGCCACACATCAGTGATATGATCACAAAACTGAACGGAGCCACGATATTCTCCAAACTTGACCTGAATAAAGGTTACCACCAACTGGAGCTCCATGAACAGTCACGCTACATCACGACTTTCACCACGCACCAAGGCCTATTCCGATACAAGCGCCTGAATTTCGGCATTTCATCTGCTGCTGAAATTTTCCAGGAAACCATCAGGAAGGTCATACAAGGGATCCCGAATTCCTTCAACTACAGCGACGACTTGCTAGTCTTCGGGAAAGATCAAGTCGAACATGACACCGCACTGGACAGAGTGTGTCACGCACTGCTGCAGGCCAACCTGACCCTAAACGCGAACAAGTGCGAATTCCACAAAAACACTCTCAAATTCTATGGACATACTTTCTCCAGTGAAGGCATGACGCCTGACCCCGATAAGGTAGCCGCACTAGCTGACACTCCAACGCCACAGGACGTAAGTGATCTCCGCTCATTCCTGGGGATGGCTAGCTACTGCTCACGATACATTCGTGACTACGCCACCATCAGCTACCCACTCCGAGAACTGACTCGTCAAGGACAACCCTTTGAGTGGTCACGAGCATGCTCCAAAGCCTTCACAGAAATCAAACAAGCCGTTGGGTCTGCCATCAACCTGGCATACTTTGATACAAGTAAAAGAACTGAAATCACTGTCGACGCCAGTCCGGTGGGTCTGGGCGCCATTCTAGCCCAATACCGTGAACACTCTGACCAGCGACACATAGTCGCCTATGCGAGCCGTAGCCTCACGGACACGGAAAGGGCGTATTCCCAGCCGGAGAAGGAAAGCCTAGCTGTGGTGTGGGCGTGCGAACACTTTCACCTGTTTGTGTATGGAAAACATTTTACCATCATTACTGATCATCAAGCCCTGCTCACAATCTTTGGCAATCCCAATGCAAAGATGCCACCTCGCATCGAACGATGGGGTCTGAGACTCCAAGACTATGTGTACACAATTGTCCACAAACCAGGCAAAGCTGAAAACCCTGCGGACTATATGTCTCGACATCCTTTGCCGATTGTTACGAAACCTGACTCTCTGGCGGATGACTACATTCACTTCGTCATTGACGCTGCGTGTCCACCTGCAGTCCCCGTGGAGTCCATCCAGAATGCATCCGCCTCTGATCCGCTGATTCAAACAGTCATGACCCACGTTCGCAACAACTCCTGGCGGCACGCATTGAACACTGCACCTGGTTCAGATCCTCCTTTGCACGACCTCACCGCATTTCATCGTGTTCATGAAGAACTATCCATCAGCGACAATGGACTTCTTTTGCGAGGGGGACGGATCGTGATTCCTCACAGCCTGCGCCAAGGCATCATCAACCTAGCACATGAAGGCCACAGGGGCCTGAATGCCACAAAGAAGACTCTGAGAGAACGAGTTTGGTTCCCCTCTTTCGACTCCATGGTGGAAACAACACTAAAAGACTGTATGACGTGCCAACTAGTGAGCCGTGAAGAACCCCCAGCACCTCTCCAAATGTCTGAACTACCAGATGAGGTGTGGAAGCAGGTGGCAGTTGACTTCTTTGGACCACTCCAATCAGGACAGTACATCATGGTTGTCATGGATGAATATTCCAGATTCCCGTTTGCACACATGATAGCGTCCACCAGAGCAACAGTCGTCATCCCAGTACTGGACGACATCTTTGCAGCATGGGGTGTTCCAGCAAGAGTCAAATCCGACAACGGGCCCCCGTTCAACGGCCATGAGTTCGCAGAATTCGCGAAGCATTTTGACTTTAAACATCACAAGATAACTCCACTGTGGCCACAAGCCAATGGCATGGTGGAGCGGTTCATGGGTACACTAAAGAGAGCCATCCAACAAGCAGAAATAACACGTCGAGATGTCCAACAAACCTTGAACGAAGTACTGAGAGCTTACCGGACCACCCCTCACAACACCACAAACTAGTGCCCGGCCACACTAATGCTGGGAAGGACACCGAGGACAAGAGTGCCCATGACAAGCACCACGCCTCACTCAAAGACCGTGACCGTTGGCCACGAAACACTTGTTGATATTGACTGAAGAAAGAAACAGAAAATGAAAACATATGCAGACAATCGCCGTCATGCCAAAGAAAATGATATCCGTGAAGGTGACTGGGTCATAGTGAGAGGAGACCGGCAAACGAAAGCAGACAGCCGATACCTGAATCTTCCTTTACAAGTTCACAAGAGGAAAGGAACCATGATTACTGCCAAAGCTGATCACAAGCAAATCACGAGAAATATATCTCACTTCAAAAGACATCATCCGGTGAACAGGCAGGAATCCTCCTCTGGACACACCTCGAGTGACTCTGCTAGTCCAGGAGATCATGCCGAGATTCAACACCATCACCGTCCAAGAATGACTATCAGTCCCGAGCGACGCAGCCAAACACCAGAGAGAGAGACTCGCCCCAGACGCCTGGTGAGGAAACCACGGCGACTCGTCGAAGAAATGTAGCATCAGTTCTTTTGTACAAAAGGGGGAGATGTCATGTCGTTATGCCTGACCTTCCAGACAGGTCAGGCAGCAAGGAACAGGAAACGGACAAGACAGGAAAAGGAGGAGCGAGTAGCCTGTAAGCCAGTAGCTTCCTGGCAGGGAATAAAGAAGGTTGCCCTAAGCCGAGCTCTGAGTGCTGTGTCTGATTTGGGCGGGTAACAGTGTGACACCCACTGAAGCAGACACGTGGATTTCGTTCAATGTAGAGTCTGGCACGAGCAGAGTTTGATGACAGCAGCAGAGCTGACCTCAGCCAAGGAGAGGTGTGTGTGTCCACAAGAGAGGAGGAAGGAGGAGAAAGGACATAAACATAAGAAGAAAATGAAAACAAATTCAACCGACCGGAAAAAGAAGCAGAAAGTAACCTTGGAAAAGTTCTCTGTGCTTCTTTCTGCACAACGGGCACAAATCCACAGCTATATAAAGCCAGCTCCTCGCCACCTTCAGGCCCCAGGGAGTTTATCCCCAAAGCTGGACCAGCAAACACAGCTGAAGAAATTAAGTTCAAGGAAGTTAGTTGTTCATTAAAAGTGCCATGGCTCTACTCCAATAAAAGTAATGCAAGAAAAGTTGTTTTTTGATCGCGTGAGCTGCTTTGGGCCTTAGGGCAGTATTAGCTGTTATCTGAATAAGAGTTTTGTGACCTGAAGGGGTATTTTCGGTTGCTGTCACATGTTTCAAGACTCGAGTGGTGTCCAGCCCGGTCTTTGCCACTGAACACAATCAGGCATTGCCCACTGAAGTTGTAGCAATAATACAGATGATGGAAGGAATGTTGAACAATGCAATGGGATTCATCTCTAGTTGCTTTGCTCACTACCTCACCCACCCCAGTTGGATCCTGCCAAATGCAAATCAAACACTCACCCCAGTCACAGATCTGGGTTGAATTTATCATTGTTCTTTGGCTCACTTTGCCACCCCAGTTCAGACCCAGCCATATGCAAATCAGTATTGACTCTGTGCCTCATGGGAACAGTCCAGCCCGAACTGACACGCCAGGTCCTCCCATGATCAGAAACAGGCATCCTGGGACCGATTTCTGGGTAGCACCCTTCTTCAGCCAGGCTTGCTTGAATTCAGTGGCAAAATTGGCAAGGGACTCACTTATGGGGATACCCTGCCAACATAGAGTGAACCAAGCAAACACAAGAAGGTGATGGACGTAGCACTGAAACTTTTCAAACAGTTGCAACTGTGGTGAAATGGTCTGTAAAAAAACAATGGGGCATATTATCAACAACAAGCGATATTTATCGCTAAATGAGCTTAGCGATATTTTTTTTAGCGCCGCGCATCCCCAGATTTTATCGCAGAGATAACGTGCTATTAGCAGTATTTATCTCAAATGCCATAAAATATCCAGTGATAGTGGCTCAATGCGTGATATTCAGACATTAACGCCAATAGGGACTTAACCTGAATATCCAACTCCAATTGGAAATACAGGTTAAGAAGTGGTCTGAGCAGGTGTTAGTTTTTGGTGATATTCGCGCTTAGCGCAAATTTTTGCAGCGCTGTGCCTGCGTTGATAATAGGCGATAGTGATGTTAGCGACTGCTTTCAGTCGCTAACAGGTTGGATACGCCCACTTTGCATGTCATTAGCGATAAATATCTCTGACATGCAAAGCGGGCCCCAAACCGCTCACTATCGCCTACAAACTGTCTCTAACTGCTGTTAGTGACAGCTTGCTAATAGGGCAATGAAAATATCACCGCTTTAGAGGGAAAAGGTCCTGCTAAAGCGGCGAGAAGGCCCTTGATATTATGCCCCAATGGATTTAAACCAGATCAGTGACTCTGGGTGAATGTTTGATTGACTCAGCAACCCGTCCGTCATCTGTTCTTTTTGCATGTGTAGTAACACCATAGCTTCAGCACAATAAAATACCTTTCAAATGACCCGTAAAAAAACACGAGAACAACTTATCAACAGAAGCTACTAATACACAGTGACTGATGACAGATGGCCGAGGTTGATACTGCCGCATCTAGAAGAGCAACCTACTGTCAGGTGTGTTACTATACAACTTCAGAAAATCGGGGTGATAGAGGAAGGGAACAACAAAGGAACTCGTCCCCCGGTTACATGTGCTATAACCAAAAATTGAGCGCTTCCGTCATAAGAAGGGTTTGTCTTCCCACTAGGGTGTTTCTTTGGAAAATGGTAGGTGTTCCTTAGATAACTAACCATTTTCCAAACAAAAAGCCTAGTGAGAAAAATTACTACATACACCATTCTAAGTCTGTCGACCAGACGCAGTGCTTTTGTGGCTTTCAAATGTCCGGCTGGGAGCGCAGGATCTTATTTTGTGATCTACGGCCCACCTGCTTTGCTTCTGCCACTTTTCTGCATTCAGGAGCATGGGACGGGTGCAAGGTTGTAATGCCTGGTACCTGGTGGCGGCCACCGCCAAAAGTACAAGGTGCAGCATATGACAAGCGTTGTACTGGGTCTTAGCAATTTCGTGATGCATATGTGGCCATGGCTTCAAGCGCAAGGTGCTAGTTGAAGGGGCGTAATCCCTGAGTCACTTGTGGCTTTACTGACTTCTAGGGCCTCAATGGAGAGTGGAGTGCTAGTTATGAAGACCAGGGCCCAATTTCCATTCTGCAATTGATGAGATCTTAGTCCTTCTCATTAGGTGGGATTGCCTTGTAAGTGTTAGTTCCTGATGTCCTGAGTGCAGATGCAGCCATGTCTTAAAGTGTCATGTGCCAAGCATGAGAGTGTTGTCCACTTATACTTTCTCCAATAACACTGTTCTGGGTCCTACTGAGTTGCTCACCCCTCCTATGAAACTAGCCCTTTGTGACCATCATTGGGGAAGAGACATCCTCTCAATTGGACACAACTTTTATGCCCTAATATCTGTAAGTGATATAAATTGGCAGAAACAAAGAATGGTTCAGTAGTATCTTTGACTTCACTTTATTCAGCTGTTTATACACTGCTGGGCATATTTACAAGCCCCTTGCACTTCAGGTACATCAAGTACAGCAACTCTGCATGGCATTTCGTGGCCTTATAAATAAGTCCCCTTTTCACGCAGCACTTTGAGTGAAAGGGGTATGCCGTTGATGCTGCTGTGGGTGTTCCCACGTAACACCCGTGGATTCAGCCATATTTCCAGATTTACAGTTCGTAAACCTGGGAATGAGTCGGAATCCTTTGCATCCCCAGGGGAGGCATAAGGCGGCGCAATGAAGAGAAATACTTATATTTCTCCTCGTTTTTTCCTCTTTCTATACGTGAAAGCGCAAAACACCTCACATGATTGTTTTTTTGCAGGAAGACAATCACCCCTAAAATGCACCACGGCACAAGGGTGCCTGAATTGGCGCATGGCAGCAAATTGTGCACCAGCTGAGGGGAAAGAACAGGGATGCAACATATTGTTATAAATATGAGGCATCCCTGCGCTTTGAAAGTGACACTGTGCAGCACAGCCAAATGACTTGTGGTGAAGCACTGCATCACTTTCTTGTAAATAAGGCCCAGTATTTCTTAGTTTTCCTGATAATGTTCCAGCATATGCACTGTCTCTCTGTGAGTCGATTGATGTACAGCAGAGTAGACTAGGGTGGAGTAGAGGAGAGAAGAGTGGCATAGAGTGAGGTAGAGTGGAATGGAGTAGAGTAGAGTAGAGGTCCATAAAGTATAGTGACATATAGTGGGGTGACCTAGAGTAGAATGGCGTACAGTAGAGCAAAGTGACAGAGTGAAATGGAGTGGCATTGTGTATAGTGACGCATAGCAGAGTGGCACTGTGTGGACTAGAGTGGCGTAGAGTAGAGTGAAGTAGCATGAAGTAACAAAGAGCATCATGGAGTACAGTGGCATAGATAATATCAGTACAAAGTGGAGTAGAGTAGCTCAGAGTGAAGTGGTGTAGAGTGGCATAGAGAAAAATTGTTTAGATAAGAGTGGTGTAGAGTAGGGTAGAGTAGAGTGGCTCAGAGTGGAAAAGAGTGGCACAGTGTGAAGTGGCATATTGGTGAGCAGTGTATAGTGGAGTGGAGTTGATTGGAGTGGAGTGGAGTAGCATAGAGTGGATTGACATAGAGTGAAGTGGCATAGAGGGTAGTGGAGTAGAGTAGAGTGGAATAGGTTGGAGTGGCTAGAGTGGCATAGATTTGAGTGAATTAGCGTAGGGTGTTGTAGCATGGAGCACGGTGGCATAGAGAAGTAGAGTTGTTGATGATTGTAACTAAGGATTCACTAAAGATGGCAGAAAGGGTCAAAGCTACAAAAAAGGGAGATGTATGCTTGTCTTAAAAGATGGAAAGAACAGTGTGCATCCAGAAACAATACCAAAAGTTTATAAAATAAAAAAAATGTGCATTGTAAAAAAAACGAAGAAAAGCACATACACATAGTCCATGCTCCAGAACAAAGCTAACACAAGAAAGGAAAGAAAGCCTATGGGAGCTAGGCAATTGACAGATTGTAGATGAGATTGACAACAAAACCAACTAATGTTATGTTGTGCGTGAGCTGTAAACCACTGAAACGTAACCCACATGTCACACAGCACAATGCATACAATGTGTAGGTGAGACCTTAAAATGAGAGCTCATAAATTATATAGGGCAACCTAAATATCTTTGAATGTGTTTACAACACATTGTGTAACTGATAAGTATGTAATCATATTTAGTATACCAGACCAAGCTCTATTATGTGTCAATTCTTTTTTATGTTCACTTTAGCCTGTCAAGCATGCGAACTACTTGTACACAGGAGCTAATGTAAATGTAGTTGAGCTTATATAGCGCACAGCTACCCGCAGTGGGTTTCCCGGCGCTTGCTTAGGGAACCCTTCCTGGTATTCCCCTGTGAGATAGCAGGGTATCCACAAGGTGAAAGTCAGGCATCCCACCTCAAGGGGCTGTTGTGGAGATTACGCAAGCTATTGCCCAGAGTCGCAGAGTGTGAACCCGTCAGTTGAGGAGGCACCGGGGCGAGAATTATCAAGTCCGTGGAATTTTTAGCCCAACACCCACCGAGGGGGGGAATTGAACCCTGGTCCAGGACCGATCTCAGCTTCCGGGTCTGCTGCCTCTAACCCCTGAGCCACACTTCTCCACAATGTTACATACTATGAGGTAAACTGAAGAAACATCTGAGATAAAGACTGCTACTGAGTAGGAATCCATGTGTTGAGGTGTATCCTGAAGAATAATAGGGGTTCAGAGGTGGGTCAGTGAGCAAAACCACAGATAAGCCACGAAGGACCAACAAAGTACTTACAGTGTCCCTTACTGACTCAAAAGCAAGCAGAACGGGTACATGAAGAAAGCAGGCTAACATAATCCGCTTCCATATCCAGCATGAAAAACGGTGACTCAACCATGGACCGTAAGTGTGAGACTAATGAGATAAGGCAATGGCGCATTCGGTAGTTGTCACCACTATACCCTGGGAAAGAATCAAGGAGGAGGCAGTGTGTAAGAAAATGACCAATAATTCAATCACTTCAGATTTGGAAATGGCCCTGATTATAATGCCTAATGTGATGGTCAATGCTCTCTCATCAGAATAAGAATAATCCTTGTGTTCCAACTTGTAATGGACAAGATTTTTCCCACTCCTAGACTCAGAGTATAAAATGATCTAAACTATATTACTTAATAAAACCTATCCAGCCATCTTGTAAGATCCCCTCTCTTTCCTTTTAGCCTGCTTGCCTTTACATGCACACAATGCCTTTTCAAAGTGATATACATGCAGAAAGCTGAATGGTCGGAGGTAAAGGGTCCAACCATGATGAAGGGATGAACAACCTAAAAACTGTCATTGCAATAGAAATACTTTTCAATCCTGGGCCCGAAAGTGTCTCATCCACCCACTATAGCAGAAGTTGTGGTGATGGGATGATACTAAGTTTCAGAACCTCCCCTAAAAAGCCCACGGTTTCTAATTCAGGCGATTTTAAACTGGGGCAGGAATAGAATATATGAGCCACATCCGCCTCCGTCACCTGACATCTAGTAAAACAACGTCTTGTAATGTTTGTCTGTAGATTCAAGGCACATATGATTGCCCCTCCCATCTCAAGTGATTTAAAAAACCCGGGGTCGGCCATATCAAGCCTGTCTTGCCATTACCCCCAGGTCCCTCCTGTCCTCGTCCCCTTCATTATAAAAAGTGAGATTAACCATCTCCTAGACAGAAAAAAGAAAAGCAGGAATGCTGGTACGCCCCTCCCTCTCCCTATAGGGAGTACATAAGGGTACAGTACCCAGCATGCCTCCTGTTCTTTTTCTGTCTTCGACAGTATGTTCTGCAGTTTCCGGGGGCTGGTGTGCTCCTGGTGCCTACCTGTTGCTGGGCTTCGGGTGGGGCTGGTTTCCTGGGGTTTCCCCTCCTGCCGGGCTCGAGGGGTCCCTGGGGTCTTCTTCCGGTCTTTCTTCTCACTGCGGTGGGGCTGGAGGAGTGTTTTGCCGCATCTCTGGCCTGCCGGGCTTGCTGGAGACGCGGCTCTGTTTTCCTGTTCCTCCGGTAGTGCGGCGGTCCTCGAGTGGCTAGGGCGCTTCCTGCCGGGGATTGCCTGACTTCCTTTGTGTGGGGCAGGAAGTCAGGCGTTTCGATGTGCGGCCGGCGGCGGTGGTGTTTTAAGGCTTGCCGGTTCCTCACATGTAAGTACCGCTTAGCGTTTTTTTTCTCCATTTCCTGCAGTTTAAAAGGCTCTTGCCCTACGGGCTGGTATTTCTGTTGAGCTTTCTGCTGTTATTGGTGCTGCTCCTCGTTGCTGCGTGTTTGGAGGCTCCTGTTCGTGTGGGGCGCCTTTCTGGGCTTTTCTTTGTGTTCTTGCTGCTGCCTGTGTCTGCCTTGGGTGTCTGTCCCTTCCTGCTGGCGCTGCCAAGGGGAAACATTCGAAAAAGAGCAGGCATGTGATGGAGTCCTCCTCTTCTTCGTCATCTTCTTCATCTCCTTCTCCTGCCCGGTCCAGGAGGCGCGACCGTGACATGGATGCCAGATTGAAGTCCCTGATCAGGGAGACTCTGTTGGAGATGGGGAGTCCTAGGAGGCCTAAGGGGTCGCGTTCTCTGTCCAGGTCGGGTGGAGTTCCCCGTCCTTCTTCTTCTTCATCTTCATCGGGGTCTGACGGTGATGATCTGGAGCAGGATGTTGTGAAGGGCAAATATGTTAATAAGGATATGATGCCCGATTTGTTGGCCCATGTGAAGGAGAATATGGGGTTTCCTGCTGATGATGTCCCGGGTACCTCTGGAGGGTCCTTACTTCGTCAGTTCCAGTGCACTGCGCCTGCGGTTTTGCCTGTCCGTCCTAGTGTCCGGGAGGTCTTGGATCGGGAGTGGAAGGATCCTGATCGTATTCTTCTTCCGCGCTTTATGGCTAAGCTCTATCCTCTTCAGGCTATGGCGAGGGATTTGCCGGACTCTGTGCCTGTGGATTCTTTTGTGGCCAGTCTGGTGGGTCGCACTTCTTTGGCTGAAGATGCTGTGGTGCGGGATCCGGTGGACAAGAGGGTAGACGCTTCTCTGCGCAAGGCCTATTCTGGTTCGCATCTGGCTCTAAGGGCTGGAATCTACGGGACTTATGTTGCTCAGTCCCTTCTTTCTGATTTGAAGACTTTGTATGGGTCCATGGATAATGCTACTGACTGTTCTGCTGTCCTGGCCCACATTGAGCATCAGGTGGAGTTTCTCTCTGACGTATCCTTCGATGTGGTGCGTGCTTCTGCCCTCTATGGGGGGGCTTGCGTGGCTGCCCGTAGGAATTTGGTCCTCAAGGATTGGAAGACTGATTCAGCCCAAAAGTCTGCTGCTCTGAGGTTGCCCTTTCAGGGTTCCATGTTGTTTGGGGCTGAATTGGAGGGCAAGCTTCATCGCCTTTTTAAGGAGAAGAAACATTCCTCTTCTTTCAAAGTGCCCTCTGCTGCACCTGCTTTTTCTAAGCCTAAGCCCTTCTTTCGGCCCTCTTCTCACAAGCAGTTTTCCCGGGGTCGTGGCCGTTTTCAGCCTGGTCGGGGCCGGGACAAGAAGGCGAAGTCCCCTCCTGCGAAGCCTCGTTCCTGACTATCTGGGGTCCGAGGTAGGATCCTTGGTCGGTGGGTAGGATCCTTGGTCGGTGGTCGGCTTCGGTTGTTTCTTCCAGCTTGGATGTCCTCCTGTTCAGACTTGTGGGTCCTGGACGTGATCCGCTTGGGGTACCGTGTGGAGTTCTCCTGCCTGCCCCCGGTCTCGGGGGTCCGTCCCACTCCTTGGCCGTCCTGCCCATCCAAACGTGCGGAACTGTCTCTGGGGATTCAGTCGCTGTTGGACAAAGGGGCGGTTCAGGTGGTTCCTCCGGGGGAACGGGGTCTGGGGTTTTACTCCGTAATATTTCTGGTGCCCAAGGTGACGGGGGGTTTCGCCTTGTTCTGGATCTCAAGGCCCTGAACAAATTTGTGCTGAGAATTCCGTTCAAGATGGAGACCCTTCAGAAGGTTATTCCCCTGGTTCTCCGGGGACATTACATGTGCACTCTGGACCTTCAGGACGCGTATTATCACGTGCCGGTCCATCCTCTCTCCAGTCCCTACCTCCGCTTCTGTCTTCTGGGGGTCCATTACCAGTTTGTTGTTCTTCCTTTCGGCCTGAGATCGGCTCCGAGGGTGTTTACCAAGGTGGTGGCTCCCTTGGTGGCCTTCTTGCACCTCCAGGGGATGTTGGTTTATCCCTATCTCGACGACTGGCTCCTGCATGCCCCCTCCGCGGAGCAGTTGTTGGTGGATCAGAGGTTGGTGTGTGCGGCCTTGCGGGATCATGGCTTCCTGATCAACCTCCCCAAATGTCAGCTTCTACCATCTCAGGACTTGCAGTTTATAGGGGCCCGTTTTCGCACGGATTTGAATCGTGTGTTCCTGCCCGTTGCTCGGGCGGTGACCCTGTGTGCGCTGGCTCAGCGGTTTCTGTTGGGTCGGTCCTTTCCGGTCCGTCTGTCGTTGCACCTTCTGGGGTTGATGGTGGCGACTGTGTTCACGGTGCCTTGGGCGCGTTTCCATCTTCGTCCTCTTTGGTCCTACCTGTTGGCTCGGTGGAATCCCTTGTCGGGGGACTTGTCCATTTTGGTTCCTGTGTCTCTGTCGATCCTTCCGGCCCTGCGCTGGTGGACTCTGCCGTCCAGTCTGGACTAGGGCTTGCCTCTGCAGTATCCTCCTCCGGTGGTCCTTACGACGGATGCCAGCGCTTTGGGCTGGGGGGCGACTTTGGGATCGGAATGCCTTCAGGGGAGGTGGTCCCTCTTGGAGGGTCGTCAGTCTTCGAACTGGCGGGAGTTGTCTGCTGTGTGTCGGGCTGTCCAGGGGTTTCGGCTCCTTCTGCTGGGCCAGCATGTGTTGGTTCGGTCGGACAACTCGGTGACTGTGGCGTACTTAAATCACCAGGGAGGTATCCGTTCTCGGTCCCTGAACGCGGTGGTGTCCCATGTCCGGGGGTGGACAATGGGGTGGCGGATGCCCTCAGTCGGTTTTTTCCAGTCTCCCTGGAGTTGGCCTTGACTCCGGCGGCCTTTCTTCTGGTGTGCGGGAGGTTTGGTCTTCCCTTTCTGGACCTATTTGCTTCCCGGCTCAATGCGCAGCTTCCCCGGTTCTTCTCCCGGGTTCCTCAGGTGGGGTCTTGGGGGGTGGATGCCCTGTCCCTTCCGTGGCCGGCTCACCTGTTGTACGCCTCCCCCCCTCTGGTTCTTATTCCTCGGTTCCTGGCTCGCCTGATGGTGGAGGATCGGGAGGTGGTGGTGGTGGTGCCTTTCTGGCCCCGCAGGTCTTGGTTTCCCACTCTCCGCCTGTTGGCTGTTCGGGGTCCGTGGTTCTTTCCGTTCCATCCGTCTCCATTGAGGTCCTCTCCGATGTTGCCCCTGCGTCGGCTTCGGCTGTCGGTTTGGCGGTTGAGAGGCAGGGGTGGCGTAATAGGGGCCTCCCTGCCCATTTAGCCTTGGCTATTCAACAGTCTCGGAAGCCTTCTACCCTTCAATCTTATGGGAGGCATTGGGGTAACTTTGAGCGTTGGTGTCTTGGCCTGGCCTTGTCCCCTTTGGTGTGTCCTTTGCCAGATGTTCTCCAGTTCCTTTGGGATGGGTTCGAGAAGCGTTTGTCTGTCTCTACTCTCCGGGCTCAATGGGCTGCTATCAGGGCTTTTCGGGCGCCTTTGGGTAACCTTACTGATGTTGATGGGTTGGTTTCTCGGTTGTTGCGCAGTTTTGCGATCTCCCGCCCTGTGGTGCGTCCTTCCTTTCCTCTCTGGGATCTTCCCTTGGTTTTGAGGGTTTTGGTGGCTGCTCCCTTTGAGCCGTTGGAGGAGGTGGATATGAAGTTTGTCACCTTGAAGGTGGTTTTTCTGGTGGCTATCACCTCGGCTCGTCACCTGGGGGAACTGGGTGCCCTGATGGCTCGGGAGCCTTTTCTGTCCTTTTCTGCCGATGGGGTGGTTCTTCGGTTGGATCCCTCTTTCGTGCCCAAGATCTCCTCCCAGTTTCATCGTTCTGAGGAGCTGGTCCTTCCGGCTTTGGTTTCTGATCAGGTGGACGTGGATGATCTTCCCTGGGCTCTGCTTGATGTTTGCCGGGCTTTAAGGGTCTATGTTGATCGGACCCGTGCTTTTCGGCTTTCGGACTCCCTGTTTGTATCTTTTGGTGCTGGCTCCAGGGGTAACCGTGCTTCGTCTTCTTCCATTGGCCCTTGGTTGAAGCAGGTTATTGTTCTGGCCTATTCCCTTTCTGGTTCCCCTCCCCCGGCTGGGGTTCAGGGGCGTTCTACTAGGGGGATGGCTGCTTCCTGGGCGGAAGTTCGTGGGGTGTCCCTTTCTGAAATTTGTAGGGCCGCCACTTGGGCTTCTGCTAATACCTTTGTTAGGCATTACCGTATCCAGAATGTTCTGGGGGATGACACTAACTTTGGTTTGGGGGTTCTTCGGGCTGTGTGTTCCTGATTCCCCTTGTTTTTCTTTTTGCTGTGCTGTTGTTTTCAATATATTGCTGGGTTTTGCTGTACTGCTGTGTCCTGGTGGTTTGTTGTTTGATGATGGCCGGTTGCTGCTTGGGTATTCTCACTTTTTATAATGAAGGAGACGAGGACAGGAGGGACCTGGGGGTAAAGTCCTATTACTTACCGGTAATCTTCATTACTCCGGGTCCCGTTGTCCTCGTCCCCTTCATTACTTCCCTCCCTCCCTCCTGGGCTGTCCGGCCCTCATCTTGGGCTTGGTGGTTCAGGAGGCATGCTGGGTACTGTACCCTTATGTACTCCCTATAGGGAGAGGGAGGGGCGTACCAGCATTCCTGCTTTTCTTTTTTCTGTCTAGGAGATGGTTAATCTCACTTTTTATAATGAAGGGGACGAGGACAACGGGACCCGGAGTAATGAAGATTACCGGTAAGTAATAGGACATTTCCCATTCTGTTTCTCCAAATCATCAGGGAACCATTCAAGCAAACAGCCATATAACGGCGAGATAGAAGGGTAGTTTTCTTTGCCAATATTTCCATTTAAGGTATTTGCTCAAAGCCAGCTATTCCCCCAGTATTTCTTATGGAAAAATCCTGAATCTGTAGATATTTAAAAAAATCCTGTGGCCCTGCATTAAATCTACTGCAGACCGCCTCAATGGGTACAAACAGATTCCCAGCAAGACGTTCTCCTATTCTACCCAGCCCACCACTTTCCCACCTAGCGAATCAGCTGTCATGAAATATTCTGGGCAGTTGTTAGCTCTGGAGCAGGGGAGTATATCTACTGTACCTACCCACCCCCTATTTCGTTCAGGCCACCGCCCAATTTAGAAATGCGACACATAGAATCTTGAAGCGAGTCCGCTTAAAATAGCTTGGCTCATAAAACTTCAATAAGCATCCATAGGCCGCATTGCTGATCAGAAGCTAATAAATGTAGGGTACATAACAGATTGCTTGACATTCTATTGCCCATCAGTCGAATAATATATTATAGCACTGCATAGGATTGGCTAAATATTATAATCTGAAATTGGGGAGCGCCCACCCCTCCCTCTCTCTGGCTAAGAACATGTTGGCTCTCCTATTTTTCCCATACACTCAAATAAAGTTTGCCTCTAATCTATCAATTGTCTTAAATCATTCATTATTGAATTCCAATGGGACAGTGCGAAAAGCATACTACAATTTAGAAAGGAAAATCATTTTGACCAGGTTACGTCTCCCCATTATATAGAGTTTCAAATTATCCCACTGTGTAAAATCCTTCTTTGCTTTCTCAGGAACGGGTGTTAGGTTTAGATCAATTATGCAGTGATACAAATTCTTAAATATATGGCTTCATTTCTAATCCTACTATCAGCGGCAAGGGTATGACTATTAATCAATACTTTGGTTTAAGCCCTATTTAGCGAAAACCCGGATCTTATCCCGAAGACTTCTGCAATCTCCTCAACAGCCCGCAGAGCTCTATCCGGATCACTGGTAATTATGGACACAGCATAGGCCAGGGTTTTCGTATACCAGACCTGTAAGCGGACAGGCACAACATCCGGTGAAGATTCCAACCTCCTGACAAAAAGGGTCGATAAAGAGAGCAAATAACAAAGGGGAGCTGGGACTCCCTGTCTTGTGCCCCTCTCTGTTGTGACTGACAGGCTCTAATTCATGTTTCATTATTTGTAACAGGGCTATAGGTTTTTTATACATTACGCGAATTGCATCAATGAAATCACCACCCAAGCTGTTTGCTTCCAGAACCTGCCACAGAAAGGCCCACGACACCCGATCGAAGGCCTTTTCAGGATCCAGTAAGGCCACCCCATAGGTTTTGCCATGCCTTCAGTTGCATCAAATAAAAAAATTACCCACTGAACATGAGCCGTAGTACCTCTGCCAGGAATGAACCCATGCTGCTGTTCTGACAACAATAGGTGTTTAACACCCGACAGTCAGGTAGTGAAAACTTTAGAATAGGCCTTCAAATCACTGTTAAGTAATTATATTAGCAATGCCCCATGACCTGGTGGAGGGGCCATGGTTTTAATGTCATTGACCATGCTCAGCAGTTTCTGATGGATTTCTGTATAGCATACCTTATAAAATTCAAGGGGGATGTGAATTGCCCCAACTGTTTTCCCAGGTGGTGAAGGGGAACGGAGACGCCTGTAATTCCTCAGGTAATATAACACCCCTAGCAGCGATCTCTCCTCATCTGTGATACTGCTCGGCTGATCTACCTTGCCAATGTCTAATAGCGTGTGGCCACAGTTGGGGGTGCACCAATAAAGATCAGCATAAAAGCCCCAGAAAGCCTCTCTAATTTCACAGGGATCCGTAACTATATATCCGTGCATATTCTTTACTTTGCTAATACAACCGGATACACTCTGTTGCCATGCCGTAACCGAAAGAAACCACCCAATGTGCTTACTGTACTCATAACGGTCCTGTTCTTTTGCCAAATACTTCTCAGCTGTTTTCTTGGCAAAATGTTCATTTATGCAAGCATTAATCATGGTTATAAGGTTCAAAAACGGGGGCATAATCTTTCCTGCTTTTTACAACACAGATTAATTCTGCTTCCAGATTACTTAGCTTTTGATAAAGCTCCTTGTTGCATTCCAGCTCCCTCTGTTGGTAATGCTAAAGCTCAGGCTTAAACCCTTCACCCTGGCTTTGAATGCGTCCCAGACTATTCTCGCAGAGGAGCTTCTTTTATTCAACAAAAAAAAATCACAATACAAGGTCTTCATATGTTGGACATAATCAAGATCCAGCAGCAATACCCTCTCAAAAGTCAATTTTCTAAGTACAGCCCTGAAATAGGAAGCTCAAAAATAATTGGGTTATGTTCGGACACCACTCTAGGGAATAGTTCAACCTGAGCCCCTCTGGCCAATGCGGATGATGCAAAAAAATAGTCCAGCCTGGCAAAATTGCCATGGAGAGTCGAATATTAGGTATATCCTTGATTAGGGGCCGTCAAAGAATCCCAAACATTGATCAGCCCTTGTTCCTTCTGCAAGCAACCTGCGGATTTGAAGAATTGCGGCTTATGCCCAAAATAATCTTTTACGCTGCTGAATAGCCCACCTCCGAGCCATTTAGAATAATATCCTCTCAAACTACAAATGGCCTAGGCCAAGATGGGAGTTTGGCTGCCCAAAAAATAAACAAACTGGGGTCATCTAGTACTGGGGCATATATTGTACATAGAGTAAAAGGCACACTGCCCAGCTTGCATTCCATTATTGCCCATCTTCCTAGCTTCAGCGTTATACCCTGGGGTAATACAATTTCCTTTCACTAAGATCGCATCCCCCCTGGATCTTGTTTCTCTTGCAGTATGGCAAACCGCCTTCAGTCCAAAAGTGTTCAGCAGAGCCCTGTTACTGGCAATATGGGTTTCTTGTAGACAACACACATCTGCTTTTAAAAAGCTTAAGCAATCTTGTACCTTCCTTCTTTTTACTTTATTATTTAGCCCACATACGTTAATAGAGGGTATTCACAGTCTAGCCAAAGCTCATAGAGGCTGTAAAAACCACTGGACGATACCACTCCAGTAAAGTAAATACCATGCTGCTACCCCATCCTATATTTTGTGCAGGGTCTGCTTCATACTTGACTGCTGCATGCACACTCTCCTGGCTATACCCATATTCATAGTGCTGCTGTTCTTTTGAAAAAAAGAAATACATAATCACACTTCCAACCACTAACTGTATATTGATGATAACAGGTCACCCAACCAGCAACCAGCCACCACCCTCTCTTCAGCCCCCTCCCCCTCCTCGACAAGCCCCCAGACTCCCTTAACCCCCCACCTCCTCCCACCACTCCACCCACTAGTGAAAGCAGCCAGACCAAACGGGGCTGTGTGATGGAGACCTGAGGTCAACACAGCGGGGCTCTCTCCTTTATCCTCCCAAATGTAACCCCCCTGCTCCCATCTCAAAACAGTGCCCAGTGAGAGAAGAGGAAAAACAAAAACAAAAAAACATCCCTGATATTATGATAATCAGCACAATTCATAAAGAGGGCCCCAGCGCTCAAACGTTGCTTATGCATTGCTACTGACCACCAAGGCCTGACATAAATATTCTTTGGCTTGGATTTCTGATTCAAAACATTTAACAGAGCCTCTAACAATAGTTTTTAGTATGGCAGAAGCCAGTAGGTAAGCTTCTAAGCCAGCATCTTAAAATGGTTTGATCAGTTGCTGCAGACGCCACCGGCGTTCAACAGTAGTATGGCAAAAGTCAGGGCACATGAAGAATAATGATCCTAGGTATGTCCATCTTGCATACCGATGGTTTGCGGCGTGGACGGGCTGGCGTCGACAAGGGAGCTGCGAGGAGCTCCGTACAGAGAGTGGTGAGGGGTGAGATGCAGGGAAATACAACGGAGCGATGTAAAATCTCGATGAGGCCGATGTCCCCTCTCCGGTCGAAGCCTGCTTCCAAGATGGCCGCGCGATACTAAAACGAAAGGCCTATGGAGATTCTGTGCATAAAACTCATCTTCTGGGCCCCAGCTGCGCTTGCCCGACGCCGTGACCACTTGACTCACCAACTGATTCACAGGCACCACACCCGGCCCCCAAGGAAAGCTCCAATTCGTTCCTCCCCTGCCGAAGGGCTGCCTGGCCCCAATATGGCCGCCACCTCGGACATCGCAGCAGTTTGAAAGAGATTCCGATTGTGAATCTCTCCATTTGGGCCCCCGCTGCCATGACTAGAGGACTGCGCCTGCCCGACGCCATGACCAGAGGGTACAAAAACCGCTTTTGCAGGCACCATACCCGCCCCCCACGCAAGCTCCAGTTTGTTTCTCCCCTGCCAAGGGCTGCCTGGCCCCAATATGGCCGCTACCTTGGACATCACTTCAGTCTAAAGTAGATTCGGACCAGGAAGCACACCTCTGGACCACTGTTGTGCTGCCCGTCGCCTCTGCTGCAACTTAATAATCACGCTGTAAGCAAGGAGCTTAACGCAAAGCGGAATTTCCGATCAACAAGGGCACCTTACTCGCCCCCCCGCGCTAGCCTCAGCACGTTCCTTCCCCGCCAAGGGCTGACTGCCCCCTATATGGCCACCACCTCGGACATCCCATCATTCTGAATAACAAACTGGCTGTACCCAATTTCAAGCATCTCTTCTCTTCTTCCACAATCTAACAATCTCGCCTCAAAGTAAGTAGCCTTATCTCAAAAGCGGATTTTCCTCTCCCTCTGAAGGTACAATGGTGGCCTCAGGCTAAGCTCCTCTCTCAGGATTGTGCAGCTAAGTCCACCCACTTCTAACTACCCTGGACACTCCAGTCGATTTACAACCCCACTTCCCCCTAATTGCACCAGGATGCCTCCAGCCATGCGTTTAGACATGCAGGCCTGCCCGTTACTGAAACACCTTTCCCCTCTTGGACAGAACACCGTACCATTCCCACACAGACTTAGGCAACACCCCAAAACACTTATTGTGGACACCTACCATTGCTCATCGAGAGGACAAAGAAAAATGGACTTCATGTTTCACACTTCAAGACCTGACTTATGGGTTACCATCTTTAACTCACTCCTCCCTGTCTCCAAAACCACCCTCACAGAACACAACCAGAAACTAACTATCTCCCCCCTTAACCAAACGTATCTGTCCGGAGACATCACCATCACCATTTTCATGAATGGCACCATTCTAATTCAGGCGAAAGACGAAAACCTAGAATTCTTCGCCTCCCTCTTCCCCACTCTAAAGAGGGCTACTGCTCACTACCCTCACCAGCCACATACCTCCACCCCAATGGCTCCCTTCAATCCCCTAAGCCGCAGAGCAGGCTTCCTTCACCTCAACGATCCCCTCCCCCCATGCTTAATCACGTCACCAGTCATTCGCCTCCCCCAGCCCTTGGCCCCCAAATGCTTACATCCCCCGGCCTCCTCCCCGTCCACCCAACCTCCCAGAACTCTGCCCCCCCCTCCTACCCATCCGACTCCCAACCCTCCACTCAACCAAGCACAAAACAGCCCAGGTCCCCAATCTACTGCCCGTAGAGATCCCAGACCTTCTAGCAACTCCGAGTCACAGCCCCCTGCGCCATCCCCCAATCCACTAGCTCACTCCATTCCACTCATTGAAGATAACCACCTCTTCCAAAGGGGCCGCAACCCTCTTCCCTCTCGATTCCTTGCCCACCCGATCTCGAAACCCTAGCCTGATCCTCCCATCCCTGTTATCCCCCGAACAATAACTCACCACAAAGCCCCTCCCACCTCGAGCCCTTGCCCATCCAAACTCCAATCCCAAATCAGACCCTCCCTCCCCTATTATCCCCCCTAACAGCAACTTGCCTCAATACCCCTCTCCCTCTCTAGTCCTCTCTAAACCGGAATCGGGCCCTCCAACTTCTACTCTCCCCCTATTAAGGTCTTTCCCCTCTCACTCAAAGCCCAGTTGCACCCTCCCAACCCCCCTCCCCAGCTCTCATGACGACACTTCACCTGAACCTTCTAGAAGCCCAGGTTGCCACGCTGATCCTCGGACTGAAAGAAACCCTTTCCTCCCTAGAGAAACTCCAGCTACCCCCCTCACATCTCACCTCCCCACCTCCAGCAGCCTCCCATCAGGAATGACTCCCTCCCCCTATCGGGTCCCTGTCCCCCACAGGCTCCCGGCCTCCTCTCACTAAAACCACGGACTGAGTCACGAGTTGACAGTCCCAGAAGAACTTCTCCCCCCATCTCCCCCCCAGGAAGTGAGCTCCCTCATCGCATCCTACAAACCCCCTCCTAACCAGCCAGCCCAAGCACTACCCCCGCACCCCTCACCCCTTTCCTCGATTCAAGTCATCACTGGAATGAGGAGAGACCCGCCCCACCGAAAAGCCACCAGACCCCCAGCCTATCTCTCCTCCTTACCCAGAGCGAATTCAGTCAACCCGAACTCCAATGCAGGCCCCCCCATTAACTGTATGCTTATCAACTGCAGATCCGCTGTCAAACATGCAACAGAATCAGCTGAAACCATCCTCTCCCATGACCTAGATGTAGCCTTCATCACTGAAACTTGGCTGAACACCTTATCCCCTCCTATCTTGGACACGCTGGTGCCGCCCGGCTTCTCACTTATCCACAAAGACCCATACGCAGGAGGTGGAATAGCAATTATCCACAAAAGTGACCTCTCCATCACTGAATCCCCCCTCCTTCCTCTATAACTCCTTTGAATGCCTTTAGGTTAACCTCAATTCGCCCTACCATAGCCCACTTCAATGCCTTCTCCTCTACCACTCTCCAGGCAACGCTATTGAATTTGGCGATCAGCTGTCGGATCTGATCACTCAAACCGCTCTCAACAGCGACTTTAGAATAATTCTGGGCGACCTCAACCTAAGATGGAATTAAACCAAAAACCCGCTCATCCAATCGCTCACCTCCCTTTCACAAGACCACGATATGATCCAACACTGTTCAGAGGAAACCCACCATAGAGGAGCGATCCTAGACGCAATCATTGCGGACAAAAAGACAATTTCGATTGACCACATCATCCCAGTGGACTGGTCAGACCATGACGCCATCCACTTTCATATCAACCACTCGGCTCTAACCCTCCCCCCCACCCAAACCTCCCCCAAGTGGGTCAGAAACATATTGAGAGTCCCCCCTGACAAGCTAGAAGATGCGCTTAGCTCACTCCTCCCAAACTCGTCGGAGCTCCTCTCAACCACGGAACTCACCTCGCTCTATCATTCCAACCTGGAGCGCGTCCTGGATCAGCTGGCACCTAGAAAACTAAAAAAAAACAGAAGCATCCCCTCCAGGTCTTGGTTCTCCACTGACATCAATGAAGAGCGAAGACTCCTAAGATCCATGGAAAGGACTTGGAGGAACAACCCCAACTCCCTCAACCGGGACCAACTCAAGGCAGCTCTCAAAACCTACTTTAATCATATCAAGACCAAAAAGTCATCCTTCTTCTGCTCTGCTCTAGACAAGGCTAAAAACCACCCCAAAGAACTCTTCAATATCATCAGGAACCAAACCTCCATTCCTATGATAGACAGCTTGGCAGCGTCCAAATCCCAATGTGATGACTTTGCTAGCTTCTTCAACAAAATAATTGCCTCAATTGACCGATCTTTCAGCGACATGCCCACCGCCCTCACAGAGTCGCTTCCGACTGCTACAACCCACTTAAGGCCAGCAACCGCAGCCACTCGCTGGTCTTCCTTCCGACCTATCCAAATTGAAGTGATAAGCGATCTCATTGCCACCGCTAATCCCTCGTCACACTCCCTTGATCAGCTACCCCGAGACTGACCAATGACCTGAAGCTCACTCTAGCCCCTATCTGGGCCAAGATCATCAACAGCTCTCTGAGCGATGGCTCCATTCCTGACTGCCTTAAACTAGGTCAAGTCACGCCACTCCTAAAAAAACTCGGCCTTGACCCCAAGGTCATGAACAACTTCAGACCAGTTTCGAACCTTCCACTCTTATCGAAAATTCTGGAAATATGTGTGCTGTCTCAGCTAACCAATTTCAAAAAGGGGGTGGTGATGGACAGAGTATCTGAGTTAATCAGAACACTCCTACCCAGTCAACAGATCAGGGCTTGATCCTTCACCGTTTTTTAGCTCACTGCACCATCCCAGTTCAGAACCTGGCTATATGCAGTAAAGAATTGGCTTGGTAGTTTGGTCTGCCCTGTTCCCATGATGCACTGGGCCAGGGTCAGACTAATTTGCATGTAGCCGGGTTCTGAACTGGGATGGTGCAGTGAGCTAAAAAACGGTGATGGATCAAGCCCTGATCTTTCGACTGGGTAGGAGTGTTCTGCTTAATTCAGATACTCTGTCCATCACCACCCCCTTTTTGAATCGTCTCAGCTAACCCATCACCTAGAGAACACAAATCTTCTTTATCCACACTAATCAGGGTTCAGAAAGGGCTGCAGCACAGAAACCGCAATCCTCAATGTGCTGGATGATCTACATATGTCGCTCGACTCCAACCAATGTAGCCTTCTCATCCTCCTAGACCTCTCGGCGGCGTTTGACACAGTGGATCATACCCTGCTACTCAATGTCTTCCAGAAGAGAGCGGGTTTAGAAAAGACAGTTCTCAAATTCTTCGCCTCCTTTCTCAACAACCGCACACAAATAATCAAAATTAAAAGCTTTGAATCGGACCCCTTCCCCATTACTAGAGGAGTCCCACAGGGGTCAGTACTCTCTCCACAAATTTTCAACATCTACATGGAGCCCCTCACTGCAATTCTAAGGAACGCCAACATCCCCTTCCACCTCTACATGGATGACACACAACTCTACCTGGAAACCACTTTGATCGCAGACATCCACAGACTGAACGGCACACTCACAGAGGCCCAACATTGGCTCTCATCCAACCACCTCAAACTTAATGAAGAAAAGACAGAAGTGCTCCTCATCTCAAATAAAGATGAAAACCCCCAAATTCTTGATTGGCTCAAAGCCTTAAATGCCCTTAATGTTCCTCTTGTACCTACAACCTCCGTCACATCACTGGGGATCACTCTTGACCCCAAACTGGACATGAAAGAACACATCTCTAAAACTGCCAAAAGTGCTTTCCTTAACCTGAAACTCTACAAACTGAAACTGAAACCCTTCCTCCCCACGAAAGACCTGAAACAGGCCACTCAGGCACTGGTATTCTCCAGAATTGACTATGGCATTGCTACTCTGACTGGAACAGCCAAAGCCGCAGCTAGAATGGTCACGGGAACTAAGAAATATGAGCACATCACCCCGGCTCTTAAGGATCTGAGGTGGCTCCCTATTGACCAACGAGCCAGGTTCCGCACAGCTTGCCTCACACACAAAGCCCTGCATGCAGGCAAACCAGAATATCTGGCCAACAAACTCAAAAGAGCCGGTCAGTCTAGGAACCTCAGAAGCTCCAACACGCTCCTACTCATTCCTCTGAAATCACAGAAACATAACACATCTAGTAAGTCCTTTGCGGGTAATTCTCCTAAGATATGGAACTCCATCCCCCCCCACGTCAAAATGACCGCCTCCTTCCCGAAATTCAAGATGCTACTCAAAGCCCTCTTTCTTGAGCGGGTTGGATCGTAACAACAACCCCTCATTTGACTTTGATAGATCTCTATCTCTTTGCTCCCAGTGAGAGCCGGATGACTCACCCTTGATCTCCGCCATGTTGTGCGCTCATGTTGCTCTTGTACAGACTTTTACTTCCCCCTGTGCTCCCTGCCCTGCTTACGTCCTACTTGTCTTTTTGATGCTTATTTGTATTTGATGTGAAACGCTCTGATACCCTCGGGTCCAGCTAGCGCTATACAAAACTTAAAATAAATATAAATAAATAAATAATAGCCTTATGAAGCAAAAAGTTGCCAAAAAAAACTAAGATAGCCCTTGGTTGTCTTGGGTCCCTGCCAGCCAGGACCGATTTATTACGGGTTCATTAGGAAAGGCAGTCTTTAAGAGGTCCAGCATGTAAGAGCCTATAATATCCCTCTCAAGGCCTTCATCAATTCCAGGAAATCAAAGGATAGTCATACGCTTTCGGTTTTCTATGTCCTCTAACTTCCACTGCACATCATTTAAATGGGACTCATGCAGCTTGGCTTGCTCTTTCACCTCTGTGACCTCCACCTCCAAGGCTGTGGTCCTGTCCTCGATGCAGCTAAGGCGTTCTCCAATATCAGAACATACCTTCCTAACCTTCCGACTGGCGTCTTCCAGTTTTTTGGTATTATGTCTTGCCCTTTTACTATCTGCCCATGTCTCAGCCTGATGTTCATTAAAAACTCCAAGATTAATCTTAACTCAGAGTTTGCAAAATTGGCCACTGTTGGATGTATAGCAGATGAAACTATTTCTTTGAGGGCTGGTGCTTCCTCCGGAGTCCGATCCATCTTTGTGTGGGAGCAATCCCATTTCAGGCTACTGTCGATTTATTTTTCTGCTCTCCTCCTCCGAGGTTCTGTGCTGCCTTTATGGGCCTTTCGGTGCTCTGGGCACTCAAGCACTGTTTCAGGTTCTTCCCATGTGCTGGACCCAGAAGTTTAAGAGTTAGAGGCGCTAGTTTCCCTAAAAAATTAGTTAGGGGCCTCAGAGTCTGAGCCATCCATCAAAAAGAAGAATGTATCTGCCTCGTCAATGGTGAGATCTGTCACTTCCGCTGGTCTGTACTGATGTATGCTGTACCCCTTGCTGCATCCCTCCTTGCTGCATGCTGCCCCCTCAAGAGTGACAGGCTGAGGGATATTGTTGATTCCAGCATCTATACGTAGAAAGACCTGTCCTACAACAATAGAATTACTCAGACAGACACTCAGCCCTTCAATCTCCGAGTTTAAGTCTTGTTAAAATGGCTCTGGCGACCTTCCGCTAAAGTCGACCGGGTCTGCTTCTGGCGCTAAGGCTATCCCTTCCTGTGAATCCAGAGACAAGGTGGCAAATAAATCTGACTCACCCTGCTTCTCAATAGAGCCCGGGTGACTTGGCAAAATTCTGTTATTAAAGGCTGTGGCAATGGCAGATTATCATTATCAAGACCCACAGTTCCCTCCTCCAGGCCAACACCTGTCCTTTTGCTTTTGGTAGCAGCTTGATTCCTCCTTTTCCCTGCCCCCATACTTTTTGACCTATCCTTCCCCCCCATGAGAGTCAGTTGGCTCACGTGGGCCTAGAGTGATCTGTTCAAGATAAGAGTCCTCTCCGGAGGCCAATGCATGGGCAGATAGTCTTGCAGATGAAGAAAGCATATCTCCTCTGGTTTTCTGGTGTTTAACGGGCTTGGAGGCATTTTGACACTGGTAGCCACCTAGGCAGTACTTGATCTGGCACCAGCAACCAATTGAGAGAATTTTCTGATGAATCCTGCCCACCTGCCAAACACGCTTCGGCACCGCCATGAAGTGAGCTTCAGCATCGAAATGCACCAGCCAGCAAAACTGCCCTCTCCCGGCACCAGGAATCCAGTTACCATACTGTGTTATTTACGCAAGGAAGAGAGCAGCGCCAATTTGTGAAGACCGCCGAGAAGAGATCCTTGGCACAGGTAACTCAGAGCAGGCAGTATTCACAGGAGTATGGGGGTGAGTGAGGTCTTCAGGAGAGCTCCACCACGATGTTGTTATGCAGCCGCCATCTTGCTTTCCTCTAGCCTCGCCCACAAAATATTTTCCATAGGGACCGCAGGTCCAAGGTGAGGATGGGGACAACCAGCCCATAAATTGCTGCTGTCCTATATTTGGGGCACATACACAACCCTGGATGATATATATGCCATCAAGGTTCCAAATCAGGATTAGATAGTGGCCTTCCTTGCCTATAGATGGTCTGCTACCCTCTAGTGAAATTTCCACCCTAGCCCATATCATGACCCCTCAGGAAAATGTCGGGAGTATGTTGGTGAGGAGGCTTCACCTCATCAGCTTCACTTCAACGTTTTGACATGGTGCTCCACCAAGTGTGTCTCCTAAAGAAAGGCTACATCTATGACCCTGCATTTTATGTACTCCAGAATCTTATGGCTTTTGCCAAGCGATCCCATTCCCCTGACATTCCAATTGAGGAGGAAGTATTTAGTGTCATGCGTCTGCATAGTGTGTGTGCCAACCTTATACTCTCCCTCCATCCAAGAGTTAAGGTACAGCTGCCACCCGCCATGTAAATGTTACTGCACATTGCGCATTGCTTTATCCTTCTCTGTGATGACATGAAATACCAAACAGTCACTCTGGCTTAGATGCAAACTATACTGTAAACCCCAAACCCTTTTCCCAGGTAGGTGTGGCAAGAGCCATCCATTTTAACCAGTTCCCTACAAACATCTTCCAAAAAAGCCGTTCCCCTATGGCTCTCCCGCGGATGGGGTTTCTAGCAGGCATCAGACACGTAAACTCCTCATTGGTCACCTCAGCTAAAAAACCCTCATTGTCTCAAGCGATAGTAGGTCTCTGGTAGCAGGCTTGCACAACTCGCCTCTCTACACATCATCCACTAGTCTGGGCATGATGTGGGGGCACTGTTGCAGCACCCCACTGGAGTACTCCATGTCAGTAGGCCCCATCTATGAAGCCGAACCAAGCTTCCCTGAGTCCTACTCCACTATGGACCGAAAGATGGAAGCCATGTCAATGGCAGCCACCCGTTCTAGAGCTGCTTGCAACATTGAGAGTATAGTGCTTGGATCAACTATTCTCGAGCTGCGCCACTGCTGCAGCTGTCTGTTGTCTGACATCTATGCAGGCATGTCACCATATTATTTCCTCCAACTCATTTGGGCAGACCAACTACACGAATGTTGCTGCAGCAGCTACAACCATCTGAATCTTCAGTTCTTTGGTCCAGTATCTCCAAGCGATTGGTCAGGTGCTGCACCTGATCTTGTAGCAGTGCCACCACAAGGTGCACTTCTCCCATGGCCTAAGTATTTAGCTTGATTGTGTTGGCTAATTTCAGGTGGTCATCTCGAAGGACAGTGAGGTCAATGGACACCTTGTCGATTTTGGTCTCCAAAAACATCCCCGGTTCCGGCCGCTCACTGTGGTCCGCCTCCATCTAGGCCAAGGACAACATCAAATCGGCAGGTCCCAAAGCTGCCAGTTGACAGGATATGGCTCTGACATATACCTGCATGGGGAGGGATACAGAGGTGATCTTGGGGAGCTCAAAGACCCACGTTCATCTTGGTTCCCAGCTGGTCATATCCCCCATTTCAAGCTGCTGATAAGAAATTGATAAATGCTCATCAAGCTCTCTACAATATTATTCATTAGTGTTCCAAAGAAATTGTAGGTGTTCCATCCTCTGCAACAAATAGTCTGTCTGGCCTCAAAATTATAAAGATTCTTATTTCCTATCAACCATGACAGCCTTTGCACTTTGTTGTTTCATTTTCAATGCAGCTAATAAAATGCAAGAGTGCCATCCAAATCACTATCATTTATTTCAGGAGTTCAAAGAGGGTCACCATAGTAAAAGGGACCAGCATGTGATTACAAAACCTCCTCCCATACAAATGCCTGCCAGTAAAGTCATAAATGAATTTGCAGGAACTTTTAGATAAATTAACTGATTTACAATCTGAAATATTGCATTGGCCTCCATCTGCGAGTTCAGGCATGACTGGGCAGTAGAAAACTCTTCTCTTTTCCATGGTCTATATGACCACTACATTAGTGTCTCGGGCGTGTTGTTAGAAGATAGGTAAGTATCCAGAACATGTCCGATAAGTATCACTTGTCTTCCATTGTGTTTCACACCATCCCAAATGGCACAAACCAACATATCCCCAAGTCTAACACCATAACACGTGCCTTAAAACCTTAATCTATGGATAATATAAAGTGTGAGGGTCAAATTCATATCAGTAGTTCGATGAAGATAACACGAGTTCAGCAAAAGCATGAAAATAAATTAAACATGGACTAAGAATTCATCAAGAATACTCATCAAAGTCATCAGCTGCTGTGAATGAACATAACTGAGTATAAAATAGGCGAGGTATTATTAGTATTATTCGAGAATGACAGCACATGTTATGCAATTATTAACACAGTAATAGAATATCCATGATACTCTCTACCTTTATCAAGCAACAAGAGGGAAATATATGAAACTTAATTATTTGAGGGTCATAGCGTGGTTTGTGTCATTTTCATTGTAAATGGATGATGATACCATGAATTCTAGGGGCCTCATTTATGAGAAGTGGTGCATCGCTGCGTAAAAGCAGCGAAGCGTCACTCTCCGAGCGCCCTCCTTGCGACATGATGGATGTTTCTCATTTACTGTGTGTCACATCCTGTCGCAAGCAGTGACAGATATATCAGTATTTCTGACGTATCTGTAGATGCAAAAGTGACGCATTGCTGAAGTGTGTCACAAAGGTGATGCAACTCCAGCAATGTGTCCTATAACATCGGGCAAGCCCCTTGTGAAAGGGACTGTGTCAGTCTTACGCCTGCTGTGAGGCAGGCATAAGTTATTGACGCATTTGCACCCTAGAAGTGGCACAGTAAACTCTCGTAGCTTTCAATGCATCACTTCTACGAGGTTTACTTACCTGGGAATGCCCTCCCCTGCATACATTATACCTGACGCAGATATAATGTAGAGCAGGGGTTTACAAAGTGACGCACCTGCTTAGATGCGTCACTTTGTAAATAGGGTATTTGGACTCTAGGCTGACGGGGGTTAAGGGTTCTGGCAGGGATTCTGGTGTGCAAGCAAGGCAATGCAGCTGAAAGGCTCCTGCCAGGACTCAGGCCGCAGAGCCCAGCAGAGGGTAGCACAGCCGGTACATGTTAAACAGCAAAGGGTTGAGTGATGAGCCCTGTGGTACGCCGCAGATCATCTCAGTGTCTTCAGAGCGGAAGGAGGAGGCGGACGCTCTGTGTTCTGCCGGAGAGGAAGGAGGCGGTCCAGTCCAGGGCCTTCTCTTGGATCCCGGCATCGTGGAGGTGTGAGCGTAGTGTGCAGTGGCAGACCATGTCAAAGGCAGCTGACAGGTCCAGGAGGATGAGGGCCACGGTCTCTCCGTGGTCTAGCAGGGTCCTGTTGTCATCGGTGGCGGCAATGAGGCCAGTTTCAATGCTGTGGCTGCTGCGGAACCTGGATTGGGACGTGTCCATGTTGCTGTTCTTCTCAAGGTAGCGGGTCTGTTGTTTCTTGACTGTCTTCTCGATGACTTTCGCCGGGAACGGGAGCAGGGAGATGGGCCGGACATTCTTGCGGACCTTGGGGTCTGCCTTGTGTTTCTTGAGTAAGGCGTTGATCTGAGCGTGCTTCCAAAAGAGAATGGTATATCTTCTTGAGTAATTTGAGATTTTCAGTATTTGCTTTTAATATTTCACCATACTTTCCATTTAAGGTATTATCAAAATATTGAAATATCATGTCTGATTGGTTATGGATAATGCAAGAGTCATAGTAGTTTGCCACTCACAACACTAAGTACTGATTTTGTTTTTTTAATGCATAGTAATGTGCATTCCATGTTCAGGGCTCTAGGGGGATGTCTGCATCTCAGAAATCTCTTATGTTGGCGTGTTTTATTCAGCTGAATGACACAATATCAATTCATACAATATTGTTTTACAAAATATTGGAAATAAAACAAAAATGTTGCCTTCTTTAACATAACAAATACAACCACAACTACTGAGAACACAAATATTGCTCCAAAAATATTTTTTTACACTAATATTGTAAATAATAATATCAGAACCAAAAATATAATTCCTTTTAACAAACATGTGAATAGTCAAACATATCATCTCACACATTATCTCCGACAATAATAACACCAAATTAAATACAATATCATTATTAAACATTAAAATAAATAGTTTTTACATTAAACAAAACATTAAAATACACATTAAACGACATATACACATATACCAAAACATATTACAAAATTAAAATAATTATAAATCACCAAAATTATATTGAAATACATACCAACATTAGTTAAAAAAAATTACAAACATTTACACAATAATCACAAATATGCAGTCAGCAGTAGGTAGTTATAGTTAGGGTGTAGGTTTTATACCATTTTTATTTTTGCTAACAACTTTGGTGCCATTTGAAGAATATTGATGAATTATTCAAAATGAATGTGTATGCCACTTCAGGGGGGGGGGGCAAGAAAAAGCACAGGTTCTGAACGATTTTCATCTTGCAATTTCCCACTGATATTTTAGACACCACTAAAGCCTGAACCGCTGAATGGAATTACATCAGATCTTCATCTGGAAAGAGTTCCATTTTGTCCTTTGTTGTAAAACTAGTTCCATTTTGTCCTTTGTTGTCCAACTGATCAGTAGTTTTGGAGTTATTAGAGGAACAATAGTTATGTCTATCTAGAGATTTGCATCCACTGAGATCCACAGCAGATTATGTGCAAACCACCCACCCAGAAGCAATGCCCTTATTGGCTAGCCACAACCTGTGAAAAAAGTTGCAGCTGCAAGTTTGTGAATCAGGATATGGTTCCCATTAGGGAGGGGAAATAATGTAGAAATAAGATATTGGGGGTCAGGATAGAGATATCCTGACACAATGGGACTGATAGAGGGGTCTGTGAGGGACAACTCATGTGCAAGAAATTATGAAAAAAGGGTTTTTTTAGAGCATGAGGATCCATGGATCTACCACGGTAATCAGCATAGCAAGACCCCGGTGAGAGCCTGCAGCAGATCTGTGGATCCAGGTCCCACACAGGCACTGAAACGCTCACTCACATACCCTTCCACACACTCAAACACCCACACACAAATCCATACACCCACTCACACACCCATACAGTCACACACACCCTCACAGAGCAACTCACAAACCCACTCACACACCCATTCATGCCCTCTTATACTCTCTCACACAGCCATACAGTCACTAATACATCCACTCAGAGAACAAGAATACTACTCACAAACACACAGACACTAACACTCAGCTACTCTACACCCATTCACACACCCATTCACACCACCTCTCTCCAGTTCAAAAATCTAAAATCCCATTCACACAACCTCTCACATACCAGTGCAGTCACTCACACACCCTCATACACACCCATACAGTCACTGATACATACACTCAGATTCCCTCAACTCACACACCCAGAAAATCGGTGGCAAACTATAACATCCCTGTAACCTTTGATTTTTTCAGTGAATGTATACAGTTTTTAATGCTATTTCCTAACTATAACATCTATATAACCTTTAATTGTTTTGTGAATTCCACCATTTTTTGTAATATAAATTGTACTAAAATGTCACTTATAAGATCAGTTTAGTAATATACATTTTTGAAAATGTATAAATACATATTTTCACACATTTATTCTTATTACTCAATGTAATGTAAATTATGTAAACTTTCGATAAATGAAATACATCAAGTCTTTCTCTTTTTTGTATTCATTTTATGGACCTGTGAATTCTCAAATGAAAGCAGTCAATTGGAAGGATAGGCTGCAGAGAGAAATAGTTGGAGGCTAGCGACCCTCAATAACGAAAAAAAAATATAAGAGTAGGGTATGAAGAAATATATCAAGGTTTCTAGATATTCTTTTACCCAGAGCATGAGAGAGAAAAACACAAAGGGTGATAGAATGAGGAAGGGAATGAAGAAAAAGCAGTGAGAAAGAAAGAGAACAAGGATAATAAATATTCTGAAAGATTGTGATACATGTGCAAGGAGTTACTGGTAGTGGATGAATGAGACATTAGGTTAATTAGGTGAATTATGGCTACACAATCTTGGTATTCCACACCCTGGCCTCTGACTGCTCTGGCTAAGGGCAACTAAGCAAAAGTTTTCTCACTGGGACTTAACCTTTAACAAATCAATACTAATATCCAGAGAAAATTGAGAAATGGGGTAGGGAGAATTAAGGTCTCTGGAAACTTTGTACAAAGAAATGGAACAGTTGCATAAGCCAAGTGAGGGAATACAGCCATAGTGATGCCAGTAACATGTGATGGAAAATGCAAGGATTTTGTCAAGAATCAATTACTTATTCGGTCATGAGAAGATCAGAGAGAAAAGGAAAGGAGGGTAAGGAATGTAGAGGAAAACTGAGACTATGGAGCCACATGGAAAGGGGTGGTGTGGTCAAGATGACGACTGATCAAGGCGCAGAGTAATGGAGCACTGTGGGGTGAGAATGTTCAACACTATCCTGATGGCTCCTTGCCACACCCAAGAGATGTAGACAGGAGCTGTGGACTGTGCTAACACTCGGGAGGCCCAGAGGATGCACTCCAGCTATTGTGAGACTTACTGGAGCACCCAACAAAACCTAGGGCTGCTGCCTGTGTGTTTCGGGAGTCATGGCCTCCAGTAGATTGCTCAGGCCTCCTGGAGGCAGGACCCGGTGACATCAGCAGAAGGGGAGACTTTGCAGAAACAGGCCCAGTGGTCTGATGGCTCAGACAACACTGATGGGGGCCCCCCACCAAGGGGTAGGCACAAGCAAAGGAGGGTGCCCCGCTGTCACTAGGAGGGTGCAGTAGGACCCCACTTAACTGGAATTGAATGGAATTAACTACAGCTAGAATTATGTCTTGTGGATGACTATATGTCATTTAGAAAAAAAGAAAGCCCATTTGTTCCCAAAGGTTTAGTTCCGGACACAGTGGCATCTAACACGATCTCACCCATACCATGGATCACACAATTCCAGTGCCGTGATATCCTTTTGGATGAATATTGCACTTTTTATTTTTTTTGCAGAGTTTTATATAGCGCGAACTAGACCCGAACCGAATCAGGTATCAGAGCGCTTTACATAGCACCAGTTACGTTACATGAGGACGGACACACATTCATTTTAGGCACGGGGAGATTAAGTGATTTGCCCAGAATCACAGGAGGTTTTGGCGTCATTACCGAGACTCGAACCCAGATCCCCAGGTCCGAGGTTGAGCGCCCTAGCCGTTAGGCAACTCCTAAACGTCCATGCTATTGTGGTACTCGCCAGAGTCCTGTGACCTACCTGAATTGGGAGCTGCAGCTTTTGTGCTTCTGAGCCACAATCTCCTATGGATTGATCTGGTCATCTGAGGGTGGGTCCAGGCTGTGGCAGCAGAAAGGGAGGCATTGAGGAGATGGGTTGGTGGCCTGATGACCCAGATAAAACAGGCTAGGCACTCCCCCGTCAGTGCTACCCCAGCCACCATAAAGAAGTGCCCCACCATCCCCTTCACCCCTAAAGTCAGCTTCGAATAGCCCTGACCAGATCAGACCTTAATCAATAGAACACAATGGTAGGACACAATGCTCCCACATAGCAGAATAGGCATCCACAAGCTGAGACGTTGGTGTGGTTGAACAAACAGGGGGCAGTCTAAGTACATCCTAAATGAGCCTGGAGACCCGTGCAGGTGGGACAGATGAAGATTTGTAGCATTCAGTTTGGGGGTATTTGCTGACTTTCACCCTCCTCCTGGAAGTTAGGGAAATAATCACCACTGCAGCATGGAGAATGGCTCAGAGGAGGTACCCTAGTTGGGCACATTCACATTGGATTTCTCCAAGGTATTGGTGAGTAATGTAGGTGGGGAATGTAGGGCCCCAGTGGAGAGGCTTCTTACACCTGCTTGACAATGGTGATTGCAGTGGCAGACATGTCGTCAAACATGGGGGGTTGTGTACTGGACCCTTGCTGTCATTCAGACAAGGACCCTTCCTGACTTGCTCCAACACAAAGGTGGTGAAGCAAAAGCAGACCGGGGGACATGGATGAATCCCCCATTCAATGAGAGACACTTTGGACCACCACCCCATAGAGTTCACAGGCCCAGGGAGAGTACTTTGATGGGATTTTGTGTGTAATCAAAGGTGTGAAAGACAATCTTACACCTTAACTAGGCACCCAGGAAATAGAGGTGGGGCTTCTTTGGGCTGACCAGGCCAAAGTCAGAAACAGGATAGAGACTAGTTAGTTTGCCTTGGTAGGTGTGCACCCTTTTTTCACCAAGATGCAATCACATAATATTGCCGTGTGAGAGGAGGTTTCAAAGCTGCTTGACAAGGAAGACAATGCAGAGGGTAGTTCACGCCAGAATAACATCAGATTGGTGAGACTCCCAGTAAGGGCAAAAGGGCCAAACATGGGAACTCTTCTGAGAAACAATGGCTTCTTGACACAGTACTTGGATGGAGCTTAAACTTCCACTCAATAGAACAGACACACCGTGTGTCAAGTAGGGCCTCTTTCCTTGTCTCCCACAACTAAATCCTATAAGTGGAAAGGAAAAAGGCTCCTGGACAATTCATAAAGGCATGGTGAATATATTCCTGGATTATACAGCAGAAGTAGAGCATCATCAGAGATCCTTCATACAGGCTAAAATACTCGCTAATGGTCCCGTCCAAACTATAAGTGGTGGATCCAAACTCCACACTATTTGTCAATACAATGCCTCTGAATGACTTGACTGGAGATAAAGGGGATATTCCTGGTCCCAGGCTCTACCCCACCTAGAAAAGACTGGCAATGCCCTTGTTCGATGTGTAGTGTAGTTCCTATTATCCCAATAGGCTCTGCGCATTGGAATAATACCTTCAATAGTATAGGCCTAGACCAGACGTTAACTAGGTCTACTACTGTCGATATTAGACTTAAAGTTTTGGGTTTGCCAGCTAGCTCAGAGTTCACTAGAAACTTTCTCGAATAGGCAAGGAGGAATTGAACCTCCCTGGATAGACAAGAAGGGATTTAGTTTCTGACAACCATAGAACATGACAACTTTGCTCTCCCCTAATCAAGAGTGTATCTCGAGAGTCGTGTGAACAAAAGGCAATCTATTTTACTCAGTCAGTACGTGCATTCTTAGTCTCATCAGATTGTAGAGAAAAGGAAGAGACGTGCGTGTTCAATAAAATATGTTATTTATTGATCAGTCTCTTTTCTCATACAAGAGAAATGGATCGATATCATTGCAATACTTATGGTTAAGTAAAGTGCATACATTAAAAGCAGAAGTATAAAATAATACTGTAAAAACATTGATATGGTTTCTAAGCCATATGAAGGTTTAAAATGGATAAAATATATTACATACACATATACATTTGACTAATCGTACTCAACTGGTGTTTCTAACTACGCCTACCCCGTGTACCTGACCTAAGCCTAATACGTGGGCGGGAATAGAAAGTTACAGTTTAAGTTAAGTTTGTTTTTGCCAAGTGACTAAAGAATTCTCTGCGAGGGGTTATTCAGTTCTGTACCTGGAATCTAGGATGGATGAGGGATGGTATCTGTCGTCTCTGGTCTCGATATTCCAGGCTGCCTGCGAGGGCTACCCGGAAGCACCGGAGCTGGATTTCTCGGCAGGAGAAATAGGCAGCTTCTCGTCCTCAGCGCGTCAAGAAGGCGGGGCTGCGCCAGCGGGGTCTGCTCTGCTCTGGGCTTTGGCAAGTCTGGCTGCTCCGATCTCGTCACCACCGCGTGTGTTTGCATAGGGCAATATCGGTAATATTTATACCTTTAAGGTGCCGAGATTGACGTAAGGATGGACATAGATACGTCAATAAGGATGTCATACGACCAGGTCGTTAGCACATTCTTTTGCTGAAGTTCTCGGTGAAATCAAAACAATGGCCGCAGGGTTTTTCCCAGGTTGTCATAGGTTTGATTTGTTTTGAGAACTCCGTATGCCTTATCAGGGGCTGGAGGAATATCGCTTGTCTAATTAGATGGCAAGCGTTATGACCTAATCAGATAACACGTTCCTGTGCCGTAGTGTGGCTTTATCAGATAACGGTTCCTGCATCATGGGGGTTTTCTGCCTCATGGGATGGCTGCTAGTTAACTTGTTAGTTTGTTAACCAGAATAGGGTCAGGAATAGGGGGATCGATACAGAACCTATAGGAATACATCACACCCACTCCACGCTAACTATGGACATATTTACTAATCTATGCATAGTAAAACATACTATAGAGTATTGTGTATACCTTACCACCCCAAAATACATAAATGCATTATGAAATTATCAAATATACGGAAAAAACAGTCATATGTAATATATGCACTCAAGCTGCAGAATATGCTAAAGTAATCACGCATATCTATACATTACCACTAATTTGTATATGAGAATTTACACATGAAATGGCTCTTAATACAGAAAAAAGGTTCCAGACCATTCCATCACAGAATAAAATAATTATGAACATACCAGCGGGCAGCTAATGTCTATAAGCTATCTAAAATTAGAAATTTTAGTTCTCTAAGAATAGTTCTTACTTTAAGCAGAAGATAGTGTCCCGAAAAATATGCAAAAATATTTTGGGGCTGCTGAAAAAATTGCTGTCCGTGAACTGGAGGGAAAATTGTTCATGGTATTTTGCTTTTCTAGTTGAAGGCCAAATTCAGGGAACGCCGTGTACGAGCTTGCTCAAAAGTCTCTATTTCTGCTCTGGTGAGAACATCATATCATTTAGACTCTCGAAAAAGTTGTCAACAGCTTCCTGGGAGAGTTCCACTAACTCGGAAATAGGTGTAACCATGCATTCGTGCGCATGATTGTCTCCATTGACATTCTGAATAATGTCGCTGACAGAAGGTCGTACCTGATCGATGCTGCTTTCATCTTGAACTTCACTACCCCTTAATCGTAGTGGTGAAGCTTCCACGAATGCCGTCATCAGGATTGGTAGCCTTTGAGGGCAGCACAAAGCATGAGCCTTTATTGGACTCAACAATGTTTCTGCATCCATTGGCGCATCCGATTGTAGCGTCAGACAGGTGTCTAACACGCATTCTTCTCCGCATAGCAGGCACCTTAATACAGGTAAAACACATCGTTGCCACATTGGTCGAAATGATAGAAACCAAGTCATGTTCAGGTCTCTAAGCCGGGATAGTCCCAGGATTTTTGATATCCGGTCCCGGTATTCAATGGCTAGGATTGTTTCTTCCCTTGTCGCAGGTGTTTTGTCTGTGACATGGTTTGCTATAACGAAATATAAGGACTAAGACTAGGATTTCTGCAATTAGTCCCAAAATGAGGGGAAGTCCGCCAAAAATCGAATGGACGAAATCTGGAAAAATACCCAGTATGGCTTTGTATGGTGTTAATGCCATCGAAAATACTGTCTTAAATACTTTTGAGACTCCACTGGTATCAGAAATATTTAAGATTTCATTCAGGATTTCTGCGAAATGTATGGGGGAATTAGTTGATAACAATGAATGTATCTCTGCAGTCGTCCTTGCGACTAGGAGATCATACGTTTCTTTTGATGACGTGAGCCTTGTCGGCGTCTGAAGAAGCACTGTTTTCATTCTGCTTAAAGTATCTATTCGAATAGAAGTAATTTTCAAGTTGGGCCATGCCCTTGCCTCCCTGTCTGGAAAGGAGATGGGGAACAATAAGCGTCCACAGCACTTGACCTTCGCAGTCGTAGTTACGAGATAAGGAGTCCCGGGCATAAGACTACAGCATCTGCGATCTACAATTAGAATGTAACTCCCATTATAGAGTCTTTGAAAGAACGTTTCTATCTCTGTAGCAGGTGTGCCTAGCTGGTGACATGAAAGGTAATTTGAGTTCCCTTCACAGGCTCCATGCAAACTAATTCCGTTACACAGAAGTGTACCGCTTAGTGACATCGCACAATTATTGCCACTAAGAAACACTTTCTGTCCTTTATTACTGACACATGCATGTGAATAGGGCAAGTTCCATGTTGTTTTAATGTACCCTTTCCCCAGCTTTTCGTACATGCCAGCCTGTATATATTTTTGGCAGTATTGAAACCTGAAGGTTGATATTGGAATATTAATTATCCCATGTATTATCCATTCACTGACAGGTCGTTCCGACATTGTCACTGGTAATCTCTCAAGTTTCTCAATGCTCAGGATTGTATAATCAGCACCCTTTTGTGCCATACTGATCTGTCTATCAGTAAGGTTAAAGATATGGAATAGTGACGTTGTGTTGATTAAACGCCAAGGCACATAGCCTGAACGCAGATTTTGTAACGTCCAGCCAAGCTGTACAATAGAACGCAATTGAGACTGACCGTGTTGTAACAACAGTAAGTCTTGCGATATTATGTCGATTGCTGAAGACACAATGCTGTCCAAAGAAAAAATTCTGGAGGACAGAGTCATTAACCCATTGTCCACTACAGAAAGTGATTTTTCCAAATTAATACGGTCAATTTCCCGTATCCTTTCTGCTGTCTCAATTTGAGTAACCTTCCAGGCCTCGTTGTATGCTGCATATACAGAGGCTGCTATGAAACGCTTTTGACGCCGTTTGCGTGGTCCCATAGTGAAATCACGCAAGTCAGCACCATCAGTAAGTAAAGTTAGGTGTTGCTTAATTTCTGCCAGTGTGGAAGTTTGTAGCCATTGAAGGCATATTTTGCCCACACTGTAGGTGGTTATTATCCCTGGGTGATGTCTTTGGGGATATCTAGGGTCTGGCCTGGTCATTTTGAACCCCTGTGTTTTGTTCAGGAATCTGTCTTGACAGTTATTAGTATCTGTGGGCCAGATCAACCACTGTTTCCAATCTGGATGTGTTCTGTTTTGGTTTAATACATAATTTATGTCTATCTCTTCATCCGTAGAGCTATTGCTGTTCATTGTTGGTTTTGGAATAGACGGTTTATTTAAGTCTTTGATTTTGGCTAGGCCAAGACAGGTAGTTTGTTGAACAGTGTCATTTAAAAATATAATTTGTTCTGGGATCATGCAGGCTCTAAACAAAGATTCTATACCCTGTACTTGCCATTCTTTTGTGCCCCAAACACTTTTCAATTCAACATTTTTGTCCCAATAATCAAAACCAAAAGTATTCATTTGTTCAAAGAATGAGTCTGAATATATCAATTTCGTGTTTGTTATCATGGTCTTTGTCCCTGTCTTATTTGACAATTTGAAATAAAATGTTTCAGCATTACTTATGTTAAAACCTGAAAAGTATGAATATTTGTCGTAAACGGTTCTTGAGCTTCCTTTTGGAGGAGTTGCACAATGTTCCCATTGATTATAATTTAAAACATTTCTAGGTTGTGCAGATTTATGTAAAAAATGGTTACCATAATGGTTGTAGCAATACATACTATCATAATTTGTAGAACCCTGCAAATAATCATGTTTGGTAAATTTAGCAGACATCACTAAGTCAGACATCATATTGTTTATACTTTCAAAGTCCCAATCATCAGCAAATGAGCTTGGTTTTACAAAGTCACTCAATGAGATCTTAATTTGGTGTGGATATTTCAGGATTTCAACCGGACCATAGATTTCGTAGTCTGTGTTGTCCCATGCTATCCCACCCGGTATAGGATTGGCTGTGAAGTTGACTGAAGAAAGTTCTCTTTTCTCGACGTGTGAAGATGTGTGTGGTTTGAGGATCAAGTTGATTTTCTGACTTGCTGTGTCCATTTTAGCATATTTTCCCTCAATGAAGCGTCCCAAAGTAAGTACCATGATGAGCCAAAGTATGAGGATAAATGCACCAAAACCCACCCAAAATTCGATCCATGGAGAAATTAGATATGTTTCTTTCAGTTGTTTCAAAAGTTCTTTAGCTTTATCTTTAAAGGTTTTTGATGATGGCTGTGTCTTTGATTCACTGAAGCCTTCAGAGGAATCATCGAAGTTTATGAAGTAGCCGGATGCAGTTCTGTCAATTGTTCCAATTGCTTCAGGATTAATGTTCCTTGCATTATCATTTGGTACTTCATTATAGATTGGTGTGTCTCTGCTAAATGTTTTTATTTGGGTTTTCAGAGGTCTAAGTTCCATTGCATTGTTGCATAGTCCTTGTTGTTCTTCTCTAGGCGTTTCGAATGTGATTAGCCTCTTTGTTAGGACCTCTGTACTGGTAGCAAACCTTGGTGTTCTGCTACTTATTGGGAGTCCACTTGGCCTACTATTTGTTATCGGCCACATGATTGTGGTTTTACCAGGTCGATGGATACAACTCGGTTCTCCTTTTTACCAGCAAGCGGCGGTAGTACAACTGATCTTGTCCCGTTGACAGACAAGACAGGAACTGCTTTTCTGTAAGAAGGCCCAAATTCCTTCTTTTCCGCGATCTTTTCTCTGACTAGATCCCCGACTTTTGGAATCCAGACAGGTCTTGCTGGGACAGGTGGTGGTTCTTCAGTGGTTGTTGGCTGTTGTTTCAACTTTATGTTGCTCAGGTCTTTTCTTGTTTCATTTAAGTCCTGCAAAATAGCCAAACGGTCTTTGATATCAAAGCTTTTTTCCTTTACCACTGAAGTCTGACTGTCAAGGTCAGAGATTAACATCCTAGTTCCAAATAATAATTCGTACGGACTGAATCCCTTCAGAGAATTTCTTGGCAGGTTATTTAGACTACGTTGGACACTTATTAGATGTTTGACCCACCCAGCTCCCGAACCTAATATCCTTTCCGTTATAGATTGCTTTATGCCTTGGTTTTTTCTTTACACCATCCCGTATCCCTCAGGAAGGAAGTGAGAAGATTCCCGCTGTGCTATGCTCATTTGGCCATGTTTCCCCTCAGGCTGGAGGGCTAGAGTGAAAACAATGGTCAAACGTAGCATGTTCTTAGCGTATATGCCATTTAGACTCGCAAATCTTTGTATAACAGTCCAGACGTCAGCCGAGTGCTGGTGATCTACATTATAAGTGGGAACTAGCCTGTATATGTTAATCGCAAGCCTTGCTTTTTACTGTTGATTTTTTCTGGGGTGAAACGACACGGTATTACACCATTTCTCTCCCCACTGCGATTTCTGTTGCAGTTTGGGCAGTTTTTTACAAACATGGTGTGATGCAGGCTCATGCCTGCCCACCAGTACCTTGATTGTAATTCTTCCAGAGAATCTTTTAGTTTGAGGTGTCTAAGACCCTCACCCATATGTGCGTCTGCGATTAACAAGTTTCTCCTGTCCATGTTTGGAATCACTCTATCCCCCACTCCAGGGATTCGAGCAAAAGTGACGGAGTTTGCATCGATTATGTATGTATAATTGAGTGGATAGTTGATCGGTAGTGCTGAGCAGTCGCCTTTTAATGACGTTTTCACCGCCAGCACTGTTTCACCGTCAATATACTTCACTGTACGCTTTTTTCGAACTACGGAAGCCGATTTAGTTGCTACCGCTGTGGCTGTCTCAGCCAATGAATTCCCTACAACGTGAACGCCATCACGCTGATGACTCAGTGAGTGTGTCACGTGAGTCTTTGGTAGTTCTTTTTGTAAAAGAGCTATTTGTTCCCAGAGCAGTTTCTGCTTTATTGTTGCATCTGTGTCATCTTTGTAACCGTTTTGAATCCATGTCTGCAAATCGTTGTTATATGATTTGACGCAGTAATATGAATCGGACACTATAAGTGTCGGGAATTCGCGATCCGCATTATCTAGCGCCATTTTCAATGCTATTATTTCAGTCTGTTGTTCTGAATTAGTTTCTACTGAGTGTGTTTTTGTTAATAGAGGTCTTAGTTTACCTCCGCGCCACACTTCTTTTGTAATCTCACATGTGGGGTTGTATGCTTGTTCTCCCCAAACGGAGGGTTGAGCATGTCCGTCTGTATAGATTACACAAGCGTATTGTCGTAAGGGCAGAATGTCGATTGGCAGAGGGAATGTTGTTTCATATTTTAGATTTTTCAGTTCCTCTAGTTCTGGATCAAAGTAGTAGTATACTTTGTCCGTTGTAATTGAATTCACCCATTGTATCCATTCCGGATTCAATGTTGTTGTTGGTAAATTACATGGTGTTGTTAATGCCTCAAAGGCTGATTCTGCTGTTCTGACTGTGATACGTCTACCGTCAGCTTGATCTTTTTCTCTAGCTATTGCGGTTTGAACTGCATGAACAATGTTTTCTTTAATGCTGAATTTCTGTTCAGCTTCTGTGTACAAGTGTGATTTGAATGCAATTGGTACCTTTTCTCCCTCATTAGAGGTCAGGTATGTGAATCCGCATCTCCCAGGGATGACTCGAATCACAAGATTGCGTGTGTTATCACGTGTTTCTAATTTTGTTTTAATTAACATGTCTGTTTGTAAGGATCTCAAAATTTCTGTGTGTATTTGAGTCCAACTGGTTCTTTTAAAATCTGGTTTTATTAGATCATAAAGGGGTTTGACCCTTTCTGCGTAATTTGCAATGTATGTTCTTCCGAAAATTAGGAAGCCTAGAATTGACTGTAGGTTTATTAGTGTTCTAGGTGCTTGGAGTACGGCACATTTTTCTAGAAAATTGTCAGCCAGGCTTTTGCCTTCACTTGATAATTCATATCCTAAGAACAGGACTGTCAGATGGGCAATTCTGGATTTTTTAAAGTTGAATTTGTAACCCTCTGCTGCGAACCCAAGTATTATGGTGTTCACTCTCTTCAAGTGAGTCTCCAAGTCATCATCTGTTAAGTATATGTCGTCGACATACGATAATGCTTCGTCATCATATGTTTGTAATAATTCTGTTACTCTCGCTGAGAATGCTCCCGGGCTGTTTTTGTACCCCTGGGCTAACCGACAGAATTGTTTTTGAGTGCCATTTATTGAGAATGCAGACAAATATCTGCTCTCTGGTGCTATGTTTTGACAAAAGAATCCATTAGAGATGTCTAATGTTGTTTTGTATTTTTTGCGCACTATGTAATTCATTAGTGCAGCACTATGCGAGTTTTGCACTGCAAAAGTTTTGCAACATGAGTTAAGGTGTCGGTAATCCAAAACTAGACGATATGAATTGTCTGGTTTGGAGACCGGAAACAAAGGGTTGTTCATTTGTGAGGTGCAAGTTTCAATCACCCCCTGGTATTCTAGCTGATCTAGGATTTCTTTTACCTGTTTTTTAGCTTCTTGCTTAATTGGGTACTGCCTCTGTGCAGTAGGTTGTGATTTTAACTGGATTTTGTGAGGAGGAGAGTCCTCATCCCATCCTACGTGATTTTTATATAAAGCAGGAGCTAGAGCTACTGCCCACTTTCTAGCAAGTGTGTATTTTTTATGAATTGGGATATGATTTGAGAAGGCAGGCATAATTATTTCTTCGCCATGAGGGCACTCCCTGACAAACTCTGGTGGCCAGTCTTTTTCAGCTAGAAGGATGTCATAGCCCTTGGAGAGATTATCCCAAAATAGTCCTCTTATTTTTCTAGTCTTATCCCCTTCTATACGTAATGTTATTTCAGATATTTTGTGAGGTTTGCTAACTCTGGTGTCTGCAGTTTCCACTTGAAGATATTCATTCGTGTCCACTGTCTCCAGATGATTCATAAGGACTTTGCGAGCTATGCTCACTTCTGCTGCGCTGTCTAGCATTGTCTGAGCCCATTCTCCGTTTTTCAGTTGTGTCCTCAGTATTCTCGGCATTGTTAACTACCTTGATACTGGCTACCTTCTTTTTTGGAAATTGTAATTTCTTTTTTAGCTGAGCAGGTTCCTTGTCTTTGGACTTGGCGTGCTCTTCTCTTTGTTCTGATCGTCCTCTTCTTTCCGATTTCTGCGAGGAAGTCTGAAGAGATTGAGAGGGACGTGTATCAATGTCTTGATATCTATCAGGCTTCTTTATATTATCCCTATTTCTAAGGTTATATCTTTTCCCAGAGGGGTCACTCTGGGGTGACCTGTGTCTTTGGTTCGGAGATTTTTCTCTTCGCCTATGAGACCTTCCTCTGGACTGGAATTTCTTTTCTTTAGGATTGGATTGTTTGTTTCCATCCCAGCTCTTTTTCTGTGATGTTGAATTATTATTAAAAAATATTTTGTCAGGACTTTCAATTAGTTGGGGTTTTACTGGTATTCCACCTAAACTATCTCTACCTAGTTCCTCATAGGATTTTTCTATGATTCTGGCAATCTCAGCTGGTTGGTCTGCTATATCTGTCTCCTTTAACCTCTGGCGGATCGCCACGTTCGCTGCTTCTCCCTTTATGTTGGCTAATAATATAGCCGAGACCTGCTTGAAGTCTTTTAGTAATTTCATACCAAGAGTTAAAGCGGGTTCTGGACCGTATTCGTCTTGAATTTGTTTTAGCACATCTGGTATTACCGAAATGGATGGAACACCGTGCGTTTTTGTGTAGATGGAAGCAAAGACTGTACCCCAAGTGTCACAGTCCTCCACGTGTGGTGCGATTCCCATTGGAAGACAGATAGTCAGAATCCTGTGTTTTTCTAACGGGGTGGTGTCTGGAAACACAGCCTCTATTTGGGTGATTTTTTGTGCTAACCAGAATGGTATTTGTTCCCGTTTAGCTGGTACTTTACCTAGGCAGGATTGTATGTTCTGTGGTGTAATTTTATTTGTGTTCCCCTGGTGAGGGGTCAGCTGTGGAATTTTAATTGCTGGCTGAATTGTTGAAGTCTGCATCACATATTGGACTAATTGTCTATGTATTTTTATTAATTGTTTTAGTTGTACTAAAAGATCTGCTGCAGGCATTCTTTCGAACTCTGGATGTGGTGGGTATCCGGCTAGGACCGGCCACGTTGCTCCTGGTCTACCTAAAGGACCGAGCCTGGTGATGTGATTATTATGTTTTAGGGCGCCATTAAAAAAGAGCAAATGCTTTTGAAATTTAAGTGGTACTTCCACCTCCTCGAAAGGAGTGTACATTTCAGGAGGTTCCTCTATTTTGTAATAGTGGAAGTACTTTGTTACAGCATTTGCTGCTGGAAAATGTATCCATGAATAGTATACCTCTGTCTTCCGATATTCGTGTGCCTCAATTGCGAATATGACTGTACCACCTCTAGGTGTCAGTCCATTTTCTATAAGTTTTAAGGTTATAGATTTCCTTTTGATGACCGGGATGAGTATTATATCCTGGTCTGCTTCTTGTATAGCAGTATCAGCTGCTACTATTTCAGCTGCTAATCTAACTGCCTCTCTTTCATCATCACTGTCTACCATTTTGTCGACAGGAAGCTTATTTTGTTTGTTTGCAGATCATGTTTCTTATGGAAACAAAGATTAGATGCACAATATTTTGGAACAGTGTATCCTTCAACGTTGACTAAACCAAGTACCATACATAGGAGTTTCCTCCTGCGAGGTTTGGCGGATATTACCTTTTACCCACTCCAGACGTCTTTGGAGTATTATGGGAGAAAGGGGTCTGAGTGAGAAAGCACGACTGAGTTACTCTAAATGTCTTACGTTAGTTTTATCGCCCTTCCAAACGCGTTGGGCGCCATGTAGTGTAGTTCCTATTATCCCAATAGGCTCTGCGCATTGGAATAATACCTTCAATAGTATAGGCCTAGACCAGACGTTAACTAGGTCTACTACTGTCGATATTAGACTTAAAGTTTTGGGTTTGCCAGCTAGCTCAGAGTTCACTAGAAACTTTCTCGAATAGGCAAGGAGGAATTGAACCTCCCTGGATAGACAAGAAGGGATTTAGTTTCTGACAACCATAGAACATGACAACTTTGCTCTCCCCTAATCAAGAGTGTATCTCGAGAGTCGTGTGAACAAAAGGCAATCTATTTTACTCAGTCAGTACGTGCATTCTTAGTCTCATCAGATTGTAGAGAAAAGGAAGAGACGGGCGTGTTCAATAAAAGATGTTATTTATTGATCAGTCTCTTTTCTCATACAAGAGAAATGGATCGATATTATTGCAATACTTATGGTTAAGTAAAGTGCATACATTAAAAGTAGAAGTGTAAAATAATACTGTAAAAACATTGATATGGTTTCTAAGCCATATGAAGGTTTAAAATGGATAAAATATATTACATACACATATACATTTGACTAATCGTACTCAACTGGTGCTTCTAACTACGCCTACCCCGTGTACCTGACCTAAGCCTAATACGTGGGCGGGAATAGAAAGTTACAGTTTAAGTTAAGTTTGTTTTTGCCAAGTGACTGACTAAAGAATTCTCTGCGAGGGGTTATTCAGTTCTGTACCTGGAATCTAGGATGGATGAGGGATGGTATCTCTCGTCTCTGGTCTCGATATTCCAGGCTGCCTGCGAGGGCTACCCGGAAGCGCCGGAGCTGGATTTCTCGGCAGGAGAAATAGGCAGCTTCTCGTCCTCAGCGCGTCAAGAAGGCGGGGCTGCGCCAGCGGGGTCTGCTCTGCTCTGGGCTTCGGCAAGTCTGGCTGCTCCGATCTCGTCACCACCGCGTGTGTTTTCATAGGGCAATATCGGTAATATTTATACCTTTAAGGTGCCGAGATTGACGTAAGGATGGACATAGATACGTCAATAAGGATGTCATACGACCAGGTCGTTAGCACATTCTTTTGCTGAAGTTCTCGGTGAAATCAAAACAATGGCCGCAGGGTTTTTCCCAGGTTGTCATAGGTTTGATTTGTTTTGAGAACTCCGTATGCCTTATCAGGGGCTGGAGGAATATCGCTTGTCTAATTAGATGGCAAGCGTTATGACCTAATCAGATAACACGTTCCTGTGCCGTAGTGTGGCTTTATCAGATAACGGTTCCTGCATCATGGGGGTTTTCTGCCTCATGGGATGGCTGCTAGTTAACTTGTTAGTTTGTTAACCAGAATAGGGTCAGGAATAGGGGGATCGATACAGAACCTATAGGAATACATCACAGATGTGGGGCCATGTAGGTCTTCCAGAAGCAAGCCTATAAAAGAACTAGCAGGTCGCAAGCAAGCCAGTGCTGTTGTGGAATGGAATCTTGCAACAGCTCCACCCCATTGTCCAAACCTTTTGAGGGGGCACCTCGCTGTTCCAAGAGTTTTATCTCATCTATGAGGACCGCTACCAGTGGATCTGAGAATGGGCCCTCATCCTACAACAGCGATAGCTGACCAAGTGATATGACCCAAGTTACATCAATGGGACCGTGGCCGAACAGTCCAAGTCTGAGTATAAGGAAGGTAATGTGGTGATATGAGGGCTTGAACTACAATTGAACTTATGTACCTGAAGCCACCACACTATATCTTGTCATGATAACCCCACCCCCCTTGAATCCAGATGGGACAGATTATTTGTTTATGATTCATGTTTAATGGGTGATTGTAGGCATGTTGGTGTCACAACCAGAGAGTGGGAGTTGGGTTATTGGTTATTGGTTTTCATTCCATGGATCAGCAATATACTGTGGTGGATGTTATGAGTGAGGAGGATCCAGAAGGCATCCAAGAAAAACTGCCGCACCCTCGAAAAAGCCTGGCGCCATGACCAGACCACAGAAAACATGACCGCCCTCAAGAGCGCCACCCGCACACACCACCAGCTGATCCTCACCACCAAAAGGACATCATTCAAAGAACGCCTGGACAACAACACCCACAACAGCAAGGAACTCTTCAGCATCGTCAAAGAGCTCTCCAACCCCAGCGCCGGAAACAATGACATCACACCCTCGAAAGACCTCTGCGACTCACTCGCCTCCTTCTTCCACCGCAAGATCGCCGACATACACAACAGCTTCGACGCACCGACCATGCACCCAACCACCGAAACAACGCCCCCCACCACCACCCTCTGCAACTGGACCCCGGTCAGCACCGAAGACACCACCCGCACGATGAACACCATCCACTCCGGATCGCCTACTGACCCTTGCCCCCACCACGTCTTCAACAAGGCCGGCTCCATCACCGCACCCCAACTCCGGAACATCATCAACATCTCCTTCAACACCGCCACCTACCCGGAGAGCTGGAAGCATGCCGAACTCAGCGCCCTCCTGAAGAAACCGACAGCGGACCCCACCGACCTCAAGAACTTCCGCCCCATCTCGCTCCTCCCTTTTCCTGTCAATGTCATCCAGAAGACCGTCAACATGCAGCTCACCGCCTTCCTCAAGACGAACGGATCCCTCGACACCTCACAGTCCGGTTTCTGAGCCAACCACAGCACCGAGACCGCCCTCATCGCAGCCACCAACGACATCAGATCCCTGCTTGACAACGGGGAAACAGCTGCCCTCATCCTCCTGGACCTCTCTGCAGCATTCGACACAGTCTGCCACCGCACTCTAATACATCGCCTCAGCAACATCGGAATCCAAGGGAAAGCACTGGAGTGGATCACCTCGTTCCTCGCCGGAAGAACCCAGAGAGTCCGCCTCCCCTCGTTCCGTTCCGCGGCCACCGAAGTCATCCGTGGCGTACGTCAAGGATCCTCGCTCAGCCCCATCCTCTCCAATGTCTACATGAGCCCCCTCGCAGCCATCGCACGCCAACACAACGACATCAGATCCCTGCTCGACAACGGGGAAACAGCGGCCCTCATACTACTGGACCTCTCTGCAGCATTCAACACCGTCTGCCATCGCACCCTAGTACAGCACCTCAGCAACATCGGAATCCAAGGGAAGGCACTGGAGTGGATCATCTCGTTCCTCGCCGGAAGAACCCAGAGAGTCCGCCTCCCCCATTCAGATCCAAGGCCACCGAAGTCATCTGCGGTGTACCACAAGGATCCTCACTCAGCCCCACCCTCTTCTACGTCTACATGAGCCCCCTCGCAGCCATCGCACGCCAACACAACCTTAACATCATCTCATACGCCGACGACACCCAGCTGATCCTCTCCCTCACCAACGACCCGGCCAACATCAGAGCCAGCCTACACGAGGGAATGAAGGACATCGCCGAATGTATGAAGAACAGCCGCCTGAAGCTGATTCAGACAAGACGGAAGTCATCATCCTGGGATCATCCCCCTCCGCCTGGGACGACTCCTGCTGGCCCCCTGCCCTGGGCACCACCCCCAAGCCAACGGACCACGCACGAAACCTGGGCTTCATCCTGGACTCCGCCCTCGCAATGACCAGACAAGTCAATGCCGTATCGTCATCCTGCTTCAACACCCTACGCATGCTCCGTAAGATCTTCTGATGGATCCCCACCAAAACCAGGAAGACGGTCACCCAGGCACTTGTCACCAGCTGAATGGACTACGGGTACACCCTCTATGCGGGAACCACTGACAAACTACAGAAAAGACTTCAACACATACAGAATGCCTCCGCACGACTCGTCCTGGACATCCCCCGCCACAACCACATCTCCGCCCACCTGAGAGACCTGCACTGGCTCCCCGTCAGCAAGAGGATCACGTTCAGACTCCTCACCCACGCACACAAAGCTCTCCATGACCTGGGTCCCAAATTCCTCAAAAACTGCCTCACTTTCTACATGCCCACCCGCCAGCTGCGATCGACCAGCCTCGCCCTCGCCACCGTACCACGCATCCGCAGAGCCACCGCCGGAAGAAGATCCTTCTCCTACCTGGCGGCCAAGACATGGAACTCCCTCCCCATCCACCTACGGCTGACCCAGGACCATCTCTTCTTCAGGAAGCAACTCAAGACCTGGCTTTTCGAGCAGTAACGGACCCCCCCAGCACCTTGAGACCCTTCCGGGTGAGTAGCGCGCTTTACAAATTGTTCTGATTGAAGACGATCAGGGCAATCAGCCCTACTGAACTGTTGCTAGCCTAAACACATTATACCTTTGTGTTCGACTTCACACCAACCCACATATATTCATGTAACCTGGAAAGTCCATGGCATGGCACATGCCTAGGCGACAATATTTCATACACATACCTACAATGCAGAGAAATCCACAGTGCTTACTTGCAGGAAAAACATATGTCTGCCAAGGAACGCTCCAAGCGACAACATAGGTGTAGAGGCCAGGTTATTGGCACTTTATGCTAATCATATGCAAAGGGAGTTCTCGTATGCATCGCTCCAACAGTGCCACTGGTCACACATGGCACAGTATTCGACCCCTAGGGCAGATAAATAGCAGTGGGGGGATACTAGATGGGGCTCTGATTACCCTGCGTGTGCTTAATGTGCCTAGTAACAATGAAAAACAATTCCTGTGGAGTACTGCCCTACAGTGATACAAGCCCTGTCGAGTATATGGAGTGGAAACTTCAACATTGTTCATGACACCTCCCAAGATACATCCCTCCTTAACGGACACATGCAACTAGGACAACCCACACATTGCAGGACTGGCTTAGTCACACTCAGATGTGCCACATTTGGAGCCAGATGCATCCTGATGCATGAGATCAACCCCTGAAAATGATGATTCAGTGGCGCAGCCAACGTGCACCAGTACCCGTTTGGAGGTTGTTCTCACTGCCCTATATGACAGAGTTTTCTGTGAACCGTAGATACATATAATGGTAACTAGTAAAATGTAAGGACTGATTTTACAACAGGAATAGAGTGGAAAACCTTTAAAGATGTTGAAAGAGGCCTGTGCATCATGACATTACATGATGTAAAAGATGCCTTGCAAGCCTAGATCCTCGACCTTGAACAAACAATATGAACGGAGGACACACAGACTGGGGGTGGCTTCAGCAACAAGTAGGCAATCACCCTTCTCAAAAAGTAACAAAAGGAGCGGGTGGCCAGATTGCGAATGTTGGTCTATGCAGAATACATGGCTTGGCAGCATGCAGATGGAGACATATCAGGCAGGATACTAGTATGGCTCCTATAGTCAGTGACCCTGAAAATTTCCATTAACGTCAATAAATTCTAGAAGGCAGAGACGTTGCATGTGCATGCTGATTTATACTAGGCTTTCCAGGCACACTACATGTCTATCTGCATGAAATCTGAAGATCAATGATATCAATTGGATGGGAGTTTATAGCATGCCTGCATTTATGACTTTTATGGTTTTTATCACAAAAAACAAATAACGTTTTATTGATTGATTGATTGATTGATTGACCCTAGTCATCCCCAAGCGTTGACTGATACTGATGGAAACTGACTTTGACTGTGCTTTGGACCCCTGCTGACCAGGCCCAAGGCCTATGCTCTGATTAAAAGGTACAAGGTAATTAGGTGAAAATGCAGTTGATACTGACAGACCCCTGTAAGTCCCTAGTATATAGTAAGCCAAGGGGGATTCAAAATACCTATACATTTATAGAATATCATAGGGCAGGGGGATTTAGAGGTCCAGTAGATTTCCTGCAATGGAATGTGCACTGCTGTGTTGTCTGCTGTCATTTTAAAGAGAGCCCTGCTTTCAGACTACCTTTAAAGAAAAACATATGTAATTTTGACTATAGAATTAAAGGTACTTCCAAAGCAGTAATCTGCCTTATTTTTATATATGTCACCCCTAAGTTCTCCCCTACGTGCCCCAGGGCTGGAGTGCCTTGTCACTAAAAGAAGGTTCATTATAAAAGATGTTTTATAAGCCCTGGTGAGAGAAACATTGCCAATTTGTTTTCCCCATTGTAACAAATTGCTCCATAACAATGGAATATTTTATTTCAGTATAAATAGTCACAGCACCAAGATAAAAATATAATTTGAGGTAACAATATGTCAGCTGTGATAAAACCAACCACTTGGCATTGTTGGATTTTTATTAACTAACACATACAAGAAATGATTAAACGTTCTTTTCTGTATGTCAACATCCAGCCTTGTTGCAGTCTCACCTGATTTGAAACTGTTTTGGTGAGGTGATAAGTGGCCTGCATAAAGGCAGAGGTTTTCTGGTGGGAAAGTAGGCCAGGAAGGGGGCTGGGTAAGCAAACTAGTTTTCAAATAAAGCTGGAGGATAAGGAATGCCAGCCAGGCCTGCCCACTCTTTCATTACCCCCTGCCAGATGGGAGCCCCAGGAAAGGATTTTGCAGAAGGTCTGGAAGGGAAATAAGCCACACAAGTAGGCCAGCTTAGCTAGTCTCAATTCCAAAGAGAAATATTCTCTATCAAGAAGTTGAAAGAATAGTGCTTTATGGGACAAGAATACACCACACTTTGGAGGACCCTGTCATGCTTCTAGGTGGCACCCTGTACCTTAATAATTAATGCTTGTCATCCTGTAACACTAGATAAATATGGGAGAGGTTCATAGCCTCTCGGATCTGCTGTCTGAAACTACAAGAAGAAGAAGGACTGCCATGCTGTAAACCTGCCATGCACCGAGAAGACTGCCCTCTGAATGACTGTGCCTGCTGCACGATGAGGAATTATAGCCCTAAGGACTTTGCCTTGTTTCACAAAGAGAAGGAGTAGACTCCTTGAAAGAAACAGGTTAAAAGAGCTCTACCTGCATCATCCCCAGCAAGAAGAATCCAAGTGACTGCTGTCTTCTGGGCTTTAAAGGATTTGGCCAGTTGCATTGTGTGAACTGTAGTCCCAACCTCTAATGAGCTGCTCAGAGACTCTGGAACCTTGGATTTGTGTTTGGGCACTTTGAACCCTCAAGGACATCCAGAAGTTTGGCAAACTTCTGTGAAAAATATCCATAAGGTGACTGGCCCAACATCTAGAGTTAAGCCAGCTGCCATCAACCGCGACATGGCTTGGATTTCAGGCTCATCCCACTGAAAGATCTGTAGCTCCCAACCTTCAGGATTTCACTGAGGTCTCACAGAAAAGCCAATAAACCTGCTCCAAACCTTGCCTGACTATGTGCCATGCTCGGCGTTGGGAGAAAAAGCTCCAGAAAAACAATTAAGTGCAAAGGTATAATTTTACAGAGGCCTTCCGCTTAGTGTATCCAACCAGGATCCATTTCGGTTGGCCTCAAAATTTGACTTTGTCCCAGTGAAGCACAAGCAGATGTCCCAAGATGCTATTGTTTTTTAATTGCTTATTCTTGGAATTTTGTTCTTCTGGTCAAATTCTAAAGGTAAAAATATTTCCTATTTTTGTAAAGTGGTGTGGGATTTTTATTGTCTGTGGTGCCTTACCTATTTAACCCCTCTCATGCTCATGACGAGCTCAGCTCAGCATGAGCCACGGTTCCCGTGTGCTCTTGATGGGCTCAGCTCGTCATGAGCCGTGGAACGCTCACACGCGGGGCTAATTACCCGGCTGTGCTGAGCGTTCCAATAAACAGACATGGTTGTGACGAGCTCAGCTCGTCATGAGCACACGAGAACTGTGGCTCATGACGAGCTGAGCTTGTCATGGGGCACTGTGCGCGCCCCCCCACCCCTCAGCACAGAAGGGGAATGTGCCCTGCAGCCAAGGGGTTAATGTATTGGTGTTAATGCTTTACACACCTGGCTCCTAAGTTAACCATGCCTGCTTGTTGGAAGCTAAGGGATGAGCAAGGAAATAATCTTTTTTCGACCCTATCTGAACATGTTATGGTGTGGTTGGCCATATTGCTAGTTGTAGGTGCACACTTACCTGTAATAATAATCCACCTACCAACAGTAATACAGCAATCATTTGAGTATGGATGTACAGTCACTATCCTTGGCAACCGAGGCTCTTCCACCATGGTGATCTCTGGATTGGCATTTGCTTGTGTTATTAGACAAACATGAGGAGATTGTGAATGCTGCACACATACTCAAGATGTAAAGAGCCTGGAGACACAACACCTGTGCCTTCAGGAAAATGTGTTTTTCGCGTATTCAGTCCACTATGATTTTACGGGAAACATCCTTTACAACGAAACTTTTACAACGCACTGCCATTACGACGCAACTTTTACAACGCAAACCATTACAACGCATAGCGCTGGGGGGCGCTCTAGGATAGGGAATGTATTTAATATACTATCCAACACCTTCCCTACTATCCACGGGGACTGGAGTTGGAATAGTAAATTAAATAAATCACTATCCAGCGCCTAAAAGCACTATGCGTTGTAATGGTATGCGATGTAAAAACCGCGTTGTAAAGGCATGCGATGTAAAAGTATGCGTTGTAACGTCATACATCCTGATTTTACTGTACTGTGAAAGATGGGTACTCAGCTTTTTAAAGCAAAGTTAACTTGTAAGGTTCTTTATTCTTCCACATAAAAAACTATGCATTGATATTGAGTGACAGCACAAAAGGATGGGGGAAGCAGTGTAGATGAGGGTTCTTTCTGCCCCACAGTCCGTGTCCTTTTATCTACAGCCTATTCTTTATTTTACGAAGAGCATTTTTAAAGTCTGTATTTCTTAATCCGTATATAATAGGATTACACAGTGGCGTTACAGCAATGTATGATAAAGACATGACTTTGTTATCATTCAATGAGTACGTTGATGAAGGTCGAACATAAGTAAAAGAAAGAGATGCATAGAATAAAATGACCACAGTGAGGTGGGAGGCGCATGTAGAGAAGGCCTTCAGTCTCCCCCTTTTAGACTTAATTTTTTGGATAGACACAGTGATGTTGATGTAAGATGTAACGATTGAAAGAAAGGACATCATCAATACTGTAGCTCCTAAGATGTAGGTAATTGTGTCAACTCTGCGAGTGTTGCTGCACGAAATCTTCAGAAGAGCTGCCACATCACAAAAGAAGTGGTTGAGTCTATGTGGTTGACAGAAGGTGAGATTTGACATTAACACAGTGTGTGGCAGTGGGACCAGGAAGCTAAGTCCCCAGCTCCAAGAAGCCAGCTGCATACAAAATACCCTATTCATTACAGTTGTATAATGTAATGGGTTGCAGATGGCTACATACCGATCATAAGCCATGACTGTGAGAAGGAAAAATTCAGTAGACACCAAACAAATGAAGAAATACATCTGCAATAGGCATTCAGTAAGAGAAATGCACCTGCCGTGCTGAAAAAAGTGTGCCAACATTTGTGGGAAAATGGCAGAGGTGTAACTGATGTCGAGGAAGGCCAAATTTGTGAGAAAGAAATACATTGGAGTCTGCAGTTGTGCACTTGAGTAAATTGTTGCCATAATAATAATATTTCCCGCAAGAGCCATCAGGTACAATAGGGAAAATATCACAAACATTGGAATCTGCATTTGTGGGAGATCTGAGAAACCTACAATCAGAAAATCTTCTAATGAACATATATTCTTGCTTGCAAAATTCTTGTCTGCCATTTGATCATCAATGCTTTTGGCCTTGGATCTAAGAAGACGTCTAGGAAAAAAGACAAGCAATGTTAAATGCAATTACAGAAGCAGAATTTGAAGGTGTGTAGCTCAAAAGATGTACATCTCATTTCCCATGCCCTCACAAAACATATTAGTAGAAGGTAAAAATATGTATGAAATTAATATTGTTTAGGAGGTTCATTGTTATTTAGATAAAATAAAAATAGTTGAGATGTCAATCTATCACAAGGGTATATTCCTGGAATACTGACATGTAAATACCTTGCTACAAAAGTATTATTGCCTGAATGTTTATTGCACAAATATGGTGAAGTTATGTATTTACATGTAAGTATAAATTTACTATTCTTAGTTCTCTCTTACTCTACCTATCTCTCTCTCTGTCTCTCTCTCATATATATATACATATATACATGTGTCGTGGACAAGACACTTCTGATGTTGAAACGTGTGCTGCTCATTAAAACTACAATCTGCAATGTTTCTGCCTGAAGTGCACATGTTTTTTTCCCTTGGACATTGAAATTGTTTTTTGCAAATATATTTAAATATATAGGTTGCACAAGGTTAAATAAAAAAGAGGTTTGGGACAAGAACATAACTTGCTGGGTGTGGGTAATAGACAATAGTTTTATAGAATGAAATGGTTCAAAGAACAAGTGACAGTTTTCATTGATAACATCAATCACAATGTTTTCAAATTTGCAATTCAAGGCAGTGATAGATTTCCTTTATGTACTTGTTCATAGACAGGTAGAGCACTGCAGGAAACTACACCTTCCATGCGTCCAGTTTCCACCCTTATCATTTAATTAAAAGCATGCCCTATGGGGAGTTTCTTAGACTGCAGAGAATATTTGCGGTACTGATCAGGCATTTGAAGTCTGTGCTAGAGAAGCCATCAGTAGATTCACTGAGAGGGGCTTTAGCAAACATATCATCCAGTTGGCTCTCAAGAGAATTAAAAAAGTCACACTGGAAAACGTATTATTGGATTAGTGGAGAAGTGTGGCTCAATGGTTAGAGCGGCAGACCTTGATGCAGAACGCTGGCCAGGGACCAGGGTTCGATTCCCGCCTCGGCGGGGTCGGGCTTAAATTCCTCTGACCGGATATTCTCGCCTCAGTGCCGAATCTAAGCATGGGCCCCACGCTGCAACTCTGGGCAATAGCTTGCTTAGTCTCCACAACGGCCCCCGATGCACAAGGGATGCCTGGTTTCACCATGGGATGCCCAGGAGTGGACACCTCACAAGGAAAAGCCAGGAGGGGTTCCCTTGTGGTAGGAGTACAAGCGCCGGGATGCCTCCGGGTTACTGTTCGCGCTATACAAATACAACACACACATATACAAATACAACACACATTATATAACTGCAACTCAAGACCACCCAGGCGAACTAGTATTGAGGATTCCACAAAGCAAATCAGTCAGGAAAATAAACTTAAACCCACCTACAGTAGGCAAATCAGAGCACTAATCAATTCTAATTGGCCTATTATAAGAACTGACATGATTTTAGGAGATCTCTTTCCATCCCAGGCCCACGTTGACTTTTAGAAAAGCCAAATCCATGTACACTGCATTGGTCAGAAGCAGTCCAGAGATACCATTTGGGGACTCTAAATCTAAAAAAAATGGCTAGCACCCAATAATGGATTTTATAAATGCAGCTTGTGCAGAGCGTGCAAATTTGGCACTAACACAACCTAATATTCCTTTGTGTTTGGTTCTACCATCAAACAACTCAAAGGGATATACAATTGCTGTACAGAATTTTTAACTCTTATATGTCCTACCCTAGTGGCCAGGCACTTGAATGCTATGCACAACTTAGACCTGAATTGCCTGAAATAGTTTGTCATGGGGCAATACCCCCACTAAGAAGAGGATGGAACAGAGAGAAACTTTTGAGTAAGTTGGGGTCCAAATTAATTTTGGAGCTGGACACACAAACACATAATGGATTGAACAATGAGGAGGAGCTCCATAACTAGCTTTATTGTTAGTGGGTGGATCATCTAGCTCTTTGATCCTCATTGTTTTTACATACATTTTTATAGGGTATATAGGCAATTATCATGTTATGACAGCTCTAATTTGAGGGGGAAGGTTTCACCAATTACACTGTTAGCCATACCTCAGCTCCGTGCTCTGCACTTTATTCCACTGAGGGTCCCATAGCTAATTTTTGATCATCCAGGAATTAACTAGTCATTTTGAGTATGCATGGTTTAATCGAGCAGGCTGCACTCATCCCTAGAGAAGTACTATTGCTGCTACCTATCTTGGTCCCTGGTATATACAGGTTTTTATTTTAGCACTTCAGCACTTCTTTTGAGCATTATAGCAGGTTTTATTGAAAAGAATTCATAACACAGATATAAACTTGTCATAAATGAGAGGATAATATTGCACAAATGAATTGGCAGTCTCGACATACCTGCACCAAGCAGTTTATTATTACTCCAGGTGGAGAGAGGTACAACATCCACACAGGAAACATTGGCACTTTTCACTTCTATAGGATTCGGTAAAGAGGCTTGTATTGCAGCAATGAAAGTAAGGCTGTCGTATTGCATGTAAGCGAGTAGTAAGTCAAGCAATAAGTTATATAGCAGCAGTATTCAAAATTTTTACAGGAATGTGTTTTTTTAGATCTACTTTGAGATTTGTACTAACGTTCGTATCAAACCAGATCATTGGAGTTAGCTTGTTTTCCATGACTATGCCTGTTTAAATTCACGTGGTGTGTCAGTACTGAAATATGTCTTGTTATGCAAGCACGCCCAGTGAGGTGGGTGAAATGCATCATCCTGCCATGCTATGAATAAAGTAATTCAATAGCACAAAGTTGAGTCTGTGTCCCGTCTCAAGCAAAGCAGCGCTGTGGGATTTAAAATGTGTATATACATATATATACAAAAAAATAAAGCTTACAGAAAAGGTATAGTTAGGAAATAGAATTAAAAAATCCCTAGAAATTCACTGAAAAAATACAAAGGTTACAGGGAGGTTATAGTGAGGCTCATATTTAATTCACACAAACCAAGAGAAAATCAGCATTCATAGTTACTGGAGCTAACTATAACCCACACCCCACAGTGCACTGTTTACGACCCCACATATTACATCACACATAACATGATCAGGGACATAACTGAAGACATCTCAAATTACAGCATTGATTACATCATCCACAGAAACACTGACACACCCAATTATTCCCCCATAAAATATGTCATATACCCACTCCCACACAATAACCAACAAACGAATTCACAGAACCCATGCAAACACCACACATCTCGTCACTCATCCATAAAGCCAGTAACACATCAACTCACCCATTGGGCTAATAACGGAACTACTAACTCACTCCTGCCTAAGACCTTCAAATGGATCCCTCTTGAACACAGAAAGACCGTCACTCATGCCCTGGTCACCAGCAGACTCGACTACGGCAATGTACTCTACATCGGAATAAACAAAAACCTCACTGCAAGCTACAGAACATCCAGAACGCCGTTGCAAGACTGATCCTCAACCTGCCAAAACACTGCCACATCTCCCAACACCTGTCCACACTCCACTGGCTCCCCGTCGAGGTGAGAATCACCTATAACTATAAGATACTCACCTACACACACAAGGCCCTCCAGGGCACCGGACCAGCATACCTGAACAGTCAACTCAAATTCCAAACACGCCAGAGGACCTTCATACGCCAAGGATACCCAGATGGTGACGGCAGCCTATAAAAATCAACCTTCTCCATCAATGCAGTTTCAAAGCTGCATGATGGAAATCAATAGATGGATGGGAAACCACTGTCTTAGGCTCAATTCTGGGAAAACCGAAGTGGTAATCTGTGGGAATTTGCAACCCAGATGGGATGACCTTTGGTGGAATATGGGGGAACCGCCAAAACCAGTCCAGAAGGCAAAAAAACTGCTGATCAATAATAAACTCACCTTATCTCAGCAGACTAATGCTATCATATCTACCATTTTCTGATAAAAAAATTGAAGAAGGTTCGACCTTATATTCCTGATGACTCCAAAAATGCAGTAGTGACTACACTTGTGCAGTCAAAAGTTAGACTACTGCAATGGACTTTACCCTAATATGCAGAAGCAATACCTAAAAAAAGCTCCAGATTATTCAAAATGCATATGCAAGACTTCTTCTAAATGCCCCTAAATATGAGTCTCTAACCAAAGAAATTCAAAGACTTCACCGGCTCCCTGGGGCACAGCGCATTAAGTTCATAGCGCTATGTCTTGCTTACAAGGCCATAAACAACTCCTACCAATTTTTCTCAAGAAGCTTTTCTCCTGGTATCACCCACCCAGACAACTACGCTAGACTCTTGATGGTTCCCAGGATCCTAACATTATGCTGGGAGGTTGTAGTATTTCGTGCGGCACAGCAAAATTATGGAAGAAGCTACCGTTTGCTATAAGAAATGTTGGCTCTCTCACCACTTGACATGGCTTTTTCACAACTAGCTGGTTCCTCTAGGGCTCACCACTATCTAAGTGCCAAGACACCTCGGGGTATTTGTGCACTCAATAAGTTTTAATAACAGTCAACTATAGAAATACTCACTCAGCTACCCACCTAGTCTACATGCACTGACACACCCACGTGATTACCTGTACAAAAACTCCGACACAGTGTATACAGTCGCTTATATACTCAGTCACTCTTTTATGCACCACTTATACATTCACTCACTTACCCAGACAGCATCTTCGACAGCAAGTTACCTCAATATATATGTTTAAAGAAGGGAAAAAGGAAGATGGCGGATTTACCCCACTCCTGAAGACGCCCCCTCCACTCTCCCCTGAGGCTCTCGCCAGCCTGCTGCAACGCCCCCCCTGACGGCCTTAGCATTAACTGAAGGAAAAGCGGCAAAAAAGATTTTCAGAAATTTCTGATCACTTGGATTGTGTAAAAGTGCAATTTGAGGGAAAGGGCAGCCGGAAAAAAGTTTGGAATAGGAAAACTACTTACTGCTGTGGCTGTGTCCGCCCCCTCTGCTTTGGATGTGCCGGATAATGCGACTCAGCTGCGCGGTGTGTGGCAGCCACATAGCGAGGTGGTACGCATGCAGGGCGCCACGGCTAACATTCCTGACTCAACACTCTTCTGGTGAGTCCTCTAACGGCGGCGATGGCCAGTTGAAGCTTGGCTATATTTGAGTGTGAGAGATTGCAGGACTTCAAGCGTTGCGCTTCCAGATGAAGATAATGGCTCCTCCATGAACGACCCGACGGGTGCGGGCAGAAGTACAGGTAGAAGCCTGGGAATCCGGATGCCGAGGATGCAGTGGATTGTCCAACAGTAGCAGAATCTGCTGCGGCTGCTAGTGGCGGAGCAGTATCCAGGAGAGCCTGGGTAAGCAACAATGTATCTAGTAGCCTCGGAGGTGATTCTCTAACAGACCCCCAGGTGGGAAAGCCTATTCTAAAACGTTTGCGCTCAGGGAAAGCTATGGCCCTGCTCCGTTCCTGCGGCTCAGAGACAGCCATCCTCAGCACTCAAAGGGCTGGGGGGGCATGGAAGACTCCATTAGACCATCGCGTGCCTCTATTGAAGGGAGCTCTGTCAGCAGCACAGTATCAGGTGCTCCTGCCCTTGCTATTACGAATTTGGCGGAACGTACTCATGCTCTTGAAGTATTAGAAGTAAATACTTCAGCCTCTCTTTTTGGTGATGGCACCAGCGATGCTGCAACTACATTTGCTAATGCAGACTATACTCCTCAGCCCAAGGGGCCAAATAACGAAGATCCTCTGGCTCAGTTAAACAGTATCATACAGGATACTGGCCTGGGCAGGGTGGATGAGAATGGCAGCAGCCTGACTAGTGATGATAATTGCAGCAGTAAGGGGGTGATCAACGTGGGCTCAGAGAGTGGTTTGGATCTGTCTCTCAAAAACTTTTAATTGGGTCAAGATATCTTGAATAGTAGCATCAGTAATAGCAGCCAGATTGCTTGTAGTCCTAGGAACAATACCCCGTAGGGGGGGGGAAAGCCTCAAACAGATTCGGACTGGAAAGGATGGCAGAGGCCGTGGAGGTGGTACAAAGGCTCAGATCTCAGAGGCACTGTGACAACTTAAGGGGGCAGCAAATATTACAAAAGTGGGCTCGGAGTGAGTCCACTACGGAAATGGATCTCATCAAATGGTGAAGTGAGGTCAATTGTATCTAGGTTATCTAACCCAGGAACACATGGGACCACTTCAGTCAGCTACTACTCTTTTGAATGGTCAGTCAGACTTGGCTGCCATTGCACCGGCTAACACTTCTGAGTTCCTGCATGATACTGGAATCCCTGATATGTCCCCGGCTAGCATTCTGATTTCAGGCAGAAGTCATAGGGTGCGGAGTATAGTCATACTAAGGGGCCAGCATCTGTTATAACTAGCTATCAACTTACAGTGTTTAAACCCGTATCTTCTCCTATCGGAACACTGTCTACAGAACAATTTGGAACTGGGTGGACTATTGATTTGAACCTGCAGGTGGAAGGGGCCGGCAAGGGTGATGAGCCATCACTTTCTAGAAATATGCAGGCACTCGTAGTTCAAAGAGTAGAAGCAAAAGTCTATTACCAACAGGCAAGGGCTGATAGTATGGAAATTAAACAATCACTGTCCGAAGTTTCTGCCAAGGTTTCTCATCTAGCCTCCGAGGTTTCTGATCTCCAACATCAGGTGGCAGCCATGGAGGGGGTCAATACTCAAACTGTGAAACAGGTTACATCACATGAGTCACAGCTGGCTTTGATGCAGTTTAAAAATGAAGACCTTGAAAACCGGCAGCGATGCCATAATCTGAGGATCTTTGGGATTCCGGAAGGCAGGGAAGGCTCTGACTCTCATGCATTTATTGTTGATTTGTTTCAGAAGGCATTCCCGGACTTAGATGACTGGGACATGGACACAAATGTCCAGAGGGCTCATGGTTTACCGCTATTTTTTCAGCAAAATACCCAATCCCCCCCAAAAAATTCTCGGCCTATTCTTGTACTTTTTGGGTCCGGTCTATGGCTCCTGTTAAAGTAGACACTTTGTCAATTTTTGTGAGGTCTGATTTGTGTAAGTCGACTATGCCCAAGCGTTGGCAGCTCCGCCAACTTATGGATTCTTTCAAGGCTGTTTGTTCACAGGTTGTTTTTACAGGAGCCTGCACGTCTAACATTTATTAGGATGGTCGCACACATTTTTTTGTTAAGTAGCAGGAGGCAAAAAAGGCACCGTTTAAGTGGCAATCTACCCCCAATGTTTGACTTGTTGTTTTATTACAGTACATTGTGAATTTGGGTTGATAGATATTGCTATGTATGACTAGATGAAGCTACTTGTGGTTGTACTATATAGAAACAAGGGCCTTTCAATTTAGTTTTCTGTATGTGGTACCTTTCCCTTTGTTAAAGTATAATTGGGGGTTTTCTTGGGCTGGTATGAGCAGGGTGTGGTGTGCTGGGCGTGGTAGGGGTTTTGGGGAGTAGGGTGGGGTGTCTTCATATGCTGTTACATCAGGACAGCCAAGAAGGGGGGTGATTCCTTTTTCCAGACACAGGGTGGGGGGGTTGGAAGTAGAAGGGATGGGAGGTTCGTAGGGAAAGGGGGGTTTAAATAGCCATTACATAAATAAATTAGCACAGAAAAGGTTCAAACTGAATTTTGAGCATTGGTTTAAGGGAAAAACTTTTTTCTTTGTGCATAGAGAACGATTCGTTATTACAAATTTATTTAATGCCGAGTGTTAAATTTATGAGTTGGAATGTTTGTGGGCTGAACTTGACTAGCAAAAGGCGATTGGTAGCTGAAGAACTCAAGGTATTTAAGCCCTATATAGTTGGTCTTGCTGAAACACATTTGGCTTTTAAAGATAAAAAGTATTTCAAACAGCTTGGTTATGATTTGATCGTGTGTACATCAGAGTCGGCATCTATCCATGGGTTGCCTTATTGAAGGTAAACATTCCGAAATGGTGGTTCTACGCACACAGGCCGATTACAAGGGAAGATGTGCAATTGCTCAGCTTTTAATTCTTGGTCATAAGGTGACAGTATGTATGGTCTATGGTCCTAATGTTGACTGCCCTGCTGTTATCTCCTACCTAAGCTCTGAACTGTTGGAATGGGCCGGGGATCTCATAAAAATGGGAGATTTTAACTGCATGTTAGATAAAAAGATGGACACCACAAATACAACCACAAGAGTTAGAATGGCTCATGTGAGGGCAGCTATACAAGATTTGCTTTATATACATCAGCTGGAGGATGCTTGGAAAATACTTTTTCCCACAGCATCGGGGTACACCTTTTTTTCTCAACCTCACAAACAGTATTCCAGAATCGATATGATTTTTACTAACTATGCTCTGTTGGATAATTCCTCTATGGTGGTGTGTCCTAAGGTTACATCGGACCATAATCCCATCATGCTTACTTTACACTTTGGTCCTGACACGGAAGTATAAGCCAGGGAATTTTTGCTTCTGAGGCACCTTCTCAGTAATTCTGCGTATGTAACTTACATGCAAGAGGTCTTGAAGGAATATATAGCAAATAATCTTCATACCACATCCCTTGCAATAGTCTGGGATTGCTTAAAATCATATGTGAGAGGGGCTACACTTCAGTATATTGCAAGCAGAATCAGTTTAATTTTAGTCAGCATGAAAATAAAAATAGACTATATACTGATTTAGAGAAGCAGCATGCCCGAGCAATTGGCTTAAAGGACACTGGTGAACAATGAATATATTTACAGATTATTGATTTAAGATTGAACCTTAGTAGAAGGTTAAAGGATATAGTTACCAGCAATTTTCTTAAGTTTAGAACTAGGCAGTATGAGTATGGAGAGCGCAGGGGACAGGTTTTGGCTTACCAACTTGCTAAGTCACATATTAAGAAAATTAATGGGGCGGATGGTGTAACCTTTACTAAACCCCAAGAAATAGTGGAGCAATTTAGGATTTTCTATGCTAATTTGTATAACGAGTTAGTCAGTTTTAATCAACAATCGGCTATAGATTATTTACAAGAAAGTGCATTTTTCTGTCCTGGATCTGTCTCAAACTGTGGGGTTGGAACTAAATGCTGATTTAGTAGAACTTAATTCAGCAATTGGGGCACTACCCTCTGGCAAAGTGGTGGGTGAAGACACTATCCCACTTGAATTTTATAAAACTTTTAGGTATGTACTGATCCAGCATTTCTTGAGCTTGTTAATGAGATACTGCAAGGAGGGGATTAGCCCCCTTCGTGGAACAAAACTAATATAATAGTTTTTCCGAAAAAGGGTGAACCAGTGGAGGATATGAATTCATGCAGACCGATATCCCTAATCAATGCGGATGCAAAAAAAAATTCAAAGCTCCTTGCCTCTTGCGTAGCCCCACTGATCCACTTATTGGTATCAGAAGAACAGCATGGTTGTGTTCCAGGCAGGGACACTGCAGCACATATAAACACTGCTATTGCAGCATTCAATGTTGCTAATCGCCTGGACCAGCGGATTGGGATGCTGATGCTGGACGCCGAGAAGGCCTTTCACCGAGTGGCTTTGGGATCATTATGGTGTACAATGTAATTTAGCAGAATGGTCTTGTATCTTCTTTTAGTATTCAGCGGGGCACGCGGCAGGGATGTCTGCTTTCCTTTTTATTATTTGTTTTTTACATTGAGCCCTTTATCAGGCACTTGCTCTCCAATGTTTATATTTCTCCAGACTCATTCAATGGTATGATTTTAAAAGTCACTGCTTATGCAGATGACATCGCTGTATTTACTACAGGGCCAGTAGAAGCTATAGCGGTGATAACCCAAGAGGCACAACATTTTGGGTCCTTTTCTGGATACAAGCTTCATTTAAACAAGTCAGTCAATCCTTAATTTTGTACCTGTATCAGCCCCACTCTCTATTTAAATTACGAACCACTGCTGAAGAAAGATGCTACTGATCTGCGTAGGTGGCATAAGTTACTACTGACTATTATAATATCTTTACTTGTTTCGCACTATTCCACTAAGAGTTGTTGAGTCTTTTTTAAGCAGCTTGACAGTTAAGCTGTCTTATGAGCAAGGTGGTTTTAAACTTCTGGTCTTTAGAGCCTATTTTTGGGCTGCTTTTGTTAATCGTATTCAGAGCTTACTTAAGGGACCTGACGTGGGCAAACCCTGATTTGCGTATCACCTGGCTTACAGCTTGAAATCGGGGCTTTTACTACATTACATGTCCGACCCGAACTACTACAAGAGAGTTCGATTTAAAATAATTCGACATATCTCCCACGTTTGGCTCGATATTTGCAAAGCTTTTGTATTGCCATATTGGCACAAATTTATTTTATTTTCTGGTTTATTTTCTGATTCGGTAGGGAGAATGTGGACACCTTAGGTCACTTGTTTGACATCACCCCAGAATTGACTCGTCCCTTGTCCCAGTTTCCAAATTGCGCCTGTAGTCCAATTTTGAACAAGCTAAAGGACTTGCCATCAATACTCAAAGACATCCTACAGGAATGCAAGTACGCAAACCAAGGTGCCAATAGTACACTAAATGAAAGAGAGCTCATTGCTCAACAAAAAGATGCACTGAAAGAAGTAATAGGAAATCTAGTAAAGAGAAAGGTAGATCCGACAACATTAGTAGTGCAACAAACAACAGATAAAGATGTGAAACAAAACAAGTTAAGAAAGACAAGACCTGATGAACCACGGGAAGAGATAAACGTTACAGGGACAAACACAGTTGCCCGGCACAGCATAACCCATGAATCATCAGATAAAAAACAGCACGAACAGCATAGTGAAAAACACTTGAACATCATAAAACCCCTTACTAAAAGGCAGAAAAAACGTGAGAGGAAAAACAGAAACCAACTATTAAATCGAATGCCCACTACCAAGCAGGCCCAGGTCACCTTCCCGATCTTCAACTACCAAAAACCACAAATTAAAACTAAAGTTGGCAATGAAGATGGCCCACAACTGCTATCAAAAACACTGAAATGCCTGGATAGCCTCCGGAAGCAGAGCCCTAAAGCAGAAGGGGATCACCCCACAGTCAAAGAGGAAGGTAGTAATAACCAAGCCCAAATAAAAAGATCTAGTACATCAACAACATCAGAGGAGATTGCTTACGTAACAAGCTCAGATACAGATGACACAAATAAGGATGAAAACGCAAGCTAGCCACAATACTAAGTGATGTGGATGGGAGTTTGGAAAGTAACAATTATGACTGCTTGCAACAGAACAGTATATTAGGAAGCCCTATGGACGACCTAATTATTAATGGGAAAAAACAACTACAAAAATTGTGGACTAAACAGCAAGGAATGAACCATCAAAGAATAATACAAGAACACGAGTCCAACAAGCATGGGTGCCAAAGGGTTGTGACTAAAGGTGTCGATAATAAACATAAAATTATTCTGAATGCTAGTACAACCATGACCATCAACACGACCTCAAAAATGGGAGAAAACCAACTCAAGATTAGTCATAGCAAAAGCCGACAAGAATAAGCAAGACAGGCTACGAGTAAAGCTAATTCCAGAACAGTATGACCAACAACCAATCACAGTACCAGAAAAAGTGACCATCACAAATGATCATAGGTCAAATATAGAACCAGGCGGACAAAAAAGAACAATTGATAAAGCAAAAATCAAGGCAAACACGCTATCAGAGCGACTATGGTACGATGACCAAAGCCAACAGGTCAAAAACAAAAGGGACGAAGCAAAGGATAACGGAAGCAATAAAACAACAAGAACACGACAGAACAGCAATATGTACGGCATAAAACCAACGACAACTGGAAGGCTACTTCTTATACCCAATTACAAAAGGCAAGGCACACAAGATTATCTAAACCGATGTAACATCTTACATCTGACATCGGCCATCCCGAACCTCAATCATATAAAATCTGCAGACTTACTGTCAATTGAATTTATCAATCTTGGGAGCAATGCAGCCAAGGAAGCTACCCTGACAATTTGGAGGAGCGAGGATATAGTCAAGCAGCTACTTAACGAAACCACGAAATTTGAAGAATGGGGAATCTCGCTTAAGGAGGAGGTAACAATAGGGTATCCCTCACCCCTGTTAAGAAAGCGCATCAAAGGAGTAGTTGACACCGGGGTAAGTTTCCATACATACTCCGTATTGCATGGCACGAGGGGCGCAGAACTTTCTAAAATCGAGCAACAGAACAGACAACTGTTAGGCCCATCGGAAGATTGAATGAATAGTGGGGCACGCAACACCGGACGATGCACACTAAAAATTATTTCTTGGAACATCGCCGGTGCGAAAGAAATCTTAAATGACAACAGGAAAATAGACAATTGAGACGATTATGACATCATCGCCCTGCAGGAAACATGGCTGACAGAGCCAATTGACCTACCAGGCAGAATCAGTCATCATGTCAGTGCGACACGCACTCAGCGCCATGGTCGAGCGAAGGGGGGTCTGTCGGCTACATAAATACCGCATTAAAGATCCAGGACTCCCAACTTGCCGCTTCCACAGCAGATATGCAAATAATCAAAATTGTGAAGATATCTCAGGCAGGCAACGGCACCATAATCCTAATAAACATATATGCCCACCCTAAAATGAAGGTAAAAAAGGAGCTATTCAATTGTATCAACAATGTAATATCTGGCTTCCGACTTGATCAACCAGCATGGGACATAATGGTCACGGGCGATTTCAACGCTAACCAGAAGAGGAAGCCAATATCATCGCTGCCAATGAATTCTGGGCGGTTGAAACTCAGGAGATCCCATTTGCCAAGAAGACCGATCAAGTGGGAAGAGACCTGACGTGGGCCCTGGAAAATAATGGGTTGCGAGTACTCAATGGAAGAATCAAACAGGATAGACCCCCTTCCCACTCCTACATAGGCCCCTGCACAAGTTCAATCCTGGATTATACCATCGTCTCGCTTCCTCTGCTGGGGTTAATTGATAATTTCCAAATCTTATGTTCGGCAGACAGTGATCATTCAATGCAACACATCGAAATCAACCTGTCACCACCCAAACACTTAAAAGCCCGATCATTAGCTGGGGAAACATCAACTACCAACCTGAAGAGAATAAGGTGGACAAGTAAACCTATACCGCAAATAGCACAGCAAGCAAAGCACTTACTGCAAACAATAACCAATGACAATGTACTGTGTGCAGAAACATGGACAGCATTTTTAAACAAGCTATCAAAGACCGGAGCCAACAGGAGCATTAACTTCAATCAAAAGGCGCATGGTAAGCCCAGCAAGACCATACTGTCCTTAAGAAGGCGTCTGCGACAGTCAATGAGACAAGCAAAGGGACATAGTGCAAATGTGTGTGTCTGGCAGAAAATCCGATCAATAAGGAAACAATACAAGAAACAAATTTGGACGGAAAAAAAATCAGTGTTACTGACTTCTGGACAAAATTGTTATACAACATAAAGAATTCTGATTCCAAAGCATTCTGGTCACTGGTAAATGCTTTAAATAGATCAGTACAAACAATAAACATGACCTATGTCACGGAACAGGTATGGGTCAAACATCTACTTGATACATTTTCAGTAAGCTCACCATCACCGTTCATAACAACAGCTCACAACACATTAAACGCAGTGAACTCAAAGACTTCTGTCTTGGCACAATCAAACAATCTGAGCAGCAACCAACAACGCAGAGACACAACCTCCAGTTCAAACGCTGAAACAGAAACACTAAAAATAATTAAGAAAAGCAGGCAAGATAGTGCTCCGGGACCGAATGGGGTCCCCCAGGCTATCTACAAGGAGGACCCCCAATATTGGGCAGGCAAGTTAAATACCTTATTTAAATTAATAAGCAACACAAGTCGGCTCCCAGAAAGCTGGAGAGGGGCGATCATAAATCCCATCTACAAAGGAAGAGACCGCAAAAACCCAGCTAACTACCGTCTGATTGCACTTATCAATGCCGAAGCAAAGTACTACGCATCCCTGGTGTTGATTGACCTTATAAAATGGTCAGAAGAAAACAAGAAGATTCCGGCAAATCAGACAGGGTTTCGCAGGGGTACCGGCACCAGTATAATCGCCGAAAAGAGCATTCAAAGCCAGCAAGCACTGTACTCCTGCTTTGTTGATTTCAAGGCGGCCTTTGACCGCGTCAGCCGTCAACTACTCTGGTCTAAATTAAAGCAGCAGGATCTGCCGGACAGAATTTTAATTCCTATAATGGACTTATATACAGGCACCTGGATGCAGGTAAAGATCGCCAATGGGCAACGGCTAACACGGAAGATCAATACACATAATGGATTGAAACAAGGCTGTGTACTGGCCCCCCATCTCTTTAACCTGTTTATGGCAGACATAACCACAAGGCTTGATGGGATCAATGCCCACCCACTGAGGCTAGGAACCCTACGGCTGACACATCTTTCCTATGCCGACGATGTGGTGCTCTTAAGTCAGACACAAATAGGTCTGCAACGCCTCCTGTATGAACTGGCTGAATATACAAGGCTGAACCTTCTCGAAATAAACACCCAACAAACAAAGATCATGGTAATAACTCGTCAACGCAAAGCACCACTGCTTTTTTTCCTATTGGGTGGTTGATAATGCAATCACAATCTATGTGCTTAAAAAAGAAAGTTACATGCATTAAATTAAAAGCAAATTCAAAAGGAGTATAACAAAAGGTAGAAAAAGTATAATTTGTACTCAACATATTTTAGAAACTTGAAAGAGCAAGCATTTCATTGATTTATTTTATAAGAAAAAAGGATGTATGCTTCTTTGTATATTGTTTATTTGACATCCCAGTTTGCAATACTAGAACTTCAGCTGGAAAGGAATGTATTGGCATCGAGTACTGTGGATCTCTTGCCATTTGCCCTTAACTGTGTGTCAAATTCTGGCAACTGTGCTTTTAAAATGTTTGAGAATCAGACTATGTCAGCAAAGTTACTGGGAATCATAACCCAACAATAATTTACATTCATTGGGATAACAAGAAGGAAGAGCAATGTTCACAGGCTGGGACTAATCAAAGGTATTTTGAAATACGGTGAAATAATATATGTCTCCAGCAATGGAATGATTGTGACATCAAGGGAATCACTGACATAATATAGATAACAACAATTTTGAAACACAAAAATATAGAAAAATACATATTGTTCATAAAAATGTCACCTTCTTATACTTAACAAATATAACAAAAAATATCTAGAACATAAATATTGTTGTTAAAAAAATATTTGTAATTATATCGAAATCACAAATATCGGAAACAAAAATATTGTCACTTTTAAATAAACATAAAAGGCCTTTTTATAATGTTGGTTGGAGTGGCCAGGAACCAGAGTTAACAACACTTCCTACACCCCCAGCCAGATGGAAGCCCATGTAATTCATTAGGAAAGGGGTTGGAAGAGGACTCTTAGGAAAAGTTAGCCACACCTGTAGTTTAGGTTAACCAGACCTGAACTTCCAGGAGAGATTTTCTCTATTTTGGATTTTTGCAAGAATTGCTTTCTGGGACACAAATATGCAAACGTCTAAGAAAGTTGTTGTCACAGAGGGTTGCACCCTGCACCCCATTGGTCAGGGGTGCACCCCCTCTTACCAGGAGTGGACTCCCTGAATGGCACAGGTATAAAAGAGCTTCAAAAAGTCAACTGTATCAAATCCCCCAAGACAAGCACAGGTGATCAGCTTCACCTTAACTTTAAAGGATTTGACCAGGTGCATTGCGTAAAATCTAGTACAAGTCCTCACAAAGGCACCTCAGAACTTCAGGACCCTTGTCTGGTGTTGTGGAACCTCAAAGACCCAAAGAAGATCTTCACAATGCCCATTTCTCGCGAGAAATGCGCATTCGTGGGCGGCCGCGCATGCGCATTGGTATCCAAGACGGCGGCGTGAACGAGCAGAGGGAGCCCCGGGATGCAGCGGACAAGGTAAGTGCCTTTTATTTATTTTTCTTTGCGCATTTACAAAAATTAGGTATGTAGGGGAGGGCGGGAGGGAGGCGGGTGGCGGGCAACTTCGCTACGCCCAGTGTTGCCTGCTACACCTACTTTGGAAAGGGCGAAGTAGGCAACACTACACCCACTCCGTGGGTTTAGCGAAGTCCTTCGCCCAGGGTTAAAAAAGCACATATCCAACATACGTCATGGGAACACCTGCAACCTAACTCATTTGGACATTGGGCAGCACAAACTGAAATACTTATACTATCACTATACTCCCAATGTGTTGGAGGTAGATTTATTATGGGTCAGGGAGGCGGGGGGCTTGGCTCAGGGCTCACGGAGCCTGCACTTGGGAGTTTGTGAGAGTGATCTAGGGACAAATGGGGCGGCTCAATTTTTACCGGGGTCTCCTTGAACGCTTGTTCTAAAATAGAGAAAAACAGCTATATGAGCCGTGGAATCTGAAGCTGAAAGTTTGACAGGTTTATTAAGAAGGTGCAACTTCTAAAAAATACATCCACAGAATGAGAAATCACATAAGTTCTTAGTCCAGCGTTCCGCATTCACTGAAAGTCGCATAGACCAATTCGATTATACTAAATACAGTTTCCTGATTGAGAGTGAGTCTATACTTAGAAGCACATGTAGGCTTTGAGGTAGATTACTTACAAAAGGTGAAGTACACTTCATTGAGATTACTCATAGAATACAAAGTACATATTATTGGAAACACTCACAGTATAATATAAGTGAGATGTCCTGCAATCACAATAGAAAAGCATGAAACGTGATTAAATCTGACACAAGTTTAGAGAACATTTGCAGATATAGATTTTCTTATTAAAAAAGCAGCTAAAATACAATACAGGTAATATATATATACATGAAGTACAAAACACTTAAACAAGGGCCCTTGGAGACAACTCGCTGCCTGAACACCTACAAACAGACGAGGAGTTGTCCGAAGATATTCTTGCGGACCTCGTTTTTATATTGTTCAGGCGGTGGGAGCCTTATAGTCACGCCATCTCACGTCACCTCGTACCACATACCCTTCCTTCATCACTTACAGCCTGGCCTGTACCTTTCCCATCCATATGTTCAAATGTAGCCCTTTTCCTGTAAATGCGACACGTACACTAGTCTAGACTAAGGTCGCGCCTTGTTGACTGGAAGATTGTCATAAATTCTGCTTGGGCGTCAGAAAGGCAGAAAAGTGTTATTATTGCGCAAAAGAATTCTATTTATGCGTGTATGTACCAGTCTGTAATGCTTATTGCCACATTCATCACCCAAGCTTGTCATAGCTGCGGTGTAAACGTCCCCTTTTCTCATGCACAGCCTTAGGTGGTGGTCCAGGGTGTGGAGAAAGAATAGTGGGGGAGTTGAACTTTAACGTTCGTGAACTTAGCACACAGTAGGGTGGGGGCTTGAAGCAGGAGTGTGGAGCCTCGCAGACAAGTGGGGCTGGGTGAAGCCTAGGTCAGACCTGCTTTCTGATTAAACTATAAGAAAATGGCAGCACTCTGGTCAATGTAACTGAGGCCTATAACTTTCAAGCAGCAGGCCCTACCCAGGGGTTAATGCTGGCTAAGCGATGAGAGTGTCCCATGATATTGATATAGTAAAATCTTCCCCTCTATCAAATGCAACATATGCATCAATCTCTGTACATCCCACATATACATCCCTCCAACATTACCCCTTGTACCCAGTGTAAGTCCAGCACTCGGCCCAAGGACACATCACACTAACCACTTCAAATGGATCAATAATCATGGATTAAACATACACAACTGTAGTCAGACGTCACTAACAATACAAGAACATCAAATAGTTTGAATAGTAATGGCAGGACCAATAACGATAAAATGTTTATTCATACTCCAACAACCCATTAAGAGAAACAAAGGCCAATGGCCAGTCCATGCACATATTCAGTGCCACAGGACAATGCTGTGAGATGTAACTTGCCCTTCTGACACTGCCAGCGATCCTCCTCACAAAGGGACATGCATTGGGAACAGTAGGTACCTTGAAGATGATACTTGGGAGGGGAGGGTTAAGGTTCACAGAGAGGTGGGTTTGTCCTTGGGAGTCTTTTACTTTTTTTCTTTTTTGGACTGGGATCAGTGGGGTGGGGATGTTCATTCTCTGGGGTGGAGTTGGAAATGGAAGCAGTGGGTTTGCGTTTGGGTGTGGGAGAACATTTTGGGACTTTGGGAGGGTGGGACTTGGTGTCAAGGGGGTAAAGGCAAGGGCAAACAAGACATCTTCACAGGGAAAATGGGTAGAATATTCGTCTTGGAGTATGGGTTGGGAGAAAGAAGAAGCAGAAGATGGTTCTGTTGTCTGCTGTAATGTGCTTTGTGTTGGAGTCTACCATATGGGTGACTGTGAGTGTTTGCGTTTTGTACCTGTGAATGCAGTAGACATGCCGAGTGTTGTGGAGCGTTCTTTGTGTTGGTGTGGTTTCCTCTGATATTGTTGTGTCTGTGAAGGAGTCAGTGAGTATTGGTGTGGAGTCTGTGGATATGGTTGTATCTTTTAATGGGTCAGTTTGTGTTGGTGTGGTTTTTGTGGGTATGGTTGTGTCTGTGGAAGGGTCAGTGTGTATTGCTGTGGTGTCCGTGGGTATCCTGGGACTAGTCAAGTCAAGTCAAGTCATAAAATTTGTATAGCGCACTCCATACCCAGAGGGTCTCAAGGCGCTTAGGGAGGGGAGGAGGATTACTTGTCGAATATCCACGTTTTAAGTTGTTTTCTGAATGCTAGGTGGTTCTGGGTAAGGCGAAGGTGAGTGGGAAGTGAGTTCCATGTTTTAGCCGCCAGGTATGAGAAGGATCGACCTCCCATGGTGGTCTTGTTGATGCGAGGTACAGTGGCGAGGGCTTGGCTGGAGGATCGTAGTTGGCGGGGTGGGGTGTAGAAGGACAGTCGTGAGTTGAGGCATTCTGGTCCGATTTCGTAGAGTGCCTTGTGTGCGTGGGTCAGAAGTCGGAAAGTGATCCTCTTATTGACGGGTAGCCAGTGGAGGTTTTTCAGGTGACCAGAGATGTGTTCGTTACGCGGAATGTCCAATATGATCCTGGCTGAGGCGTTTTGGATTCGTTGGAGTTTTTTCTGGAGTTTAGCGGTAGTACCTGCGTAGAGGGTGTTTCTGTAGTCCAGTCGGCTCGTGACCAGAGCATGGGTGACTGTTTTTCTGGTTTCGGTGGGGATCCAGCGAAATGTTTTTTTGAGCATGCGAAGAATGTTGAAGCAGGATGAGGAGACGGCGCTGACTTGTCTGTTCATTGAAAGTGAGGAATCCAGGATAACGCCTAGGTTCCGTGCGTGGTCTGTCGGGATGGGTGCTTTTCCAAGGGCTTACGGCCACCAGGAGTCGTCCCATGCAGAGGGGGATGTACCTAAGATGAGGACTTCTGTTTTATCTGAGTTCAGTTTCAGACGGCTGTGTTTCATCCATTCGGCAACTTCTTTCATTCCTTCGTGTAGGTTAGTTTTGGCGGTGCTGGGGTCATTGGTGAGAGACAGGATCAGTTGAGTGTCATCCGCGTAAGAGATGATGTTGAGGTTGTGTTGGCGGGCGATGGCCGCGAGGGGGCTCATGTATACGTTGAAGAGGGTAGGACTGAGTGAGGATCCTTGTGGTACGCCACAGATGACTTCAGTGGCCTCGGACTTGAATGGTGGGAGGCGGACTCTCTGTGTTCTTCCGGTGAGGAACGAGGTGATCCATTCAAGTGCTTTTTCTTGTATTCCGATGTTTCTGAGGCGTTGTAGGAGGGTGCTGTGGCAGACTGTGTCGAAGGCTGCAGAGAGGTCGAGGAGGATGAGGGCGACTGTGTCTCCATTGTCCAGTAGAGTTCGAATGTCGTCTGTTGCTGCGATGAGGGCGGTCTCGGTGCTGTGTTTTGCTCGGAAGCCAGACTGTGAGGAGTCGAGGGATTTGTTGGCTTCGAGGAAGGCGGCAAGCTGGTTGTTGACAGCTTTCTCGATGACTTTGGCCGGGAAAGGAAGGAGCGAGATGGGGCGGTAATTTTTGAGTTTGGTGGGGTCCGCTGTGGGTTTTTTCAGAAGGGCGGTGAGTTCAGCGTGTTTCCAGCTTTCCGGGAAGGTGGCGGAGTTGAAGGAACAGTTGATGACGTCTCGGAGGTGCGGTGCTATGACGGAGTTTGCTTTGTTGAAGATGTGGTGAGGACATGGGTCTGTGGGGGATCCTGAGTGGATGGAGTTCATCAGGCGGATGGTGTCCTCAGTGGAGATTGGATTCCAGTCGTTAAGGGTGTTCAAGGGGGGAGGGAGTTCAGCGTATGGTTGGGTGGGTTGGTCTCTGGGTTGGTTGTCGAAGCTGTTGTGGATGTCTGCAATTTTGTTGTGGAAGAATAAAGCCAGGGAGTCGCAGAGGGCTTGAGAGGGGGTGATGTCGTTGGAGTTGGCTGAGGGATTGGTAAATTCCTTGACGATGTTGAAAAGTTCCTTGCTGTTGTGGGCGTTGTTGTCTAGTCGATCCTTGAATGCTGTTTTTTTGGCCTTTCGGATTAGTTGGTGGTGTATGCGGGTGGCGTTTTTGAAGTGGTTGGGTCTTTTTTCCAGGCCTTCTCAAAGGAGCGGCAGAGTTTCTTGGACTTCTTAAGGTCATCGTTGAACCATGAGGCCTTCTTGTTGCCAGGTTTGCTTTGACGTTTTTTCAGTGGTGCTAGGATGTCGGCGCATTTGGATAACCATAGGGTGAAGTTGGCGGCGGCTTGGTCTGGGTTAGAAGAGTGGGCTGGGGTGTTTAGAAGGAGCGATGAGGAGATCTGGTCGAAGGTGATTTTGTTCCAGTTTCTTTGCAGAGTTGGTTGGGGGTGGTTGATGAGTTTAGGCTTGTTGTAGGTGAAGTGGACGCAGCTGTGGTCAGTCCAAAGGAGAGCCGTGGTGTGGCTGAAGGAGACGTGGTTGCTGGAGGTGAAGATAGGGTCTAGAGTATGACCTGCTATGTGGGTGGGGGAAGTGACCAGTTGTTTAAGTCCGAGGTTGGCGAGGTTGTCCAAGATGGTGGTGGTGTTGCGGTCGTTGTTCTTTTCAAGGTGAAAGTTGAGGTCTCCCAGAAGGATGTAATCTTTGGAGGGGAGCGCGTGTGGAGTGATAAAGTCCGTGATGTCTTCACTGAATTTTGCGCGGGGACCTGGTGGTCTGTAGAGGAGGGTGCCTCTGAGTGTGGTCTTGGGGTCGATGTGGATCTGGAAGTGGAGGTGTTCAGAGTTGGCGAGATTGGCGTCAGAGCTGGTTGAGATGTGGATTGATTTTTTATGGACGATAGCGATTCCTCCTCCTGTGTGGCCGGTACGGTCCTTGCGAATGATCTTATAGTCTTCAGGGATGGCAATGGTGATGTCTGGGGCGGAGGAAGCGTTCATCCATGTTTCCGTTAGGAAGGCGACGTCCGGAGAGGTGGTGTCTAGTAGATTCCATAGGTCAATGGCGTGCCTGTGGACCGAGCGGGTGTTGAGCAAGATGCATTGTAGGTGGTTGGGGTCGGGAATCTGTGGTGTGGTCGCAGCGGAGATGTTGTCGGTGCCGATGAATTTGCAGGAATAGCAAGAGAAAGGTCCATGGGTGTGTCCAGGAGCGGCTTGGCCGCAGTTGGGGGCGCGACCGGGGTTAAGGGCTAGGAGGGTGGCGGCATCGTAGGTAATGCGGGAGGGCTGGGCTGCGCGAGGGGCAGGGGGTCTGGCGCTGGGCGCGGTCCAGGCGCGGACGGGCGTAGACGGGCTTACCTTTGGCGCGCCTTCGGCGCGGATTGGGCGCGATCGCTGCGCGTGAACGCTGCGCGCGGGAGCTACTGTCATATGTGGGAGGTGGAGGGGGGAGGGGCGAGGGCGGCTCAGCTGGGAGGCGTGGCAGGCTCAAGGGAACAAAAACAACAAAATCAAAATGGAGGGGAGGGCAGAGCAGGGCGCCGGGGGATAACACACAAGGTCAATATCACAATGCGCAGGTAAATATCAGAGCGAGCAAGCAAGCAGCCAGTAAAGCAGTGACCAAGCAATGAAAACGCTAATGAATCCTGGCGCTGTTGAAATACATAAACAATACTAAAACGCTATAGAGTCCTTGCGCTATTGAAATAAATAAATAAGCAACACTAAAACGCTATAGAATCCTGGCGCTGTTTAAATAAATAAGCAACACTTCGTAAAAGAGCAGCTTCACAGTACGATACCGCCTTTCAGCAAGCACACAGGGGAGCGACCACTCAAGGCAGGAGCGAGGAGTGGATCACGGCGCTGCGAGGTCAGAGGGCGCTCTATATTGGTAGTGGGAGGGCGGCTCAGCTGGGAGGCGTGGCGGGCTCAAGGGAACAACAACAACAAAATCAAAATGGAGGGGAGGGCAGAGCAGGGCGCCGGGGGATAACACACGAGGTCAATATCACAATGCGCAGGAAAATATCAGAGCGAGCAAGCAAGCAGCCAGTAAAGCAGTGACCAAGCAATGAAAACGCTAATGAATCCTGGCGCTGTTGAAATACATAAACAATACTAAAACGCTATAGAGTCCTTGCGCTATTGAAATAAATAAATAAGCAACACTAAAACGCTATAGAATCCTGGCGCTGTTTAAATAAATAAGCAACACTTCGTAAAAGAGCAGCTTCACAGTACGATACCGCCTTTCAGCAAGCACACAGGGGAGCGACCACTCAAGGCAGGAGCGAGGAGTGGATCACCACTAGTGGTGACTAGTGGTGCTGATGAGGGGGGGTGTCTGCTATGTACATGCATGTTTGACTTTTCCAGATGTTTTGTATTTTTATGTGGTGCTTGTGTTTGTTGAAGTGTGTTCTTTCTTAGTTGAATGTGTGCTTAAAACATGAATTGGAATCAGGAATTTGGATGGAGATGGGCAGGGGGTGGGGTGAAAGGTTGGGATGGTAAGAGGGCTGCATGAGGAAGGTGGCCAGAGACTGAAAAGATCTCTGTAGGCCAGACATAGCAGTGTGATTGCCCCTAGATTGAATTCAGGACTGCAGTCTGACCCACAGAGATGCCCCTTAGTTGGTTAATAGCCGCCTCAGTCAGGGCAGTGGACAAACAGGGGTGGGGGCTGGGGCTAATGTTCCTGGAGTAAAGAAGACTCTTCCCCTCTAGGGGAAAGTGGGAACAGCCAACTTGTTTGGGGACATCTGGGAGGGAGACGATGGACCTGGTGGTGGCGGACAAGGATGAAGATGTCGGGAGTCTACACTGTAGGATGACTCAGTAGATGATGAGCCAGAGCACTCACAACATCCTCTGTGTCTTACGTCTCACAATTGGAACTGCTGTGACCAGCTATGTGCCCACCGGCATTGGTCCAATCTCATCTGCTTGCCATGGATGTATCTGAAATGACATGTAATATGGGCTTATTGCAACTGCGTTTGCACACCTGACCATCACAAATCAACAAAAAAACATTGAAGAGATTCACATATTACCCCAGCTTTATGGTTCACTCTATAGGCTTCAAATTTAGCATAATCACATTCATGCATGCTACATAACCTGCAAAGAATTGGGTCCACTCATTTCATTACCCCAGACAAGCCTTAATATATGTTATGTTATGTTATGTTAATAACTTTTATTCAGCGCACAGCTGCCCCAGCGAAGGGGCGTCCTGGCGCCTGATCCAGTATCACAACACAACAAAGCACCGCTGAAAAGAAGGAGGATCAGTCAGTAGAGGTGAACAGATAGGTTTTGATCGCACGTCTGAAGAGAGTCAGGCTGTCAAGGGCACGAATATGGACAGGAAGGGAATTCCATAATCCGGCCGCCATAACTCGAAATGAACGGCCACCCATTCTACTCAGTCTGAATCTAGGCGTGTTCACTAAAAAGAGAGATTCCGACCTGAGAGACCGCCTGGGGACATACGGGGAAACAAGACCCGTCAGGGCAGGAGGTGACGAGAATTTCAGGATCTTGAATGTCAGACAGAGCGCCTTGAATTTGATTCTCTGTCTGACCGGCAGCCAGTGAAGGGAGGTTAAAACTGCAGATACAGAGCACCGCCTCGGGAGGCCCACAATGGCCCGCGCAGCGGCATTCTGCACCCTCTGCAGTCTGGTGGCCTCGGCCTGATTAACACCAAGCAGCAGAGCACTCCCATAGTCCAGCCGAGAAAGAATAGCGGCTTGGACCACCAGTTGCCGAGTAGGGGGGTCCAAAAATTTGAGGACTGCTCTCAGTCCTCGCAGAATACCATAGCAGGTAGCTGCGATCTTCTTAGTATGGCTGGTGAAGGAGAGGTTGGAATCCAGCCAGACCCCCAAGTTCTTCACTTCGGCCGCTGGGATGGGAGTCACCCCCAATTCAGGAGGCCACCATTGATCTCCCCACAGTTCCGCTTGCTTTCCTAAGATCAGGACTTCGGTTTTCTTAGCGTTTAACTGTAAACAGTTAATACGCATCCAATTCGCCACGGCTAAGAGCCCTGCGCGAAACCTGGGGGCAGTCACCTCAGGGTCCCCACTGAGTGTCACCGCCAGCTGCGTGTCGTCGGCGTACGATGTCATGGTTAAGCCACTTTGTCTGACGACAGCAGCCAGCGGTTTCACATACAGGTTAAACAAAGCGGGGCTCAGCGCAGAGCCCTGAGGTACTCCTAGTCCCAAAGGATGGAAAGAGGACTGACCAGGTGGAATGGCTACTTTAAAAAACCGGTCCGAGAGGAAAGAGCGGAACCAGTGAAGAGCTTTTCCCTCAAGTCCCACTTCCTCCAGCCTCCACAACAAAATGTCATGAGACACCGTGTCGAACGCGGCGCTCAGGTCTAACAAGAGGAGCGCCGCTGTCTGCCCCGCATCCAGCACCGAACGCAGATGTTCGCTCATAAAGAGCAGCGCAGTTTCGGTGCTGTGTTGTGCGCGAAAACCATTCTGGCTCTCGTCAAGAATATTATTGCGAGAGAGATGGGCAGACAGGATGGAATTCACGTGTGCCTCAGTGACCTTGGCGGTCCAGGGCAGGAGGGAGATGGGGCGGTAGTTCTCAGGTAGCAGAGGGTCGAGACTAGGCTTCTTCAGAATGGGGCTGACCACTGCTTGCTTCCAAGAGACCGGAACCACGCCCTCAGCTAGTGAGCGATTGATCAGGTCCAATATAGGCTCACGGCATAGGGGCGGGAGAAGAGTAATAAGCTCTGACTTCAAAGGGTCTAGAGGAGAGCCAGATTTGATTTTAAGGCTCAGAGTATCAAACGCCTCAGCCGACAAAGCAGGTAAGGAGGACAAAGGTTCGCAGTCCGGAACTCTTACAGCCCCGGGCTCGTCACCTTGCATAGATGGCATGAACCCTCGGTAGATTACCTGCACCTTCTCCACAAAAAAGGATGCCAAGCTTTCACAGTGGGAGTCCGTGCAGATAGCTAGCGAGGTGGCCCGTTTACCCATCAGATCTTTGAGCACCTTGAATATTAATTTTGATGGGTTGGGGCTGTTTGAAAACTCAGAGGCATAGTATGCCGCCCGGGCGTGACAGATAGCTCTGTGATAGATCTTAAGCTGGGTAAAGTACAGTGATTTTAATGTGGGGTCGAAGGATTTCCTCCACAACCTCTCAGCTTGCCGGCAAGTTCTTTTGAGCTCGGCAAGGGTCTCATTATACCATGGACTGCGAGTTTTAGCATGACATTTCAACCATCGCATTGGTATAAGAGAGTCAAGAGCAGTACGGACCCAGTTACAGAACTGTTCATATCCCTGTTCCACATTCGACAGGTCGCCCAGGGGCTGTGCCTCCAGGATTTTGACGAATTCCTCCATTTTAAGCTTACGCCAGTTTCTTTTAAGGGTCAGTCTGTCCATAGGTTTGAATCGTTGGTCATCCAAGGGACATGACACTTTAACCAACAGATGATCAGTCCAGCCCACCGCCACCGGGTCAAAAGCCCTAGCCCGAACCAAGGTGGTAAAGAACGGGTCAAGGATGTGACCTCCTATATGCGTGGGGGCAGTGACTAGTTGGATGGGGGCAGTGACTAGTTGGAGTTCTCTTCACTCCATCCTTATATTCATGCCAGGATAGTTGGTCGGTATGCATATTTTGCCACTTGTATCATACCAATGTCAAATGATGTAACTTAATATGATGGATACAGGTTTGAGATTTACACAATGGTTACACCAGGCTCACAGTCAAATAAATCTAACTATTACTCGTAACACATCATGATGTGATGAAGGTAAAGTTCAATACCAATAAACTACAAATTAGTGTTGTGGCAAACATCATGTCACATGCAAATGGGGAACAGCCATGACAACGCGGGGATTACCACTCAATGTCATTACAATGCGGGGATTACAACGTAAGTCGTTACAACGACTTTCGCTGGAGGGCGCTGTTGGATAGGGAATAGTTTAATTCTCTATCCAACACCTTCCCTACTGTCAACGTGGGATGGAGTTGGAATAGAAAATTAAACTATTCCACTATCAAGCACCCTCCAGCGAAAGTCGTTGAACGACTTTCGTTGTAATCCCCTCGTTGTAATGGCACGCGTGGTAATACCACGCGTTGTCATGACATACAACCCATGCAAATTCTCACTGAACACAGATGACACTTTGTACTCCAAATTACATCATACATCCATAACCTGAAAAGTAAACTGAACGCTGTACACATGTTGTTCATTTATATTTCACATTTAGCATATAAAGTCCCATCAAAACATTGAAGTCCTAACATTTGGGAGATAGATACTCAGGATTCTCACAGCACAGGACTCAATATAGCCATATGAACGTCCCCACTCCTGCTTGGTACAAGTCATAACACCAGTCAGAGATTGTACATCCACAAGACAACACACCTTGGAAGGATCTGGGTGTTCCTGGTTATCTATGACATGAGGATGTGGGAGTATTAGAGTCCCAATGGGTAGGCACATCACAGCACTATTTCCACGCTTAGATTTCCTTGTAAGCATGATTGTAGGCACTCACGTTTGATCCTTACAGTTCCACATGTAACTTCCTTGTGCATGTCACCATTCAGTGAAGGAGTGTTCTGAAACACTATTGCAGATAATCCATCAAATGGCTAATGCACACTGGGCAACTTGTAGGCACTAATTCAGATGGCAGGTGTGATGTTTGCACTCTCATGTCTCTCTGCGACCAGTACTTATCAATGAGATCTGTTGTTCAGTCACTGCACACTCTATGTCATGTCACATGTAATAGGGCTACTATCACATGAGAGACAGTAGTGGGGGAACATCACTCATTACACAAGGAAGACAAGTTGCTGGTATCACTCACTTCACTCAGCCAGGTGTTTGCTCAAACTGAGACATTTCTGTGTGAACATGACCCTGCTGTGTCACAGTAGAAAAATGATAGACACAACAGCATACATCTACTACCAGATCTACACTAACAATTACTCATCTTGTGTGTGCCACATGACCTACCACAAACATGGTAGATGAAATGCCTGTCTGTAACACTCAAAGTTGACAAAATAACATGTATGTGTAATGAATGTGCTTTTCACTGAAAGGACACACCCAAACCCTGCACTCCCACTTTGGAGGCAAATATACCACTTCACCTTTAAATAATACACTTTTAGCAGCACTCCCTTAGGTGAGGCACAAAAACAAATCCAGGTGCATTTAAAATACCACACACAAGTTATGCAATGTTTTAGAAAGGCAGGATGAATATATCAATAATTGCAGACTCACAAATATCAAGTGAACAATTAAATGAACAATTGAAATAAAATGCAGTATATACAAATAGGAAAGAGTAGAAAATATATGCAAAATGGTTAGGAACACCTCACCAATTGAATTTACATCATCCTTGGCAACTCAAGCTAGGGAAGCTCTTCAACAGGCCAGGAAGGAGTTCAATCAGGACTCAAGGTCTGTCACCTCCAAAGCAATACGTCTATTCTGTGGTGAACTTCCACCTGGGCCCCAAAAGCTCCCAGCTGTAACACCATTAATCATCGTGAGGCGAAGCTTCTAGAAAACTTTGCACCCTTCTCATAAGTCTGCGTCAAGGCCAATACGGAGGCTGGCAAAGCACCTATATTTTGGCATTGAGGCAGAGTTCACATTCTACAGATAATATCCAGTTCACTCTGGTCAGTGAAGAGCGGAAAACTAGTGAGGAGCAGAAACATGCCCTCCCCACCTTGCCGCTACGTGCGAGCAGCAAGGCAAAGCCAGAAAACAAGATGACACGAGTCCATGTCAAAGCCAATAGTATGAACTCATAATTAACCTGAACAACTTGCAAAAACTGCTGTGCATGCAGAAGCAAGGCAAAGTCAGAAAACAAGAAGACATGAGGCCATGTCAAAGCCAATAGTAAGAACTCATAATTAACCCAAACACCTTTCAAGCACTGCAGTGCATGCAGAAGCAAGACAAAGTCAGAAAACAAGATGACATGTGCTCATGTCAAAGCCAGTAGTACTGTTCTGCTCTGTGACAGCTCCCACTAAAAGACAGCAAGATTACAAGACAGAAGAGAATCAGTCATATGCAGGACTGTCCTACATCAAGACTAGGGTAAAAAAACACACTAAAATCAATTAAAATGGTGGTAGTCGAAGGTCAGTATAGGGTGCCAAACCACAAGAGTGGCTCTTTCACTACATTCCACTCCATGTCCTTTGACTATCATCATTTACATATATCAAAAGTGAACTGAAAGCACTAGTATAATACTATGAAATCATAAAAGCATGTAGTAATCATTTCAAAGCACGTCTTAACTGAAAAACACAACGATGATTGAAGCACTGCATTTCTTAACTGAAAAACAGAACTATGTTTGAAAAACTGCATTTCTTAACTGAAAGCACAAATATAAAATGTGAAATCATAAAAGCATTTAATAATAATTTCAAAGCATGTCTTAACTGAAAAACACAACTATGTTTGAAAGACTGCATTTCTTAACTGAAAGCATAAATATAAACTGTGAAATCATAAAAGCATGTAATAATAATTTCAAAGCATATCTTAACTGAAAAACACAACTCTGTTTGAACCACTGCATTTCTTAACTGAAAAACACAACTACCATTAAAGAACTGCATTACCTAACTGAAAAACAAATATAAAACTATGAAATCATAAAAGCATATAATAATCATTCCAAAGCATGTAGAAATAGCTCATGCATATCAAGATACTCAGCAAGAATAAATGTTTGATTGACACACAAATTAAATGATGCCAATAGAATCAAGCATATGAACTCAGTAATGCTCCGAGTGTCTCAAATGGCTAATACTGGAACTTCTACTATTGAAGCAGCCAAACTTATATATTTTGTGCCAAAAAATAAAAAAAGCAACATCAACATCATCTAAGATTTTTCTCCAAATACAGAACATTTTCTTTTTTTTGTTGTTCTTTTTCTTTTAAACAAACAGCCCTTCTGTGTGAGACACACAGCTTTCTCGCATACAAAACAATAACTGTGTATATTATACTTCATATCTACTAAATCAGTTTATTGGTCTAGGAGGTCTGTCTAGTTCGTTCAGACACAGGATGTCAGCTTGCTCTGTCCTGTGATCACTCCAGGCTTAGGGGGAGAGGCAGAGTCAAAAAGTGCAAGTTTTCCTGTCCTTGTTTTAAGTCTAAAGGCACAATATTATCATTCCTGTCTGCACATTACACTGCTTGCTCTGGGGAATTGTCGGAGAATTCTACCCACGCTTTAGCCTCTAAATTCTTGGTATTGGAGTGAAACTCTCTCTTTCCCTGCACTTTGAGAAGGGCTGGGACAGTTTCCTTCCTGACTATTTCTCCACTCACTGCTGGATACGTGCTCCCTTTGTCAATTGGCAGAAGCCCAAGGCAATCCAGCTTCTCTGTCTGCTCTAGTAATTTTGCTTTCTTCAACTTGCCCTTCACCTTCTGTGGGACTGGTCTAGCTTGTGCATTCTGACACAAAAGAATCACAGTATGTACAGTAAATCTAGGGGAATATGCATCCCTTCATTTTCTGACCACCTGTTTGTATGGTCTTTATCTCCTAGGTGCTCAAATTTAATCATGTACATCAAATCTGAATCATGTGCCACCACCTCTGTCTCAAAGAGTTTAGCCTTTACATCTGAAAGGGAATTAAAGGTTCTGTCGTGCACAGTAGCTGCGCTTTGCTGTACAATCTCCCACTTCACCGTGGAATCCTGTGTTTCAAACTCCACCCCTGGACTTTCTATTGGGACCTGCACAAACTGTTCATGCAAAACTGTAGTCTCTGTCTGTATATGCCACTTTATATCAGTAGCTACCTCCCATTGATAAATCATATTTTGTTCAGTGTCTTTGAATGTGCAAAAGCACAAAAGCATCTGTATTTGACCACCATCTGAATTTAAAAGTATCCTCAACTTTCCCTGTTCTTCACAGTAACTAAAAATATCACACTGCTCCTGAACTGGTACACATGATACACTGTCGTCTTTATGAATTGACCATGCTTTTAAAACATCTTTTTTCAAGATAGCTTTTTCCATGTAGACCAAGATTCATCATTCACTGACACGTTTGATGTATACCTGCAACCAGCCATCGTTAAGTCTAAAAAACTGGTCTGTTTATCTTCATGCGCATTCCTTTCTGGCTGAGAAACATCCTCAAAAGAATTCATTAAGACTGTCTGTGAAGCCTGTAGATTAACTAGCACGTTCTCTAAGTTCACATTATTCACACATGACTCATCATAGCTGGTCAAAACAAATGGCTCCAGAGTTTTTGGTACATGTGTAACTTTTTTGTTCAAAGACTTGTTTTCAAACTGAGCATCAGCCAACTCCTGTCTAAGCTCACCACATGCTTTTTCTAACCAATGCATTCAAGATGACACCACTGTTTCTGTCTGAAATGTCATTTATCTCCCGCTGAGTAAAATCCTCAATACAGTCCATCGCAATCCACTGCCTGCCAGCTTGATCACACTTTCCAGCCTGATCACACTATCCTCCAGAGTCCAAGAACTCAGAGGAATCCCAAATATATCTATCCCACCTTTCAGGGTCCCAGTCAACTCCTACTTTTGCAATTGCTAAACGTACTTTTCTCTTATTAATCCTTCCTCTCCTTTTCCTATACTTGTATTGTGCAATACAAACTGCAGCATTTTCTGCCACAGTCTGTTAGGTTTCCAACGTATCTTGCAATAACGTATTCAAATTTCTGACAGGTTAACATCGTAGATGTATTTTTGGCTTCAACAATCTGTTTCTCTAATTTTTCAAATTCACTCTACAGCTGAACATATTTTTCATTCATTTTACACTAAGCACTAAAGAGGATCCAGCCTCTTCTTCCTAATGTAGCAAGCTCCTCTCTTTTCTTCACAGGCACTTTTTGCAAACATGCAACCACTTGTGCTGGCTCAGCATCAGCTAAACACAAACTCCAATTCTCACTCAATCCAGCACAATTAGCCCACTCATGGCCAAGCGCACCGTATGGGACCATCTCCCATCCTGGAATCTCAATTGGTATCTGGGAATCTGCCTTTGATTTTCTAGAAAACATAATTCTTCCACTTTAATTCTCTGTTCCAATCCTGTGAGAATGACGCCAATATATAATGAATGTGCTTTTCACTAAAAGGACACACCCAAACCCTGCACTCCCACTTTGGAGGCAAATATACCACTGCACCTTTAAATAATACACTTTGAGAAGCACTCCCTTTAGGCAAGGCAAGAATTTAAAATACCACACACCAGTTTATTAAAGCAATATTTTAGAAAGGCAGGCTAAATATATCAATAATTGCAGACTCTCAAATATCAAGTGAACAATTAAATGAACAATTGAAATAAAATGCAGTATAGTATATGCAAGTAGCAAATAGTAGAAAATATATACAAAATGGTTAGGAACACCTCACTGATTGAATTTGCATCATCCTTGCCAACTCAAGCTGGGGAAGCCCTTCAACAGCACAGGAAGGAGTTCAATCAGGACTCAAGTTCTGTCACCTCTACTGCAATACTAGGTCTATTCTATGGTGAACTACCACCTGGCCCCCGAAAGCTCCCAGCTTTAAAACCATTAATCAACGTGAGGCGAATCTTCTAGAAAACCTAGTCCCCCTTCTCATGAAAAAGAACCGAGCTGGCTGTACCAGTCTGCATCAAGGCCAAGACGGAGGCTGTCCAAGCTCCGGTATTTTGGCTTCGAGGCAGAGTTGCACATTCTACAGATAATATCCAGTTCACGCTGGTCAGTGAAGAGCAAAAAAAATGTGAGGAGCAGAAACATGCCCTCCCCACCTTGCAGCTACGTGCGAGCAGCAAGGCAGAGCCAGAAAACAAGATGACCAGTCAAGTCAAAGCCAATAGTAAGAACTCATACTTAACCCAAACAACTTGCAAGTACTGCAGTGCACACAGAAGCAAGGCAACGTAAGAAAACAAGATGACATGAGGCCATGTCAAAGCCAATAGTAAGAACTCATAATTAACCCAAACAACTTGCAAGCACTGCTGTGCAAACAGAAGCAAAGCAAAGTCAGAAAACATGATGACATGGGGCTATGTCAAAGCCAATACTACTGTTCTACTCAGTGACAGCTCCCACTAAAAGACAGCAAGATTACAAGACAAGGGAGAAGCAGGCATATGCAGGACCATCCTACATTAAGGCTAGGGTAAAATAAAACACTAAAATCAATTAAAATGGTGTAAGTCAAAGGTCATCATAGGGTGCCAACCCACAAGACTGGCTCTTTCACTACAGTATGACTGTCACCAGGACTCACCCATGTGTATCTTATGTTGGACCCTCATCTGCTCAACAAGCTCCGGGTAGGCCACCACCAGAATTCAGGCCTTCAGGGGGGTCAGGGTCTGGTGTGTGTACCCCTTTCATATTGGAAACACTTCCTGAACTGGATATCCACAATTTCTGGTCTAGCACTACTGGTCCTCTCATGTCTTTCTTTATGGAATGATGCTGGTTTAAGCCCCCAAAGCCCACACCTTCTTTGTGATGGCTCTCCAAATGGCTTTCTTCTGATGGGATCTGACTGTATGGATGCTATAGATGTTGAAAAAAGTTGTAACTGGAAATCTTAATCAAGAATCAACATGCTAAGTACATGGGCCTCTGATGAGTAACCACAACCCTAATCATTAGCTTACTTACTGAGGCAGCCTACTAACATCATGTAGGTCAGGTCCATCCTACATGGATTGTGATGTGAGGTAACATGACACAAAAACAACTTTTGGACCTTCTGCATGTTAAACTACCTTTGCATGACTGTCCAAACACCTTTACTGCCAGGCTCATAGCATTGATGCATATGGTCCATGGAGGCGAGTAATGTAGCACACACCATATCCTATGCCTAGGGTCACAATGTGAGGGCTGGTATGAGTATCACTGACAGCTACCTCTCTGGGGATGTGTGTATATGTGGACTACTAATTGAAAAATCATACTACATCAGAGCATCTTTTTGTTGTATGTACAGTCACCATAGGGCACACTTTTTGCCATATGTTGTGTTGTAACAGGGATGACATTAAACATAACATTGTAGGAGTAATAGTGCCAAGTTCGGGAAAGGGGTTTACACCCCTGGATATTGTCTCCTCTAATAACCAACGCCATGTCAAGTGGGCAACACTGTTAGATAAGCCAGAGAAAATGCAAGACTTAATGGTGGCAGTGGCGAGCGAGATTAGAAGTTTGCAGGATCATTGTAATGAGCCCAAATTTTAACAAACTAATAGAAGAGTCACACCCCAAGTTTTTTTTAAATTGCAGGGGTTTTTCTTAAAGCTAGTTAATCAAAAAAAGGGTGCACATCCCCCAACAAAGAAAGGATGGTATGATCAATCCTGTAGGAGAGCACGACAGAAATTAAGCTTGGTGCTCAGGAGTAAAAATAGAGATGAAGTCCTGATGGCTAGGGATGATTACAGAAAAGCACAAGCTAGGGCAAAAAGGTTGTGGGATGAAAATCAGTGGCTAGATCTAAGAAATGCCTGTGCAGCTAAGAAACAAAAAGAGTTTTGGGCAATTATAAAATGGGATAGGGGTGGAATAGCGGAATGCCCAAAAAATCACGTGGCAAAGGAATCTTGGATTGATTTCTTTAAGCCGCAATATTCTTGCAATCTCCCCCCCGGGTCTCACCCCCCCCCCCCCTATGGTATTTTATAAGGAAGAAGTCTTCACAATAGGGGATGTAAATGTAGCACTAGACAGGGTGACAAGAGGGAGGGCCCCAGGTATTGATGGAATACCAGCCGATGTATTTTTATGTGACCGGGATAACTGGTGCCATATTTTGTCTGGCTTGCAAATTCCATAGCACAAGGAGCCATAATACCTGCTTCATGGATGGGAGCGGAGATCATCCCAGTTTTCAAAAAAGGGGAGAAGGCTTTACCAAGTAATTATAGACCCATCAGCCTTATCGATTCGGCACAAAAACTGATGGGTAGAATGATACAAATAAAATACAAACCTGGATAGATGATAAGGATGTTCTTTCCCCGTACCAAGCTGGTTTCCGCCCCCAAACTAGCTCTATTGACCAGGTATTTCACTTTTTAACTCTTTACTGGAAAAATGTGACCTTGACAAATGGCCCACTGTATGCTGTTTTTGTCGACCTAAGGCCAGCATTTGACCTAGTGCCTCGACAAAAACTATGGACTGTCCTTAGCGAGCTTGGTATCAGCCCAGAATTACTGACATTGTTAGTCCAAATGCACGAAAGTAACTACGCCAGGATTCGGTGGGGGACCCAGTGCGAGGTCACTGATTCTTTCCCCGTAGAGCGTGGGGTGAGACAGGGATGTGTCCTGGCTCCCACCTTATTCTCTCTTTATATTAATGGAGTAGTGGACTATCTTAAGAAATCACCAACTGATGCCCCAATACTTGGTGGGGTGCGGGTCCCAGTATTAATGTTTGCTGATGACACGCTTTTGGCTTACAAAAAACAATAGATGCATTTGGGGATTTCTGTCGGATTCGGGGCTTAAAATTAAACACGACAAAGACCAAGTTCATGAATATGAATCCTACTAAACAATTTAAGGGCACAATAAATGTTAATGGGACAGCGTTGGAAGAGGTGGATGCTTTTACGTACCTTGGTATTTCCCTACAGGGCAACATGAAGTGGAAATCTCATATTGATTCTGTGGCCTTAAAGTTCCACCAGCTCTCTGGGGCCATAGCACTGAAACATAAATCTTCCCTAACTAAACCTATTCATCCTGTGATGGAGATTTATGGTATGAAAGTGCTGGGCGCATGCCTCTACGGAGCAGAACTGTGGGTTTTGCTAACATTAGTGTGTTGACAACTGCAGAGAATAAATTCTTACGTCGGCTTATAGAAGTACCGCAGAGTACTCCATTGATCCCACTCCTATATGACCTAGGGAGAAAAAAGATAGAGGATCTGGCTCGGTTGCGACCACTGCTGTTCTGGAGGCACATAAAGACAACACCGGAACTGGGTCAATATGCATCCGCACTCATGGACATTATCAGTTCAGACCGGTTCCACAAAATAACTTGGCTCAAGGAAATCAGGAACTTGTTGCAAAATCTACAGCCTTTCCATCTAAGATGTTGTTAAAGAAAATGTACTGGGATATGGTACACCACTCCGCTTTGACCTCTAATCAGCTCTCTATGTTGTCATCCCAGTATTTGGAGACTAAATTAGCCCCAACTTGCGAAAAATACTGGGACTTGATTACAAAACCCATGGATAGAAAGCTGTATTTTCAGTTCAGAGTTGGTTGTCTACCTCTAAATGCTTTCACTTTAAAATGGTACCTAATAATGTTAATACGTGTTGCCATTGCAAGGTCTGTTGAGGACATCCCACACTTTTTGTTTGCTTGCCCCCTTTATGCCGCACCAAGAAAAAGATGGCTAAAACCAGTGTGTAAGAATCTGGGGATAAGAAGATACCAAGAAGCACTTAGAATCTTAAGATCAAATTGCTCCCCTTGTCTTGCAATTGCCCTAGCTAAATATTTGGGCTGGGCATGGATCATACGCACTCGCACTTTGAGTTTAATGAAAAGTGATTAACGAATAGTATTATGTTTTTAGCTGGTTTCATTACTTGTGATCTAGATACAATGATTTTGTACTTTTAGCCGTAAATTATTTTTTAAAAAACATGAATTCGCCAGCATTTTTGTATTTAATGTGTATTTTAATTGTTATAACCAAGCATAGTATTTATTCATGTTTAGACTAGGGTGTAATGCTTTTATGACAATGCTGTCGAATAAAGCTTTGAAACTTGAAACTTGACATAACATTGTATATGTTATGCAATAGGAACAACTTAACCAAGCAGATGCATCACATATCAAAAGCTATTCAGAAGTAACCCACTCGCTATACTGTTCCTGTCTCTGATGTGCAATAGGAAGGTAGAGTGGAAGCTATACTATAGGAACAGTGTCAACAGACTTTTGTGAGTAAGGGTGCTGTTTTTAGAGCCAGACACACATGGCCACTGTGGGTCAATGAAAAAAATAAGTAACAGGTCAGGGGGTCACCTCAGTCACCATTGCTTATATTATCCATGTTATACATATCAGTCATACTGGTGGGACAGATAACTCTTTCTGGGAGCATACATGCATCAGATGGTCAACAGGGACATTACTGTGTGCCTCACTTCCCCTCCCATAGTAACTCTGGCTGAGATATGGGCCAGACTGCCCAAAAACCATTGTTAGGCCTTGCCCTCTGCTGGCTGAGGCTTCTTATTCCACATGTACTTAACATTTCCAAAGTGTATATTCATAACAGAAAATCTTCTGCCTATCTCATATGTGAGCATATGGGTGTGTGGCATTCTGAAGGGGTATAGCTACCTGAACATGAGCACTATGCAGACTGTCCTCTGCTTTGCACACATTACCGTACACATATATTTTATTTTATGCCACAATGTACTTTCACACAAAACATGCTGTTGTATTGACTTTTGCTCTTTTCCTGGGATTTAGTCTGAACATGTAGACAAGGCCCAACAACAATTGCCCATGTTATTCTGTTCTGCTCAGGCCCTAACACCCAGACTGTTGTTTGGGAACAAATACTTTTGTCAAATAGGTTTTTTGTTTTTTTTGTCCTCATATTGCGAGTTTTTATATGAATGGAGCTTTAGGTTTCTGCCTCTGATTGTGGTTTCCGGAGCGGCCCTTTGATCTTTCGTATTTGGGAGGTTGTTCAGAGGAGTATCCTCAAACCATTACATATTGGGAGATCTGGTTTGCGAATGAGATAAGAGCTAGCCACCTTGACTACTCGACAAGTACTTTACTAGTTCACCAGATGTAATTTCGCATTAATCATTGGACCGTTTGTGCCAACCCTATATTGGAGTTTAGATGGTTTTCCAAGATTTCCCAAAATGTAAATTTTTTAGAGATTGTCCCCTTTCTGACAGAATTCATCCATGCTCCATGCGTTGGAGGTGACACACTCATCCAGTCGATACAGATCTCCCTCCTTGCTAGTACCATTAGCACAAAAAGAAGGTTCTCACGGCATTTAGATAGTCTCATTCTATCATTAGTGTCTTCTATCCCAAAAAGAATTAAGGTTGTACTTACAGTTAGTTGTTTATGCATGATCATACTCACGGTCTTACCAACTTCTTCCCAGTAACCTTCCAAAGATGGGCAGTTTTTAAACATATGGATGTCATCTGCCTTTTCTTCCCCACATTTCGGGCATTTTTTTACGCCAGCATTCTTGAATTTGGAAAGCTTTTTCGGAGTCCAATATGCACGGTGTATTGTGTATAAGTGATTTCTTTTCAGAGCCACTGACTTTAAAGTTGACCAACATTTTCCAACAGATTTTTCCCATATGTTATCCAGGTTAGCTATTTGTAAGTCTCTCCCCCAGATTTCATCCTCGATCTGTGTATCCTTATTTGCTGCTTCAATAAGAGTCCAGTACCATTTTGCAATCTCTTTTTTGGTTTGTGAGTCTTTTACAATATCTTTTTCCAGATTTCCGGTGTCCTGATTATTTCTAAGGATGGTTCTGGCCCAGCTTGACATTTGGTAATATTTAAATTTAGCTATTGAGTCGTTGGTAATACTTTGTAATTCTTCCCAAGTGACCAGAGAGTATCCTTTTAGTAGTTGGGCCCCAATAGTTAATATTGGCTAGTTTCAAGGGGTTTGCCAATGAATCTTTTAGATATTCTGGGGTTCCTGGCGATTCCCATATGGGGGCCAATGTGCTGTAGTATGAAATATTCAGGGCTATTCTAATTTGTGTCCACAGCTTCGCTGCCTCTCTTAATGTCTTTAGTTTTATTTTTTTTAAGTATTTTGGGTGTCCAAATTTGAATAGAAAGTGGTCTACTGAATCTGTCAGTACTTGCAAGTGTTTTGGATAGTAATGATGAGTTTTGAGTAGTGTCCGTATATTTTTAAATTGAAACGCCTTGTAATATTCCGTCAGGTCTGGGCTTGCTAGTCCTCCGTCTTGTTTACTTCTTCTAAGTTTTCTCCAGGATATCCTCGTTCCCTTTGAGGCCCATATAAAGCTGGCAATTTCCCCCTGTGTTTTTTTTAGAAGGGCTTTTCCAAATTCCAAGGGAATGGTGTTAAAAAGATATGTATACTTGGGCAAAATTGACATTTTGATGATATTTGATCTGAATTTTCTCAAGATCATGATTTATTAAGATTCCTAGATATTTTATTTCCTTTTTGATGTTTGAGTTTTTGAAATGCGTATTCCAGGTCATTAATTCAGTTTTAGAGTGATTTACTAGGTAGCCTGAAATCTTTCCAAACGTACTTAAGATCTCTTCTATGGTCGATTTGGAGGTAACATAATCTTTCGTAAAGATCATCAAGTCGTCTGCATATAGTGCGTTTTTTTTTCCCCAGTTGTGATACGTGAACAGAGTTATTTCTTTAGTATTTCTTATCTTGTTTGCTAATGGCTCAATATATAAGTTAAAGAGCAGAGGTGAGAGAGGACATCCCTGTTTGGTTCCCCTTCCTATGATCACGTCCTCTGTCAGGCTGCCATTAACTAGAATTTTTGACCTTGGTGTTTTGTAAATTTCTTTCATGGCTTGGGTAAACGGTTGGCCTATGTTGTTCTTATTCATGACCTTTTCAAGAAAGAGCCAATTGACTCTGTCAAAAGCCTTTGCGGCATCGATGGTTAGTATTGTGAGCGGGATTTTTTCTTGTGTGGCTATGTCGATAGTGCTCAGGAGTTCATGAGTGATTTCATGCAGTTGTCTTCCTTTAGTAAATCCTTTTTGGTCCGCATTCATAAGTTGAGGCATTACCTTTCCTAGCCGGGCTGCCATTATTTTCGTAAAGATTTTATAATCTGCGTTAAGCAGCGATATAGGCCGATAAGACTCACATCTGCTAGGGTCCTTGCCTGGTTTTAGTATGACAGTTATTACAGCGTCATTCCAGGAATCCGGGATTTTATTTTGATGTATGAGGATCAGGTTTGCCAACTCTGTGATGTATGGTAAGAGGGTGTCTTTTAATATCATATAGAGTTCGTTTGGTAGGGCATCTGGGCCTGCTGCTTTACCTTTTTTTAAGTTCTTGATTGTTTCCTCTACCTCACTTATTTGAATTTCTTTATTCAGCTCTTCCTTTTCTTCTTCTGTTAAGGCTAAAGATGGTATAGCATCGAGGTACTCTTCAATCTGACCTTCTAAGGGGTTCGTGTCTTCCGTGTATAATTCTGTGAAGAATTTCTTGAATTCTTGTCTGATATCATTCTCATCAGTACTTTGATTCGCCTGGCCGTCTAAATGTATACTGCCTACTTTATTTCTGGCTTGGTCTGTTCTTAATTTCCACGCAAGCCACTTTCCACACCCTTCTCCGTATTCATGGTTTCTTAGTTTACTTGATTCCCATTTTGTACGCACTCTGTCTTCTAGTGTAACCTTAAGTTTTTCTTTCTGATTTTGCCTCATTCTTTCCAATTCCTTTTTCCTGGTTGTGTCTTTTTCCACTTTCAGTTCAGAGTCTAGGGAGTAGATGTTGTTTTCCAGATCCTTTATCTCTTGCTTAGTACTGCTTTGTATGCATCCCAAGTGATCTGTTTAGTCGTACCGATTTTATTGTTTTCAAAGAAATTTTCTGTTTCTATTTTAAGTTCCATAACAATTTGTTGGTCTAGTAGAATGGACCGTTCTACCGTAAATCTTTTTTGAGTTTTTATTGTCTCTATTTGAAGAGTTAGTTGGACCGCAGAATGGTCTGATAGATGAGCCGGTAGATGGACTAAGTTTGTTACTCTCGCTGATAGGTCTTTATCAATGAGGAAGTAGTCGATTCTCGACCTATGTCCTAGTTTTTTGTTGTGCAATGTAAAAGGCTGGTCATATAGGTATGCACAGATAGGTAATACACACTTGGAGAGGGACCTTTGCAGGGAAAATATTGGAAGAAGCGTCTCGGATATAAAACTTTCATCTGTGTATACTGATGTATGGGGTCTGCCGCTAACACCTAGAGATCTTCTGATGTATAATAGTTTTGGCTTCTGTAGAAGGGTAGGGAGGTTAGGCTACCATGTTGTCTATAATAACAGCTCCATTTATGATCTACGGACTACTTACTATGCTAACTGAATTTGTGTTATGCATTTTCCTACTTGTGGTGGCACGTATACTGCATACTCATAATTACCTGTTGCTTCTGTGAGTGATAGAGCTTGACATGCAGAGGAAGGACCTCATCCACCAGGGCATCCAGCTCCTCAAGAGTGAAGGGATGGACCCTCTCCCCTGCAGTGCATTCCATGATGAAATGAAATGAAAAATTGCACTTGTATAGCGCGTAACGACCTGGAGGCCTCGCAGCGCTAGTGACTAAATTGGTTAACGCGGGCTCAGGGTAGATCAGTAGGTTTTAGCAAACAAGTGCGTTTTCAAAGCTTTCCTAAAAGACATGAGATTACTGTTTCCACGGATAGGAAGGGGGAGGGAGTTTCAGAGTCTGGCCGCCGAGTGGGAAAAGGAGCGGCCGCCCCAGCGGGCTCTATTGATTTTAAAGGAAGTAGCCAGCTGGAGCGTGCCAGAGCGAAGGGGGCGAGATGGAACGTAAGGCGTGACCATGGAGTGCAAAATTGCCGGGCCTGCTCGATGAAAGGATTTGTGCGAAATGCACATAGCCTTAAATTGCACTCTGGCATCCATTGGGAGCCAGTGGAGCTCTTTTAGGGCCTTCTTCGCTGACTGCCAACGGGGCAGGTTGTGCAGTAAGCGGGCCGCACTATTTTGGGTGACCTGAAGCCTGTGAATAACAGAGGCCGGGGCTCCCAAATAGTGAGCATTCCCATAGTCCAGGCGGGAGAGTATCAGGGCCTGGACCATGATCCTCCTTGCGTGGAAAGGGAGCAGAGGAAGCACCTTATGGAGCATCCTCATTAGCCCAAAGCAGGTAGCGGCAGTCTTGGAGGCTTGGACCGAGAAGTCAAGTGAGGTGTCGAGCCAAATCCCGAGGCTCTTTATCTGTGACTTCGGGGCGGGAAGCGAGCCTAAACATGGTGGCCAGATGGATGCAAGAGCAGACGGGGAGGGATTACCAAGAAGGATAATGTCTGTCTTCTCCCCGTTGAGTTTCAGACAGGAAGCTTGCATCCACCTGGCAACAGCCTCTAGACAGGGACCTAAGATGCTGGATGATACTTCCGAGTGGTCTAAAGAGACCACCAACTGAGTATCATCCGCGTAGGTGACAATGCGCACACCAAAGGGATGTACTATCCTGTCCAGAGGTTCCATGTAGGCATTAAATAGGGTGGGGCTCAGGGAGGAGCCCTGAGGGACCCCACACCTGAGTGGATGTTTAGGAGAAGCTATCTCACCCTCAAAGACCTGAAAGAATCGCCCGCTCAGGAAGGATGTCAGCCATTCCAGGGCCGTGCCCGACACGCCCATGCCCGCCAGTCGTTGTAATAGCGTAGTATGGTTAACCGTGTCGAACGCGGTGCTGAGGTCTAGTAAAATGATGCCCGCCTTTCCTCCCCGATCCAGTACGGCTCTTGCTTCTTCTGTTACCGCTAGAAGAGCGGTTTCGGTTCCGTGCTGAGGACGAAATCCTGTCTGGGAGGCACGCAGCACACCATTGGATTCCAAATAGTCCGTTAAGATGTAATTACCATGCCTCTCAAGCAGTTTACTCATCCACGGGAGTAACGAAATAGGGCGGTAGTTAGCCAAGTTACTCTGGTCAAGGGTGGGCTTCTTTAGCAATGCCCTCACCATTGCACACTTCCAGGAAGATGGAACAGATTTGGAAACGATGGAAGTGTTTAGAACTTCTAAGATGACCGGACGAATAACGTCCAGGACCTTGATAAGGGTCTGAGGGGGTGCTGGGTCATTAGGCGACCCAGAGGTGACCTTAGAAATTAATCTGTCTAGACCACAGGCATCGAGGAGTGGAATTGTGTCAAGCCCACAAGGGACCGAGGAATCAGATAATATGGGTGTGGTAGATCCCGCATCATCCTTAGGATTGTTAAATGAGGAATATATGGTCTGAATTATTTTAGAAAAGAAAACAGCCAGCTCATTGCAGCGGTCTTGCGCGCCTTCAGCGGAGGGCCGCTCAGCCCCCGCCAGCCAGACACCGCCAGCCATATTAGGATGTCTGTAGAAAGATGCCTTTACACGGCGGCATTTCCGCCGTGTAAAGGCATACGGATGTTTGTTTGGGGGCCCGTTGCGGGCCCCCAGGGGTGAAGGGGGGTGGGGGGTGCACATGGGGGGTACCTATGGTACCCCCCTGCATTTGCCTGCACAAAGCGGCAGGCACTGCGAGGTGCCTGCCACTTTGTGCATGCAAGTGCACAACTTACATTTTTATCATTGCGCGGGTGCTGCTTCAAGCAGCACCCGCTGCAATGATAAAAATACAGGATGTGACCGCCAGGGTGGCGGTCACATCCTAATTTGCACAGAGGGACCGCCGCTGCCCCTGCGGACGGTCCCTCCTCCTCTATGGTGGCGGACGGACTCAGGTCCGTCCGCCATCATAATCGGCTCATGAGTGTGGGTAGTGTCAGGTAGCATAATCTGTAAGCGAATAAATCATAATTAAACTTCTGTCTGTCTTCCACTTAGGCGACTCAGTTTATACCAACAGATCATGGTTGTTCTTACCATTTAAGGAATCTTCCCATGCCAGACGGAGTCTGCTCAAGAGAAGCCCATAGAAGGACACAGTTGTCAATGGAGCAGACATTTAGGTCACTGAAATTCAGATTCAGATGTCTGGACAAGTTTGGGGGGGCTCTCCTTTACTCTCCCAGAAAGGTGTATTCGCTCACTGATGCCTTCTACATGCTCCACAACCTTGCATTGTGCCAAAACATCCCTTACATTGCAGAGGATGCAGGCCATGAAGAGCCACTGGGTGAGGAACCTGAAATGCCAAGTGATGATGATGATGGTGGTGAACAGGAAGAAATGGATTTGCATAACAATCTCATCCAAAATGGCTCGTCCTTAATATAAGTATGGCTGTAATGTGATGACTTTGACTATTATTGCAACTCTTGATGTGATGTTTTGAGGAGGAAGTCAATGCCACATACTAAGAATATATGGGAAAGGTGATTGTTTTGTAAGCGTAACTTTGTTCAGCTGTAAATGGTTTCTATGGCTGTGTTTTCTGGAAGTTGACAATGTGATTTGTGCCATTTGTCTGGTTCCTTATCTAATCTCTCTCTGTGTTGGTCTGTGTTACTTTCCTTCATCGTCGCATCTTCTTTTGGACAGTTCAAAGTTGTGACATTAGCAAGTATATATGAGTGTTTAATGTAAGCAACCGTTTTAGATATATGTAACAGCCAGCTCATTGCAGCGGTCTTGCGCGCCTTCAGCGGAGGGCCGCTCAGCCCCCGCCAGCCAGCCACCGCCAGCCATATTAGGATGTCTGTAGAAAGATGCCTTTACACGGTGGCATTTCCGCCGTGTAAAGGCATACGGATGTTTGTTTGGGGGCCCGTTGCGGGCCCCCAGGGGTGAAGGGGGTAGGGGGTGCACATGGGGGGTACCTATGGTACCCCCCTGCATTTGCCTGCACAAAGCGGCAGGCACTGCGAGGTGCCTGCCACTTTGTGCATGCAAGTGCACAACTTACATTTTTATCATTGCGCGGGTGCTGCTTCAAGCAGCACCCGCTGCAATGATAAAAACTACAGGATGTGACCGCCAGGGTGGCGGTCACATCCTAATTTGCACGGAGGGACCGCCGCTGCCCCTGCGGACGGTCCCTCCTCCTCTATGGTGGCGGACGGACTCAGGTCCGTCCGCCATCATAATCGGCTCATTAGTGTGGGTAGTGTCAGGTAGCATAATCTGTAAGCAAATAAATCATAATTAAACTTCTGTCTGTCTTCCACTTAGGAGACTCAGTTTATACCAACAGATCATGGTTGTTCTTACCATTTAAGGAATCTTCCCATGCCAGACGGAGTCTGCTCAAGAGAAGCCCATAGAAGGACACAGTTGTCAATGGAGCAGACATTTAGGTCACTGAAATTCAGATTCAGATGTCTGGACAAGTTTGGGGGGGCTCTCCTTTACTCTCCCAGAAAGGTGTATTCGCTCACTGATGCCTTCTACATGCTCCACAACCTTGCATTGTGCCAAAACATCCCTTACATTGCAGAGGATGCAGGCCATGAAGAGCCACTGGGTGAGGAACCTGAAATGCCAAGTGATGATGATGATGGTGGTGAACAGGAAGAAATGGATTTGCATAACAATCTCATCCAAAATAGCTCGTCCTTAATATAAGTATGGGTGTAATGTGATGACTTTGACTATTATTGCAACTCTTGATGTGATGTTTTGAGGAGGAAGTCAATGCCACATACTAAGAATATATGGGAAAGGTGATTGTTTTGTAAGCGTAACTTTGTTCAGCTGTAAATGGTTTCTATGGCTGTGTTTTCTGGAAGTTGACAATGTGATTTGTGCCATTTGTCTGGTTCCTTATCTAATCTCTCTCTGTGTTGGTCTGTGTTACTTTCCTTCATCGTCGCATCTTCTTTTGGACAGTTCAAAGTAGTGACATTAGCAAGTATATATGAGTGTTTAATGTAAGCAACCGTTTTAGATATATGTAAGACATATTAGTGGTGCTATGATGTCTCTTCCCTACTATCACAAACCACAAATGGGGATACTGGGTCATAAGAGTGTGTTTGCACAAAAACTGAGGAAAAACAAGACTATATACTATACATAGCGAGTCATATCTGGCTGAGAAATTCCCATCAGACCACCCTTATTGGCGAAGTATCGTCATAAGGGAGTTGGTACATAATCCAAATACCGCCCAAACAATCAGGCGACGGTGCGGATATGGGCAATTTCCTTACTATCGACAATTCTGCTTTCCACATTTAACAACAGCTCGCGCTTTTCTATCTCATTTAGTGAGCAAATATAATAGTGTATTACTGCGCATGCGCGTAGAAATGACACACCTCCTTAAACATGCGCAGAGTAAATACCCCGGTTGATATTCTTCATTACATGCGCATTGGGGCTTGCGAGTAGAATAGTGCATTCGACTCTTGATCGAATGAGCATGCGCTAGAAAAAGAAAGAGAAAAAACGTTAGGTAATGTGGCAATTTAGACATCTATTGGCCGGTCATAATAGGCAATTTTGACCAATTAGCGACAGTATATAAACGGAATAGGCTGTCCTGTCGGTACCTCCACTTCCTCTTGGATGATCGCGAGAGGTACCGACGGACAGGTGAGTTTTCTTGAGCCCGTGTAGGTCGTCTTTAGGCACTTCTCTGATGTAAAGAACGAGTTTCTTCATCGGTTGTAGTACCGTTATTTTGGCATTTAAGTACCGGTCTGCCCTTCCCCTCTCGGACATATATTATATATATTTTTTACCTGGTGAGCTGAAGGGGGATAAAGAGGGGTTGCCATTTATTGCAATAAATTAACCATACTCTGGCAAAATGGTTAGAAAAATTTGTATTTTTGTAAACTATGCGACATTTAGCCGATCCTGTACGTAGTCGGTCAATGGTCTGATGGTGTGTTGTCCATTACTTTAGAAATTAGGTTTTTATGCAAAGCCAATGAGCTAGACATATTGTATGATTAAAAATTATGTTTCTCCTTTTTTTGCAAATTAGAGCGGGGCCTCAATTTCCCGAGTAGGTTGCCGGGTGAGGTGAGGTCTTCTCCCACATAAAGCTGGGTGAGTATCTAAGTGGAGGCTAATACCTCCCTGTGAGAGAGATTTAATACTCTTGTATTCTTGCTAAGCAAAAAGTACTTATGCTTGTGTGTTGTTTGTACATTTTCTTTGTGTTTTAGGTGGCTATATATACATATATATACACATGTATGTTGAAAGTTTTTCTTTCGTGTTATAACAGGAAAAGAAATGTTAGTTCTCCAGGATACATTGGGGCTCCAAGGTCCAGTGAGACTCCTGTTCTGTAAAGTATTAATTTCTTTTTCTTTTTCACTACACTATGTATATTTGCAGTCGCTGTTCCACCGTTGGGTCCTGAAGAAAGCCGGATAATCATTCCAACTGGCTGAAACATGTTGACCTTCCTGCACAGCGCCACTTTGTAGTTATTAATTTCCACTACAGGGCGTGGTTTTAATCTTGACATTTAGACAATTCCCATTAAACATATTTTTTGTTTAAGTAGTCAATTTTAGTTTCACTTTCAATAGAGCACTGCACCTCATCTTTCCCACTCTTTGAGCATTATCTTTGCTAGAGTCTCTTCAAAGATCCATATCCGCACCGTCGCCTGATGGTTTGGGCGGTATTTGGATTATGTACCAACTCCCATATGACGATACTCCACCAATAAGGGTGGTCTGACGGGAATTTCTCAGCCAGATATGACTCACTATGTATAGTATATAGTGTTGTTTTTCCTCCGTTTTTGTGCAAACACACACTTATGACCCAGTATCCCCATTTGTGGTTTGTGATGTCAAGTAGGGGAATGGGATACTAGGTCAGTAAATATTCCCCTTGACCCCCTTTATATATTATTTGTGTCTTCCCTACTATCTACAGGTGTGACATCCTCTACATGGCCTGGACATTTCCTTGAAATCATCACACTTACCTGTGTAGTATCTACAAAAAGTACAATTAGGAAATAAGAATGGATTTGACTTAAAAATAGAGTGGGGATATGCATAGGCCTAGGTGGTGTTGAGTCATATGGATGTATGTTATCACATGACAAAAAAGTTAACTCACATTTTTTCCAAGTTTTTCTGGTGTGAGCCACTTCATAAATAGCTATGGTAAACCTACTATTTATCATTTATATGTGTAATAACAGTAACCATATGATGAAGTTCAAAAGTCATCTAGACAACAGTTCTGACTGGGAATTTTCTTTCAAACCAAGATAAGATGGTACTAGATATATTGCTGTGAAATTTCCATAGCAGGCTCACATTGGTTCATATGGAAATTGATATCACAACAGTATAGTGAATTTAGCAGGACCTTGTGTGGAATGGTAAGTACTGCAGTAAGTATTGCCATGCTAGTTGTAGTCACATTTTCACTGTAGATTGTGAAAATTGGGAAAGTTTATAGGCTCAAATCAGACCTTGCTACATACATGGAGAAAGAGTAGTGACACGTTGACTCATTCAGTTGTGGGAGACTGTGTTAAATACCTCCATGTGTAGAGATGTGACAAGGTCATGTTACATACATGCATGCGCTCCTGCTAAGGCTGTAGCACTTGTGGTATCCCTCTTAGGTGGTGTGATACCTCCATGTCTCATGGTGCTACATGTACAACGCTTTAATGCCTATGAGTCTAAGCTAGTAACTTTACCTCGCTATTGTTCCATTCCATTATCTACCCAGTCAAGTGGAAGAGACATGACCCATGATGATGGGGACATAGGTAGCTAAAGTGGGTCTTGTCGAGACACTGATACTGATGGACCCAGTGGCCAAGAGGCTGAGGGTAGGGCCATGAAGAATCGAGATGCCACAACTACAGGCAGCAGGTCAGACTACGGGGGCCCTTCCTTGAAGGTGGTGTCCCCAACCAACCTAGTGCAGTGCCATCAGTGGCTGCCACACCACATAACATCTCTGGCATCGCTGCTGCTCCTAAACCAGTTGGACAGGCCCGCTCCCTTAAGAGGAGAGCCATCTCCTCAGCTGTAGGCCCATCTGCCCCAGTGCCCCCAGCTGCCCTTTGATGAGGAGGCTATTATTAACATCCTGAAACAAATCTCTATTGGGCAGACTGCACGGTTGAATACCATCCTGGGTCAGGGCATCCAACATACTCAGATGGTTGCCTTTCTGGAGGGTATTCACAGTGGTATGTGTGACCTACAGGGAACGTTTCAGACTCTGGCCTCTTCATTAACAGCAGTATTATGCCTAACTCAGCCCTACATTTCACAACTTTCCTCTGTCCCATCCTCATCCAAAGACTCCATTTTTCTGCCTGCCCAAAGCACATAAACCTAAACACACTCCTGCAGCACAAAACCATGCACACCCCATAACAACACACAATACACCAGCAGCCATACAGCCATCCACACCCCATCACAACACACACCACACCTGCAGCCATGCAGCTCTCCACAAACCCATCACAACGCAAACCACACCAGCAGCCATACAGCCATCCACACCCACATCACAACATACATCACACCAGCAGCCATGTCTAATCCATATTTAGCAGAAACTTCAGCCCCCTCTACCTCCCAACCTGACCCATCTCTGAATTTTCCACCACCTCTACATGTGACAATTACTTCATCTCCCTTGAACTTTGCTCTGTAGGACCCCTCCCTCCCCTCCACAACCCCAGGCCCGCTTTTTCACTTCCCAATGCCTAGCCTTCCACCTCACATGCTACCTCTACAGAAAACCCCCAGGAAGAAGTAATGAGGCAGGCCCTCTTTTACTCCCAAGAAATGCACTCCCAGGGCAAAGTCCACCCCTCCCAAATTCCCCCGATGATACACAAACCGCCCCCTCCCAAGACCTACCCCCATTCCCGTAGGAGATCCTTGAGGTACTTGCCTTGCCCATCTGATGCCCCTACTTCGGAGGTTGCGCTGACAATGTTGATTGGGCAAGCTGTGTAGCATGCCTATCAGTCACCTGCCCCCACCATCTATTTCATGGACTGGCTAAAGGCCTGATGTGTGATCGTAATATATTTGTACTACATAATAAATCTGTTATATTTTGTTATATATGCAAGTGTCCTGCTACTGTTTCTGATCAAAATGTGTAGCCATCCTTGTCTCTGTGATGTTTAACAACATGTTTATACCCCTACATCCATGTTGATGTGCCAATAGCAGACATACAATTGATCCAGTAAGTGGCACCTATGAAGGCACACTTATAAAGATGGCCAAGTGTTCCATGGATGTACTTGTTGGCGTACATGGACTAACGTGGCCGGGCATATGGTGGGTATGTGTACTCCTCGTGGACAATGTGATCCTTTTGTGTCTAGCAACTCTTGTTAAGGTTAGATTGCAAATGTGGCAGATGTGTTGCAGTAACAACTATTGGTTACGATACTTGGAGGTACATAAGTAGGCATCATATTTATAGAGAACTAATGTGCAGATGTGCACACGTGTCATCTCCTTTCACTTGACTAATCTCCCTGTGTCACACATGAAATCTCTGCTGGGATTGCATGCCCAACTCTAACATATCCATTTCCATAACTTTGGTTTCTGATGGTAAAGACTTTACATGTCCGAATGTGAATGGTGAAGCCACAGCTATTGTGCACATGGGGATATGGACGCATGTGCAACTTTGTCTGTGGCCATGGACCACAGGCTGATAGGTACCTATGTGGTGGTCTGAGTTACATCATGTTTTAGAAAGAAGGTTTTCATACTGTATAGAAGATTGATATTTCTAATTTGCTAATTGTGGAGTACTGGGAATGGTATGTACAGTGGAAGTTGCTTTGTAGACCTCAAAGCAGCTTTTGACAAAGTGCCATGGTCTAGGTTATGGGCTAAAACGAAAGCTTGGGGAGTTCCTACAAAAACCTGAAAGCAATCATCAACTTGTACTCACAAACTTGGTCCAAATAATAAAAGGGTACGGGTGAAGTTTAATCCAGAAAATCTCAACCACCAATGGATTAAAACAGGGGGGTGTCTTGCCACCCAGCTTATTCTACATCTACACAGCTGATCTTGATAGTAATCATCGTCTAACACAAGGTGACCCTCCTAAGCTGGGTAACGTCCCAATTATAAGTCTGCAATATGTGGATGACATTGTTCTACTCTTCCAAACACCTTGTGGATTGCTGCAGTTGATTACTCAACCAGCAGAGTATACCACCTCAGTCCAACTAACAATCAACCTCAAAAAGTCTAATGAACTGTCCTCCTCTAGCACCCACAAAAAACACCCTAAATTCGTTTGGATGCTAAATACCAGCATCTTGTCGCAGGTTGATGTATAAAAATATTTGGGGGTTCGGGCAAGTAAAAGCAAAACTACTGCTATTCGCTTTGAAAATTCTACAAAAAACCCTGCTAAGCAGCATTCAACAAATCATTTACTAAAGGTCTTAGAAGCAAAATTCCTGCCATCCATCTTGTATGGCTCAGAAATGTTAAACACCAAGGACTCGACCTCTCTAAATACAGCTCAATCCAGTCTATTCAAGAAACTGTTCCTAATTCCACGTCACATTTCTCAAGCCCAGATGCAACTGCATTACGATTTAAAACACCAAATACTGGCAAGACAAGGAGCCCTAGCCAAATATTACTGGAGAATGAGGGCAACAGAAGAAACCACCTTAGCCCATCACTGCTGGCAGGAGGTCAAAATACAATCCAGGCAGAGCAAGTCAATATTCAGAATTTTAAAACAATCTCTTTCAGCACTAAAGCTAGAGGATGCCCTGCTCAAATTATCAGCATAATCTGTATTTAAACAAATCACCAACAAAGCAAGTAAACAACAAAAGCTGCAAAGTTAACAAAGCCTCCGCAGCCCATAAAACACATGTGTGGATGGTGATGCCATCTTACATACAGCTGAAACCTCAACCAGATTTGCAAGACCACTTCACAGTGGTTCAGAAGCGGAATCTGAACCTGTAAAGACTGGGGTTATTCCTGAAGAAAGATCTTATCCCAAAATGGCAAAAGACCTGGTTGACCACAGATTGCTGATTCAGAAAAGGGGGTGGTGATGAACAGAGTGCCTGAATTAAGCAGACAACTCTTACCCAGTCCAAAGATCAGGGCTTGATCCATCACCGTTTTTTAGCTCACTGCACCATCCCAGCTCAGAACTTGGCTATATGCAAATTAGTCTGTTCCTGTCCCAGTGCATGATGGGAACAGGGCAAACCAAACTACCAAGCCAATTCTTATACTGGGAAGGAAACAAGCTTCCGGGCCTTTTTGGCAGTGGGGAAGAGTCACTATAGAACCTATTATGTATCTGTCCGGATCAACAAAACACGAGGAAGATCCTCCTACGCCCACCCATGAGAAAAAGAGCAAATAAGGACTTGCAGAGCAACCGTTATAAAATATCTTGGTGATTTTTCTGCTCAACTGTCCTGCAAGACAATACAATTTCTGAACACAGCGGCAAAAGAATTAGAAAAGAATGACAGATTAACTATACCTTAGCATGCAGATCCGTCAAGTTCATCTTATCAAACCCAGCACTGTTATCTAATTAGTACAAACAATTTAGAGAGGCCTGCGGCGGCGGCGGCAAGATGGCCGCGTCCTGAGAGGGCTCCGCGGCGTCGGCAATTTGCCCTTCACGAAGGTCCTGCTAACCGGCTCTGCTCTCTACTCCGGCTAGACGCTAAGATGTCAGAAACTGCCCAGATTACTTTGCCGTGTTTCCCGACCACCGGAGCATGAAGGAAGGTGCGTTTCTACTCGTTCTACCTCTCCACTAGTTCCATCTGAATAACGTGGCCGCCATTTTGCTTGCTTGTAACGGCGCTCAAATAATTTCCCCTCACAAACGAAGCTTTCTCAACTTGTTCTTCCTTCATTGCCTCCAGAATAATGTGGCTTTGTTTCTTTTTTTCCTCTCATTTTTCTTATGGCTTATGTTTTTTCCCCATATAAGGCACGTTTTTCACACTTTTGATGGCTCCTCAGCATTTTTTGTCAACTTGGAGGTCTTGCAGTGAAGTTCTATCCTTGGATTGGTGCATTAATTAATGATTCTTTTACATTTATTTACCCTATTTTTTATCACGCCTACAATTCATGACATGTTGCTTCCTCCTCACCGTTGCAGTTACGCCTCATTTTATTGGTGAAGCCTTTCGCCTTGGCAGTTGGAGCTTTCTTCTTTTTAAAGTGTGACTGTTACTCGGATTTAGTGCAATACCTGGTCATTGGCTGCATTTACTCTGAGGAAAATTCTTTTTTTAAAAAGTTTTTTATTGTACTTCTTTGGACATTTCATCCGTTCCTGCTTCTTCATCTATTTTTCATGACCATTTTTGACTATAACTTGCTTCAGTACCACATCTTACTCCTGTGCTGCTCTTTACCAAATGTTTGTTCTGTCCATTGTTGTGACTCTCATTATTACTCCACAATGGATCTTCCGCACTCAAATAAAACACAAGGTATTTCAGGAGTTGTTTCTGGGGGTCGTAGGGAACCTTCAGCTACCACTAGCAAACATCAAAAGAAGGATACCCCTTCTCCAACCAAACCTCCTCTCCCTATTACGTTGAGTGATTCTCAGGACGTTATTGCAAAAGTTGATGCTCTTACTAAGGAAGTCAACCTTCTGAAAAAATCCACGGATGATTTGGAAAATCGAAATCGCTGCAATAACCTATGAATTTATGGTATTCCCGAGGGTTCAGAGGGGTCCGACATGATTCTCTTCCTGAAAACTCAGGTTTTACAGATTGCAGTACTCCCAAAAACTGTCGACTTTAATATCCAGAGGGCTCACAGATTGGGTCCTCAAAACGCATCCTCAGCTACCAAACCAAGAGGTATCATTGCTTACTTTCTTTTATACTCTGACTTAATGACTATTCTGAATGCGGCCAAGCAACACAAACAGATGTTCTGGTCGGGCCATAAGATCTTCTACAGCCAAGATGTTTCTAAGCAAACTGCCAGCAGACGCAAATAATTCTTAGATCTAATGCCAGCTATGAAGTCAATGAATGCTCATTATGGTCTCACACATCCCTGTTTCTTTAAAGTAACTTACAAAGAAAGACATTTTTCATTTGACTTCACTCTGTTAGACTGCAATGCTTACTGATTCACAGGTTCAGATGGTGCTAATTTGTCAAGTGTGCCTTATATGAGATGTAAGAGTGTGTTATTTTATAGCCATGATTTCTACATTCATGTACTGGGTAGAGAAGCTATGTTTTCCCTGTATTTCATAACATCATTGTAATTTTATTTTCACCAATGTCCATTCTGGGATAGCTTCCACATTTCTGTGATTGTGTACAGTTGTTGATGCATAGGGCATGTCATTCTCACTTGTGTTTATAGGTGTCCTTATTTGTATTGGTTTTGGCATATCAGACCATGGTTCAATGTTTCATGTGCATGCACATACACCAGCCTAATATGATATGTGCAAACACATACTAAGCAGTGATTTTCACCTTTTTTCCTCATTCAGCTATCTATACAGTGTTTGGAGTTTAGAAATACACTATAACTTAGAAATACGTGGGTGGCAAACAGGTCAAACAACCTGAAAGATTCATAGGCGGACATGAAATGTCTCACTTTAGCTTTACTTTTGATAGGAAGTGAATTTCTTGCTCATGATCAAGACTTCTTGTAGAGAGTGACCTGGCATTGCTTATGTGGTGATAGCTAATTCTATTGTCACTTGTTGCACACAAGTTAAGTTTGCACCTGCGTGGACAGTTACAGCCTGATTCATGTACATGCCGTTTTGCGTGTCCCTAATAGCGAATCATAGCGATTCGCTATTGAGGACACGCAAAACGGCATTCATGTAGGAATTGCTACTTAAATAGCGATTCCTACATGTTCTTTATTTGCGAGTAGCAATTTGCTACTCGCAAATACTCCCCATTCATTCCTATGGGCCAAGAGGCCCATAGGAATGAATGGGGATTTGCGAGTAGCAATTTGCTACTCGCAACTGAGATAGCGATTTTAAGGGTGCCAGGGGTGTCCAAAGGACGCCCTGTAGCACCCCTAAAATGCACTTTTGGACAGGTGTTGCGCACACACATGTCCAAAGGACATGTGTGTGTGCTACATGCAACTTTGAAAAATGCTTTTAAAAGCATTTTTCTGAGTTTTTGCTATTTACCGACAGGTCTGACCTGTCGGTAAATAGCGGCCCCAAAAGTCCAAAATCGCTATTTTGTTTTGTGTCATGAATAGCATTTGAGGAATCTCTATTAGAGATTCCTTAAATGCCATTCCACGCAAATATGCGAATTCTTACATAGCGATTTTTGCATTTGGTATCATGAATACCAAATGCAAAAATCGCACTCGCAAAGGGCCAGATTCTCAGAATCTGGCCCTTTGCGAGTGCAATTTACCTACATGAATCAGGCTGTTAGGGAGGTAACGCTATGGCCTGTGAGAAAAGTTTGATACTCTGTGCACACTGTAAGCCATGCTGTTTCAAAGTGTTATGGCCTTAACGTCCACCAGAGGCATTTGATCTCCTATTTTGAAGACGATGCCAACTTCACACAGCATTCAGGGCAGCTGATTTCATAGCACAGGGTTCACGGGTCGATCCCTGGCTCTGGCGGCAGGCCAGCTCAGCACCATGTGACTCTGGGCAGTAACTCGCTTAATTTCCATGAGTGCGCCTTGAGACCTGTAAGGGTGAGTAGTTTGCGCTTTACAAATACAAATTTCTTTTTTTTTATTTACAGTTAGGGAGGTAAAGCTATGGCCCGTGATAAAAGTTTGATACTCTGTGCACACTGAAAGCCATGCTGTTTCAAAGTGTTGTGGCCTTAACGTCCACCAGAGGCATTTGATCTATTTTGAAGACAATGCCTACTTCACACAGCATTCAGGGCAGCTGACTACATAGCACAGGGTTCACGGTTCGATCCCTGGCTCCGGCGGCAGCTAAGCTCAGCTCCATGTGACTCTGGGCAATAGCTCACTTAATTTCCACAAGGGGGCCTTGAGATCTGTAAGGGTGAGTAGTTTGCGCTTTACAAATACGGATTTATTAATTTTTTTATTTACAGTTAGGGAGGTAAAGCTATGGCCTGTGAAAAAGGTTTGATACTCTGTGCACACTGAAAGCCATGTTGTTTCAAAGTGTTGTGGCCTTAACGTCCACCAGAGGCATTTGGGGCCATATGTATCAAGCAAATTAGCATTCGCAAAGGCCGAAATTCGCAGAATTTTGGCCTTTGCGAATGCTAATTTGCTAAATGGTATGTATGAAACATTTTTGCTGCAAAATAAGGAATCGCAAAATTTGCTATTCCTTATTTTGCGATTGCACTTAAGGAATCGCAAATTTTGCGATTCCTTAAATGCAATGTATTAAAGAAAAAATAATTAAAAAATGCCCATAAGGATTCGCAAATTTCCACCAACTTCTAGTTGGTGGTAAGTTGCGAATTCTTTTAAAAAAGATATTTTAAAAAACCCAAAGGTGCCATATGACGCTCATACATGCCCTTAGGGCATGTATGTGCACCATATGCCTCCACATGTCATTTTCAGGGCTGCAGCAGGGAGTTCTTGAGACACCCCTGCACCCTTGAAAATATTCCTAATTTGCGATTAGCAAATTGCTAATCGCAAATTTCCCCTTCATTCCTATGGGCCTCCTGACCCATAGAAATGAATGGGAAATTTGCGATTAGCAATTTGCTAATCGCAAATTAGCAATGTTAAGGAATCGCTAAAAATAAGCGATTTTTTACATACATACCGTTTTGCGAATTCTAAATAGCGATTACTTAAAAATCGCTATTTAGATTTCGCAAAACAGAACTATGATACATATGGCCCTTGATCTCCTATTTTGAAGACGATGCCAACTTCACACAGCATTCAGGGGAGCTGGTTAATCGTAGCTTGTTAACAGTCACAATTTACAATAAGAATCCCTAATATCTGTGGTTGTAATCCATGTGTAAATACCAAATGTGACAGGGTATATATCCTGTGACGAACTGAGCAACAACTCCAAACCTTTTACAGATTATATTGTATCCCTTTCTGTATTCCACATGGGTAGAGCATACGATTGTGGTGTCTGTCTGTCAGTGTGACACATGCAAAGGCTTTCATTGTGCCAATTATGATTGGTGTTAGTCTGTACACCAGTGCCAGGCTGTATGTAGCATATGTATGTTGTTGAAGTGCCGGGTTTGTGCAGGGTGTGTGCGGACATGGTCAAGTGGGTTCCCTGTAGAGCTCTGCATGTTGTGGTGTGTGCCCATGTAGCTCACAACCCTACATGGGTTTAGTGGGCTGAGTTTGTCTGTGTGGTACACAACCAGGGTTAAGGATAGTCAAGCAATGTCTTACAAAGTGTGTTTAACTCAAGAAAGTAGTGATAAGAAAGTGAGGAGTATCAATGTTGTTTTTTGAGATATGTCATGCATTTGCAAACAGCCTAATAAATGTATATGAGGCGAAGATTGATCGACGTTTTTGTTGTTACAATGGCCATCAGAAGAAGGCATTATGGAAACTTATTGCTCGAAAGGGCAATCCCTCGGTATCTTTCGCCAGTGCCACACACTCTGTAATAAAAGCTGAGAGCACCTCAGATGCTGAACCCTGTGCCATCTCTGAGGTCCAGGTGTGGAAATCCTCCCCAGGTTGTAGGGACCCATGGTGGAAGCTGACTTTACTAATGGGCTGCACTACCCAGTGCTAGATGTTCTTGGCCTGACAACAGCTAGAAGGGGGTAAGTGTTGTTTAAAGTCTCACATTGTGCTTTAACTGTTTCCTCCTGTAAAAAGCAGCAGATTTCTCATTAGCAATGTAGGTGAGTATAGGTCTAAGGATGATTGGTATTGTTGCATCTGTAGGTGGAAATGTGGGTGTATAATGTTTGGGCTAGACATATGGCCTGTGGTCCTGATCAAAAGAAGAGTGAAGTTATATACACTTATATGAGTGAGTGATGTGACATGTCACCTACTTAGGTATTTATGCTGTGTGAGAGAGATGTGCCACACAGACCACGTTTCATATTTGTGTCAGGATTGATGCTATCCCAATACTGTGTATGTTGTCCAGGAAATGTTTCACATGTGAAGTGACATGAAGTGCACATAGGATGAAGTAGGGAGAGAATGTGGCCTAACTGCTGGTGCAGTTCACCTCGGAGCCGGGGAATTCCGGTCGAGTCTCGGCAGGGACACTGAACATTCTGTGATTCTGGGCAACTCACTTAATCTCCCTGTGCCTAACAAAAATGAATGTGTCCATCTGTAACGTAACTGGTGCTCATGTAAAGTGCTCAGATACCTCTGAGTCTAGTTCGCCATGATTTTGATATCCTCACACCTCTGCAGGCAGGTTTCCGGTCCCATGTGAGCACTCTTGACCAAGCATTTCGTTTTGTACTCCTATATTGGAAGACAGTTGTTTTTGGGAAGGGCAAGCTATACGCAGCCTTTGTGGACCTTAGGTCCGCATTTGACCTCGTTCCGAGGACCAAGCTTTGGGAATGCCTATTGAAATTGGGAATGCCTGCTGTTCTTGTGCGACTCTTGGTGAACTTACATGCCCACACCTTTGCACAAGTACGTTGGGGTAAGCCTGGGGAGGTTACGGGTAGATTTCCAGTTGCCAAAGGAGTTAGACAAGGATGTGTTCCGGCCCCAACATTGTTTTCCCTATTTATTAATGGGGTCACCAATTATTTTGTGAACCACCCCACGGATGCTCCTACACTGGCGGGAATGAAAGTACCTCTGCTCATGTTCGCGGACGACACCTTGTTAATATCCAAGACGAGGCAGGGTCTCCAGCAGGCCCTGTCAAGATTTGAGCTGTTTTGCCGCGAGCATGAGCTGGAGGTTAACGTGTCCAAAACAAAGTTTATGGTGCTGAGAGGACCAACTCCAATTGCTGCCAGGGTTACAATGTGCGGTACCACCCTTGAGCAGACTACGCTATTCACATACTTAGGTATCACTTTTAGTGAAAACCTTAGTTGGAAACCGCAAGTCGAGCTCCTGGCACTAAAACATGCGCAAATAGGAGGAGCCCTCCTCAAAGAACATAAACGTTCTTACACCCGGCCAATGTCCCCGCTCATGAAAATCTATGGCACAAAAATGTTGCCCTCTGTCCTGTATGGAGCAGAGCTTTGGGGCTACAGTAATCTGGATCCCCTAAAGGTAGCCCAAAACAAATTTCTCAGGGCAGCAATTGGATTACCGAAATCCACTCCGCGCATCCCGCTCCTGTACGACTGAGGGAGTCAACCAGTGGAAGACCTAGCGAGATTCAGACCCCTAGCATTTTGGCGGCGTCTGTGGACCACACCAGAGCTACAGCTTTATGCCAAAGCATGTCTAGAGGTAAGGGATTCCCTGGGTTCTGGTTTAAAGGGGTAAGATCTACTCTGTGCGCCATGGGGCTTGGTGAACTATGGCATAACCCTGACTCGACCACCTTTCCTCCCAAAAAAGAGCTAAGAAACCTATATTGGGACTGGGTTGTTGGTAAAAGACATTCAGAAATGGCAGGAAGTCCCCTTACAACAACATTTGTTCTTTTGAAGGATGTATATTCCCTTGAAAAGTATTGGGACGTCATCACCAAGCCCCTGGATCGCAAACTATTTCATCAATTGAGAGTTGGCTCGCTACCACTGAGGTGCCTAACTACATCATGGGGTAAGGGAGGGCTAGAGCACTGCCCACTGTGTATCAGGCAAGGTGAAAGTGTGTGTCATTTTCTCTTTGTATGCCCCCTGTATGTTGCCCCTAAAAAAAAGTGGCTACGCCCATTATGTAGAAGTCTGGGCACTCGTTCAGCATCTACAGCCTGTAGAATTCTAAAATCCGATCTATCGCCTTTGATAGTAATAGGGGTTGCAAAATACCTTGGTTGGGCTTGGATTCTACGCTCGAGATTGATTAATTCACATCAAGGTCCCAGTTAAATACTCTACTAGGTCCGAGTCAGACTGTGTGTTATCCTGTAAAAACTGTTTTTTATTATGCTTAACTTTTTAATCTGCAAATGAAGTCGTGTATAAATGATTTAATTCTGTCTTAGTTCATGTTTTTAACCTCATACTAAATTATCTTTTTAACTATGCTTGCACTTTGGAAATTGAGACATAATGTTGGATGTGTAGCTGTCTTTTAAGATGAATAATCGAATAAAGACTTCTTTTGACTTGACTTGTAAGTCATCCACATTAGTATGTGTTGTCCGATGTGTGGTGGACAATGCTCCTTCATGTTGGGTAATGCATGATGATTTGTACACACAGACATACATGTGTAGACATAGGTGGGTTGGTAAGACATACATAGTTAAATTGATTTCTCTTATTAGTCATGTCTTACTGTTCAAGCTATGTATTTTAGGGGTTTTGTAGTTACATTTGTGTCTTACAAACTGTTCCTTGGTGACATAGATGTGAAAGTGTGGAGTTAGGTGGACACTTGTACACTGTTTGATGTGCTTTCACCGACTGATGACATTTATGAGTGAGTGACATGCTTTTGTGTGTGAACTAGTTGGCATATAAAGAATGTACTAGTTTGCTTGTGTGTGCGCAAATCATCTGGAGTATTGTCATGTCCCTCCTCTTAGGGACCCCTCATATTGATTACCTGGAGCTAAGCTGACCAACTTAGGCCTTCAAATGTGAACTTGAGTTGTAGAAATGCAATCTGAAGTTGTTGTTGCCACCAAGACCAATGTGAATTACGGATGTCCCTAGCTGTAGTTGGGTCATGGTACCATGGATATCAGTGCAGCTTCTGCCAGTAATAAATAGCCCATCTTTTTTCCATACATGTTGTTGGAGTCCTTGTAGGTGTAGTGCACTGTGCCCATTTGATGATGTAAATGTTGAGTTATGTAAGTGATACAATTTTGAGCAGCTGCCTTTCACCTATTTCAGCATTGGCCAAGGCAATCAGAGGAGACGTTGTCTGCAATGTTGAGGATACAGCTGGCCAGAGGAACTCTGGTCAGGACGCTGACAGCAACAGAGTCACTGGCACAGAAGGTGAGAAGCATGCCCTGGAGGATTAACTATCAACATTGTCTTCTTTGGATTCTCCCTCCAGTGGCAGCTCTGTGATGGAACCCCAAGACGTAAGACAACACCAACCTTGTCCCCCACCTCCCCACCCATATCCATCCTCGCTGCTGGTCCCCACAAATTCATCCAGCTGAAGGTGTGGAATATCTCCGTTGGTCCAGGCACCTCCTCTGCTGCCCCTTTGGTTGCAGCTGTCCTGAGTGAGGAGGTTTTTGACTTCCTGAGATGTATCTCTGTTGCGCAGGATACACTGCTGAGTACCCTCCTGGGCAGTCCACCATAATGGTGCAAACACTGGAGTTTCTTGAGGGCATTCGCAGCAATCTGTCTGCCCTACAGAGGTTGTTTCATTATCTGGCCTCCTTAATGAAAACAGCCCTCCCCTATCCCAGTCTTCCATCCCACCTCCTGCTTCTTCCCCATCTCAAAGGTCTGTTCCCATACCTGTCCAAGCAGATGCAAACAGAAGTAGACACACACCCTAACATCCACATGCACCAAACGATGTCCCAGACAAGGCAAAAAAGGCAAGGATGCACCCACCGAACTGAGCCTCACCTCCCTCACCAGCCCCAGCACACATATTGACTGATCACACACCAACAGACACGGCCCAAACACAAGCAACATCAGACCCCAGACACCAGCACCAACAACAGACACACCCTTGAAAGAGACATACACTCTCTCTGTCTCCCAAACCCAACCTTTGCTATCCCACCAGCCCATGCTATTTTCTGTACTGGGTTCCTTGAGTTGAACCTGTTGTGGAGTACCAGTGAATGAGGGTATATTTTCATTGAGTAGGTATGTGGAAAGTGGACCGGATATATGTGACCTAGCAATGTGTGGTTTTGTATGAGGGAAATATATGAGGTTGAGCACTGTCCAAAACATTTGGCTTGCTCTTCTCCCAATGTTATATATTGGATTTGTGTTAGGTGAGTCGAAGAGTAATATTTGTGTTTACACACATGGAGGGCGTCAGCATTTGGTATGTTTGTGTGGTTTGGCATGTACATGTATCCATTGGTCAGTGGTTCCTTTCAGCTACTTCCTGTTGATGTCTGGTAGATGCTGTGGTTGCTATTTGGTTTGCTAAGTTTCACTTGCCCATTGCCTACACTTGTGTGGCACTTTGCTATTCTATTGTTTATGCCAGACAACATTAGTTTCCAGGTCCAGTGCTCATGTGATTATTAATGCATGTGATAGATGCAGTATGGCCGACTGGCATAGGCTGTATTTGTTACCCTGTAGGTGGCATTGGTAATCTGCAGGTATTTGGATTATGCACTTAGCATTTATTTCCCGCTGCTCAATGTTATGGCAATGGTGACATTGCCTTTTGATGTGGGATATGTGTGTGAGTCGACTACAGCTTTGTAGCATCGGAGGCTGTTGATTAAGAAAGACACATTTTCAGTCAAGAATGTCAAAAAGCTGGTGAAACCATTGATGTATTTATGGAGATACTCGATACACTTATTGAACACTGTAAATTCAATGAATTTAAATATAAAGAAGCTATAGGTCTTAAAGTTGTTGATGGATGCTTGACAGATTCCTTCAGACGACGAACACTGATAGAAAGTCTTATTCTAGAGGTAATGTTGATGGCTGCCAGATCTGAGGAGAGTGCTGAGAGACAAGCTGCTGACATGGAGGCCAGAGGTGCCCAGAGTGAATCGGTCATGGGAATAAAAAGTAAGCCCAAGCAAAAGGCTGAAGGACACAATCAATCAATCAATCAATCAACAATCACAGAATTTGTATAGCGCACTACACACCTAGTAGGGTCTCAAGGCGCTGTGTACATGAAAAAAGAAGTTATGTTTTAGATGTGGATTTTCATTTCCCCATGAAGGTCAATGTCCTGCCGGTAAAAAAATATGTAAAGGCTGTGGGAAAGCAAACCATTTTTTGACGGTGTATAAAGCAAAAGAAAAAGTAAGTGCATTACGGCACGAAGACACAATGCCCACAAACCATTGCAGAGGCAATGTTCAACGCAGTGTGCAGACAGAATATCGAGTTTAAAATATCGAGTGGCACAAATATAGTCAGAAATATAGTGGTTCAGAAATATCGACAGCAAGAATATTGTGTCAAGAATATCGACCTAAGGTAAGTAATATCAATTTTAAAATATTGAAGTGTTTATTATCTATTGCAAACATATAGGGGCTGATTACGATGGCGGATGGATCGCCATGACGGGCCCAGCAGTGGCGATCCACCCACCATCGTAACCTGATTTACCCACCGCCAGATTACAATGGTGGTGGGTACCGTGGCGGATGGAAAGTCCGTCCGCTGCTTTTCCACCAGCCGGCAATCATTACAATTGCCGGCAGGGCGGACTTGGCCATTCATATGAGGATGGGTGTGGTAAATGGCCTTTCCATGGTGGCGATGCACCCATGGAAAGGCTGTTGGGAATTGGCTATGGGGCCCGTTGCGGGGCCCCAGACGGAGGGGGTTGCTCTTGGGGGTACCCATGGTACCCCCCTGCAAGTCCCTGCGCTAATTGGCAGGCACCGCATGGTTCCTGCCACATGGTGCAAGGAAATGCTGTGCATGCCCTAATACCATTGCGGACTGTGATGCAGCCAGCAGCACTGTCTGCAATGTTAATGGTGCAGGTAGGACTGCCACACCTCTGGCAATGGTCTCGTCATTGTTATGGTGGCGGGCAGACTGATGCCCGCCAGCCATCATAATGAGCCCCATAGTTGTTAAAAATATCGATGTTTTAATTGTTATGTGTTTTAGTATAAGCTTTTTAAAGAATGTGAGTTATATATTTTTTTGCATTTTTAATAAAAGTGTTACATGTTTAGTAGTTATTATTATTTTTTTTTTTATTTAGCATTTTTAGGTGGGTGTATAGGGGATTAGGAAGGGAAGTAATTTAATTATATTAAATTAATCGATTAATTCTTTATTCATTAAGATTTGTTTAAATGAGATGTTATAGTGCTGATTGTGTAATTAAATGTATTAATAACTAATAAATAATTTGTTGTTAAATAATATTTATATTGTAATTAGTTATGGTAATTGTGTAATTAATTTTAGGTGTGTATTTTAGAGTTTAGAATCAATCATTTTATTATGTGGTATAGAATCGATGGCACAGCTCAACTGCCTACATCCACCGGTCGGCAGAGCGTAGTGACATGGCCAGCCCACAGCGTACAGGTCTACAACCCGGAGGGCGACCCAGCGTGAAGAAGCTTCAGTCCATAGCGTTCATGACAGGCTAATGCTAAGATACCACTTTTATAATAGAAAAAGAACAAGAAAACAGACAAACACCCACACCCTTCCCACCCCCTCTGCATCAGTCTCTGCATTCCTATCCTACCCTCCCATGGCCGCTTGTCAACTCTCACAGTCATTCAAGCCACGGGTGTGGCCCCCACAGGTTCCAGCGGAATAAGCCGGAGAATTTGCAGGTATTTTGGGCAAGTGACCTCTTTCATTTCCTTGGAGAGGAGCTCTAGAAATGGACCCCAGAGCTTTGCGTATTCTGCTCTCTTTTCATCCATGCTAAGTGAGAGGCGCTCCATTGCGGGGATATACCAAAGTCTCTGGATCCAATCACACATATCGGGCACAGCCAGGGAGCCCCAGTGCGCTAAAAGGACCTACTTGCCGCCAGAAATGCGAATGCAATCTGTCTACCTCTCAGAGGACGCAACGGAAAGAATTTGGGACGGGGGAGTCCTGGCAGTGTGTGTTCAGGGAAGCGGGGCAGTGTATTTTGGAATGCTTCATCAATGTCATCAAAACTTCAGCCCACTGTCGCTCCAATTTCGGGCAGCGCCTAACAGGTGTACCAGAGTTAAAGGAAGGCCACACCCCTGCCTGCAGAGGCCTGACTTTGTTCCATGCCAGGATTTGATGCACGTTGGCGTGTAGTACCAATAAGCGACTATCTTATAGGCGATTCCGAACCCGCGGGATTGGAGGCCGTATGATGAGCACGATAGAAAATATGTTCCCATTCTCTGGGTGACAAAGGATGACCCAATTCAGTCTCCCAGCGAACTTGCGCCTTCGTACGCTGCTTCGTAGGGCGTTTAAGAATCATTGCGTACAGTTCAGATATGAGCTTACAGTCATCCTTTTTACAAACCAGCCATTTTTCGAAAGAAGATAAGGGGCGGGACATCAGGGCGAGTTGCCGGGCTACGTGACCCAATGCACTAGCTGCGAATATTGAAAAGCGTCTGACTCCAGTAAATTCAAATATTCCTCACGTAATTGGGGGAAGGAGATCAAGCCATCTAGATCAAATAGGAAACCCACCCTCTCACAACCTTCCTCTCTACAGTGATGGAAGACGGGGGATGCGCATCCCGGTGGAAACCCAGGATTACCTATGATAGGTGTCTTAGGGGAGGGAAACGTGCTCCAGCCCCTGTGCAATGCTAACTGATCCCATACCTTGAGAGTCAGTGAGGTTACAGGCGATGAGTAGAGACCCCATGCTCTGTGCTTGCGCGGAAGCCAAAGTTCCCGCCGAATATTGCAGCCAGCCACTGTCTGATCCATAAAGTTCCAGTGCTTGCTGGACAAAGGCCTATTCCTCTCCGTGACATAGAGCTCTCAATAGGGGGAAGCCCAACACTCCCACAGCTTTTGGCACAGTGATAAGCGTCAGTGCGAGCCACGGCCTCTTGTTGCTCAACAAGAATTTATAAAGGAGCCCTTGCAGCTTCCGGAGGACGCCCGACGGAGGACTCACCTGGAGCATCTGGAACAGGTAGAGGATGCGCAGCAGCACAGTCATCTTAACCGCCGCTAGCCTCCCATACCAGACCAATCGGAGAGTGCTTTGGTAGTTTGGTCTTCCAATAGCCTGTAATTGTGGGATATCGTTTTTATAATAGAGGAAGTCAGCCGAATACCCAGATATGTAATATCGGAGTGCAACCACTGAAAGGCAAAATCCTGTTGAGATCCCGGACCTCATCTTCAGGAATTGAAACATGCAGAATTTGCGATTTCAAGAAGTTCACTTTGAACCCCGCCACCTTCCCAAATTCAAGAAGTTCTGACGCCAGGTACCGTAAAGTGGATTGGGGTTGAGTCAGCAAGAGATTAACGTTGTCGGCATACAGACTAATTTTGTGGGTGCCAGCGCCATATTTAATTCCCATTATATCCGGATTGGAACAAATGCGTTGGGCAAAAGGCTCCATGTAGAGTGCGAAGAGTAATGGGGACAAGGGGCACCCTCGCGTCCCTCTGGAAATGGGGAAAAGGGCAGATCTACACCCGTTCACCCTCACTGCCACCTTAGGAGCCGCGTAGAGACATTGAACTCAGCGTACAAAGTTATCCCCGACACCATGGGCCCTGTAGACCTTGAATAGATAGTCCCAGTCTACCCGGTCAAAGGCCTTTTCTGCATTGATGGAGAGGAGAAAGGCCTGGGTTTGAGAGCGGTGGACCACGTCTATAAGGTGAAGAATCTGTTTGGTATTGTCCCCTCCCTGCCGTGACGGGATGAATCCGGATTGGTCTGGATCAATGATATTGTCCATCAGAGAGCTAAGGCGCGCTGCTAAAATGCTCGTGAAAAGTTTAGCATCGATGTTTAGAAGGGAAATCAGCCGGTAGGAGCCACAGTCTTTCGGATATTTCCCTGGCTTGAGAATGACCGTAATCGCTGCCTCTGACATGGACGGGGATACCTCTCCGGCGTCTAGGAAGGAGTTGAAAAGACGCGTTAAAAGAGGAGTCAGCTCCACACAGTAAGTTTTAAAAAACAGCGCCGAGAAGTCATCCGGCTCCAGAGATTTGGCGAGCTTTAACTGCGCTTTCGCTGATATGACCTCCTCTATGCGTATTGCAGAATCCAAAGTGTCGACTGAGGACTTAACCAGCGGGTGAATGCTACAGGAGTCAATGTACTCCAACTTCCCTCCCGGGCTTGACGTCTCTCCACTATACAAGCATTGATAGAAGTGACGGAAAGAATCCACAATAAGGCCATCCGTAGAGTGCTCAACCGCCTACGAATCCCTAATAGACAGAACGGCTGAGAGCTGCGCCCATGCCCGCAGTCTATGGGCCAACATCCTTCCCCCCTTGTCCCCACTAAGGTAAAATGTATGCCGCAAGCGCAAGAGGGCATGTTCCGCTCTGTCGAAGTCCAAGTGCTTTAGCATGCGTCGCTATGTCTCCAACTCGCTCCAAACGCGCGGGGCCCCCGTCCGCTTGTGCACTGCCTCCAAAGCTCCCACCTCTCCTTCCAATTCTGCACGCTTAGCTTTGCGAAGTCGCGCGAATGATGCCGCCAACGCAATGAACTTTCCCCTCACCACTAATTTCAAGGCTTCCCACACCATTGCCAAGGACGTACCCTCTTGGTCGTTTTCTGAAAGATAATTAGTGATCGTATCCCGTATTCGGGTCACAACTGATTCTGAATGAAGCAGGGAGTCACGGAGATGCGAGCTGGGGGACGGCGGGCATCCGCCACAGATGGTAAGCTGCACCAAAGTAAAGGCATGGTCTGAGAGGGAGCGCAGGATAATCTGAGCCTCAGATAAGTAGGGTAGAAGAGAGGTTGTAGCTAAAAAGTGGTTGAGGTGGGCATATGTTTTGTGCGCTGCAGAGTAGTAAGTGTTGTCGCGCTCAGTAGGGTGTTGGACACGCCAAACATCATGCAGTCCACCATCAATCAGCCATTGCCTACCCCCCTGTGACAGCGCATCCGACTGATGCGATCGCTGTTCAGACCTGTCCACCCCAGGATCTATCACCACATTTAGATTTCCACCCACCAGGATCAAGGTGTCCGGAGATGTCAGAACCTCAGAAAGGGCCACCCACAGGAAGGGTTCTTGTGTTCGTTCGGGGAATACAGTGATCCTAGAGTTAGCTGCGCGTCCCCCCACTGGACTCGGACTGCCAGGAACCTACCCTTGATATCAGCCACTTGGGAAAGCACTTTACAATGGGCTCACGCACTAAAAAGGATTGCCACCCCATGTTTCCTAGCCGGACCTGAGGACCAGTTGCAATGGGAAGCGATTTTCCCTCATCCGCCTAGTGTCCTTAGAAAGAATATGAGTCTCCTGCAGCAGACACACATCACCCCCCACATTCTCCAAGAGGGAGAGGATGGCCGTGCACTTGACCGGGCTATTCAATATCCTGACATTCAAACTGACAATCTTTAGATCCCCACCTATAGTATCAACGTAGTGAGTAGGAGCCAACTAGTCGCCCAGAGCCAGAGGCATGAAATGGGACAGAAGGCTGCAACCACAGACCATTTACCTGCCATGCCCGGCCAAAGACTGATGCGGAGCCCCCCCCCAAAAAAAAACCCCCAACAAAACCCTCTTCCATAAATCATAGTGCATAATAACATAATGAAGAATGAAAATCATAAGACTTGTCCAAGGAGAATAGTCTGTCAAGAGAATTAAACAAGAAGGGGAACAAGGCACCATTCCAGGGAACGTAAAGCACCTGATACAGGGCAACTCCACCATACAAGGGTTGAGGGATGGTACCACTTCTCAACAGAACATTTCTCGCCTCCGGCCAATGCCAATCGAACGTAGCTCAAGGGACGCCGTTGTTGTCAGTCACCTGTGTCACAGATGTAAAAGCCGCTCTTGAACAAATCCTGTTTCGACTGCTGAGGAGATCTCCCAAAGCGCTGCCAGTCAGTAGAGCATCTGGCCGCCTCGGAGGGGATTCCGCGGGCCCCAGCTGAGGGGAGGGCCACTCCAAACCCAGGACATCATATGTGACAGACAGAGAACGGATCTGGTGGAGCTTGCTTTGGTGTTTAAAGATACGTCGGAATGGATGGCAGGTGGTTGGTAATAGGCTTGAATTCTCTGCGCTTGGCGAGGGTGGAGGCTGCTAGGTCCTGGAAGAGCGCTGGGTTCATAGACATATTCACGAAGCTCCTCTCCTTCACCCTTCCATGGCACTGCTCGAATTGTAATGCTGTTACGCCGAGAGCGGTTCCCTAAGTCCTCAGCTTGGGCTTGGAGGTCTAGGTCTTCCCAACCCAGGTCATGTTCCTCCAAGGTTGCCACCCGCTCGCCAATGTTATCCACATCATGCCGTACCTCCCGTAGGTAGAAGGAGAGCTGAGAGCGAAGCTCTAAGATATCTTCTTTTATAGCTGAGAACAACTCAAGCATGAAGCCTTTGGTCGTCGGTACTTCGTTATCCTCTGATGGTGGCGATTTGGCGTCTACATGAGAAGTGGACTGAACCGTCGACTTCTGCAGGAGATCTTTCAGAAGCTTGTTTTTCCTGTTCCTGGAAGAAGACATGACGGCTAATGTGCAGGCCTATTCTCCAAGGTGTGTAGCTCAGGCAAACATGGTATCAGCACACCGAGGAGCTCTAGGGATGTCCACTTCCGACGGGGCCCAGACCCCGGGCTAAGGCAAAGCAAAAAGACACCAGAGCCCAATACTAGCTGTCCCACATGGGTATTGAGGTGCAGGGGAGCCCGGGCCTTACGTATTCTGTGAGAAAAAACAGTCAGGACATGGGAGGCGCCCCAACCCCTCAACCCCCAGACTCTCCCCGTCAAAGCTCCGCCACGTGCTCGACCCCAGTAGCTCCACTCGGGGGGGCAGCACTCACAGAGCCCAGGGGATCAAGCTCCTAGTCGGGCAGAAGACCAGGGCAGCATTCCCTCCCAACCCCTCAGACAATAAAAGGCACAGATCCATTTAGCGCCCCCCCAATCCGCCTATTCACAAGCCAAGGGTGGGCCCCCTGCACCCAACAGAATGGGTCTCACAGGCATCAGGCCCCCCAGCAAGGGCCAGAAAGCGATGGGGGGCTGTCCCTACTGATATAGTTCTCAAAGCACACCACTGTGAGGGACTTTCCCAGTATGGGCCACACTCACAGTCACCACTGGATGGGAGGGCACACCCCCAGCTCCAGCTCCAGTCCAGCAAAGCACCAGCCCATGCCCTCTGCCCCCGCCAGCACACCACCACTCCACACTTCGCCGTCTGCCGACGCGTGGTCCGATCAATATCTCCAGAGGGCAGGACAGTAGGCCGCTAATCTGCTAGGCCTCATCCAGGCCAGTGCCCAGGAGCAACCGCCACCCGAATCACTTAGGGCAGGGATCGCAAATCTGGGTCAGTGCAGAGGGGCCCCTCTCGCTGACGTTCAGGCCGATAGCAGACCCAGCCACGCACGCTGTGCAGCTTCAGAGCCCCAAGCAAAGTTCAGCAGAGCGTGACTAATGGCCGCATAGAGGGGGGAGGACACCCACACTTGGCAATGCCGCACAGTCTCACCGCCCGAGGTCCTCGCCCCAGACGGTACCGCCAGTCTTTCAGCCACAGGGAAACAGATCAGGCATACCACCAAGCCCCTCCGTTCAAATCTGCAGGGCTCAGGGATCACAGTAGGCACCCAGATGCTATCCAAACACACTGAGCACGGGGTCCCTATCCTCCCAGCAGTACAGGAGCACGCCGTCCGTCGGTATACGGACCGAGTCCCGCAGCTCAAGGTCCGCTGCCCCCTCTCACCTTGCTGCACTATGCTTGGCCCTTCTCTTCTCCTCCGCACCGCTGCTCAGCACTCGCGGACCCCAGACCCGTCAGCCTCATATAGCTACGATCATAGACAAGCAGCCGCTCGCCAGGGAGGTCCGCCCACAGCACTTTTGTGGGAGGGGGGTATCGGCTGCACACGCCACCAGGCTGCACTCGCCCTCGGCCCCAGTAGGCACGGGCCGCTCTCCCGGCAGGAGGCAGACGCCTAATCTCCGCATTTCGGGCTACTCCGCAGGACGGGTCCTCAGCTCGCTCACTCCTTCACGATGCTAGGGAAGCTGTCGACTCCGACAGATGTTCTGCAGTGCTAGAGTCCCCACCATCAGCGCCTCGCTAACAGATTCACCGGGCAGCAGCAAGGCCGGGGCACCAGGAGGGCAGATATTCAACGCTATTTGCAATCTGCAACGGTTAGACAGAGAAACAGGTCCTACTCCGCCGCCATCTTGGCCACGCCCCATGTTTTGGTGTTTATAGGTGTAAAGGGTGGGAAGTATTTTATTTTTAATTGATGAATTAATAATTGGTTGTTAATTAATTTGAATTCATTAATTGGTAATTATGGTCATTGTGTAATTAATTTTAGGTTTGTGTTTGTGGTTTATAGGTGTAAAGAGTGGGAAGTACTTTCTTTTTAATTGATAAGTTGAAAGTTGGTTGTTAATTAATTATAATTAATTAATTGATAACTAATTATGGTAAATGTGTAATTAATTTTAGGTGTGCGTTTTGGGGTTTATAGGGGTAAATGGTGTTACGTTGTTTATTTATTTTTATTAATACATATTTGTTAATTGGTATTAATTACATTAATTAAAAATGTATTATGGCAATTGTGTAGTACATTTTAGGTGTGCGTTGTGGTGTTTATAGGGAGAATGGACGGCAAGTAATTTGTGTTTAATTAATTATTATATAGTTGTTAATTGATACTTATTTTGGGTAGTTGTTTTGACTTTTAAAGGTGTAAAGGGTGGTTTTTAAATACATTGTAATTACTTTATATTTAGCTGTTAATTGTAAGTTTATTTAGAAATAATATGTTTTTAATTGATTACTAAATATGTTAATTATGGAAGTACATTTAATTTAAAATGTTGAACTACGTTGTTATTCGTGTGGTGTTATAGGATGGGAAATATAATGAATACATTTGTGTAATAATTAAAGATTGTGTTTGTTAATATTTTCTAGTTTAAGATTTATTTTTAATATATTTAATGTTATATTTTATATAATATTTGTAGGTATTTGTTATAGGTAATTAATATTAAACTATGTGTTCTTTTTATATATTTAATATATTTGATTTAAAAAAATTATATATATATATATATATATGTATATAATTAACTGCTGGAGTGTGGATAGTAATTTGTGACTCTCTGGTATCTAACACTTTCCCTACTGTTGCACTCACTGGAAATGGAATAGTATTATTTACCCCTCCGCTATCCAACACTTTTACTACTGTTGCACTCACTGGAGTGGGAATAGTATGTTTACCCCTCCGCTATCCAAGACTTTCCCTACTGTTGCACTCACTGGAGTGTGACTAGTAGTTTTTAGCCATCCGCTAATCAACACTTTCCCTATTGATGCACTGACTGGAGTGGGGATAGAAAATGTTATTCCTCTGCTATCCAACACTTTCCCTACTGTTGCACTCACTGGAGTGGGAATAGTACAGTTTACCCCTCTGCTATCCAACACTTTTCCTATTGTTGAACTCACTGGAGTGGGGATAGTACATTTTACCCCTCCGCTATCCAATACTTTCCCTACTGTTGCACTCACTGGAGTGGGAATAGTACATTTTCACCCCTCCACTCTCCAACACTTTCCCTACTATTACACTGACTGTGTTGTGAAATTTAAGTTTAACTATTTTTGAATAGTTTAATGTTTAAGTTTATTTTATATGTGTGTTTTTTAAAAATCAAATAGGCCATTGAAACTGCTGCTGAAATGACCTACTTCTATGCAAAACATCATACAGAGGAAATTGTTGATGCTTGCCCAGCCCGGTTAGGTGTTAATCTTACACAGTAGACACCCAAATACTTGAAGAATTGTTATGGCCTGTGCCAGTAGAAGTTTGTCCCAAACAAAGTACGCTTACTCATAACCTGAGAAAGAAAGTTTAGTCACAGTATGGGCTTGTGAACATTTTATGTATATTTCTGTATAAAAAGTCTTTTACTTTATGCTGGTAACTGATCATCAAGCTTTATGGACAAACTTTAGCAATCCAAAAGCCAAGATGGCTCCTCTCATTGAATGGTCAGGACTAATATTACTAGAGTATGATTATACCATTGTTCATTATCCAGGGATGGGTTGAAACCCTGTGTACAACTTTTCTAGAGAGCCTATACATGGTCAGGGTTCTCCATCCAAGATGATTGAAGCCTGCAATAATTTCTTTGTAAAATCAAATACACCCGCTGCTATATCACGACCCCAGATTATCATTGCCATGAGCCAAGAGAATGACAGGCTGAAGTTGCAAGATATAATTACACTTCAGTCATGGAATATACACACTCGATCTCTCACAATGAACATCAAAAATACAAAAATGTTAAAAATGAACTGTCCATAACTCAGGAATGAGTTATACTTAGAGGGTCGGGACTCCTGATTGCAGAGCGTCTGCAGCAGAAAATAATTGAAGTAGATTATGAAGGACATTGTGATATTCCTGAAACCCATAGAGCTCTCCAAGTTTGCGTGTGATTTCCATATTTAGATGAGAAATTTGAAAAGGAACCAAGGCCTGTCATCTATGCAACTGCCTGTCTACAATATTTTTCAACATCTAATGATATTTATGAATGAGTACTCATGTTTTCCATTAATAGAAAATCTCATCCACAATTCATGATCGAGTCATTGAGAGACTAGATGGGATCTTTGCGACATTGGACATCTCAGTCATTTTGAGGTCAGATATTGGCACACCATTTAACAGTCAAGAATTCAAGGAATTCCTGTATCATCTGAGCATAAAGCAACAGAAGAGTACACTTTTATGGACACAGGCCAATGGAATCATTGAACATTTTATGAGTATGCAGGGCCAGCTTTAGTGCTGGTGGCGCCCTGTGTGACAAAGTTTTTTTGCACCCCCTCATGACCACCTACACCACGGAGTATCTCACTAGCACCCTTTAACAGTGACCAAGGGCAAGATGTGCAATGGGTCACGTTTGTGCATGCTAAAAAGCATGGTCCCATATATAAACAGTATTTTGTAACTCGCAAATAAATTGCGACTCGGGAAATACTGTTTTGCGACTCGCTACTAGGAAGGGGCGTTCCCTTTCTAATAGCGCCCACAAAGCTATATGCTAATGTTTTGCGACCGCAATTGCGGTCGCAAAGCACTCGCAAATTGCCACCTACTTCAAGTAGGTGGTAATGCATTCACAAATGGGAAAGGGTGCCAAGGGGACCCCTTCCCCTTTACAAGTGCATGCAATATTATTTTTTAACGGCAGGAAGTGGTCCCAGGGACCACTCCAAGCCCCTAAAAAATGAAACAAAAACATTTCATTTTTTATTTTTTTTAAATGCATCCCATTTTCCTTTAAGGAAAACGGAATGCATTTAAAAAAAAAAAAGCTGCTTTATTTAAAAGCAGTACCAGACATAGTCGTCTGCTGAGCCCAGCAGGTCATCATCGCTGGGAGAGCCTGTCACTCCCAATGGACTCGCAAATTGTGAAAGGCTCATTAATATTCATGTGCCTCGCAATTTGTGACCGCGTTGGGAATCACAAACATTGTTAAACACACTGTTGTACATGCCAAATTGCGCATCACATATTGTAAGACGCAAATATGACGCAATTTGCGTGGCGCTATTTGGCAGGTCATATATCTGGCCCAAATTCTCCATAACCACTCTCTCTCAGATGCATTGAATTCATTATATAGCACCACTCATACCAGTGTAGGAGGTCAGAGCACTTAGCATCACACACACATTACACAGAGACAATCAATCATCCGTGTGTAAATTAGTGTATAGGAAATGTTACATAAGCCAAAGGACTAAAATTGTAGGACTCACATGTCATCCATACTGGTAGGCAGTACAGTTTAGGAGTGCTTATGTGGAGAAGCACAATATCAGAGTCGAAAAAGAAACAGCATAGGTGGGAGTTTTCTTTAATAATAACAATCAATTTCCAGCCAAATTAACCCTCTTTACAACACTAATCAATGTTCTAATGTATACTTTGCAGTGTGCATGCAGTGCTACGATGAAAGTTAATAGCTCACCGTTGTATATTAGGACTTTAAATTATAAATTGCAAGTAACAAAAGGATGTCTCATTTAAAAGCAGTAACCTGCTGATCTGTGTACATTATACGCACTCTCTACGTGGTACACGCTCTTTGCAGTAGGCATATTAACCCTCTGCACTAACTTTGCATGAGTCAAAACCTCAACTGTGCAAAATGCTGTTCTCTCTCCAGAAAGATAAATAATCACAGGAGTTATCTTTACATTTTTGTGAGGCCTGGTAATTGCTGGAGGAAAGGTACGCTGCAGCAGGTGCTTTAAAAAGATAATAAACTTGCAACACGGCGCCCCCAGGAAGCCAGCACCCGGTGTGGTGGCACTGCCCTAGAGCCAGCCCTATGAGTATGCTAAAGAAAGCAGTACAGCATGCAACTCTTGAGAAGCTCAGTTTGAAAACTGTATTGAATTCGACTTGTCGAGCCTATCATTCAACACCTCACTCAGCCACAGGCTAAAGACCAGTGACTTTGATGTTCAAGATCGAAATGAAAACCAAGTTAATCTAATGGCCAACAAAAGAGAAGGAAATGCGAACACAACTCGTACAAAGGACTTGGTTACAAGCAGAAAATGAAAGCCTATGCAGACAAGAGGCGACATGCAAAGAACATTGAGTTAAAGAGAGGACATCTAGTGATTGCCCGCCAAATTGGAAGAAAGAAATCTAATGCTACATATGATGCTGAGCCTTTCCATGTAGTGTTCACAAAGGGACACATGGTGACTACACCGCATCCTGGAAAGTCTGCTACCAGAGACTACTTTCGGCATTTGATTCAATGGTCTTCTGATTAAGATGGTGAAAGAAAGACTGAACCTGAAAACTCAGTTACTGCTGTTACCTCTTCACCTTCTTCGAAAAGCTCTGATAGACAGCTCCCAGTTTGCCTCAAATAATTAAAGCGTCATGAAGGATGATTGAAGAGAAGTAATTGTACACATATATATATATATCTATATATACTGAATTGTAAAAAATGTAAACGTTTCATTTAACAGAGAGGGAGATGTACGGCCACATGCATCAATGTTGCCGTTTGCGAATCCTTAATTGCGAAAATTAAGGAATCGCAAATAAGGATTCGCAAACGGCAATGCATGAATAATTCGCTTTTTTTTAGCGATTTGGTAATTTTCATTAATTGTGATTCTCTAATTGAGAATCGCAATTAAGGAATTTCTACACATTCATTCCTATGGGCCTAGAGGCCCATAGGAATGAATGGGAGGGCATTCTCAATTTGCAATTCATCATTGTGAATTCGCAAATTGAGAATGCAATTTCAAGGGTGCAGGGGTGTCCAAAAGACACCCTGTTGCACCCCTGAAATTTGCTTTTGGATACATCTTACACACACACGTGCCCCAAGGGCACGTGTTTGTGTAACAAAGAAAAATGCATTTGAAAGCATTTTTCTAGATTTTCGCAAATTACCATGAAGGTCTACTTCATGGTAATTTGCATTTCTAATTTCAAAATTCGCAATTTAAAAAAGTATGATGAATTGCATTTAAGGAATCTCAAATTGAGATTCCTTAAATGCATTCGTAATTTAAGAAATCGCAATTGTGCACTTTCTTAAATTGCGAATTGCTAAAAAGGGTTGGTGCTTCCCAAATCAGGAAATTGCATTCGCAAACGGCCGAAAAATGCAATTCGCACCGTTTGCGAATGCAATTTACCTTGATGCATGTGGCCGGTAGTGTCTTACAGTTGTAGGACGGAACCCTTTTGGCTCTGAAGGACTTTAGAATTTTTAGTTTTCTGTTTCACGCAGACAAATAAATACATGTCATGAAAAGCTCTATGTGTAGCATAGTCATTGGCGTGTACCCAGGCTAGGGAGGATGCTACACATACTCCCATCAGTATATGTATACATTATATGCTGTTACCTGCCATCTGCCTTGTGGCATTTGTGCACACTTGCCACATATGGCATCTTCGTGAGTATGCTCAGTGTTTTCTACATATTCTACTAGACTGGGTAAAGTATACTTTTTTATCTCAAGGTATACATTTTGATCTTTCAAACAAATCTAAATGTAAATGTCCTTTTCGTTGGATCTGTGCCAAGATGTTCACACAGAAAGTTTAGAGCTCATTCCTAGTAATGACTATTTGAATGATTTGTGGCACAACGTCATGCCATGGTGCATGTGTTTTCACCTTGGTACCATGCTATACTCTATACAAATTTCCCTGAATGTTTTAAACACCAGCTTCGTGTTGTCATTAATTGCAGAGTTTTAATGCAGATCAGTCGCCACAGCTTCTCCTAGAATGTATGATGCTTATGAATACTTTGGATGTGCTAAGGCAATAATATTCCTTGTCATTGTGACTGCTTCACGTGGAACACCAATGGGTCTACGTGTTGTTTGAATGAAGGCCTTTGTGACGTGTGACCATGGCTTCAGGGGATGGGGAGAGTGAGCAGGAGGATGAGAGCCTCTCTGCTCTCTGCATCTCACTCTCCATCCACAGAACCATAAATGAAGTGACAGGGACACCAGTGAGCCTGTGTCTACCAGATCACACAATCCCACTACATAGTACAACCGGCTGTGTTTTCAGACCAACAAAAAAAAAAACACAGGAATAAAGAAACTAGGAAATAAAAACGACAAAAGAAACATCGAACTAATGTATCACCCATGCCTTTTACTTATTCATCGTGCATGTCCTAAACCTCCAAAGTCATTTCAATTTTTAGTCACTTGTCACATCCAGCTGTGAGACTGATCCACTTACCTGTGAAAAGGAAGCAGCGACTTCTTTAGAGGTAGAAGCCACCCTCACAGATGCAAACATGTGCGTCTCTTTCAAAGTGTCATCTGGCATGCCAGGGTTTGATGCCTCGAGCAGTGGTGACTCCAGCGAAAGAGAGGCATGCTTGTGCAAAGAGAGGAGTGAAATAAACTAAAGATAAGAATCATCAAGTGGCCAGAACAGAAGCAGAAATTCATCTTGGAAAAGTTCTCTCCACTTCTTTCTACACCACGGGCACAAATGCACAAACACACACCTATATAAAGACAGCTCCACTCAGCCTTTAGTCCCCAGGGAGCCAGTCCCCAAAGCAAGCAAACCGAGCTGAAGAAAGTTAGTTCATTAAAAGTTGTTCATGTCTCTCCTCCACTAAACATAGAAAAAGTTGTGTTATCTCAATATGTGACTTGATTAGGAATATTTGACGCTTGTCAAATGTGTTTCAAGGTAGTTGCAAAATGTAAACTAGCCCTGTGTAATCAACAATGCATCCTTTCTATTGGAGTAAGGTCTGGATGTAGAGTTTGTGTTTTATATATGTACTTCATTCAATATGGCTACTTGGTGTCAGTAGTCCTTTCTTAGTGTTTCTATCTTCCCAACCTCCCGTAGTACCTAAGAGTGTTCTATTGAGTATGTGAAGATTCCAGCCTTGGCAGTTGATGGTCTGGTCAGCTGTGATGTTTACTGCTCTGCTGTATTATCTTGTACTATCTTAATAAATAAATCTTAATAACCTGAAGACGTGTCCTGCTGCCTACCTACACTACCTTACTTACAACAGTTTGATGGACAGGTTATAATATCTCAAACATGACAGACATCCCTTCATCCGCAATACAAGTGCATAAAAAGCTATGGCATTTGTATCATCTGCCAAACCTAAAATCAGGACCTACGATTTCAGCCACTAATGTGTAAACTATAAACAATTTACATTTCACTTTACCAACTTCAATTATTTATAGGCAGAGTGTCACAGGGCCAGATGTAGGAGCCCAAATACCGGTCGGTAACGGCCGATTTTGGCCGTTACCGACCGGTATTTAGGGTTTGGCATGTAGGGGGCATCTCATTTACAGAATCGGTAAATTTACCGATTCGGTAAATATACAGAATCGGTAAAATACTGAGGGCCAGATGTAGGTAGGCGTTTACCGGGTGGTAACGGCCGAAAACCGGTAAAATCGGCCGTTACCGACCGGAATCCAGGAAATGAGATGTAGGAGGCCATTAATTACCGATTATTGAAAACCCGAGTCGGAAACATACCGACTCGGTAAAAATGACCCGGTAAAATTACCGTGTCGGAATCTACCGTATACATAAATACCGAGTTCGTATTTTCCGACTCGGTAAATCAGAAACGGTAATAATTGGCCTTGGAGATGTAGGTAAGCCCAAAAATACCGATTCTGCCGAAAAACGGTATTTTTAAGTCGGTATTTACCATGGATTGAAAGCAGGTGGTAACCAAGGGAGGGCTATAAAAAAAGTCCCAAAATGCACCTCAGGACCCATGATGGCGGCTTTTTACATCATAGCAAGACGGCAGAGACTACAGGCAGCAGGACAGAGAGAATGGCTAAGGGAGGAACAAGTGTACAGGCAGAGGATAACACTGTTCCAACTGACAGAGCCTGAAATACTGCAGAGGTACAGGCTACACCCAGACACCATCAAGCAATTGATCAGGGACCTACACCCTCTCCTGGACCACCCAACACCCAGGGCCCATGCCATCCCACCTCATGTCCAGGTGCTACGTAGCTTACACCTGCTAGCCTCAGGGAGCTACCAGAGTGTGATAGCTGTAGTGGGTGGCGTGTCCCAGGGCTGCCTGTCCCGCTTCTTCAGGAGGTTTCTTGACGCCATGATGCAGAGGATGGGGCATTATATTTCATTCCCTGTTACACCGGCAGAATTAGCCAAAACCAAGACTGACTTTTATCAACTGGCACACTTCCCTCACGTGATCGGCTGCATCGATGGCACCCACGTCCCACTCTGTCCACCTGCAGCCACAGAGCACATATACAGGAATCGCAAATCGACGCACTCCATCAACGTCCAGGTCATATGTAATGCAGGTAACCTCATCACTGACATCGTAGCCAAGTTCCCCGGAAGTACCCATGATTCTGACATATTCCAGAATAGTGGAATATACACACGCCTACTTGCCGGAGAATTTGGAAATGGATACCTGCTAGGTAAATCACAATGACACACCCTGACACTCACATTAGATCTACGTCTCATGTACTTGCAATTAATGTCTATCTTTCTCCCCCTAGGCGACAGTGCATATGCCCTGCGGTCCTTTGTGCTCACTCCCTACCTCAACCCATCCACCAGGAGTGAAAGGCGATACAACGTGGCTCACAGATCCACACGAAACGTAGTTGAGCGCACATTTGGACTCCTTAAGAGCAGGTTTCGCTGCCTCCACAAGAGTGGAGGTGCATGGCAGTACACCCCAATCATCTGCTGCAAAATAATAGCGACCTGTGCAATGTTGCATAATCTCGCCACCAAGCAAGGCACTGAGGTGGAGCTCACATATCATGAGGACATTGATGACGACCCAGAGGTGGCAGAGCCCCAAGCTACAGTGGCAGCAGCAGCTACAGATGGGAGACTGAGACGGGAAGAGGTTACACAACAATATTTCTGAGTGAGTAAAGAGACACAGGCATGAATGTAACGTTGTGTAAGTAGTTTAATATTCACTACGCCACAGCATTGTTAGCTTACATTGGGCTCACTATATCAAACACTCCATGAGTGTGTTGTCACGGTTAACACCACCGTGACTACAGCCTTGGGTGGAGGGCAAAGTCATTGTTTGTGGCCACGGGCCACAGGGCGGGGCTGCTGTGGCTGTGAATCAATGTTCTCACTCTGGCCTGTCACACTTCCCCGACGCCTGCCACTCCTCCGTAAGTCATGCACAGGAGTGCTTGCACCACTCCTGCTGGTGGACCCCTCGCTTTCGGCAGCACAAATGTCGCCTCCAGTGCCAGTCTGATGCGCGAGCACTAGCTCCATAGCAGAGGTCATCCTGGCCATACCTTCACTTAAATTGTTGCAGCACTGCACTATGGCATCCTGCATCGTGACTGACCGTCTGCACAGCACAGTGGTAGCAGTGGCAAACCTGTTCAGGGCCTTGGTTTGCTGGCGCACATCCACACGGGCCTTGCGTCTCTCCAAATGGTCCCTGTCCAATTTGTCACACAGGACAGTCATGCACTGTGTAATATCAGATATTCCTGATGCCATGGATTGCATGCTTTCTGCCATTTCCCCTATGCCCTTGCCTACTGCTTCCAGTTTATTATTTGTTGTGCGTGCGTGCCTCTGAACCCCCATCATCGCTTTTGCCTGCAGGCGCTGCACCTTCACCATGGAGGCCTCCAGTCCGCAGAAGAAACCTTGGACTTGACGCACATCCTCTACCTCCCGTGGCCGTCGCCCTCGGACACTGGCCCGCGTGACTCTGGGACTGGGCTGCTGCTCGGTGTTGCCTCTGTCCTGTGTGTCACCCTCCACCTCCTCCTCCGATGATGTTTGCAGTATTCTGCGAGGGGGCACATCATGGGTCCTTACTCTTCCCAGCACTGGGGATGGTGATGTGGGGGTGGGTGATTGTTCTGCCGCTCCTGTGTCCTGACTACCGAATAGGAGAGGGGATTGTGGATTTTCTGCAGTTGCCTCCTCAGGTATCGGGGCTGCCTGCTCTTGGTCCTTCCCTCCGTGAGATGTGCTAGGTCCGGCTCCTTCCCTCCTCTTCTCTCTGACCTCTGCTGTGCTGCGCTTTGACTCTCCTGTGGACAGACATGGACATTGTGTCAGTAATGTTGTTCACCTGTGTCATGAGATAAAATACACTTCTATTGCACTTTTGCCTGTCTCTCATTTGCCTATGCTACTTGTCTGTTGCTCCACTTGCTGCAATGCGCGCTGACTGCTCTGAGGTATCTACACATGACTACATTTCCCAGGATGCATTGCAGGACATTAGTTAAACCTGTTGTGGAGTCTGATTTGTCCTGTGAGGGGAATAGGTAAATGGGTAAATGATAATGTTCTTGCATCTTACCTGGTTTCTTTGCTCCTCTTGCTGAGCTGTCAGCGTCTCCAATTCCGTGAATACATTCCTTCTCAAGGGTGGATGCCACCATCTCCTCGATGTCCGTGAGTCTGGGGGCTCTGTTTCTTCCTCCTCCTGTATCAGCACTTTCCTTGCGGTGGGCAGCAAGTTTTTTTTTGGTGATTATGCGGATGTCATACCACCGTTTTTTCAGGTCTACAAGGTCACGGTGGGTGACACCAATGGCATTGTTTGTGTTTTATATATGTACTTCATTCAATATGGCTACTTGGTGTCAGTAGTCCTTTCTTAGTGTTTCTATCTTCCCAACCTCCCGTAGTACCTAAGAGTGTTCTATTGAGTATGTGAAGATTCCAGCCTTGGCAGTTGATGGTCTGGTCAGCTGTGATGTTTACTGCTCTGCTGTATTATCTTGTACTATCTTAATAAATAAATCTTAATAACCTGAAGACGTGTCCTGCTGCCTACCTACACTACCTTACTTACAACAGTTTGATGGACAGGTTATAATATCTCAAACATGACAGACATCCCTTCATCCGCAATACAAGTGCATAAAAAGCTATGGCATTTGTATCATCTGCCAAACCTAAAATCAGGACCTACGATTTCAGCCACTAATGTGTAAACTATAAACAATTTACATTTCACTTTACCAACTTCAATTATTTATAGGCAGAGTGTCACAGGGCCAGATGTAGGAGCCCAAATACCGGTCGGTAACGGCCGATTTTGGCCGTTACCGACCGGTATTTAGGGTTTGGCATGTAGGGGGCATCTCATTTACAGAATCGGTAAATTTACCGATTCGGTAAATATACAGAATCGGTAAAATACTGAGGGCCAGATGTAGGTAGGCGTTTACCGGGTGGTAACGGCCGAAAACCGGTAAAATCGGCCGTTACCGACCGGAATCCAGGAAATGAGATGTAGGAGGCCATTAATTACCGATTATTGAAAACCCGAGTCGGAAACATACCGACTCGGTAAAAATGACCCGGTAAAATTACCGTGTCGGAATCTACCGTATACATAAATACCGAGTTCGTATTTTCCGACTCGGTAAATCAGAAACGGTAATAATTGGCCTTGGAGATGTAGGTAAGCCCAAAAATACCGATTCTGCCGAAAAACGGTATTTTTAAGTCGGTATTTACCATGGATTGAAAGCAGGTGGTAACCAAGGGAGGGCTATAAAAAAAGTCCCAAAATGCACCTCAGGACCCATGATGGCGGCTTTTTACATCATAGCAAGACGGCAGAGACTACAGGCAGCAGGACAGAGAGAATGGCTAAGGGAGGAACAAGTGTACAGGCAGAGGATAACACTGTTCCAACTGACAGAGCCTGAAATACTGCAGAGGTACAGGCTACACCCAGACACCATCAAGCAATTGATCAGGGACCTACACCCTCTCCTGGACCACCCAACACCCAGGGCCCATGCCATCCCACCTCATGTCCAGGTGCTACGTAGCTTACACCTGCTAGCCTCAGGGAGCTACCAGAGTGTGATAGCTGTAGTGGGTGGCGTGTCCCAGGGCTGCCTGTCCCGCTTCTTCAGGAGGTTTCTTGACGCCATGATGCAGAGGATGGGGCATTATATTTCATTCCCTGTTACACCGGCAGAATTAGCCAAAACCAAGACTGACTTTTATCAACTGGCACACTTCCCTCACGTGATCGGCTGCATCGATGGCACCCACGTCCCACTCTGTCCACCTGCAGCCACAGAGCACATATACAGGAATCGCAAATCGACGCACTCCATCAACGTCCAGGTCATATGTAATGCAGGTAACCTCATCACTGACATCGTAGCCAAGTTCCCCGGAAGTACCCATGATTCTGACATATTCCAGAATAGTGGAATATACACACGCCTACTTGCCGGAGAATTTGGAAATGGATACCTGCTAGGTAAATCACAATGACACACCCTGACACTCACATTAGATCTACGTCTCATGTACTTGCAATTAATGTCTATCTTTCTCCCCCTAGGCGACAGTGCATATGCCCTGCGGTCCTTTGTGCTCACTCCCTACCTCAACCCATCCACCAGGAGTGAAAGGCGATACAACGTGGCTCACAGATCCACACGAAACGTAGTTGAGCGCACATTTGGACTCCTTAAGAGCAGGTTTCGCTGCCTCCACAAGAGTGGAGGTGCATGGCAGTACACCCCAATCATCTGCTGCAAAATAATAGCGACCTGTGCAATGTTGCATAATCTCGCCACCAAGCAAGGCACTGAGGTGGAGCTCACATATCATGAGGACATTGATGACGACCCAGAGGTGGCAGAGCCCCAAGCTACAGTGGCAGCAGCAGCTACAGATGGGAGACTGAGACGGGAAGAGGTTACACAACAATATTTCTGAGTGAGTAAAGAGACACAGGCATGAATGTAACGTTGTGTAAGTAGTTTAATATTCACTACGCCACAGCATTGTTAGCTTACATTGGGCTCACTATATCAAACACTCCATGAGTGTGTTGTCACGGTTAACACCACCGTGACTACAGCCTTGGGTGGAGGGCAAAGTCATTGTTTGTGGCCACGGGCCACAGGGCGGGGCTGCTGTGGCTGTGAATCAATGTTCTCACTCTGGCCTGTCACACTTCCCCGACGCCTGCCACTCCTCCGTAAGTCATGCACAGGAGTGCTTGCACCACTCCTGCTGGTGGACCCCTCGCTTTCGGCAGCACAAATGTCGCCTCCAGTGCCAGTCTGATGCGCGAGCACTAGCTCCATAGCAGAGGTCATCCTGGCCATACCTTCACTTAAATTGTTGCAGCACTGCACTATGGCATCCTGCATCGTGACTGACCGTCTGCACAGCACAGTGGTAGCAGTGGCAAACCTGTTCAGGGCCTTGGTTTGCTGGCGCACATCCACACGGGCCTTGCGTCTCTCCAAATGGTCCCTGTCCAATTTGTCACACAGGACAGTCATGCACTGTGTAATATCAGATATTCCTGATGCCATGGATTGCATGCTTTCTGCCATTTCCCCTATGCCCTTGCCTACTGCTTCCAGTTTATTATTTGTTGTGCGTGCGTGCCTCTGAACCCCCATCATCGCTTTTGCCTGCAGGCGCTGCACCTTCACCATGGTGGCCTCCAGTCCGCAGAAGAAACCTTGGACTTGACGCACATCCTCTACCTCCCGTGGCCGTCGCCCTCGGACACTGGCCCGCGTGACTCTGGGACTGGGCTGCTGCTCGGTGTTGCCTCTGTCCTGTGTGTCACCCTCCACCTCCTCCTCCGATGATGTTTGCAGTATTCTGCGAGGGGGCACATGTAAATGTGCTGGATTTGTAATCATGGGTCCTTACTCTTCCCAGCACTGGGGATGGTGATGTGGGGGTGGGTGATTGTTCTGCCGCTCCTGTGTCCTGACTACCGAATAGGAGAGGGGATTGTGGATTTTCTGCAGTTGCCTCCTCAGGTATCGGGGCTGCCTGCTCTTGGTCCTTCCCTCCGTGAGATGTGCTAGGTCCGGCTCCTTCCCTCCTCTTCTCTCTGACCTCTGCTGTGCTGCGCTTTGACTCTCCTGTGGACAGACATGGACATTGTGTCAGTAATGTTGTTCACCTGTGTCATGAGATAAAATACACTTCTATTGCACTTTTGCCTGTCTCTCATTTGCCTATGCTACTTGTCTGTTGCTCCACTTGCTGCAATGCGCGCTGACTGCTCTGAGGTATCTACACATGACTACATTTCCCAGGATGCATTGCAGGACATTAGTTAAACCTGTTGTGGAGTCTGATTTGTCCTGTGAGGGGAATAGGTAAATGGGTAAATGATAATGTTCTTGCATCTTACCTGGTTTCTTTGCTCCTCTTGCTGAGCTGTCAGCGTCTCCAATTCCGTGAATACATTCCTTCTCAAGGGTGGATGCCACCATCTCCTCGATGTCCGTGAGTCTGGGGGCTCTGTTTCTTCCTCCTCCTGTACCAGCACTTTCCTTGCGGTGGGCAGCAAGTTTTTTTTTGGTGATTATGCGGATGTCATACCACCGTTTTTTCAGGTCTACAAGGTCACGGTGGGTGACACCAATGGCATTTACCTTGCCTTGTATGTCCAACCAGGTGCTGCATTTGATTGATTCTGCAACATGCAGAGTTTGCTTTCCAAATATTTTGCCATAATGTCTGACAATCTCCGAAATTAGCACCTGCAGTTCCTCCTGGCTGAACTTCTGCTTCCTTTTGCGCTCTGCAGCATCTCTCTGTGCCTCCTGGCTCTCCATCTTGCAGTGTTGTTTGTCTCAGGAAAGGCTGCTCCACACTCTGTCCTCCTGCTCTCCTGACTGTTGGTTTCTGCACCTGCATGGGCGTGGCCTGTCCCAGGTACTGGGGTGTGGTGCTTGGATCTGATTGGTTAGTTCCCCTGTGGCTTTGGATTTGGGTGTGGTTGGAGTACCTGATTGGTTCACAGGCACACATGTTTGTCAGTTTCAAATCTTCGACGGATATTACCGACACGGTAAATACCGGGTCGGATTTTACCGACTCTGTATTTTCCGGGTCGGGAGTTGCCATTCATTCCTATGGGCCATGGCACCGGTGGATCAGTTTGGGTTTTTCCGACTCGGATTTTACCGTGTAGGTATATTCCGAGTCGGTAAATACCGTTTCCGATTACCGACAGGTTCCGAGTCGGTATTTGTTACCGGCATTGTTACCTACATCTCATTTTCCTACTCGGTAATACCGAGTCGGTGTGTGACGGTATTTAAGAGGTGGTAAATATTTTATTACCTACATCTGGCCCTGAATCGGTAAATTTACCGATTCTGTAAATGAGATGTAGGTGGCACTTCAAAGAGTGCCACAGGCCCTTTAGAGTCGGTATTTTACCACCCAATCCTATTGGGTGGTAAAATACCGAACTCAGGTGTGCATGCACATCTGTGCATGCACACCTGTGCAATGTGACACACAGACATGCCCTTAGGGCACGTATGTATGCCACAACACGTGCCTGTATTTGGGGTGCTAGAGGGTGTCAAAGTGACACCACCTGCACCCTTGCAGGATTCGGTATTTACCGAATCGGTATTGCCCATTGATTCCTATGGGCCTTGACGCCCATAGGAATCAATGGGCAATACCGATTCGGTATTTACTGATTTAGTAAATACCGAATTTTACAGAATCGGTAATTCAAAAACATTTTTTACCTACATCTCCCTTCTTCTAATTTACCGATTTATAAATACCAAATCGGTAAAATTCGGTATTTATGAGTCGGTAAATTAGAATTACCTACATCTAGCCCTTAGTTCCCTACCATGCACTTTCTCTGCCTGCTTGACATGGCTGTGTGGTGGTGGTGGACTGGCGGTAGGCATTGGACCGGACATACATCCAAACATGGGGAGATTGGTCAAACACTAGTAGCAGGAACAGGAAAAGGAAAGCTTTAGAAAGGTGGTGAGGTCACTAAGATACATATTTCAATTAGTATAACTTTGAAATTGGCACTTGATGTTGGATGTACAGGACTGAAGGGGAAAGGATGATAGGAGCAAAATGGTAAAATGCAAGTGCTACAACACCATCAGTTTAAAGTGCCTGATTCTTCTCAGTTAGGCTTACCATGCCCTGTGCTATGTGATAGCAATCCCACACAACAGCCTAGCTAACACCGACACAGAGGGTATCAGGATGCCTCAAAAACCATCTATTGCACACCTTATGGATGGTTGGAGAAATCAAGCTTCATGTGAGATGCTAATATGATGTACATGAAGATCACTCCTAACCGAGTGTGACACAGATTGCATGATTTCTATCATCTTCAGTGTAGAAGATTTGCAGAAACTGCAATTGAAGGCACAGTATTGAAGTAAAGCAACAGGCACCTTCCATCCCTAGACTTCCAAGCATGAATAATTCAAGTATTATTATTATTTGTGCTGAACCTGGTAATTTCTGTCACATTCAATGCTGCACTGAAGGTTGCTGTAAATCAAAAGGAAACTTTGGTCGGGTGTCAATTTATATAGGTTGGTGAGGAAAAGGACAATTATTTACCTATTTCTTTTTAAATTTGTAATGAATAGCTAAGATACCTGCAGTTTGTGGAAATGGAAAAATCTGCTGAAGTATGATTTTAAGAATATTGCTTTTCTCCCTACTATAATACAATGCCACACAAAATGCTGCCAGGATGGTTAGTCACCTTGCATTGATGGGTATCTCAACCTATTATTTGCAGATTTAAGGCACTTCTGCCCTTTGGCTATCCTGAGATTACGATTAAACATGGGCTGCTGTCATCAATGAGGCTCTCGGTTGACCTCATTTGGGCCTGTTTCTTAACTTGAACACAATATGGGGGGTCAGTTCTGCACTTATATGTAAGCGTGCCGCCTTCTGTGGGGAGCATCTGGAAAGGAAGCACGGACCAAGGAAGGTACAGTTTTCTGTCAATTCAATCACAGGGATGAGCACACCCATTATTTTGTGAAGCACCCACCTTGGGTGTTTTACATGACTATGCTTACACCGTCATGAGCATTGCTGGTTCTGTTTGTGCACATTTAAGTCACGGCGAAGCATACACCTATTATTTTATGTCATACATAGTATTGCAGGCACCTATTTTTTTGTGAAATGGACTTCAGATTAAACAAATATGTCCTCCACCTATGTCAGTAGTACTGCATTCCTTAGAGTTTGTTTATGCCAATAGGACGGACATTTATGGGACTGATATCTTTGGATAACAACACAAAGGAAGTGCTGTTTACAACAGGCTCTCTTTATTCTAAATTGAGTCACAGTGATGTGCAAAAAGTGGGCCTCATTTACAAGGTCATTGCGCCGCTGGTACATCACATTTTTTGATGCACCGGCAGGGCAGTGTGCCTGCCTCAATTATAAGGCCACGTAAAGCTACCGCGTGTGACTTTTTATGGTCCTGCAAATATGGGCCACTTTCATGCATTACTCTGCAATAAAGGGCTATTCCATGGTTGATGCTGTGGGTGTTCCCACGCAACATCCATGGAACCTGACACATTCCCAGATTCGCTAAGTTTTGTAAAGCTGGGAATGCTACAGAATTCTACGCCTCCCCACGGGAGGTGTAGGAGTGAAGCAATGAGGAGAAATACTATCAAATTCTCCTTGTTTTTCATCTTTCTATGTGTGCTGCATTTTGCATAGAAAGAGGAAAATGACATAAATGAGTGCTTTAGTGTAGGAAGGTGTACTTTCCTGGGTCCGTTGTCAAGACTCAACTTATCTGGTTCACCAAGATCTTGCACGGGAACAGAGATGCTAGTACCCAAATCCCCTTGAGCAATGTCGGTGGGTCAGATTCCTGAACCCTTCCTTCATTACCCCCAGGGAAGGGGGTGTGGATAAAATAATAAACAGAGAAGAGAATGGTCCTGCGTAGGTTCCTTCTGGTCTCCGCCTTCTGGTGGATTGGTAAATGTGAGAAACCTAAAAACAATAATACAACATTACACTCCTACCAACTATTCATCACTAATCTACTCTTGAATGCGTGTCTTTTCTCTGCTCACCCACCCTAGTGCTGTAGGACCTTGCCTCTCTCCTTATGCAATGAATAGGCTTCTGCTCTGCTACCAGTTGTCACTATATAACAATAAACAACAAGGGGTTAGTTTGATTTTGCTTATAACTATTGCAGGGATTGACCTAATTATTTTGGATTTTGAATAAGGTACTTACTTCACTGGTTTCTAAATTTCTCTGTATAAATGGAGTTCTGTTTTTATTTATCTTTTCACTCTTATTATTGATGGTTTGACTGCTGAGTAACTCTGACTCTCATTTCTCCCTTGCAGGTTTAATAGAGTTTCAAAAGGAATTCCTCAGCTAATTATGGTAAGTGTTCTCTTTCTTCACTTTTGTCCTTTTTAGTTATTCACTTGTAAATCTGGTTCAGTACACAGTCTTATTGAGCCTCAGGAGCTCTCTTGGGAATTTACTGAAAAAACATATATATATATATATATATACATTTATTTTGATAGCAATAATATTCTGAACATGTTTTAACTGCTTTTGCACTTAGCTTGCTTCTTCTTGTCAGCGCGCGCTGCAGGCGCCTCTCGCCCGGTATTTTCCTCGAGGGAAACTTGAAACCGCTGACAGGGTTCCGAACGAACTCTCCTCAGCTGATTTTGACAGCGGCAAATGTTTTCTTTTCTTCGGTGAAAGCCGCTCCGTTTTTCTGATGTCCGCGGTGATTGTGCTTGAGTTCAACAAGGGAGCCCCTCGCAGTTGACGGCTGCCAGAGATCTCTGATGTAGGAGGCGGACGCTCTAAATGTACTTCAGACTCGCGCTTGATTAGTTGCGCCGAGTCTGTTTCCTGCGTTCCCTACCTCGCTCTCCTTCTTCCTACAACGTCTTTCACTAAGATGCTATGACTAGAATTCTCTTTGGCTTGACAAGACGAACCTCCTCAGCTAGGGTCTTCAGTGAAGTGCGCGTTTTTCATAACGCTCGCACTTCACATAGCAATCTCAGCAGTGAGAATTTGGAAGACTAGAATGTCCATTGTCTTTCACGCTGGCCACGACGGCGGCCATCTTACATCTCCAGGAACGTACTCTATCTGCCCAAGTGTCTGGAGAGCATTTCGATGTTCTTCCTAACGTAATTGAATTTGTAATGACGGAACCCACCGCTTGAGTCCTGACATCCGTCTTCTAGATCATCTACTTCTTCCTCTTCTACAGTTAAACACAGAGGTGTCATTTTGTACTTTCTGGAATATACTGATTAACTCAAGGTTCTTCAGGCTGCCAAACCAAAAGGGAAGATCATCTGGAATGGCTCTAATCTCTTCTTTGCACAGGATTATGCCAAAAGTACTGCTGATCGTCATAAGAAATTTCTGGATATGAGGCCTGCTCTCCGTTCTTTGAACGTCCGCTATGGTTTATTTCACCCTTGCCTCTTTAAAGTGACTTATAATAATAAGACGATGAATTATGAGGATACGGTTCTGTTACAGCAATTTATTGATTCCTGCGCAACTGATTCAATGGAAATTCCTCGTCCTTGAGTGATGCTTATCATCTCTTTTTGTATTGAAATGTTCCTTCTGTATTGAAACGATGCTTCTGTATGTTGTTCTTCTTTGTACATTCCATCCTATGTGTCTTTGGAGTCTTTTTTTATTGTATATCTTGTATTTTGTCCTTTGGTTATTATATACCTCTTAATTCTGTTTCTGTCTTATGCTTTGAATTTTGTATTTTATAATTAATATTGTTTTTTACTGTTGCTGAATTTATTCGATTTGACTTATTAATCTTTATTCTTTTTGTCTTTTTCTAGATACCATTCTGTGACCCTTGATATGTTTATTTTTCACATTCACTTGGAACTCGTTTCTCCATGCAAATGTCCCTGTGGTCTCTCCGGTTTGGTGTACTATTTTTCTCATGTGGTTCCAGCACCCCCACTCTTCTTGTTTTCTTGTGGTATGCCTCTTTGATTTCATCTTCTATTGTTATATGTTTCTATTGTTTTACCTCTCTAATCTCTGTTCCTCTCTTTTTCAAGTATTCCCTTCTTTATCCTTTTCCTTTCCCTTTTGGTTCTCCTCCATTTCTTCACTTTACATTGCTACTTTTTTCTTTTTACCTTTTACTCATTTCTTCTTGATCCGGTCTCCTCTTTATTTTCTTCTTTTCTCTACATTCTCTTCCCTGAATATTATATTTTTGTTTCAATATAATGCTTCCATGTTAGCTAATAATAGTACATTTGACTGTTCCTTTTCAAATGTTTTTATTAATAGTATGCTTATTCTTGTTGATAGCAGAGTCTTGAATATTTCTATTGTTTACTTTTCTATGAATTTTCACTGTGCTTTACTTGGTAGTTATCTTTTCTTTTTTTTTTATTGATTCAGTTCAAAGCCATATATAAGAGAATAAACATATAAAGGGATTATGTCATATCCCAAACAGCACGTCAATATATCAGCTTTGTAATTTACATATTCAACATAAATAAATAAACATATAAGCAGTAGTAGTATTCTTATTCTTGTTGATAGCAGAGTCTTGAATATTTCTATTGTTTACTTTTCTATGAATTTTCACTGTGCTTTACTTGATAGTTATCTTTTCAATGCTTTCATAGCACTTGTGCATGTTCTCTTTACATCATCCTCATTTAGAGTTTTAACTTGGAATGTTAAAGGAGTAAATAACCCTATAAAAAGACAACAAGTGTTAACTCACCTAGCTAGATTAAATGTGGATATTGCCTTTATTCAAGAAACTCACTTATCCTAGGCCGAGGCACTTAAATTGAAGAGAGGTTGGGTTGGGCATGTTTTTTCCTCCCCTTCTCTTAGGAAGAAGAATGGCCTATCTATTTTATGTCATAAAAAACATCAACTTTCAATCCATCATCAGGAGAATGACCTTGAAGGTCGTTGGGTGATTATCAAATTACTTATTGATCACATTCCTTTAGAATTATTTAATGTTTATGCTCCAGTTGGTGTTGATAATTCCTTTTGGACTCAAATTTCTGATAAGCTTGTTTTGTTTAATGATTACTATGTTATTTTTGGAGGTGATTGTTATCAAGTCCTTGATCCTATTTTGGATAGACGCTCCTCTGTTAAATTCTCCCCTCCTCACAACTCTCAATCTAGAATAGATTACCTCTTCCTCAGTAAACCCTTGTCCCAACTTGCCTCACATGCTGAGATTGGTTCTATTTTAATATCAGCTCATGCCCCAGTTTTTGTTGATTTTGATCTTTTACCTTTTTCCCCAATACTGGTAGATGGAGTTTTAATAATTCATTATTGTCTGATCCTAAATTCACAGGCCTATTCACTTCTTTTGCATCTGAATTCTTTTCTATCATCTGTACTCCTGTCTCCTCTCTGGTAATGGTATGGGATTCGTCATAAATTTTGTTTCAAAGAAAAATAAACTTTTTGAGGCCAAAAATACCCAGTTGTTAGCTAAAATTAAACACCTTGAATATTCTTATTACCGTTCTAATTCTGAATCTTCCTTAAAAAATCGTATTCAGGCAAAACTCTCTTTTAATAAATCTTCCACGGAAGCAGCATCCTCTTATCTTTTGCGAAGTAGTGCTCGTTATTATGGGGGTCAGAACAAAATGGGTAAACTTCTTGCAAATTATTTAAAGATCCGTCGAGAAAGGACTACGATTGATTCCATACGTAATGATACTGCTGATGTATTATTTAAGGATAATGATATTCTCAATGAATGTATCTCTTTTTATAAGACTTTATATACACCAGAACAACAACGTTCTACCACTACACTTTCCTCTTTCTTCCATTCAATTCAATCTCCTCTTACACACGACGCAGAGCTTAACTCATTGGATTCAGACATCACCTTATCTGAAATTCAATCTGCTGTTTCAAAATTGAAGAGAGGTAAGGCCCCTGGTCCTGATGGCTTTACTATTGAATTTTATGCTCATTTCGCTTCCTTGATACTTCCCCCATTTTTTATACAGTCAGGCTCCTCCTCATGTTCTTTTCAAGAAGCGGTAATTTGTTTGATTCCCAAAGAAAATACGGATCCCTCCCTCTGTTAAAATTATAGGCTGATTTCCTTAGGTAATTTAGCATATAACGTGTTTGCAAAGATTATTCCTCTATGTATTGATCCTATCCTGCCAAATATAATAGGCCCGGAACAATCCGGGTTTGTTAAAGGTCGCTTATCTTCTGATAACTCCGAAGTTTTCTTCAATATTTTTTTTTTTTTTTTTTTTTACATTTAAAAGAATTTTTTTTTTTACATCAACACAATTTCATACAGTCATTATGTCAATAACATCAACAAACATACAGTGCATAACATATGCGACACAGCAATCCCAACACGACATCAGTATATCACAATGCAAAAGATGATACCTTCCCCCAGCATGCGTAAAGTGTCAACAGTATGTAGTCGTACCTCCCGCCCGGCCTATTTGGTACCTTCTTCATTCATGGGCTATCTTCAGGGGTGGGGGTCGTTTGTTGAGGGTCGCATATGTTTCCCCGGAATTCGTTCCATTTTCCCCATATTCTGGACCATTTTTTGGGACATCCCCTGTGTGTGTACACTGCCCTTTCAGCCACCTTGGTGAAGTCCATATCCCTTTCCCATTGTGTACCTGTAGGTGAGACCCCGAAGCCCCAGTTCTTAGCTATGTTGCGCTTCGCAATCGTCGTCCCCAACGTGGCCCAATTCTGTAATGCCAAGTTTAAGTCAGTGGGCTGCCAGATATTTAGGAGACAGCATCTGGGATCACAGGCAACTTCGGCCCCCCCACCTCCAAGATCACAGCTAGTACCCTGCCCAGTAGGGTTGTATAGTGGGACATTCCCATATTACATGATAAAAAGTCCCTATCTGACCACAGCCTCTAAGGCAGAGTGGATATGGTGTGTGCCCAAGCTTATGTAGCTTGGTGCGTGGGTAATATACTCGGTGTAGTACTTTGAGTTGTAAAAGTTTTAGTCGAGACGGGATCGCCGCCTCCCGGGCCGATGCTAGTGCGTCCATCCAGTCCAAGCCTTCTATGTCTCCCAACTCTGTCTGCCATTTATCCTTTAATGCTGCCATGGGGTCTGGTTGATTATAAACCAGTTTCCGATAGGTTTGTGAGGTGGCCTTCTTGTCCATATAGTCTGTGAGGAGTCTGTCTTCCAGGGGTGAGGATTCTACCAATTGGGTTCCCTGGGGGATCGCGCCCTGCAGTGCGTGCCTAATTTGGATGTACCGATGGAGTTCTGTTTCCGCCATCCCGTACTTTGCTCGTAAGTCCACGAAGGGCATGCTCTCTCCTTTCACCCATAGATCACCCACCTTGGTGATGCCAATGAGGTCCCACTGTCTAAATCCCTTTGTGTTCGCCAGAGTGCCTAAACGTCACGACTCCCAGAGGGGGGTAGCCAGTGTCAGTACTCACTCCCAACCCAGTGCCCTTTGTGCTGTGTGCCATATTTTGACCGTGTGTGCTGTTGGTCCCGTGAGTGCAGTCCGTCTCTTGTTGGTGTACAGCGCCCTCATCAGTTGGTCTGTCGGTAGGAGGCTCCTATCTAATCTGAATGCCGGTCCGTCCTGCAGGACATGCAGCCATTGATTTATCACCATCAGTTGTGAGGCCCAGTAGTACAATTTAACATTCGGTAAAGCAATACCCTCATCGTACCAGCTCATCACTAATTTGTGTTGCGCTATACGGGGCGGCTTCCCGTCCCATAACAATGTTGACACTTCTGCCTCGATTGCTTTGAAGTACGAGAGGGGAACCAGAAATGGGGTATTTTGGAGGGCGTAGAGGAATCTAGGTAGCGCCAGCATTTTGATTAGTGCAGCCCTTCCCAGTAATGTCAGCGGGAGGGATCTCCAGTGTTTGATCCAGGGGCCTCATTAAATTTTCCTCTATAAAAATAGATTCTGTCGGGGTGACATATATTCCTAAATATTTCAATCCTCTGGTAGTGACCTGTAACTCGCAACCCCGGGGGGCCGGGGTGTGGGGCTGTGTAACACATAAAGTAGTGATTTCGTCCAATTAATGGTGTACCCAGACACTGTTCCATATGCTGTAAAAATGTCCAGCAGGAACACCCAAGACCTCGCTGGGGACGTTAAATATAGTAGCACATCATCCGCGTAAAGCGAGATTCGGACTTCCCAATCTGCTTCCCATCTCATCCCACAGATTGACAAATCCTACCTGATCCATGCAGCAAGTGGTTCTAGCACTAGGGCGAAGAGAAGCAGTGACAGCGGGCAGCCCTGTCTAGTCCCCTTTCCCAGTGTGAATTCCCTTGATATACGTCCATTCGCTACAACTTCGGCGAGGGGTGCTGTATACAATAGTTTGATCCATGCACGGAACTTTGGGCTGAACCCCAGCTTTTGAAGCACCGCAAATAGGAACGGCCATTCCACTAGGTCAAAAGCCATCGTGGCATCTAGGGAGAGGAAGGCCACGACCTCCTGAACCATCGGTGTTCGGGTCAGTATGCCGCGAAGACGCCTTAAATTAAGGGAGGTGTTTCGTCCTGGCATGAAGCCAGATTTGTCCGGGTGAACCAGTTCCTTAAGATGTGGTTGCAATCGAAGTGCCAATGCTTTGGCCAGTATTTTGGCATCTGCATTTATTAGAGATATTGGGCGGTAGGAAGAGGCCAACAGTGCTGGCTTGCCCAGTTTGTGTATGACCACAATTGTGGCTAGTCTCTGGTCTCTGGGTAGTATTCCCTGCTCCAGGCATTCATTGAACCTGTTAAGTAAGTGGGATGTAATATTCCCTGTCACCTTCTTGTACAGTTCCACTGGTAGCCCTTTCGGCCCCCTCGCTTTCCCCGTGTTAAGCGCTGCTAGTGCGAACCCCAACTCCTAGACCGTGAGGTCTGCTTCTAGATCGCGCATGGCCTTCAGTGGCATTTTAATATCACGCAAAAATTGCATGTTGTCCTCCACTGTGGCTACTGCTTGGTGGCGTATAAACCGTCTCGTAATGTGTCGCCAGCTCTTACACTGTGCGCTCGGGGTCTGTCGTGGTAGTACCATCCCCCAGACTAACTTGTGCAACCCATCTATTTGCCTTTCCCCGCTTTTCCAGCCATGCAAGCATTTTCCCAGTCTTGTCCCCATGTTCATAAATTCTATGAAGGGTATCAGTATATCTGGTCTTTGCAGTTTCCCACGCATATGTTCTAAATTCTTGGGCCTCTAGTGCCAGGGACTGGGCTGTGGTATCAGTAGGATCCGTGGCATGTGCTCTCTCCTCCCTCTGTATGGCTTCTTCCAGCATATCCAGGGTCTCTCTCTGTGTACGTTTGTGTCGGGTGATCGTCGAAATGGCCTGTCCCCTAATAACAAATTTATATGCCTCCCATAATGTGCTTGGTGAGTCAACTTATTGTGCATTTTCTGTAAAATACTGTGCGGTGGCAATCTTTGCATTTTTAGGAACCCCGGGTAAAGCGGGTATATCCTCTTCCGTCCAGGGATATGTGCAGTGTATAGGAGTTGTATAGGCGAGTGGTCTGAAATACCTCTCGGTAAGTGCTCCACTTCCCTCACCCTTTTGGGGGTAATAGCTAATGTCAGTATATAATCTATCCGAGAGAGACTTCCGTGTGCCCCTGAGTAAAAGGTGTACTGATGCTCTGTTGGGTGTTTGATTCTCCAGATGTCAGTCAGTTCCATTGCATCTATAAATTCCCTCAATGCCTGATTAGATCGGGTCTTATCTCTGGGCGGGTTGCGGTCTTCAGCTGCATCTAGGACTGTATTAAAGTCCCCGCGAATGATCAGTTCTCCCTCAGGAAGGTCCAGTAGGACTTTCCCGAGGTCCTGAAATGCCTGCTGGTGAAGTGTCAGGGGAACATACACGGAGATCATGTTATATACTCTCCCCTGTTATCGGCACCCTTAATCAGTTTTAATCACATCCTAACTGCACCTTTTTTTGTCGCACTTATATCAGATCCACGAGGTGTTTACCTACACGTTCTATCATTCATGTATGTTATTTGTTGTACGTATTGACTGACTGTGTTGTACATCTCTGTGACGTGGAATTTATTATTTCTTTCCCCTCCCTAATGCTCCGCCCTGGATGTGGCTGCACCAGGGCGTTTGTAGCAGGCCCCATGATGAAGCATGTCACATACTTCGGTATGTGAGTGAGGGCAGTTTTCACAAATTGGAGAATTTTCCTTTGTTGTAGTCGTGTACTCTATATACCCCTTGTGTGTGATCATCGGGTTGTCTTAGGGGGCCTGGGGTATTGGAGTTTAAACTATTGCGGCCCTCTCCCCTCTTGTGTGTAGATCCATATACTCTCCCCTCCCATTGACAAGATAAAACGGCAAACCTACCCTGATCATCAGTCCATGTCTTCTTGATCACCAGTGGAGAGCCCTTATGTACCAGGATTCCAACCCCCCCTGGATCCTGATGTAAACTCTACATGGGCAACCATCTTGAATCCCCACCGGTCTAGTGCTTTGCATGCCGCCCCCATTAAGTGTGTCTCCTGGAGCAAATCGCCCGTGGGCCCTTTGCATTTCAGATATTGTAGCACCAACCCTCTTTTGATCTTATGTCCTAGACCATTTACGTTCCATGATATTATGGACAGGGGAGGGACTTGCGGCCGTGGCCACTGAGCGTTTGTAACATTTCTCTAATGTCGTGTCATGTTGTATATGGTATGTGATCACTGAGTTCCAATGCTGTTGGTAGCGTCTGTTCAGACGTGTCTGCCATGCGCGTGAGGACACTGTATAGCAAGTAAAAACTTTTTTCTCGAGAGATACCTTAATTAGAAAACTTAAACAGTTCAACACCCTTTTCTATGATCCCTGAACCCTCACCCCCCACCCTACCTCCCTGCCCGGCAGTTCTGAAACTGCCTGCCCCCCCAAATGAGCAGAGCGCTTAGAATCCCCAACAAACCACCTCATTTATGGGGTTGAGTCTTCCGTGTCCAGAAGAAAGCCTCCCTCTCCCTAATCATGCACCCAGCATTGCCCCTCATTCATTCAATCGTACCTGCGAGGGCCCCAAACCTTTGAGCCAGTCTTGTGCATTCTGGTGTCCCTGTGTCAGTCCATTCACCAGAAAAATACCGGTACAAGTAGCGTTCACCAACTGAGGACTTTCCTTCCAATCACAAGTGTTCTTTTGGTGCTCCATAAGTCGATGCTTTCCAGTTCCCGCGGTGTATGTGAGTGCCGACAATGTCTGCATCCAGGGGCACTCCTCTTCTCTGTTTCCTGTTGTGGTGTCTCCTTAGCGGCCCGTCTGCGTGGTGTCCCTGGTTTTGTTTCCTCTGGCCGATCTCCATCCTTCCAGCCAATCACGTGCTTCCCCCGGTGTCTCGAAGAACAATGTCTTGCCGTCCGATTCTACTCGTAGCTTTGCCGGGAATAGCATAGAATATTTTAGTTCTCTGGCGCGCACTTCTTTCTTTACTTCCATGTAACTACGTCTCTGCTGGGCTACTGCCGCCATGTAGTCAGGATAATAGGCGACTTCTGAATTGTCCACTTTTAATGGTGGTGCTACACGTGCGGCCTTTCGGACCATGTGGCGGTCTCGAAAGTTGAAAAGTCTCGCCAGTATTAGCCGTGGCAGAGCCCCCGGACGCGGTTTACTTCCCGGCACCCGATGTGCTCTTTCGACTGAAAGCAACTTGGAGAGTCCTCGCGGTTTCAGGTGATTCTGGATTAAATCTTCCACAAAGAGATCTAGGGTTGGTCCCCCTGCGTTTTCTGGAACACCCACCAGGCGCATATTGTTCCTCCGCGAGCGCCCTTCCTGGTCGTCGAGCTTGGCCTTTATCGCTTTGTTGTCCTCTTCAGCTTGCGTACTTGCTGCTGTAGCGTTGCCGTGTCTGTGGAGAGGCCCGCCGTCGTTTTCTCCACCTCCACCAGTCAATCCGTAATTTTTGCAAAATACGACCTTATTTGGCTAATGTCTGTGGAGATCGTACCCATGGAGGTTTGCATCATCCGCAAGGCCGCCATTACATCTTGGAGGGTCACTTCCTCTGTGCTCTTCGGTACATCTGGAGGTCGCACACTGGTCTGTGTCCCGTTGGAGTCCTAGTGTAGGCATATTTGTCCAGTCGGGGGGTCTGCGTCACTTTGGGTCCTCGCCCAGTCATTCTTGCAAGCAATGCGCGTCCCGCACCAGTATTCCACCAGTGGCCCTCGGCACGCTTCCGCAGAAGGCAGTTAGTCTATCTGCAGGGAGTCCACGCGGTCTTGCATGCACAGATTATGTGGTGGCTGAATGTGTTCCACTGTCAATTTCCTGGGCTCCTGCTACGGTCCCAGATTCTTTATGTCGTTTTGGCAGGTGTCGATATCTTTAGCTTGGGCTCTAACTGCGTGCTGCCACTGCTATGCTGTCACCACTGGCACTGGGCCTTAATTTTTGTCACAGCAGGATTTGCGGCCTGACCTCTGTGGAGCAGTGCAGTAGTGTGTCCCCTTTACTTAAGGTCTCGATAGTGGCTAGTGGTAAATACTTATTATCCACCTCCCCCACCTCAGGAAGCTGCTATTTTTTTCCCGGATCTCTTGGCACTGAGTAATGATCTGGAACTGTGGCAGCTCAGCACTGTTCTTCGCAACTTCTTCTTATTTTGAAGTATGCCCCTCGCATGCTGGGCGAGTCCCTTACTCTAGGCCCCCGCTTCCGCGTGTGTCTAGGCCTCAAACTCGGGGGCAGAGTTTTGCCTCAGTGTTTGGCTCCAAGTGTTGGGTTTGATTCCAGGTGTTTCGCTCTGTGCCCACTTGTGTTTAAGGATCACAGGCCTTTTGAGTAACTGCTATGCATTTAGATGCCGGGGCCCTCCCAGGTGTCGGCGGGGTTATTGTTCTGAGGTAGCGCCCCGGTCTCCACTAACCTCAGCCGTGTGCTTATGCTGCTGCGTTTCTGTGGCTGATCCGCTGGTGCTAGGTATCTCTGCTTCTACTCGCCCAGCGCCTCCTCCTCTGATGCCGCCTTCTTCTGTCCGGGTGGATGTGAACTCGAGGTCCCGGCTTCAAATCGGGCCTAGGCCGCAATTTTCCAAGCTCTATAACTTTGTGGCCCTTCAGTCTCCGGGATTCTAGATTAGCTCAATGCTCGTCTGGAGTGTTCCCGCACATTATCCGTGGTGCCGCACTGGGGCATTAACAGGATAAATGATCGGATTGATGATGGGAGGCTCCGACTTTCACAGAGCTCAATCACTCTTCGCCACTTGTCTGGTCGCCGGCCACACCCCCTTCTTCAATATTTTAAGTAAAGCCTCTTCTCTTGATTATCCTATAGCTGCCATAGCATTAGATGCTGAAAAAGCGTTTGACAGAATTGATTGGGATTTTATGTTTCGAGCACTTAAATGCATTGGCTTTCCTGCTCAATTAATTTCTTACATTTCTTTATTATACTCTGATCCTAAAGCATCTATTTTTTGTTAATGGAAAATCTTCTGATTATTTTTCTCTTTTTAGAGGTGTTTGTCAGGGTTGTCCCCTCTCCCCACTTTTATTTATAATTGCCTTCGAACCTTTCTTAACGAAAATTGGATTAGACGATAGAATCTCTGGTTTCAAACTTAGTTCTTCCCATGTAAAATTATCTGTTTACGCAGACGACATCCTTTTATATTGCTCTAATCCTTCTACTTCTCTTCCTGCCTTTATCTCCCAAGTTAATACTTTTTCTCAGCTATCCGGTTATCTCCTTAATTCAGATAAATGTGAGGTTCTCCCTATAAATACTCTTTGTCAGAAACAGGACTTTATTTCCACTGGCTTCTCCTGGAAGACCTCTAAAATTAAGTACTTGGGTTTATGGTTTTCCCCTACTATCCTAGAAACATCTATAGACCGATGGCATCCTCTTTTTCTCTCCTGGTGGGGTCGCCTAGACACTATTAAGATGATGCTTTCTCCACTTATTCTTTATCGTTTATCTATGATTCCAGTCCACATTCCTAATTTCTATTTTAAAAAAATGTATTCCATATTAAACAAATTTCTTTGGATAAATAAATCTCCTCGTATAGCTCTAAATTCTCTCAAAGCCGATAAAATTTCTAGTGGACTTAAGTTTCCAGACTTTAAATACTACCATCATGCTTTCTCTTTGAGGCAATCTTCTTGTTGGTTATCTACTGACCACTGTGTACATCCTCCTCTTCGGCTGAATATTGAGAAATATTTTATTGCTCCTTTTAATTTCGATGAAACTCTAGCTCTTCCTTTCGTCCCCAAGTGATTTCACATACCCACCAAATATTGATGCCTCTCCTTCCTGCTTCTTATCCTGCCCTTACCTCTCTAGATCGACAACCCATTTGGCATAATCATTTTTTATGTATCAAGGATCGTACTATATACTGGAAATCGTGGAGACTCAAAGGTTTACTCTGGATTTCTCAACTGGTTTCTAATTCTGTCCCTCTCTCTTTCTCAGACCTTCGACAAATCTTTTCCTTACCCTCTTCTTGTTAAAGTCAATATGACTCACTTCTTCCTTCTCTCTCACAATATCTTCTTTCCTTATCGCCTTCCCCTAATATTTCTCCAAGATGTTCTACTCTCTTTTCTTTACTTTCCATTAACACGTCTATTTCTTCACTCTACAAAAATTTATTTTTCTCCTCGGACAGGTCCAAGGGAAAATCTGAGTTGGCCTGGGAAAAGGTTCTAGCAGAATGTTGGTCCATTCCATTTTGGTATAAGTTATGATTAAAAATTCATAAAACGTCTAGGGCAGCTAACACATCCCAAACTTTATTTTTTACTTACAAGCGCCTTCTCTTCACTCCTATGACGTTAGCCTCCTTTTCTTCCGACCTCTCTTCAGCTTGTTGGTCTTGTAACAGTGCCTCAGCTGACTTAAAACATATGCTTTTTGAATGTCCCTTCCTTTCCCGTTTTTGGTTATCTGTCCGGTCCCAAATTAACTAGATTTTGAATACCCAAATTCCTTTTTCTATCTCCAATATCTTTTTTGGCTCTTTGTCTCCCGCTTGGCCATACCCTACTCCTTTTCCCTCTTTACTGGATTTGTTAATTGCAATTGCCCTACACTTAATCACATTTAATTGGAAGCATGCTGAGAAAGTTACCTTTCAAGCTTGGTGTAATGCTGTTTGTTTTCATCATAGATTGGATACGCACAATGTTACCACTATATCTCTGTGTATCAAAAGATGGCTACCTTTATGCTCCTACTTAACAGATGTAGCATAAACTTCTTCTATGATAATTAATTCTGTGATGATGTTAAAAAGCCTCCATGAACTCATGTTGTTTAATTATTTCTTTGTCAGCTTTATATATTATGGTATTACTCCTTTCTTCTTTTCTTTCTCATGTACTCCACATTGATGTTTTCTTTGTTTTTATATTATTTTTGATGATGTCTCTGTTGTTAGCTTAGAAATATGATTCAGGTTGTAATTTTCCCTTTCCTCCTCTCGAGTTTCTTACACCTCTCCCTTTCCTCCCCTCCCCACATTCTTAGACATGGTTATGACCTGTTTTGATACTGCACATTAGTATGATTCCTTTATGTACTATCTCTTCTGATACTACTTTTTATGTATGGTATATTATTTATTTCAATAAACTTTAAACTTTAAAAAAAAGAGTTTGTGGAAATGAGTGCAGTGAGAATGAAGTAGATAGGAATTGTGATGATCTCTTGAATGTGTAATGGTTGTGTCCAAGAGTGATATTGTGAGTGGTGATCCTGCAGAATGTGTAGATCTCTATATTTATGTAGGTGTTGGGGAAAATAAACATAGGCTCCTGGTTGATTCAGGAGCCAGAATTACTATGCTTAGCCAAGAACTGTTTTTGGAAACATGGAAGAACAGACTATTTGAGCAACCAGATAGACTGCCTGTCTCATATGAAGGACGTAAGATTGAACTAGGTGGTTACTTGGCCAATATTTTTAAATTCAGGGGAACAGAGAACTTTTGTAAAATGTAGGATTTCCCCAAATGGTGTTGAGAGCTGGTACTAAGGACTAAATTTCAGTAGTTTCCTCAAATACGGTAACTGAGGATTGGATTAAATTATACCCTGGTGTGTTTGCCAAAGACTTAGCCATCAACAAAGGATTTACCCTTGAAATCAAAGTGAAGCAAGGTGCCATATCTGTTACGCATAAGTTAAGAAGTATACAATTTAGTATCCTTAAGAATTTAGAAGAAGAATATATGGGTTGATTCACGCCCTCTTTCCAAGATTACTGAACTGTTGACCATGTTGCGAGGTTCATAGTGGTTTTGAAAGTCGGATATAGCAGCTGCATTTCATCAAGTTGTACTTGAACCTTCATCCAGATATCTCACAACATTTGTGTCTCCTAATCTTGCAGAATGCCTTTTTGGTAGGCAGCCACAGTCTTCGAAAGAATTTGGTTCCAAACGGTTAGAGGAATTAAAGGCTTTTGAGTTACTAGAGAAGATGATCCTATTTTCAAAAGGGTAATATAGATTAGCCAGGAGTGAGGTTTTGTCCTATAAGCAGAAAAGTGTTGAATTTTGAGGGAAAAGATCAAATATCTGGGACATGTTGTGAGACTAATCTGGTCAAAGATATTTTGAATGTTGACAAACCAGGTATTAAGTAATTTATTGGTCTTCGTGAATTTTATTCTAGGTTAACTTCTAAGTATGGGACAAGTGTTAAACCTTTGACGATGTTGTTAAAGAAAACAGTTGTCTTTGCTTGGGACAAATTGTGTGAGTTGTTGGCATGTTTCAAACTATATGGAAGTGTCATCAGTCTGTGTGGTATAGCATGTCTATGCTAAGAACTGATGACAACTTTCTTGTTACAAAGATTTTGCAGTATGATTTTGAAACGTTTCATGCACTAACAAGTAAGAATGTTAGAGTTGATAACTTATCTAGATTTCAAGCTAACCATACAGATGTACCGATTGATGAGGACCAGGATCAAGAAAGTTGTTTCATTGCTGCTGTTAATTGGGAAGAGATGTGTACAGTGAGTGAAAAAGACTGAATTGGAGAATTGAACAACAATGTTCTTCTTTCCCAAGTTATAAGTTGTGTTGTGAATGGTTGGCCAAAAGGAAGAAGTGTGCATTATTCTTGTCAAACGTTTGTCAAGGTAGAGACAGAACTTATGGTTGAAGATGGTGTTCTTACGCATGGGGGAAAATCTTCAGATTGGAATTATCTAAGGTTCATATGAAGGTCATCTAGGAAAGTCACTCTTCAAATGCAAGATACATTAAGTATTTTGGTGACCCAGCATGGATCGACAAATTGATGAATTTGTGATTGGTTGTATTGTATACAATAGTTGTCAGAAAGTTGAAAGTGAGGAGTACTCCACTAAACCTATTGAATGCCCATCCAAAACTTTAGCAATAGTAGGCATAGATTTGGTGGGTCCTTTGAATGTTTTACTGAATCATTCCTAGTGTGCTGTAGTTCTAAAAGATTACGACTCAAAGTGGCCTGAAATTTGTTTCATGAGTGAACCCTATTCTTAAGGGGCAATTTAATTTTTAAAAGCTGTATTTTGGAGAGAAGGTTTTCCTTCTTTACAGGTTTCTGATAATGGGGTCCAGTTTATAAGTGAGGAATTTCAATAATTTTTAAAGCACGGTGACATTAAACATGCGATGAGTTCAGTATATCATCTTCAAACCAATGGTTTAACTCAGCAGATGAAATGTGCATTGGTTGAATGTGTTCAATGGGATGTAGGGAACAGAAGGGTGGTTAATAATGCCACACGTTCAATGTTGTGGTTTTATCACACTACACCATAGTCCTCTGCTAAAGTTTTGTCTTTTGAATCTTTGGGGAGGATGAAAGCTATTAACTAAGATTTGTGCTAGTTGGTTCTCTAAGTGGGCCAGGCAAGGTATATTGGGTGACACTGATGACACTGAATGTTTTCTAAAGAATAATGTGAGTCAAGCACAGGCTAAATGGAAAATATATTTTGATGCAAGGAAAAGAGTATATGATCATCATTTTGCAGTTAGAGATATTGAAAAAGAATACAAATTCCTGTTCATACAAGAAAAGGAGGCGTGAAATATGGTCGTGAATCTCTTATGGGGTAACCCAGTATCCCTCAGAACCTGGGCAGTATATTTTAGTAAAAAACAATGGTTCTGCCGGGTATATACAAAACTGTTTTAGATCATCTATCAATCTCTAATTTCTTTAACATCAATGCATCATCATATTCCAAATCAGATAAAGTTATTTGCCTAGATTTATATATATGGTTCCAAAACCAAACCAAACCAAAAGAAGAAGGTGAAAAGAGGTTTTTTAATCACCCAGTCACCTGAGTCGTTACTTTCTTCTTATTTTGACCCAATCATAAATGCATAGAAAAACAATCTTTACATATTATTTTACAAAAAACGGCGCAGCAAGAACAATTGAGTAAATTGTGACAATTCGTGCATAAGTGAAAAAGTGCAATATATACAAGTGATTAAACAATGGGGATAAGGGTAGTGATCAGTTCAATAGGCCAGATATTTTATAAATTCTAAAAACATGTAGTCCCGTGTGCTTGATTATTTAGCTATTTTATCCTGGATTCAATTAACTGGTCCTGTGTTTTAAAGTCGTCGACGTTTCGACCCTAATAACGCCTGATTTGCAGGTCTATACGGGTCTTCCGCAGGACAGGAACAAGGGTATGGGAGTGAGCGCCTGTCAATAGAATGGAAAGGGTTTGGTTTTATGATCTGCACTAATTAAAATAACATTTAAAATTCGCCTAGGCGATTAGGGGTTAAGGAACTCACCCAATATTCTAGTGGTAGACTACTTTTCAGTATGTCTTGTTTCAAATTTTCATCAGATTGGATTAGATCCGATTAATCTGTAGGATATAATATGACTTTCAGGATGGGTTTTATTTTTTACAGTCATAATCGTGGTTAGTGCTTTACATGTTTCACACTTACCCAGATAAGTTATTTCCGGATAATCAAGCTCATATTACTCAACGTGATTCTCCATCTCTTTAGACCTTGGCTTGTTTATATTTTGATCAGTCATCAACCGTGTGTAAATCAAGTTAAGTATCCATTACTAGGAGCTGTATTTACTATATATAAGCAAAAAAGTCAAATTTTCGCCATACCAACTTACCGAATCAACTTCGGTGTCTGTTGGTCACCCTCAACTCAATTATTCAGTCGCATCATGTTGGGTGATCTAAAGTTAAGAGGAAGATTGGTGTCATTATGCATGGGCGGATCTAGCGGATCTCGCGTACGCGAACTTGCGGATTTACGGATTCGCAATCCGCGAAGATCCGCGAACTCTAGCGGATTTGCGGATTTTCCCGTTTTTTGTGTTGGCGCGCGTTCGCGCCGATTTTGGGACAAGTTCGCAATTGCGAACTTACTTTTCGGCTCGCAACGGCCGCGACTATGTTGTTTCTACGTCTGGTTTATCATCACAGGTTCACAGCACCCTCTGTTTCACCACTGCCACCCTCTGGGACACCCATGCCACCCTCTGGTACATCCTCACTGCCACCCATTAGGTTTATTTATCACTGTAGATTATGGTGGTTGAAAAAAGCAAGCACACCTGCCCTTCTTCAACTGCCATCAATTAATTTGTGTTTCATTAATGTGTCAGTAATTTTGAAAGTTCCAGTCTGGCTGGCACCTGCTTCCTTCCTTATCTGTAATTTGCTTTTTGTTGCACTGAAAAAAAAAATTCACAGGACCTTTATGGTCTACTTGTAGCTATTCTATGAGCCTGCTGTTTGGGTCATAGCAGGGTCATAGAATAGTTGCAAACTCTGGAGGGGCCCATCAGGAAGCACTACCTTGAATGTTACTAATGTTAAGTTTGAACTTTTGCACCTGCTCATTGCTTTCAGTTTAGCTAAAATCGTTTTTTTCTGCAATTTCGCGCGTTTTTTGGGGCGCGAATCCGTGCGAGATCGATTTCGGAAGCCGCGAATACGTGCGAATACAAAAGTGTTTTTTTTGCGACGTGTATGTTCGCGTGATCTTGCGCGTGTTCGCGAGGCGCTTCTAGCTATACGTTTGCCAAGTTACCCTATCGGTCGTACACGGGCGCGGCCATCTTGTTGGCGTGACGTGATTCCGTTTCCGGCCGCTATGTGTAATCTCGCAAAGTGTGCTGCTCGCTAGTACAATTTCGCGCGTACTCGCAAGGAAAATCTCGCGCGAACTTACCCACGCGGTCGTGAACGGGCGCGGCCATCTTGTTTCTCATTCATTGCTATGGTTCTGGGCATGCTTTCTCTATCCTCTCTCAATCTCTGCCATCCTTTGCTTGTTTGAAGTTTTTTTGATCTAATTTTACTTATTATCTATCCCTCTATTTTTCTAGCTCTATATTTTTGTGTTTTCTGCAGCTTTTAGTTACTTTTAAACTACTTTTTTAAACTCTTTTCTTTTCTTCTTCACTATTCTATTTCTTGTTTATCATTTAACTCTATTTCTGCCCAGACCATGGTAAAGGGAGCCGGGAAGCACCCTGAGAAGGGGAAGGGTCCCGCACCCCGTGCCCGACTCCCGTGCGGGCGTTTAAGGGGGGAGCAAGTGGTCCCGAGGGAGATCTTCAGCGCGGAGGAAGTGGCGGCACTGATCTTCCACGTCCAGCTCCGCCTCCCCAAGAAGATCCTGGGAGGCGGCAAGATCGCGACTGGCTATGGCATCCGGGAGCGTCGCAAGCGGTGGGAGAAGGTGTGCCGGGCCATGTACAAGATCTCTGGGGTCCGGCGCACATATAACCAGGCCACCCACCGCTGGACCGATGTCATGGACGGGGAGCGGGACTTGCTGGACGCGCTCGGCGTAGAGGTCCCCGGGCTTGGTGAGTAGTAGTAGTAGTACATTTACTACTCTGTTTTATCCTGCTCTGTTATTTGCAAATCTTTGTTCTTTACCAAGAGCAATAATGCTGCCGATTACATTGAGGTAAATTATATTTCAAAATCTTCTATGCATTTCAGGTGCACTGCTCTCCTTCTCAGTAGCCTTGCTTGCTACTATGCTTCTTTGTTTTGTATGTTGTGTTCAGAAGCATTTCATTGGCCTGAGAAATTATGTATGAGTGTAGTGTAAAGATAAGAACTGCGTAATGCTAGACAGTAAGGGTCATATTTTCAATTACCGGCGCATCCCTGCAAAGTAGCAGGGATGCGGCAGTAATTGTGTGCCATGCCACCACCACCCATTGGCCCAAAACGTCACAGAAGCCTTACGCATCTGTGCCGTAAAGGCAGCGCATTGCTGGAGTTGCGTGCCAACGATGGCGCAGCTCCAGCAATGCTCTGGGGTACCCTATCTCCCCAATGCTGCATCAAGCCGTACGTCGGCTTCAAGCGCGCAGGGTTTGAGTCATGCATCATTGTCCTAAAAGTGACTGATTGACATCTTGTCGATTTCCCTCAGCCACTTTTAGGATTCGTTCCTGCGCAGGTACGCCCTCCCTTGCGCCGGAACGCCCCCTGATGGCGCAGGGCTTTACAACGTGATGCATCGCCCATATGCCCATATGTGTTTTTTTTTTATATATACGCCGCACCAACACCATGGCGAGTCTTTTGTTCTGCCGCTGCGTCACAAAAGGCACGCAACAATGGAGGAAAATGAGCCGCAACTTCCGCAAGGGACTTCTAAATCAGCCCCAACAGACTGAAGTCCAGTCCTTCCTTTAGACACATGGCTATAAGAAGAAATAGTGGCGGTGGTGGCGGGTGGATTGATAGTTTGAGTATTCACTGATCTGCAAGCAGGATGGACTTTGTCTGTCACTTCGCGTGCTGCGCACTGCTGCCTGCAGTGCCAGGCCTAGGCAAACCTCTTTAGTAGTCTGTTTATTGAGTTACATAGGAACTTTCTAAGTCAACGTTCCGCAAATCAGGCAATACGAATAACGTAGTATACCACATGAGATAGATCCCGTGGAATAGTTGTCTATCTATTTGCTATTTTTCCAAAATATTTTGTTATTGTTCTTTTGAAATGTTTGATTTGGTTGAAAAATCTCATCCATGTTTTCTGGTTTTTCTTTCTTTCATGTTGTACATCAGCTCCCCCCAAGGGCAAGAGGACACAGGAGGAGGGTGCTGAGGATGCAGGCCAGGATCGGGCAGGCGAGGGCTCCTTTGCTGGCCCCAGTAAGTTTACATTTTAATAAACAGTACCTATTTTTTCCTAGCGTTCCTCATTCAATTTTTTCTAAATCGTCTTTGATCTTCTTGTAGACTGGATATAAATTCTTATCCTGCCTCGAATATGACTCCCTGTGGTATTACTAGACTATTCTTATTAGTCTGTCTGTGTAGCTAACTAAGATTGGACATTTGGCAATTCCATTGGACTCCCATTATATTCAGCAATACCTCTATGCACTGTCTCCTTACTGACTAGATAGTGTGGCAGAGTCATTCAGCTCCCGAAGTCACCGATTATAGATCCCCAATGATCTCTAGATTATCGTACGCAGGACAAGAGAGTAGTACGGAGTCACAGCACAGTCAAGAAGTGTCAGAGGCACTCATGCTTGCAAAAATTCCAAAACCTTTAGCTCATCCACTCTAGTCTGGAGGAACAAAAACCACAGAGTCTATTTAAGTTTAAAAGCTTTATTAAAAGTAAACACATTTATTAAAATCTACTTTGTCATAAAACTATTTAACTGAAAATGGAAAAGTGGTTAGTGCTTACGATAAATTGGACACATTTCTTGTGGTCGAGCCGAGCTCTCACCTGGTTTGAACTTGATCCTGGTCGTGTTCTTAGGAGTCAAGCTTCTGTCTGTTAGGAGAAAAAGTGGTGCGTGTTAAAAATCAAAAGCAAGCATTCATCAGTTGTGCATAAAAGTGCAGCAAGACAACAGCCTTCCCTGGAAAATGGGACATTTTTACTATGGAGTAGACAGTCACAAATTATTACATTGTATTCTGTTTTTTTAACATTTCTCCTAGACCAAATATTATATAGTAGTGAGTGGTGTATTCTAACATTCTTAAATGTACTTCGTAGGTGTAACATCTGGTGACGGGGCCAGCGCGGAGGTGGCTGTGTTGGGCGAGGTCTCAGAGGACTCTGGGGAGGAGGCGGTGCAAGAGCCGGCGGACGGTCCTGTGGGGGTTCAAACGGTGGTGGCGGAAACAGGTAAGCTATATATTCCTTACTTATTGAGATTGAAGACTGCATAGTGTGCTTTCTGCACGGGTGTATTACAATTACAAATCAACCAGGTAGTAGCCTCCTCGAAATGTACTTCGACTTAGCTGTGAAGTTTTTGGTGAGAAGAATCCCAATAAGTTCTTAGACGAACGTGATGGATGGGATGAACGAAAAGCGAAAGAAGGGTGTAAGTAAGTGGGACGCGAACTTGTATGATGGCTGGCAAAGAAGAACGATATGTGTTTGCTTGGCCCATTCCAGCTGACGCTTCGTCCATCAATGTGGTGACCACTGACAGAAGACACCCTGTCCACTGCCTGCCTGGCGGATGTTGACTGAAACCCGGCCTGTAATTATTGAACGGAAAACAGGAAGTGCTATTACAATACCACTGATAAATAAATAAAAGGTATGTACGCTGTGTGGTTCAAAAAGTGACACTTTGATTTCCCTAATAGACAGTACAATATTTTTGAAATTGCGTGCTCTGTCTGAGTCACCTTTTTAAGGATCAATAAGTATGGCCAAAATATTTTAGCGGATCTTTCCCCTCAAGGTAGGTGTACTACTGTGTTTTAGAACAAAATTTGACCTTCCCAGCAATGCTCCCACCAAGACCCTTACTAAAGCCAGTCGCAAAAATGTAGAAGAACCCCAATCAGATCTCCAAAAACGATGCCTAGCAGAAAAATGGTTACAAAACGTACTTTGAAAGTAACAGTAGGCCCAAATACAGACCGTGGATTGTATTCAAAACACTTGCAAGCAAGCAAAAGTATCCATAGCCAGCATCGCTCCAACAGTGCTCTACAACAACAGAACTGCGTTGCAATAGAACCCCCCGAAACACATGCAATCCTGCTGCTAGGGCTAACCCTAACGAACCCTAACTTACAAAAAGTGCCAAAACTGGTGTTTCCTTATGGATTTTGTCCAACAAACTTCTATCCGGTATTAGACCTTCCCAGGAATGCCCCAGGCAAGACCCGCCAACCCACCCGCAAAAAAACACCCGACAACACCCCCAAACAGCGAAAAAGCTAAATCTCATACTTACAATGTCTCTCGGCCTTCGGTCCAAACGCGGCGCTGTGCAGCTAGGTCATCATCATCATCATCAATCATCATAACTCCTGTTTTCCACCACGGATTTCCTGAAAAGCAAATGCAATCAAGATTAGACTGTCGCAGCAGTGCTTCGACAGAGACCCCGGCCGCAACCCACCCACGAACAGCAGGAAGCCTCCCAAAACGCTACATTGAGCAAGATGTCAGAAGAAATAGCAAAAAAAGGCTGTTCCTTATGGATTTTGTCCAAAACACTTCTATCCGGTATTAGACCTTCCCAGGAATGCCCCAGGCAAGACCCGCCAACCACCCGCAAAAAAACACCCGACAACACCCCCAAACAGCGAAAAAGCTAAATCTCATACTTACAATGTCTCTCGGCCTTCGGTCCAAACGCGGCGCTGTGCAGCTAGGTCATCATCATCATCATCAATCATCATAACTCCTGTTTTCCACCACGGATTTCCTGAAAAGCAAATGCAATCAAGATTAGACTGTCGCAGCAGTGCTTCGACAGAGACCCCGGCCGCAACCCACCCACGAACAGCAGGAAGCCCCCCAAAACGCTACATTGAGCAAGATGTCAGAAGAAATAGCATAAAAAAGGCTGTTCCTTATGGATTTTGTCCAAAACACTTCTATCCGGTATTAGACCTTCCCAGGAATGCCCCAGGCAAGACCCGCCAACCACCCGCAAAAAAACACCCGACAACACCCCCAAACAGCGAAAAAGCTAAATCTCATACTTACAATGTCTCTCGGCCTTCGGTCCAAACGCGGCGCTGTGCAGCTAGGTCATCATCATCATCATCAATCATCATAACTCCTGTTTTCCACCACGGATTTCCTGAAAAGCAAATGCAATCAAGATTAGACTGTCGCAGGCTCGCAGCAGTGCTTCGACAGACAACAAAAATTACCCACAAACACCCGGAACCCCGCCAAAGAGCACCTCAAAGGCAAGCAAGTCAGCAAAAACGGCAAGAAATTTCCACCTCATATTTGGTCCAAAACACTTTTGTCCATTATTAGAGCTTCACAGCAATGGGCCCAAATCCGTCAACTCACCCGCAAAGAAGTACAACACCCCCACAAGTGCTGAGTCTTTCTTCATTGGGCGTAATCCAGCACTCTGCTTGGAGGGAAATCGCAGTCTGGAGGAGGAGGATAGAGGAGCATGTTCTTCAGAACTTGTGAACCTGAGGAATGTAGACTGCGGCACCTTCAAATCAATAAGCAAACAAGTGAAGACAGTTCTGATGATGGTCTTGTTTTTGGGATTAGGTGATTAAAGTTTGAATTAAATTAACTGTGCAAAACAAAGAAAGAGAGACACAAAGCACACAGGAATAAAAGTGAATAAGGACGAAAAAGAAAGTTCTTGATTGATTGTCTCATTTTCAGGGCTCGGTGTCAGGGAATAAGAACAAGATTTCGTCATCATACTCTGCGAATTCAGGCTGGATGAGGTCAGTGCCACCGAACAGAGAAAAAATCCCCTCATCTACGTTGCCGTCCTCCTCGTCTTCATGCGGCGTGCTTTCTCGTACTTTGTAATCTGGTGGTATGAGGTGCTGATTCATCTTGATCATTGTCAGCCGCTCCACATTTTTGGGCGAGAGGCGGCTCCGTTTGGGAGTTACAATGCCACCAGCAGCACTGAAAACACGTTCAGAAGACACACTTGCGAGTGGGCAAGACAAATAGTTTATAGCCAGGTTGGAGAGCTGTGGCCACAATTGTTTTTTACCATGCCAATACTGCAATGGCTCCTCATTAAGAAAGACCTCTGTTGAGTCATTCAGATAGTCCTGCACCATCGACTCAAGGTCATCAACTGTTCCTCCACTTTGCTTACTTTTTGCTGTGCCTGTGACATTTTTTCGAGAACCATACCCCATCAAACTTAGCCAATCCTCCTCCGCAGCCACTGTTAGTGTTGTCATTGTGTGTGGTGCAGATGATCCAGTTGCCGGTGTCTTTAACGGCTGAGAGGTCACTTGTGCCCCAGCCACAGGTGCAGAAGTGGATTCTTGTGGCTGGGGATGGCCTGCTGATGCTGATGCTGATGTACTGGCTTCTCCTTCAATAACCTGCCGTTCTTTTTCAAACCTCTTGGCTGACCAGGCTAACCAATGTTTGTACTTTTGAACATCTGCATCAGCAAAAGGAAAGAATGCTTTGTCTGCCAGCGCCTTTTTGTAGCGTGGATCCAGAATAGTAGCACAAATGTAATGCTGTTCTGAGTTGATCATTTTAAGACGTTCCTCACCACGTAGGCGCTCTAATAATTTCTGAGACAAAATAAAATGGTCTTTTTTTTTTTCATCTTTTTCAAACTCAGAAGACACCGCCATCAGTTGGTGCTCCAGCATGCACAACAATGGGATAGCTTTTCCCAAATTACAGTTCTCCTGGCTGACTGCACGCGTGAAGAACTCAAAAGGACGAAGCATGTCTGTCAGGCTTTTAACTATGTCCCATTGCGCCGCACTCATCCGCAGGTCCTCCTTCTGAGATGTACCCTCTGTGAAGAAATAGTGATCGAGTACCGTATACTGCTCATACAGACGCTCAAGCATGTAGAAGGTTGAGTTCCAACGTGTTGCCACCTCCTGGATGAGTGCTTTCACTGGCATTCCACGTTGAAGTAGCAGTCTCCTCAGATGCTTCCGGGCCTTAAAAGAATGGCTGAAATGGTTGCACATTTTGCGGCAGGTGGCCATTACCTCGAACGTTGTACTGTCTTTATCACTCAAGAATTTTTGAACTACCAGGTTGATACAGTGCGCCAAACACGGCACTCTAAAATAGTGACCCTGCAACATGGCCTTAACTACATTGGCGCCATTATCCGTGGAAACATAACCAATCTTGCGTTTTATGGGGGATAGCATGTTCAAGACCTTTTTGTCAAACTCTTCCAAAAGGTTTTCTGCTGTGTGACTTTTCTCCAAGCCAAACATGGCTAGTGTTGCATGTTTCCGAGCAGCTTTGAAAACTTTGTCCGGGTCAACACCTGCGTTTAGCTTTGCTTTAACACCTGAAAAAGAGACCCAGTGTGCAGTGATGCACATGTAATCAGCGCCTGCGCCACTGGTCCACATGTCTGTTGTCAGATGTATTGTGTGAACAGCACTCTTCTGCAAAGCTGCCCCAATCGCCTCCAGCACATCTTCATGTAGTGCTGGAACCGCAACTCTGGCAAAATAGAACCGGCTCGGAACCTTCCATTTAGGGCAGAGCGTTGCCACTAATTCAAGAAAACCTACTGCTTCTACAAAAGAAAAAGGTAGAAGGTCCACAGCTAGCATTTTAGCCAGCTTAGTGTTATACAGACGCGTCAGTGGGTGGTTGCGTTCATATGGCACGTCTGAAGTAAGCATTGTTCTAATGTTGCCCTGGACCAAGCATTTACGGGCTGATAATGACTTCGTTGACCCAATTTTGCTCGCTGGTGAACTTTTGTGCGTTGGTGTCTCACTCGCTCCAACACTCTTAGTGTGCCTCACATTGGGTGTGCTGCTGACAGGGGTACTGGGTGTAAGGGAAGTGTTTGACACGTCTTCTTCCTGCTCGTCATCATCAGACGAAACATCAACGTTTCCTTGAATTTGGCCTGTCTTGATCGCATCTAGGTGCGCAAACCATTTGACAGTGTGCTGTCTCCTAAGATGACCTCTCTGGCCTCCGGTACCATAGTTGGTACCTGGCTTACCACGACTAACTGCTTGCTTACAAATGGTACAAATGGCAAACTTTGGATTTTTTGGACAAACTGTAAAGAAGTCCCAAACTGGGGACTTGAAGTGTCTGTGGGACATGGAGGAGGCGGCGATACTGGTGGTGGTGGTCATGAAGCTAATGCCAGATGAAGTGGAGGATCTGGATTGCCCAACTTTTGTACGTTTTGCACTTTCACCGCCACTAATTAAGGTCGAGGTTGACGGAGGTCTCTTCTTGCCAGAAAGAAATATGGAAGCGGGACGAGTTGGTGTACTACTTAACTCCAATGATTGTGGTGTTTTCACTGCCTCCTCATCGACAACATCATCATCATCATCATCACACTCAGCAGCTCTTCGGGCTAGGGTCAAAATGTCTGTTTGCTGCATGCCCGCTGGGGCTGTAGTGACCTTTATGATGACTGGGTCGTCGTTGGCAGAGTCTTCATCAGCAGCAGTATCCGCCACTTCTTGTTGAGACTCATCACACTCCATAACTCTGAGACTTTGGACGAGCTTCCTTTTACGCTTAACTACCTTTGTTGGATCATGGTGTGCCTCACTCTCAGACGGCTGTGGTGCTGGTTCCCAAGTTTGATCCGTATCATCAGAAGGAGTTGTGCTTGAAGAGGATGTAGACACCACCCTTGATCTCTTCCTTGCTAGGGGTGTGGAAGACAATGACGGATCATCAGGAGGAGTGGCTTCCTCAAATGATACCTCGCCTTGATTGTCGATTTCCTGATGTGCCCCAACTTCGGGAGGAACAACTATTGTGGGCACTTGTTGTGACCCTCCATGCACCTCTGCTTGCGCATCTCCTTGCGCTGCCTCTCCTTCCACATGTACTTGGGCTTGTACTTGCACATGTGATTGTTGTTGCGGCAGTGGTTGTTCAACACTCGTCAGATGAGCTACAACAACCTGTGTTGATTGAGGGACATTGCTGCTGCTTTCTTGCGATGAGCCAACATCACTGGTCGATGGTGATTGAAGAACTCTACTGGCTGCCTCTGCAGCACTCAAGGGCTTGGACTTAAGTTGGCGTGGTGGTGGTGGTGGCACTGAGCCCAATGGAGCGGGGGTGCTGCTGCCAGCTTGGTCCCCAGCAGATCCCGCTGCTGCTGCTGCAGGCATACTTTTTTTTTTACTCCCAAAAAAAGGGGCGGGCGGCACACCAGTGTCCTTGGTAACTTGCTTCTTCTGCTCCTTACTGGCACCTTTCTTGCTAGAGGAGCTACGGGTTACTTTTTTTGGGGCCATCTTCTTCAGAGCAGGTCAGCAGGCAGCAGTTGCACGAGTTGCAGAGGGTTCTGTGTCCAGACGTGACGTCGCGTGACGTTATGCTGCACACACCGCTGCAGGACTTCTTCCTGGCACTGGTGGTTCTCTTGAGTCTTCTTGTGCACCTAAAAGCAATGGAAGACAGAGGAACATCAGTTCAGTTATACACCCCAAAAAATCGACAAAACACAGAAAAATGAGCACAATCCCATGCCATCCATGATGTTTACATTGAAGACACCCCACAGAAAGACTAGGGACATGCAAGTATGCAACACTCACTACCCCTGGGCATAATGGATGAAAAGTAGGCAAAATAAGTGCAGGCCTCAGACACTGCCTCTCCTCAAAATGGCCCCCTTACACCCCAAGCACATGTTGCCTGTACCAGCCAGCACTCAAGATGGCCACCACCACCACCCACATGGCCAGTCCACATCAACAGTACACCCCCAAAAAACAGAAAAACAGCCAGAAATCACCACAATCCAATGCCATCCATGATGTTTACATCAAAGAGAGTGAGACCACACCACAGGCACACTCAGTCCATGCACCACCACCACCCCTGGGCAAGCAAAAGGCCACACCAGCAGCCCCCCAAAAACGACAAAAAACAATAAAATAAGCACAATCCCAGCCCATCCATGGCCTCAATTATGTTTAAATTCAAGAAGACACCCCACAGAAAGACTAGGCCCATGCAACACTCACCACCCCTGGGCAAAGGGCCACACCAGCAGGCCCAAAAAAACGACAAAAAACAATAAAATCTGCACAACGCCACAGAGCTTCAATGGACGGACCACAGCTGCGTCCACTTCACCTTCAAGAGAACGACGACCCACCAACACCAGCGACAGGCCGCCCGCAGAAGCTGGAACAAGATCACAGCAGACCAGCTCGCCATCTCCCTGAGCCAGCACCCTCCTGCCAGCTCAGCGAACCCCAGCCAGGCCGCCGACAACCTCACGAAGTGGATCAGCAACTGCGCGGACGAACTCGCCCCTCTGAGGACCCCGCCTAGCAGACACGGCAGCAAGAAGGCCCCATGGTTCACCGACGAACTCAAGAGCTCCAAGAAGAACTGCCGAGCCCTCGAGAAAGTCTGGAAAAGGGAACCGACACCGGACAACAGGACCTCCTACAAACTTGCCACCCGGAAACACCACCAGCTGATCCGCGCCGCCAAGAAAACAGCATTCAAGGACCGGCTGGACAACAACGCACACAACTGCAAGGAACTCTTCAACATCGTGAAAGAGCTTTCCAACCCCAGCGCAGGAAACAACGACATCACCCCATCGCAAGACCTCTGCAACTCCCTCGCTTCATACTTCCACAACAAGATCACGGACATATACAGCAGCTTCAACAACCAACCAACGCTCACCAGGACCGAACAACCACCCCCCACCACCACCCTCCTTGCCTGGACCCCGATCAGCACCGAAGACACCATCCGCACGATGAACTCCATCCACTCCGGATCACCGACCGACCCCTGCCCTCACCACGTCTTCAACAAGGCCGACGCTGTCATCGCACCCCACCTGCGAGACATCATCAACACCTCCTTCGACACCGCCACCTTCCCTGAGAGCTGGAAACACGCCGAACTCAGCGCCCTACTCAAGAAACCAACAGCGGACCCCACCGACCTCAAGAACTACCGCCCCATCTCGCTTCTCCCGTTTCCAGCCAAAGTCATCGAGAAGACCGTCAACAAGCAGATGGCCGCCTTCCTCGAGACGAACGGATCCCTCGACCCCTCACAGTCCGGCTTCCGAGCCAATCACAGCACCGAGACCGCCCTCATCGCCGCCACCGATGACATCCGAGCACTGATGGACAATGGAGAAACAGCGGCCCTCATCCTCCTAGACCTCTCCGCGGCATTCGACACGGTCTGCCACCGCACCCTAGTGCAGCGCCTCAGCGACGTCGGAATTCAGGAGAAGGCACTGGAATGGATCATCTCCTTCCTCGACGGAAGAACACAGAGAGTCCGCCTGCCACCGTACAAGTCAGAGGCCTCCGAAGTCATCTGCGGCGTCCCCCAAGGATCATCTCTGAGCCCCACCCTCTTCAACGTCTACATGAGCCCCCTCGCGGCCATCGTACGGAAACACAACCTCAGCATATTCTCCTACGCCGACGACACCCAGCTGATCCTCTCCCTGACCAACGACCCCGCCGTTGCCAGAGCCAACCTGCACGAAGGGATGAAAGAGGTAGCCGAGTGGATGACGACCAGCCGCCTGAAACTGAACTCAGACAAGACGGAGGTCCTCATCCTGGGCTCTTCACCCTCCGCCTGGGACGACTCCTGGTGGCCACCTGCCCTGGGCACCGCACCCAAACCGACAGACCACGCACGCAACCTGGGCTTCATCCTGGACTCCTCCCTCTCCATGACGAGACAAGTCAACGCCGTCTCCTCGTCGTGCTTCAACATCCTGCGCATGCTACGAAAGATCTTCTGGTGGATCCCCACCGAGACCAGGAAGACCGTCACCCAGGCCCTCGTCACCAGCCGTCTGGACTACGGCAACGCCCTATATGCCGGTACCACCGCCAAGCTCCAGAAGAGACTCCAGCGGATCCAGAACGCCTCAGCCAGACTCATCCTCGACATCCCACGAACCAGCCACATCTCCGGACATCTGAGAGACCTTCACTGGCTCCCCGTCAACAAAAGAATCACCTTCCGCCTCCTCACCCACGCACACAAAGCCATACACGACCGAGGCCCGAGCTACCTCAACAGCCGAGTCAACTTCTACGCTCCCAAGCGCCACCTCCGATCAGCCAACCACGCCCTCGCCGCCGTCCCCCGCATCCGAAGAGCGACTACAGGAGGAAGGTCCTTCTCCTACCTGGCCGCCAAGACCTGGAACTCCCTCCCGACCGACCTGCGCCTGACCCAAGACCACCTCTCCTTCAGGAAGAAGCTGAAGACCTGGCTATTCGAGCAGTAGCGGCACCCCCCCCCCAGCGCCTTGAGACCCTACGGGTATGTAGCGCGCTTTATAAGTGTCACTGATTGATTGATTGACAATCCCAGCCCATCCATGGCCTCAATAGAGTTTAAATTCAAGAAGACACCCCTCAGAAACACTAGGCCCATGCAACACTCACTACCCCTGGGCATAAGGGATGAAAAGTAGGCAAAATAAGTGCAGGCCTCAGACACTGCCTCTCCTCAAAATGGCCCCCTTACACCCCAAGCACATGTTGCCTGTACCAGCCAGCACTCAAGATGGCCACCACCACCACCCACATGGCCAGTCCACATCAACAGTACACCCCCAAAAAACAGAAAAACAGCCAGAAATCACCACAATCCAATGCCATCCATGATGTTTACATCAAAGAGAGTGAGACCACACCACAGGCACACTCAGTCCATGCACCACCACCACCCCTGGGCAAGCAAAAGGCCACACCAGCAGCCCCCCAAAAACGACAAAAAACAATAAAATAAGCACAATCCCAGCCCATCCATGGCCTCAATTATGTTTAAATTCAAGAAGACACCCCACAGAAAGACTAGGCCCATGCAACACTCACCACCCCTGGGCAAAGGGCCACACCAGCAGGCCCAAAAAAACGACAAAAAACAATAAAATCTGCACAATCCCAGCCCATCCATGGCCTCAATGGTGTTTAAATTCAAGAAGACACCCCTCAGAAACACTAGGCCCATGCAACACTCACTACCCCTGGGCATAAGGGATGAAAAGTAGGCAAAATAAGTGCAGGCCTCAGACACTGCCTCTCCTCAAAATGGCCCCCTTACACCCCAAGCACATGTTGCCTGTACCAGCCAGCACTCAAGATGGCCACCACCACCACCCACATGGCCAGTCCACATCAACAGTACACCCCCAAAAAACAGAAAAACAGCCAGAAATCACCACAATCCAATGCCATCCATGATGTTTACATCAAAGAGAGTGAGACCACACCACAGGCACACTCAGTCCATGCACCACCACCACCCCTGGGCAAGCAAAAGGCCACACCAGCAGCCCCCCAAAAACGACAAAAAACAATAAAATAAGCACAATCCCAGCCCATCCATGGCCTCAATTATGTTTAAATTCAAGAAGACACCCCACAGAAAGACTAGGCCCATGCAACACTCACCACCCCTGGGCAAAGGGCCCCACCAGCAGGCCCAAAAAAACGACAAAAATCAGCACAATCCCAGCCCATCCATGGCCTCAATGGTGTTTAAATTCAACAAAACAGTTGTATCATGCACCCATAACCAACCCTGGTCCTACTGGATACTGTGGCTACCCACAATATAATTTATTTAATTTTCTGAAAAAGTTCCAAAATTGTACTTGCAGCAACTGTAATGCCCCAAACAAACTTACTTGTGAAAGTTGATTTCTAATCCAAAAGTGATCCAAAGACAGTCAAAAAGGCCTCAAATCCAAATATCCAGCAGCACCCACAAAAAGTAATCCTTCCAGCTCCAGATCCAAATGAAAGTGACCAGGAGATGGACAAAGCACTGGGAGGAGCCTGCTGGACAGGAACAGGAAGTTGGAGACTGTGGGGCACTTCCTTCCCCCCCCCCCCCAAAATGGACTCCTTGCAAAAAGAAAGGCCATGCAAATGTCAACCTGAGGAGTGATTCTGATAAAAATCATCATTTTCTGAAGGTTTATCCTGTTTGCTGGTGATTTTCTTGTGCGAAATTGCAAAATCTCTACTTCGCAAGTGCGAGATTGTTCCTTTCCGCCGCAACTACGTGTTCGCAATTGCGAACTCTCGCGAGATGTGCTGTGCAAGGTAGCAAGCCGCGATTACGTATTCGCGGGAGCCAAACTCCCGCGGGAACACGCAGCAAGATCCAAAATGGCCCAGCACTCTCAAAATATGATCGAGAAAAACAACTCGGCAAACGCTAAATGACGGAAAGTGAACGCCGTGCACCACGCCGCGCGCCGCAACCAAGCAAAAAATCCGCCGCGAGCGGATTCACGGATTTTCGACAAATTCGCGAGCGTTCGCGGATTGCGAATTTGCCGAAAATCCAAAAAATCCGCGAGCGGAGCGGATTTTACGCCCATACTTAGGTGTCATTACCAAAGCTGGGCGTCCATTCCACCGACATGTAATCCAATCTTAAAAAGTAGCTAGAGGAAATTAGGCTCACCGATAGAGATAACTTTCAACCAGCTCACGGTCACCGTGCTGACGAGTGGCGTTTCCGCATACAATCGTCTACCCGGAAGTCTGACGGGTCATTTAGCTCAGCGCCTCTAACGCGAGGACGTTACGTCGTTGCTAAGCTACCAGGCGCCACATATTTCCAAGGGTGAAGACGCAACGTCGTTGCTTAGTTACCAACCGCTCTGTTGGTCTATACAAGTCGGCATGTTGACGTCATGCGCGTCAAGGCATCAGCACATTGTGCGTGTATGTTCTTAATGTTGAAGCGAATGTGGGATTACCAAGTCAAAACTGATTAGATTTAATCAAATGTTAAAACAGGCAGTGAGTATCGGGCTAGTTGGTCAATTAGGGGCTTTTTGATGAATAGAATTGTATAGACACGCCATTAATGTGAGATAGACCAAAATATTCACTTCTTATGTGTACATTCTCAATTGAAGCAGTCAGATCTAAGACTAAAATATTCATTTCTTATCTGTACATTCTCAGTATATACAGTCAGATCAGGATATCTAGTGGAAACATCACAGTTGGCCCATCTGTCTGGCTATCTCCTCCCTCTCATTGAGCCCTCGCTGCACAGTATCTAGGGAATGTATCCATCTACATTCCTTGTAATTTAATGATTTGGACAGTGAACCACCCCTGCTGCCTATGGTTACTTTCTCCAATACTCTCCATTTGATCTCTTCTGGTTTATGACCAAGTGTGTTATAATGCTCAACTAATGGGGAACCCACTACGTTACACCTGATTCTGCTCATGTGCTGCAGAATTCGTGCTTTCACTTTCTGCGAAGTCTGTCCCACATATAACATTGCACACGGACACGTGATGGCATAAATTGCATGGGTACTGTTGCAATTTGTGAATTGCGTCTGTCGATATGTTTTGGTGTTGTAGATGAAGCTAGAGCCTTCCTGACAAAAATCACACGCCTTACAGTTTCCACATTTGTGATGACCCATCATTGGAGGAAGGTTAAACATACTTCTTATGTCAGGTTGCTTCGGGGGTTCAAGAAAGGCCCTGACTACTGAGTCTTTTATATTCCTTCCTCGCCTAAAAGCAAATAATGGTTGTTCCTCCGCCTTTATTTCAGTTGCCACCAAGTTCCAGTCTTTCTGTATGATTTTCTTTAAGTCTGTGCTCCTCGTGTTATATGTGGTAACACAAACAATGGCATTTGTTCCCTCTGTTTTCTCTTTGGTCTCGAGGAGAGTCTCTCGTGGTTGATACCATGCCCGTTTCTTAGCACGTTTGAGCAATCCAGATGGATACCCACGCTCACTCAGTCTCTTTGTTAGGTTGTCAGCTTCATGAAAGAAGTCCTTTCTCCTGTAACAGTTCCTTCTTAGCCTTAGGTACTGCTCATATGGTAGGTTGTCCCTTAGGTTTCTTGGATGGTGAGATCCATACATTAGGAGGGTGTTCCTCTCCATGGGTTTCCGGTACAGATCGGTGTAGAGTATTCCATTTTCTGCCCTAAATGTAAGGTCTAAGAAGTCAATTTCCTCATTGTTATGGGCCATCGTAAATTGAATATCAATACTTCTGCTATTCAACCAAGTGTGAAATTCAGTTAGTTCAACCTCATTTCCAGACCAAATCATTAGGACATCGTCGATGTACCTTTTCCACACATCTATTTTTCCTAGATATGGATTAGTCAGATCATATAAAAACTCTTCTTCGTACCCATCCATGTATATATTTGCCAAGCTTGGGGCATAGGTTGCGCCCATGGCCACGCCTTTGCACTGATAATAAAACTCTTTCTTGAATACGAAGTAGTTCTTCACCATTGCAATCTTCAAAAGTTCAATCAGAAAATCCGTGGGGATCCAATGAGGTCTATCTCTTCTTTCAAGAGTTGATCTAATGACTTCCACTGCAGCATCTTGTGGAATCGATGTAAACAGAGATGAGACATCCAGTGTGACTAAGATTTGTTTCTCTCCATCAAATGGTTGGCCCTCTAGCAGCTGAATGATATGCATACTGTCCCGTACGAATGATTTGGTAGAGGAAACCCAAGGTTGCAAGAAATGGTCTATAAATTTATTTAGGGGCTCTAAGATTGAGCCGCAACCGGACACAATTGGTCTGCCCGGTGGTTTTTCCAATCTTTTATGCACTTTTGGGAGTGCGTATATCGTTGGGATCCTCGGGTCCTGTTGGTTCAAATAGTCATGTTCATATTTGCTCAAGAAACCTTTATCCATTCCAGATTTGGTGACTGTTTGTATCAATGCCTTTATTTCTAATGTTGGGTCCTTTGCAATCTTCTTATAGTTCTCTTGTACATGGAGTTGTTGTTCTATCTCCCATATATAGTCTTGTGTGTCCTGTACAACGATCGCTCCCCCTTTGTCCGCTGCCTTTATGACTATTGCATCATTCTGTGCAAGTTCTTGTAATGCCTCTCTTTCCTCCTTACTGACATTGTATTTGACGTACTTCCTTCCATTCAACAATTCCATAGATTCCTCCATTACTATTTTCTCGAAGGCCAATATTCGTTCGCTCATCATAAAGGAGGCTGGTGTAAATGTTGATGTAGGTCTGAAACTCGTTGCCGCTTGTGCCTGTATTGAGTTATTGTTTGCAAAAAAATATCTCAGTCTTATTTTTCGAAAAAATCTTTGGAGTTCTAATTTAGTCTGGAATGAGTCTGGGAGGACCGTAGGCACAAATGATAACCCTTTCGCTAAGATGCCCTTCTCCACATTTGTCAAATTGTATTTCGATAGATTAATTACTGGATCTTTACATGATAGCTCTATAGATGGTCGATTAGCTAGAGCATTCATTCCCACTGGTACCACTGCGGTTGGGATGTCTATATCATCAGCGTCCATTACTACAGTACTGATCACACAGTTGTTGGTAAGGTCTCTCAGTCTTGGGTTTGTCGTTCCTTCGGTGGAGAGTGACACAACTTCTTGGTCTAATGGTATAGTTACAGTAATTTCCCTTATGTATCCTGCGCTGGGGCAAGGAATATTCGATTTGTGGTCTATCACTTCGCTTAGAATGTTGGAGTTCATTGCTGTCGAGAGGGGTACTACCACCTGTAGGTTTGTCTTCTGGTTGAGATCTCCCCGTGGGTTTCCGGTTGAAAAAACCTCACTCTGGATGTTCCTTGTGCTGATCTCCCCCGCCCCCATCTCCTCGAGCGATCCCAGTTCTGATGTCTGCCCCCCGCTCTGTTGCCTCTCCGTTGGCCCTCCCCTAAAAAATGAGGCTGTGCCTGATATTCAGAGTTGCTGGTGGAAGGTCTGTTAGATTCTGAGTCTGAATCACTTCCCAAGGACGAATTAGAGAAGGTGTAGAACCTTCGCGGGCCTTGTCTCCCCTTATTGGTAAAAACCCCCTGACTGTCTTGTTGATAGTAGTCGTCTGAAACGTAAGGGTATGTTATTTTCTTGTTGTAATTTTTAACGTCTTTAGCTAGTTTATCTATTTTTCTCCCCAATGAGGGGAGACAAGGCCCGCGAAGGTTCTACACCTTCTCTAATTCGTCCGTGGGAATCTATGGAATTGTTGAATGGAAGGAAGTACGTCAAATACAATGTCAGTAAGGAGGAAAGAGAGGCATTACAAGAACTTGCACAGAATGATGCAATAGTCATAAAGGCAGCGGACAAAGGGGGAGCGATCGTTGTACAGGACACACAAGACTATATATGGGAGATAGAACAACAACTCCATGTACAAGAGAACTATAAGAAGATTGCAAAGGACCCAACATTAGAAATAAAGGCATTGATACAAACAGTCACCAAATCTGGAATGGATAAAGGTTTCTTGAGCAAATATGAACATGACTATTTGAACCAACAGGACCCGAGGATCCCAACGATATACGCACTCCCAAAAGTGCATAAAAGATTGGAAAAACCACCGGGCAGACCAATTGTGTCCGGTTGCGGCTCAATCTTAGAGCCCCTAAATAAATTTATAGACCATTTCTTGCAACCTTGGGTTTCCTCTACCAAATCATTCGTACGGGACAGTATGCATATCATTCAGCTGCTAGAGGGCCAACCATTTGATGGAGAGAAACAAATCTTAGTCACACTGGATGTCTCATCTCTGTATACATCGATTCCACAAGATGCTGCAGTGGAAGTCATTAGATCAACTCTTGAAAGAAGAGATAGACCTCATTGGATCCCCACGGATTTTCTGATTGAACTTTTGAAGATTGCAATGGTGAAGAACTACTTCGTATTCAAAAAAGAGTTTTATTATCAGTGCAAAGGCGTGGCCATGGGCGCAACCTATGCCCCAAGCTTGGCAAATATATACATGGATGGGTACGAAGAAGAGTTTTTATATGATCTGACTAATCCATATCTAGGAAAAATAGATGTGTGGAAAAGGTACATCGACGATGTCCTAATGATTTGGTCTGGAAATGAGGATGAACTAACTGAATTTCACACTTGGTTGAATAGCAAAAGTATTGATATTCAATTTACGATGGCCCATAACAATGAGGAAATTGACTTCTTAGACCTTACATTTAGGGCAGAAAATGGAATACTCTACACCGATCTGTCCTGGAAACCCATGGAGAGGAACACCCTCCTAATGTATGGATCTCACCATCCAAGAAACCTAAGGGACAACCTACCATATGGGCAGTACCTAAGGCTAAGAAGGAACTGTTACAGGAGAAAGGACTTCTTTCATGAAGCTGACAACCTAACAAAGAGACTGAGTGAGCGTGGGTATCCATCTGGATTGCTCAAACGTGCTAAGAAACGGGCATGGTATCAACCACGAGAGACTCTCCTCGAGACCAAAGAGAAAACAGAGGGAACAAATGCCATTGTTTGTGTTACCACATATAACACGAGGAGCACAGACTTAAATAAAATCATACAGAAATACTGGAACTTGTTGGCAACTGAAATAAAGGCGGAGGAACAACCATTATTTGCTTTTAGGCGAGGAAGGAATATAAAAGACTCAGTAGGCAGGGCCTTTCTTGAACCCCCGAAGCAACCTGACATAAGAAGTATGTTTAACCTTCCTCCAATGATGGGTCATCACAAATGTGGAAACTGTAAGGCGTGTGATTTTTGTCAGGAAGGCTCTATCTTCATCTACAACACCAAAACATATCGACAGACGCAATTCACAAATTGCAACAGTAACCATGTAATTTATGCCATCACGTGTCCGTGTGCAATGTTATATGTGGGACAGACTTCGCAGAAAGTTAAAGCACGAATTCTGCAGCACATGAGCAGAATCAGGTGTAACGTAGTGGGTTCCCCATTAGTTGAGCATTATAACACACTTGGTCATAAACCAGAAGAGATCAAATGGAGAGTATTGGAGAAAGTAACCATAGGCAGCAGGGGTGGTTCACTGTCCAAATCATTACATTACAAGGAATGTAGATGGATACATTCCCTAGATACTGTGCAGCGAGGGCTCAATGAGAGGGAGGAGATAGCCAGACAGATGGGCCAACTGTGATGTTTCCACTAGATATCCTGATCTGACTGTATATACTGAGAATGTACACATAAGAAATGAATATTTTAGTCTTAGATCTGACTGCTTCAATTGAGAATGTACACATAAGAAGTGAATATTTTGGTCTATCTCACATTAATGGCGTGTCTATACAATTCTATTCATCAAAACGCCCCTAATTGACCAACTAGCCCGATACTCACTGCCTGTTTTAACATTTGATTAAATCTAATCAGTTTTGACTTGGTAATCCCACATTCGCTTCAACATTAAGAACATACACGCGCAATGTGCTGATGCCTTGACGCGCATGACGTCAACATGCCGACTTGTATAGACCAACAGAGCGGTTGGTAACTAAGCAACGACGTTGCGTCTTCGCCCTTGGAAATATGTGGCGCCTGGTAGCTTAGCAACGACGTAACGTCCTCGCGTTAGAGGCGCTGAGCTAAATGACCCGTCAGACTTCCGGGTAGACGATTGTATGCGGAAACGCCACTCGTCAGCACGGTGACCGTGAGCTGGTTGAAAGTTATCTCTATCGGTGAGCCTAATTTCCACTAGCTACTTTTTAAGATTGGATTACATGTCGGTGGAATGGACGTCCAGCTTTGGTAATGATACCAATCTTCCTCTTAACTTTAGATCACCCAACATGATGCGACTGAATAATTGAGTTGAGGGTGACCAACAGACACCGAAGTTGATTCGGTAAGTTGGTTTGGCGAAAATTTGACTTTTTTGCTTATATATAGTAAATACAGCTCCTAGTAATGGATACTTAACTTGATTTACAGACGGTTGATGACTGATCAAAATATAAACAAGCCAAGGTCTAAAGAGATCGAGAATCACGTTGAGTAATATGAGCTTGATTATCCGGAAATAACTTATCTGGGTAAGTGTGAAACATGTAAACGACTAACCACGATTATGACTGTAAAAAATAAAACCCATCCTGAAAGTCATATTATATCCTACAGATTAATCGGATGTAATCCAATCTGATGAAAATTTGAAACAAGACATACTGAAAAGTAGTCTACCACTAGAATATTGGGTGAGTTCCTTAACCCCTAATCGCCTAGGCGAATTTTAAATGTTATTTTAATTAGTGCAGATCATAAAACCAAACCCTTTCCATTCTATTGACAGGCGCTCACTCCCATACCCTTGTTCCTGTCCTGCGGAAGACCCGTATAGACCTGCAAATCAGGCGTTATTAGGGTCGAAACGTCGACGACTTTAAAACACAGGACCAGTTAATTGAATCCAGGATAAAATAGCTAAATAATCAAGCACACTGGACTACATGTTTTTGGAATTTATAAAATATCTGGCCTATTGAACTGATCCCTACCCTTATCCCCATTGTTCAATCACTTGTATATATTGCACTTTTTCACTTATGCACGAATTGTCACAATTTACTCACTTGTTCTTGCTGCGCCGTTTTTTGTAAAATAATATGTAAAGATTGTTTTTCTATGCATTTATGATTGGGTCAAAATAAGAAGAAAGTAACGACTCAGGTGACTGGGTGATTAAAAAACCTCTTTTCACCTTCTTCTGTTGGTTTGGTTTGGTTTTGCAACCATATATATAAATCTAGGCAAATAACTTTATCTGATTTGGAATATGATGATGCATTGATGTTAAAGAAATTAGAGATTGATAGATGATCTAAAACAGTTTTGTATATACCCGACAGAACCAAAAGTGAAATATGGTCAGCCAGTGGTTGTCGACAGAATGTGTGGTAACGCCTTTCAAGTCAATGGGCAGAATTGGTGGAAAGTAGAGGAAGTTGTGAAAGTTGAAACTAATGGTGAGCGTAACGTAGAAGCTACTCATCCTTATGGTCAAGTTGTAAAAACAGGTTAAGGAAGGAATGAGGATGTTTTTCAGGGTTTTGGGAACGATAATATGGTACAGGGACATCATAGGGATACATGCTCAAAGAGTTCACCTATTGGAGCCGGTTAAATGGGCTCCTTATACCAAATAACTATTTTAAGAACAAACCATTACATTAATTTGTTTTTTGCAAGTATGATTTTCATTTATTATACACTTTTCAATATTTTTGTACTATGTAGCTTAGTGTTTTTTTGTATTAATGTATTGTAACAGTGTTTCCTTGTTAAAATGCTGAGGGGAGGAGAATATGCAGTGTTCTTATAAGTACGATGTCATGGATTGAGTGGAAAAATGGCATTGAGTTATAAAAGCGAGCAGGTGGAGGAGTTTTCGTGGCAGAAGGCTTTACTGTTAGCAGTCTCTGTTATTTGACATATAGACATACTGTCTGTTTTATACAGAGCATTGAAGTGGCCACTTACTTGCAATAGGGTTGATGAGTTCAGGCCTCAGCAAGGCCCAAAGGTACCGAAAGGGTTCGCCCTTCTGTGTACAAAGTCCTTAGACTTACAAATGAAGTTGGCAAGGAAACTGGAAATACAAAAACATAGTTTAATAAACCTTTAAAGGTGGTGATACAACCTCCACAACACTTCTACAGTATTGTACAGAGTAGCACACTGAATACAAGCACATGGCCCCTTTTATACACAGTGGAAGGGGTTCAGCTTACAGCTTAGACAGAGGTTACAACCACGTAAGGACATTTCCAAATATATCAGTGGGTGGAGCTAACAGTATTTCTAGAACATGGGAGGGCTATGCTAATAAGGAACAACTGTTACTTCTGCTGAGCATGCGCTACACTCTCAAGAAGGACTAATAATAACTGTTGCTAGGTAGAATCCACAGTGTAACTGGCAGAGAGGTAGGACAATCAGAACATTGAGCACATGGCAATGTAGGGCATGAAAATGGTGGACTCGAAATACAAAATGAAATCCCTATACTAGATATTTGGACTGATGCATTATGGCTTCAGCTAATGCTTAATAATACCGCTGTTTTATTTACAACAGACGACCCTTTCAGCGTTAGCTGAAGCCATTCCATTTCATAGGGTAGTCATCAAACTCATCTTGAATATCAATGCTCATAATGTTAGAAATCTCTTTAGTTAGACTCTTTTGATAAGCAGCTTCGGAAACAGCTTTCTTATTGGGTATACAAGAGGTAATGCAAAGGGAACATATCATAGGACAACATTGAATACACATACAGCAAGAAAAAAGAATTACTACTATTATACAAAGGCCAGTGAGGATCTTCCAACCCCATGTAGTAAATAAGGTCCAAAACCAACTAGAGAAGGTCCATGTACCATTATCTACATGTATGTCAGCAGCTATTTTATGCAGTTTTTTTATGGCATTATAAACAGAAGGCGAGTTGTCTGGGATGAAGACACAACAGCTACTTCCAATAAGTCTACAAGCTCCTCCTTTTTCTGCTAATATGACATCTAACACCATTCTATTTTGCAGGGCAACAATTCTAGTAATTTGCAACTCTTCAGTTACGTTTCCTAGTGCTGCAGCAGTTTGGTTGGTCACTGCCTCTACAACTCTAGTTAATCTTCTTATCTTTCTACTGTTTAGGGCAGCTCCAACAAAAAAGAATAACCCTAGGTTAAAATCTACATATTGCTGCAAACTAGTGTCGGTCTGGTCCACATCATCGATAGATAAAGTACGTTTGTATCTATTCACAGTGGCATTATTCAACAATTTCAAGTCTTTATGATAAGTGGCAGGTGCTAAAAACACTGGTGGTAATAAAAACGATACATAGCATACTCCTGACCAGCCAGCTGGTAATCGATAATATCCTCTATTACCGCATACAAAATATGTATTATGGGATGCTAAAAATGTGCTATTATTCAGACCATCTATATTTAAGACTTTAATACAATCACTAACACCTACAGGGATGTTCCCAACACTTTGTACGCATAAGTCCGCTTGTGCTTGTGCAACTGAGATCACAAATTTTTCACTTTCGACAGTGTCTCTAGTGTTCGTAAAAATGTAGGGAGTAGACTCATTGTCCGGTCGATATTCTTCCCACTCCCATATTGTTCCATTGGCTTGTGGATAGCCTTCTTTATTCTGGTGACATTCTTTGTTTAGTCTAAAAAGTAATCTTCCAACAGCAGGCTTTCTTGTGGCAAATAGAAGAGTATACCAGGCACGACAAGAACCATTATGAGAGAAAGGGAGAGGTATAAACGGTGTTCCCCCCTTCTTCTGGTGCGCTGGCATCATACCACATATCCAGCAATTTGTTTCATTTGTAGCAGTGTGGGTATGATGTAGCATCTGAATGAAGGTGTTATTTACAAAGGACAAGCGGTGTTTTGATTCCTGATAGGGGAGCGTATAAAAGAAATGCTCCTCTGGCACCGGTGTAGAAACCACATATAGATCACGGGCAGGAATTACATCCTCAACAAACCACGTGATAATGGCAACAACTGCCACACTAGCAATGAATCCGAAGGCGCAGATCACTTTCTTTCTCTCCATGTTGAACAAATGTCTCGCAAATCTTCCTGAAACTAAAAAAAAGGCTGTCAGAACTCTTCCCCCAAGGCGGCTGTTGTTTTCTTCACCAACGGGCCAAGACGGGTGTCACTACTCTAATGCAAGGCTGATCCCCCCCCCTTGCCTCATCGGCTCTCCGTTGCACCAACCAAGAGGCCGTTCTGACAGCAGTCTAAACAGCAGAAAACTTCTTCCTGGGTCGAAGGTTGTATTTTCTTACTCCAGAAGTCGTCGGGTCCGGGAAGAACTCCTCTTGCTCATCAGGTACCACAGCAGGGCCTTTCTCTGTAGTCAGGATTTCTCGATGGTCAGTCAACACGGCAGGCTCCACCAATCCGGGTTGCACTCTGCGACAATGAAGGGAGTGAATCCAGTTCTTCCGGTTGGTCACTCGGACGGCCGTTCTTGTTGCGAGCAGAACCTGCTTGGGACCGCACCATCGAGGCTCCAGGCCACTCGTCCTCTCGAACGCCTTGATGAGGACGAAGTCACCGGGTCGGAGACTATGACCCTCACCTGTGGACCGGTCAGGGAGTGCTTCTCGAACCTGTTGATGAATAGAAACCAAGTTATCAGTTAATTGTGCCAGATAGTCATTCATCAATACACAAGGTACATCATATACGGAACTTGGTTTGGGCACTCCTCAAATATTCATGGGACGACCAAACACCACCTCATACGGTGTAAGGCCGGTTCGGGAGTGTGGTACTGATCTTATTGACAACAATGCCAAAGGCAAAGCGTCGGGCCAAGTCAGAGAAGTGGAAGCCTGGATCTTTGCTAGTTTAAGCTTCAGTGTTCCATTGTAGCGTTCCACCAAGCCAGCCGACTGTGGATGGAACACTGCATGAAACTTCTGTTTTATCCCCAGACCTCTCAGAACGTACTTGATAACGTCTGCTATAAAATGAGGCCCGTTATCACTCCATAATAGTCTACAAACACCATACCTAGGGAAAAACTCCTTCAGTAGCACCTTTGCTGTAGTCATTGCAGTATTGTCCTTAGTAGGGTAGGCTTCAATCCATTTACTGAAAGCACACACCACTACCAAGACGTACTTTAGATTATTACAGCGTTCAAGTTGGATATAGTCCATTTGCAGGACTTCAAAAGGTGCAGTAGGTATTTCAAATCCTCCTGCTGGAGTCCGTGTTCCTTTCCCTGGGTTGTATTTAAGACAGATCATACAGGTCTGTACCACTCTCTTGGCCGTGCTAGCAATCTCTGGATGCTCCCAAACTTGCGCAAGCAATTTCACAATCGCTGAAGCTCCAACATGTGCTAGCCCATGTGCCATTTGAACCATAGGTTGGACAAAAGCTGTGGGCAACTTCCACCTATCCATTTGTTTGTTGCGCCAACAACCTTCATCATCCAGTTCTCCATTTTCAGACCATTGCTCTCGTTCTTTATCAGAAGCAACTCTCTGTATTTCCCTCACTTCTTTCCTAGCATCATGCCATCGTTCTGCTTGTGACTTCACAACATACATTGAAGTGGAGTCAGGTCTCATTGCAGTTTCTCGTGCTACTTGGTCAGCGAAAGCATTTCCTTGCCCTACTTTGTCAATAACTTTCTTATGTGCACTGCATTTCACTATAGCTATCTTCTTAGGAAATGTCAGGGCAGTCAAAAGATTGTGCACCAGTTCTCCATACATAATTTGTGTTCCGTGTGATGTCAGAAAACCTCTTTCCTTCCAGAGCAGGCCAAAGTCGTGCGCTACTCCGAAAGCATAGCGGCTATCTGTATAAATATTCACACACAACTCTGCACTAAGCTCACATGCTCGTGTCAATGCTATCAACTCCGCTGCCTGGGCTGATTTCTGTGGAATGCGTGCTGTTTCCACGATAGTATACAAAGTAGTGATGGCATATGCTGCCGAAGTCGTACCATCCGGTAGCTTCAGGCAGGAGCCATCCACCCATAATTCTCCATCTACATCTGAGAAAGGCGTATCCTGGAGATCGATACGACCCTTTGTCTGTTCCTCAGTCACAAAAATACAATCATGTGCTTCTTGTGCCTCAGGCTGAGTCGTCAGGAATGGTAACAATGTTGCTGGATTTAACGTAGCACATCTCCTCAATGTGATATGGGGAGCCAGCAACGTTAGTTCATATCCGGTCAGACGGGCACTTGTTAAATGCTGCGTCTTTGTTTGATTCAAAAGGGCGTCAACAGCATGGGGAACCAACACTAACAGCTTGTGAGATAACACTATTCCCTCACTCTGACGTATTGACACAGCTGTCGCTGCGACCGAACGAAAACACCCCGGCAATGCCCGAGCGACAGGATCGAGCAATGCCGAGAAATATGCACACGGACGCTGCCTGTCCCCGTGCATCTGTACTAACACAGATGACGCACATCCATCTCTCTCATGTACATATAATGTGAAAAGTTTCGTGTAATCAGGAGTGCCTAACACTGGTGCTGAACAAAGGGCCTGACGTAACTGTTGGAAAGCGTTTTCACATTCATCTGTCCAAGGAAGGGGAATTGGAGTGTCTTTTGTCAATAGCGCTAACAGTGGTTTGACTATATGTGAAAACCCCAGTATCCACTGCCTACAAAAGGACGTAAGACCCAAAAATGCTCGAACATCTTTCTGTGTAGAAGGTGTTGGTGTGTCCAGGATGGCTTGGATACGATCTGATGTAAGTGCACGCCCCTCCTTAGACAAAAGGTGGCCTAGGTAGGTCACCTTAGGTCTACAGAATTGCAATTTCTTCATAGATACCTTATGATTGTGAGAAGCCAAAAAGGAAAGCAAGGACAACGTACAAGTCTCACATTGCTCAGGGGTGTCAGCAGCCAACAAAATGTCATCGACATATTGAATAAGCACTACCCCCTCAAGCAAGACAAAGGAATCCAACTGTCTTTTCAACGCCTGACTGTAGATACTAGGGCTCTCAGTATAGCCCTGTGGAATTCTACAAAATCTATACGATCGATTATTCAAAGTGAAGCCGAAAAGGTAACGGCTATCAGGGTGAATAGGGATCGAAAAGAAGGCGTTCTTCAGGTCGACAACCGAGAATGTTGTCGCTGTTGGTGGAACTAAGGTAAGGAGTGTCGTGATGTCAGAAACAACAGGGTATTGGGGCACCACTATCTTGTTCACCTCCCGCAAATCAATAATAAATCGATATACCCTAGTATCAGTGTCTTTCTTCAAGATTGGTAAAATAGGACTGTTACAAACATTGTATGGGACTTCTTCCACCACCCCCACTCGGATGAGATCCTGCACAATCTGTATGAGCGCCTCCTCACCCTCCTGTGAAATCCTATATTGAGGCAGGCGTGGTAACACAGCTCCCTCCTTCACACTAATGTGAACCGGAGGAATGACCATCTGTCCCACATCAGTGTCTGAAGTAGCCCACAACGTGTGAGGTAAAGAGGCTAATGCAGCACTTTCAGCGACCATACACACTCTCTCTTTTGCAGGATAATTGTCATTTAAAATCACGCGTACTCCTTCAGGGGAGCAGCGGATTGTGGCTCTAAAATGTTTCAGCATGTCTAGACCCACAATGTTGTCAGGCGTGTTTGAGGAAAGCAAGAATGGACATGGTGCTGTAAATTTGTCGACATGAAATGCAAGGGGTTGGGATAATGGGCTAAGAGAAGGTGTTCCATCGAACCCTACAGATGTGATCGTTAAGCCAGACAGGGGAGCCCTCTGAACCAATTGTTTAGACAAAGCGCTACGAGTAGCCCCTGTATCAACCAAAAACTGATCAGTAGAACCCAAAACATGTGCTGTAACATAAGGACCCCTCTGATCTACTGGTACTTCAACTGATTCCTCCCCCCATCCTACGCAATCCTATGCATATTGGGAATCATGACTTTCGGGGTGCACATAGTCAGACATCTGATACTGATTTCGTCTATCAAAGGTATTAGACCCTCCTTGTTGTTGCTCCCTAGATTCGAATCTAGCCCTATCATTTAGGTTACCTCGTGGGCCAGAAAAACCCCCACGATTTCTCCCAAAACCTCTACCCCGTCCCATAGCCCTGTGCTCTCGCGCTAAAGGACACTCATTGGCCCAGTGGCCTCGTTGTTTACAATATGCACATTGATCTTTAGCCAAGTCTGTGCGGTTATATGTAGAATCATAAAAACCCCGACCACCTCTATTATTTCCTCTCTGGGGTGGTCCATACACTTGTGCTAACATAACTTTTGTTTTTAAATCCTTAGATTTCTTATCTTCATTACTTTTTGCCTCTAATTCCTGATGCTCGTAATACTGAGCCATTGTCAGGAGGGATGCCGGAGTCGAAGTCGTCCAGGAGCTTTCACTCGCTTTCAACCGAGCTGCTACTCCCGGTAATAAATTCGAAACATATTTGTCTACAAACAGATGTCGACCCGTGTCATCCGTCAGAGACTGACCACTGAAATCGTGAAAAGTTTCTTCAAATCGCGTAAAAAAGTCAGAAACTGATTCATCTGTCTTTTGCTTGCAAGATGCTAACATAGTCCAGTCAATCTTTTTAGGGGGGATAATCGTCTTCAATTTAATCAAAATGGCAGCAGGGAGGTCTAGAATGAGCTGGGGTGGTTTCTGCGCAGGTTTCCTAGCTCTGTCCTCCTCCTCAATGTCTTCCCATTTAGCTTTAAACGTCACTAAATCATCAATTTTCCGTACTGATCTCCACATGTCAGGGGGTAATATAAGACCAAAGAATAAATCAACGTCAGCTAATGTCATAGTACAGGAATTCAAAGCCCCCTCAACTTCCTCATAAAAGGCAGCAGGATTTTTCCGTGGGTCAGGTAACGCTTTCTTTAAGGCCATAACATCCGCTCTATTCCAAGGAGTATATACCCAATTATAGATAAAATACCCTCGGGCATCAGCTGAATCTTTATCTGAACTAGTACCCGCGAACATACAAAGGCGCTGCCTCTCGCATAGGTTTAACATGCACAATATCGACCTTATCTGAAGAAAAGATAGGTGATTGTTTCCCGTCGCCACTCAAACCCGTCTCTTTGTCGTCCACCGTCTTTTGTCGCTTTTCTTCTCGTAACCGAGACGCCTCATCCCGCAATACGAATAACCGTCGAACTGCATCAGCTGCCTGGGAAGGAGAAAAGAGACCTTTACGCAATTCTTTCTTATCTTGTATTATGTCATCAGGTTCAAGAACAGGAGAATATTTTCGAAAAGCCCCGACTACTTCATCAGAAAAGGTTTCAAGAAAATAAATTTTTTCCCTGTCCGGCCATTTTTCAAGAGACAACAATATTTCAGCAAGAGGAATTGTACCCTTAAGAATACGATAAGAAATTTGTCGGAGCTCCGCCATACGATCAGATGTTAGCTTAGACCGCGTGTCTACCTTATCTTTAAATGATCCAGAATCCTCATCTTCCCCTTTCGGAGCAGACGGGCCAGCATACGGAGGCGGAGAACGATCTAGTAATGAAAATTCATCATCAGAATTATTAAGGACAGGATAAAGAGGCCGACGAATGGGATATTGGCCAGATATCTGCAATCTACGTTCCTTTTCCCGTTTTTCTTCCGCGTCTTTTTGTTCACGTTGTCTCATTTCTTGCGCCTTCTCACGCACATTCTTCCTCTGCTCTTTCTCAATCAGCGCATGTTCACGTTTCTCACGCTCACGTACTTCTTTCACCCACATTCGCACACTCTCAAACATATCTTGTCTCGCTCGGCGCTTACACAGGCACTGTTCCACATACTCAATTTTGCGCACATCAAACGAACCATACAAAGGCCATCTCAACTCAGGATCCTTCTTGGTATACTTCCTCCACAATGTGCTGTACATTATAGGGGAAAGACCAAACTTAATGTACATATCCCTATTCGGCGTCCCTTCTGGGGGAGCCGGCTGTGATTCTTCAAGACTTAACCGGTTTCCACAGCAGCACCACTTACGTAGTGCGCTAAAAGTAGACATGCTAGAAATAGTGCGAAATACGCAATATTATACAGAAAAATGGCACTTAATCGTTGCACCGCTCACAACCATATGTTGGAGAAAAATCTCCACATTGCCTACCTATATGTGTTGCAACGCATATATACCCATATTCATAATCATAATATGATCGATCATCCAAACATCTCCATATCCATATCCATATCCATAAGCCACAGCAAGCGTATCCTAAAACTGCCTCGCTAATCACTGGCTACCATAAACACTCACAGTAATTACCATACATTGGTCCTTACCAAGCACGAGCGTCCAGATTCCACTTGCCAAGTTCCACAATTTGCTCAAACAGCTTATCCACAGCAAACCGACAGAAGAGGTCTCAGTCGAAGACCGGCGCCACCCAGATGGTCAGATCGGAAGGAAGGAAGAAATACCTCAGGATGCCAGGACTAAAGACGCCGCTGGCAGTGATCACTTCCCCGGCAGAGTTCCACTCCTTCGTCACGACCAGTCCTTCGAGCCTCCGAGTCGCCGATGAGCCCCACGTGACGGGCGCCAATTGATGAGTTCAGGCCTCAGCAAGGCCCAAAGGTACCGAAAGGGTTCGCCCTTCTGTGTACAAAGTCCTTAGACTTACAAATGAAGTTGGCAAGGAAACTGGAAATACAAAAACATAGTTTAATAAACCTTTAAAGGTGGTGATACAACCTCCACAACACTTCTACAGTATTGTACAGAGTAGCACACTGAATACAAGCACATGGCCCCTTTTATACACAGTGGAAGGGGTTCAGCTTACAGCTTAGACAGAGGTTACAACCACGTAAGGACATTTCCAAATATATCAGTGGGTGGAGCTAACAGTATTTCTAGAACATGGGAGGGCTATGCTAATAAGGAACAACTGTTACTTCTGCTGAGCATGCGCTACACTCTCAAGAAGGACTAATAATAACTGTTGCTAGGTAGAATCCACAGTGTAACTGGCAGAGAGGTAGGACAATCAGAACATTGAGCACATGGCAATGTAGGGCATGAAAATGGTGGACTCGAAATACAAAATGAAATCCCTATACTAGATATTTGGACTGATGCATTATGGCTTCAGCTAATGCTTAATAATACCGCTGTTTTATTTACAACAGGGTTGGTTACATCAGCCACTGAACCCATTGGAATAATGTGAACACGCTGAAGGCTAAACCTTTACTAAGTGATTTTCACTGCTAGCAGCAGCCGAAGTCTTCAGTTGAAAGTCTACCAAACAATTAGCAAATACCCCTGAATTGGACCTGGGCTAGCCACATTTAACTGCAATTTCCTGTTTGTTAGTGAACCTTCATGGTCCAACTTGTAGTTGGCAGGACCTTCCCCACTCCCAGATATACCAGTACTCTTGATAATGGTTACTCTGCAGGTAGAAGAAATCTAGCAAGTTTATCATGCCACTTCTACTGAAGTCCCAAAATTGAAGGTGGACCATGTAAGGGAAGGTGGACTCACTAGAGGATCAGCAAACATCAATGGATTGGTTGGACATGCAGACATGATTTGGCATCAATTGATGATATGGATATATATATGCATGTGATGTTTGATAGGGAGTGTGAGTATGGGTGTGTGTGTGAGTGAGTGTGAGTGTGTGTGTGCATGTGTGTGTTTGTGTGAGTTGGGAAAAGTGTATATGTGTGTGTGTGTATGAATGTAGTGTTTGTGTCTCTGTGTGTGTGATTTTACACGTGTGATGCTAGTGTGAAAGAGTTATATTTTATTCTGGTGATGAAGGGCATCTTAGAAGGGTAGTATGCAAAGACACAGTTGATGTCAGAGTGATTGTACTAAACACTCTAATTTTTGAATTAGAAGGACATTGTTCTGGGTGCAACTCTTTCTATGTAACTGTGACGAGACAGACTGAGTGGTCCAAGGTCTGGTACAGTGATCAGCACCAAGCTGACATGCCCTTGCACTGACAAGACCCCATGAAAGGGATTACAGGTGGGTACGATTCCAGGTTTCCATGCCAGTGTCCTAGTGACATCTCACCAAAGAGTTTAAAGGCCTTTGTATCATCGACTTCTCTGGGAAGTCTAGAGCTCCAATACTAGTATACCCATGCCTGGGAGACTGGTACAAATAGCAGAAATACCATTTATTCAAGTGCACTCCATAGTTCCTTGGGCAAACTCCTAGGAAACCACTCAATAAGCAAGTAGAAGACTCGCGTTTGAATACTTTAGGTGTGGACAGTATGGTTTTCCTATCACTCCTGTCAGTGCAGCAATCCAAGAAGACTGCACAGGTTGTGTATGTCACAGAAGAGGCCGCCTCCTGGTTCAGTTCTGACAAGAACAGCAAAACGATCAAGACTTTAATGGGAATATTTTTGCTCTTGGTATTGAAATTGTGCTATCCAATTTGGAAAATACAGTGAAAAGACATGTTCATTTTCTTCTGTGGGTCAGATGTTGGTATGAAAGGCACTCAAGGTGTGCCAGGTGGGTCTTGTAATGTCTCCTTTTCTGAAAGTGGCATAAAAGAACAAGGAAACCTACGACTTGATCTTAAAAGGTTATTGTGCCAGTTGTCTAGATTTAGAGTTCTGGTAGTTGAAGTAGTGAAACAGGATACAGTTGTTCTTCCACTCAGTGCTTAATTTGAGCTGGAGGTTATGGGTGGGTTTCTCCCTAACACACTTTTTGGGGCCGATACTGACTTTTCCTGATCAGACCTTGACCCGGAGCAACAGAGACAAAAACACAAAAGGAGGAAAGGAGCGGGAAGAAAAAGATGGAAAACAGTGACAAAGGAAGAAAGCAGGGATGCAAAAGAACCAGCAAGTGTAAAATAAAGGGACAGGGAGTGTATGATTGGGGAAGAAAGAGGAACAATGCTGAATGAAGACAACACAACCTTTGTATTTGGTAATCCCTTTGCCAGTGTCGTCTGTGAGCTTTTCAGAAGCTGTATATGTAGGCCCAAAATGATTTACAGAATTACATAGGCATTTTGTGAAACTTCAGTTCTACTTAAGAATCGCTTGCTCAGACTGTAACCTCCTATTAACATCTTCCAAATCACCATTCGGCATCGCCAGAGCACAAGTAGTGCAAAATCATAGGTGAGGAATCCCTCTGTCCAAAGAACCATCTATGAAAACCGTTTAGTCGCGTGGATTCAATCATTCACTGGCTCATTTCTGAGGTCTGGGTCACTTCAGTTGTGGTACTGTATGGCAAGCAGTGATGGCAGCAGGTACAATATTACAGGCTACCGTGTTTGATTATTGAAACCTTTCTATATTCTGGAGGGAGAGCTAAATGTGTGGGTTTTAAAATGTCCTTCTCATTTGGAAATTGCTGCACCATCCAAGGACCTTCACATGCCTGTTAAAAGAATGTCATTACTACACTACAGCCGACTGACTTGCAAAATCAATGCTTATCACCTGGCAGATTCAATTCTAAAATCAGTTCACAGATTGAAACAATTGGGACTGTGCTCACAAATCTCAGTCATATTGGTATTCAATTTCAGTTTGTGGAATTAACACATCCAATTTCATTTGTGGACTTAACACTTAACACCAAACGACCCGCATGGCCTGATCTTCTAATATCGCCAGATCCAAGTGCCAGGTTGGGACTGTGGGTCTAGCAGCGGACCATTGCAAGATTTACAAGATGGGGGAGTGATCAAACCATGTCTTTCACAAGTATTCAGTGCCCCCCATACTACCAGACAATGTCCAACGGGTGTATAGACGGTCAAGCCAGACCTCATGCTAATGCAGACCTGTACGGTCCACAGCATGCCAAGTTTGCTAATTTAGTCACCAGTGCACTGGGCAGGGGGGGGTGTATGATCTATCTAGCACAATATCCACTACTCAAATAAAGTCTGTAACTTCACAGTACCACCTTAGACCTCGCTGGCCCCCTCGTAGCCCCTCTTCTCTACTGGATCCGCCTACACATCCTTTACCCCTCACCCAGCATTCTGACCTGCTGGTGTGCCTTGATGATATTTTTTTTTTTGTGCAAGGTATATACCCAGGCAGACTCACAAGAAAGGGTCTGGCTTTTCTTTAGACCATATTATGCATTATACAAAGTTCACAAACAAAAACATAGAAACGGAGCAAAGAATTGTAATGATATCAAGATTAATCTTTAATTTTGATAAAAAAATGAATAAATATATATAGATAAATAAATGTACATGGTATACCCAATAAATGTTAAAAAAATATTGATATAATCCTTTTTTTTGGGAATCACAAGATTTCATCAACAATTGTCAGTAAAAAATTACATATTCCTGATTCAGGCGAGCTTGGCTGTATCTGTCTACGCGTTTCGACAATCTATAATGTCCTCCTCAGGACAAGTGGTTATTCAGCCATTTTTCTAAATAAAACAAAACATCGCTTTAATTAGCATCCAGATTACAATGCATTACATCTTTGCTACTATCATTCCTAAAAACGTTCTGTTCAAATATCGGATGTTCAAAGAAATTATTTTTTTTTTTCTAGCCAGACAAGGACTATTCCTTACGAGGAGAGCTATAACTGATAAAGAGTTGGAAACAATCATTTTTCATTTTTGTTTGTATTACTTGATTCTTTAGATAATACATGGGGACACCTACTTACTTATTTTTGAATCGGAAGGTATCACTCACGCTGTAACCTATCAGCCCAGCAGCGCACCGGCCTCCCAGCCCACCTCTCGCCGCACCCGCTTCGCGGGTGCCGCTTCGCCGGTGGGTGCTGGTAGAGGCAGCATCTTCAAGGACCAACGCGAGGACGCTGGCAGCAAGGCGGTAAGGGGCGCGAGGAACCAGCGGGGCTGCGAGCGTGCGGGGACTTCATTTCCCAGAAGTCCCTGCAAGACCAAGGAAGAGCTTCCGGTCCGCTCTCCCTGCTGGCCCGCCCCCCGCCCATCAAAGCCAGTTAAAAGCGCTCCTCTTCCTCTACCCTGTGGGACACCTACTTACTTATTTTTGAATCGGAAGGTATCACTCACGCTGTAACCTATCAGCCCAGCAGCGCACCGGCCTCCCAGCCCACCTCTCGCCGCACCCGCTTCGCGGGTGCCGCTTCGCCGGTGGGTGCTGGTAGAGGCAGCATCTTCAAGGACCAACGCGAGGACGCCGGCAGCAAGGCGGTAAGGGGCGCGAGGAACCAGCGGGGCTGCGAGCGTGCGGGGACTTCATTTCCCAGAAGTCCCTGCAAGACCAAGGAAGAGCTTCCGGTCCGCTCTCCCTGCTGGCCCGCCCCCTGCCCTTTACGCTCCCTACTTAATAACATCTCACTCCCGCAGCGCGGGACGCAGCACGGGCGAAGACTGGGCAAAGACAGGGCCGTTTGAGGCCGTTCGAGGACGGCAGAGGACGGCCCCGGCCCTGTCACCCTGTACTTTACTTCGTTTCCACAGGCCCCCACGACTTCTGAAGCACATCACTGAGAATCACGATGCGTCCCAAAACTAGAAGCACGTCTAAGAAAGCTACACTGGTGACACAAGTGACCGGTCCTATAGACCTTTTCATATCCAGGGTAAACGACACCATTGATAAGAGTATCATCCTACTGGAGAAAAGAGTCTCCTTGGACCTCATGCAGGCCAAACGATCCTCGCTCGGCTCACTTGCTACCGCAATTTCCCCTGCTCACCAGGTTGCTAACAATTGCTCTTTACCACTGCCACTAACCATCGTTCCTACAATGACTGTTCCAAATTCTGTAGATTTATCCGTAACCCAAACTGACTCTGATCAATCATATGTCGACTTTGAAGCAACCCCAGACTTAGAAGCCTGCCAATCACCGACTGAAAAATTAGATCAGAGTGCCATCAGTAATCCCTTATTACCTGATCCAGTAACGACCCTAGAACCAACAAAATCAAGGAAAAACACCTCCACCCTCCCTAAGGCTACGCCAATTATCAAGGAAAAACCTAAAACAAAAACAAAGAATCATAACCTGATCACGCCCACCCCAAACTCCTCGGCAGGTATCCCCTGTTGGGTGGAAAACATGGTTATGGACCTAAAATCAGACCTCGAAGCCAAAATTACAGCACAGATCAAACCCCTAATATCAAAGTTGGACAGACTTACGTCACTAATCAATACCAAATGCAGTTGTAAGGCAAGCGGGAATGGTCCCGCCCCAACGCAGGGGGCAAAGGAAATACTCCCAAAAAAACCATCTAGTCCCAAACAAATAACAGGTATAACAAACAAGCCTCACACTTCACCAACCAGAAAAGCGGCAGTAACACAACCCCTAGCTAAAAAAGGGACTAATCTAGATGCCTCCCAAATTATTCCGGTGGCGGTAGATCTCCCCTCTGCCACACAAATAGGTCCAGCAGGCCAAACTAAAACAAACAACCGACAAAAAAAAGGAAATACCACCATTCCAGCAGAAACCCCCTCCCAAGAAAAACCTCCGGAACTGAAGACCAAGCAGTCTCAGCCCAAAATAATCAACTTACCCCCGGAAGCTTCTCCCTTCGTGGTGGTGCTAACAGCTGTTCCCCCACTGAAGGAGGGCGTAAGAGAAACCTTCGCAGAGCTGAGGAACAAATGCGCACAGTGGCTCCAACTCCATAAACCCCTACCCGCTCACATCAGGGGTGACATCTTCTCTGCACGCAGAGGAGACTGGGTTGGTAGAAGCACGAAGGCAATAGCGGGGGATGTCATCAGCATCAAATTCAGGGAGATAGGGGCATCAAATTATATTTGCAACTCACCCAACAGAGGACCAGCCACCCAAATAAATCCCCTACCCTTGTCCTATTTCCTACCCCCATCCTCAAGGCAAAATTTCCCCTTTCCCGTACTCCCATTAAACACTGGGCCTATAAACTCCACTGAATACAATATGTATCAACACCAGCAGCACCCACACATGCCACGATTCCCACAAAATTCACAACAATCAGTTTTCCAGTGGCAACCCCCCATCCAACTTCCTCAATCCATACACCCTGCGACCCACCCACCAGCGCATCTTCCTCAATACCCATATCATACCACCCAACAGTGGTGGCAACCCCAGCATTCCATGCAATACAACACTCACCCATGGCAGCAGCCGCGGCAAGGACGGTTTCCCCCGCCCAACCCACTAGGCCTTAACTACCAAGGCAGAGACAGGGACGAATGGAGTGGACAGGAACACTGGAGAAAGTACAGTGACCCCACACGCTGGGATAGCTGGAATGGCCTTCAATTAGCAAATAGGTATAGCGCTTTGGAGTGCGTCGATTGACTACCACAACCACAAGAACACTCCCAAATCCACACAGACCTACTGGAACCCACGGTCTCCCTATTAGTCCCTCCAGACCTAGAGACTCCTCCAGCCCCAGAGATCCTTAATGAATCAAAAAGAGTAAAAAGCTCAAGGGACAGTCCAACAATCCTGAGTCTGATCTCGTGGAACATCGCCGGTTTAAGGACAAAAATAGAGGATGGGACAATCATGCACCACATGCATAATCAGCAAGTAATATGCATACAGGAGACATGGTCATTACAAGAACATCACCTGCAGGGGTACAAAACGTACTCCTCTCTCGCGCAGTCGGGACACATAGGCAGACCAAAGGGAGGTCTGTGCATATACGTAGCCAACACTATCCAAAACGCTAAAATAAAGGTTATAGAACTGGCACCTAATTTGCAGATCCTTGGTCTTTTCCTTCAGAAAAAAGAGTCAATAGTTATCATTAATTTTTATAACAACCTGGATGAACTGGACTTTGAGGGAGTCCTGGCCCATCTTCACGAAAAATTATTTACTCTCAGAATGAAACAAGGAGAAAGAGGCCCGGCCGCAATAATATGGGCAGGCGACTTCAATCTTCACGCCTGTACCCAACCAAAAAGAAAATGTCCTGGCATGGTGACAGAAGATGGCCTCTCACTCACCCATTTTTTGCATAATAAAATGGGTAGACAAATGAATGATCTCCTATCCGACCTGGATCTCCAGATAGTAAACACCTGGGACTATGGGGATAATTCACTTGCACCCACTTACATAGGAAGAGGCTACAAAACCACGGTAGACTTCATAATTATATCAACATCCTTACAACTAAGAATAAAAAACTTTGAAGTCAAACCAAATCCTCAAAGTGACCATGCAATATTAACCTTGGAAGTCTCATTAAACTATCAACAATGTTCTCCAGTAATAATAGCCAATGCATTGACCCAGGAAAATATCAATATGGATAAAGTAAACGGGTACTCAATAAAATGGGGAGGGATAAACCCAGAGGAACTTACCAAAGAGTTAATAAGATCAGTCTATTCCCAAATTAAAATTTGTTTGAACATAGCAACTAATGACGCGGAGCTTCTAAATAACTTTGCCCAAATTATGGACAAACTAAAGGTTTTACTCACAAAAAAACAAAAATTCGGTCCATCCCGGGCCAAAGGCTGGTTTAACCAAGAGTGTACGAAGGCTCATACAAAATTGAAGCTAGCCTTAAACAAAAACGAAAGGGATTCCCGTACAATAGCCACCCTCAGAAGTGAATACCATAAAATAAGGAAAAAGAGGAAAGAGGAACTGAAGCAAGCGCTGTGGCATGAACTCCACACCAGTGCCCAAGAAAAAAACTCTCAAGCCTTCTGGAGAATTATAAGAACTCCTTTCTTGGCAGACGACACTTGCCCAAAAATCGAAGCTGCTATAGACACTGCAACTTGGGTATCACACTTTACCAGCATCTTCCAAAAACCAACCTCTGACCAAGAGACGGAAGAAGAGGAAAAAATATTCCTACCATACCCTATAGATATAAATTTTGAAATTTCCGAGATTCTTGTGGCATTGAACTCAACCAAAAAAGGAAAAGCTCCAGGGCCGGACGGAGTCCCGGCAGACTTTTTTAAACATCAAACAGAACTTTGGGCACCGATTTTAACAAGGGTCTGCACTGCCACGGCAAAATTAGGAATTCTGGAGTCATGGACAAGGTCCATTATGGTGCCGATATTTAAAAAAGGTAACCGTATGGACCCTGCCTGCTATCGCCCAATTTCTTTGCTGGACTCACTGGGAAAAATAGCAGGAAGAGTGATTTTAGAAAGACTTCAGGACTGGGCGGAAGAGAGAGGCATCCTATCCGATCTTCAATTTGGATTTAGAAAAGGACTAGGTACTGTGGAACAAGCCCTAAATTTATCGATAATCTTTGGAAAATATGTGCATGCAAAGAAAGCAAAACTTTATATGACCTACGTAGATTTGTCCGCGGCCTTCGACTGCGTCTCCCATACAAAATTGTGGTCCCTTTTAGCACAGATGGGGGTAGATCCATCACTCCTGAACTTTTTAAGGGAACTCTATTCCAATCCATCTGCAAGAGTCCGCTACGGGACAAAGGGGGAACTGACGGCGTCTTTTAGAGTGGAGCGTGGGGTCAGACAAGGATGTGTCCTGGCACCCTTCCTTTTCTCCCTCTACACCAACAACTTGGAGGTCGAGCTCCTGAAGGGTGCCCGTGACCTTCCACTGGCCATACATCGCCCGATCCCCGCCCTACTCTACGCGGACGACGCCGTCCTCCTTGCACAAACCCCCCGTGAACTCCAAAGGTCCCTTAATAGATACTCGCAGTTTATGAGAACCCTTGACCTTCACATAAACGTAAAAAAGACTTTCGTAATGAAGGCTGGGGTTGGGAGGAAACAGCAAAACTCCATCTACCTTGACAGCCAAAGAATAGATTCTACAAATGAATACTGCTATCTGGGAGTCATGATAGATAATAAACTCTCCTGGAAACCAGCAGTAGAAGCCAGAAAACATTGTTTTAAAAGAGCATTAGCCGCATTGGTGTCGTTTACACAAAAACTAGGAAAACGTCCGCCCAGGGAATTGATAACCATATATAAAGCCAAGTGTCAATCTACAGCTTTATATGGAGCAGGACTATGGGGCCATACGGATGTCACCTCTCTGCAAATTGCAGAAAACAAGTTTTTCAGATTCCTTTTATCCGCCCCCAAAAGTTCCTCGACTTACGCCTGCCATTTAGAATTGGGGGCACCATACATCGAAGATCTTGCCAAAATTCAACCACTCCTCCTTTGGCGACGTATCTGGGCGTCAGATAAAAACGACATCACAAAAACAATACTGGCGGATGCAATGTCTCTGGATTATGTCTTAAAAATTAAATGGCTGGCTTATATCCGGACCTTTCTCTTTGACCTTGGAATAGAAAAATATTATTTAAACCCCGAAAAAATTGGAGAACTCTCAAAAAATAACTTAAAAAAACGAGCCTTGGACCATCTGGGCAATCTGAGACTACAAATAGAAGCTGGGAAACAGTCGGTGCAGCACGCAATAATGGTTCAATCTACCCTTTTAATGCAGCCCTATTTAAACCTTGACATTGGTACCTTCGAACGATTTCTCCTGATAAGATTCAGACTGAACATATTTCATAAACTGGTAGCTTTCCCAACGCCAAACGTTTGGGACCCAAATCCACTTCCATGTCCATGCGATGGGATATCAGGCCAAACCACCCTTCATACTGTTCTGTTCTGTAAATTTTATCAGGAACATCGCAAACTCTGGTTACTAACTCTTTTAAAATCTTGGGGTCTCAGACAATGCCGAGTAGCCATGTTGAGCTTGCAGCTTTTGGATACCGAAGTCACATGTTACCATGTCCTTAACTTTCTGAAATGTATATATGGACACAGGAAAAACCTTTAACTATAATAGTACTGTATACATTTCCAAAACTCCTTTTTTGTTGTTTTTAAGTAATCTGTAATTATATTTCACTGAAGATTTTTTACCTGTACTGCTTTTATGGATTTGTAAAATCCGAATAAAGTTTATTATTATTATAAAAAAAAAAAAAGATAATACATGATGATCTCAAAACATTTCAAGTCAATTTAAGCGATAAAACATGATGATCTCAAAACATTTTAAAACAATCTAAGCGATAAAACATATGTTTCATACTGTCATCACAGCAATGACGTAACACTTATGACAAAAAGGTATCTATGTTAGAACTCACTTTTTAATAGTTTAGTCCATTTTTCTAAATTTGTGCCATATTGAACTGTTTATTCCTTTGTATTTCACACTCGTTGCCAAATTATCTGTTTCCTAAGCTATTCCTATATTATGAGACCCTTACTTTTTATTGCTCTTATACAAAAACAAAACCAAGCATGTCTTACCTAAAAGTATTTCTGTTTTCAACATATTGAAACTCTATTGAAACTTTGAAGGGAGTGAGGCACCTTTCTTTAATTTTTGGAGTAGGTATGTGAAATCTGTATAGGGAGAGAGTTGTATTCTTAAAAAAGAGTTTTCACAATATTTGTATCCTAATCTTTTCTGGGTCTCTTTTCCGTACTCATTTATTTTTACCTGTTTAGATGTAATTCACTGCTCCCATCTCACTTCTACCTTCTTCTTTCAATCATCCTCCCGATAGTTTTCTTTAAGATTCTGGAATAGGGTTTGTCAGATATTAACTTCATAGGTATATAACCTCAATTTTTAGCAAAGAGTGATGTTTCATTTAGTACACCTATTCATAAGTCCTTTCTCTCTTACGCTTTTCGGAGGAACCCTCATGCGCTTACCACTTGTTTCACACTGTTGCATGTAAATATTTACTTTAACCGTGGCCTGTTTTTAATATATACAATATTTACTTATTTAGCTCCCAAAAAAGCTTCTTTGATTCTCATTATTTTTATTAATATTCTTTAGTTTTACCTTAAAACAGCAGTCCACTCCTCAAATGGATAATGAGTGATTCTGTATATTCTTTACGAGGACCGTTAAAGTTCCTCGCAATGACGGACCGTAAGGTTATTAGGTAGCACAACAATGTGATGGGCGTAGTTTTTTGAATATCCTGTTTTTTTAAAAAAACGACATAAGAATAGATGCAATTTTTAAGTAACTTGTTTTGTTTACAAAAAGGGTCTATTCGACAGATCTAAGCCTTTCTAAATGGTTTTTTACCTTGAGAGGTCTTTGGAATTGTAACAAGATGATTACAGGTTACTACGTTTCTTCTTTATCTTGATTTCTCCAACTTGGCGGTTATGTTGGGCGGGGTCGATGGCTTGTATAGGGAAACGTTCCTGTGAGCTCTAGGAGAGGCATAGCGAAACTGTATTAAGTATTAGGTGCCGAGCAAACACTACGTTTGGAATTGGGCATCAAGCAATCACTAAGTCGCTTTACCGCATTAAACCTAGTAGTTACCTATTCTCGAGTTCTTACCGTTTTACTGCTTTGCTGTTCACACGCGTGCGGTCCCGTCAATGGTTCGTACAGAAACGAAGGATTGCACTTAGTCCCTTTTCTACCGCTATTTATACCTGGGGATTCGCTAGTCGTTCCGAATAAGCCCTGCCTATATTTAAAGCGGTACTGCTGATTTTAGACGGAACGGTGTAACATGGTGATAATTTCCTCTATGTTTATCCTATAGTATTGGTGTATACATCCAAAGTACTTTTTTGGAAGTTATTCTTTTAACTATAACCCTTATTTAGATTAATTTCGTGTGTAATTATTCATACCGGCAATTTGGAACGCAATTAGCTGGAATCAGTCTTGTTTTTTTCTTATATTATTGCATTCTCCCATGGTAAATCCAGATTTAAACCGTGGTTAAATGTACCGAGGGTGAAAATCCAAAAGACTTGTCTTTTTTTACGTATTTCATCCCTTCCTTGTGTTTTCTGTAAGTGTATTCTCTCCAGAATACGCCATTTAAGGTCTTCTGGTGCATGCTTATATTCCATAAAATGGTTCACAAGCGGTGCTGATAGCTTCTGTGTTTTGATTGCTGATCTATGCTCTGACAGCCTCGTTTTTATCATGCGGGACGTCTCTCCGACATACCGTAAATCGCAGGGGCATGTAATCAAGTAAATTACATTCTTGGTGTTACAAGTCCATAGCTCTTTTGCATGAATATTTACATTATTGAAAATCATATTTTCACCAGTTATAATAGTGTCACAAGACTGGCAGGATCCACAGCGTGAAGTACCTCTACATGCATTGGTTCCCTCAATTGATTTTTGTATAAGGGATCCTTTCTTTTATTACCTCTATATCGGGAGCGTACAATTTGGTCCTTTAGGTTTTTGTTTCGCCTATGGGCGAACATCGGTTTTGATAGTTTTTGTTGGTTGTCAAGTACATTCAACAAGTGCCAGTTGGAATTAATTATTTGTCTAACTGTGGAATCCATGGTAGAGTGCTTGGTAATACATACCAGTTTAGGGTCAGATTTTTGCTTGTGAGAATTTAAAAGGGCATCTCGGTCATAGAAACGGGCCCTCTTATAGGCCTCTCTAACAAGGCGGTGAGGGTATCCTCTCTGGATGAATTTCTGTTTCATATTTTCAGCTTGGGTGTCGAAATCCTTTATGTTCGTACAATTGCGCCTAACTCTCAAGAATTGAGAGAAGGGAATGCTGTCTTTTTGGCACCTTGGGTGGTAGCTTTGGAAATGTAGCAGAGTATTTCGGGCAGTGGGTTTTGTGTACAAATCCACTTCAAGAGTACCTTCATTATTTCTTATATATATATCCAAAAACTCAACCTTGGATTTGTTGATATGTGCAGTGAATCGTAGATTTTCATCCGTCAGATTTATCCATTAGAGGAATTCCCTCAGAGTCTGTTCCCCATCGGTCCATACAAAGAAAATATCATCTATGTAACGGTACCAATGGGAAACAGACTCGAAGAAAGGGGCCACTTCATTGAAAATATATTTGCTCTCAAAGAGGGTCATATAGATATTTGCTATCGAGGGGGCCATAGAGGCCCCCATGCTTACTCCCTTGGTTTGCAAATATAAATCCTCACCGAATTCAAAGAAATTTTCTCTCAATACTAATGTCAGGCAATCATTGATAAAAGGTTTGGAACAAGGAATCTGGTGTAGGTCGATAAACCACATTGTGGCCTCTATTGCTCCTACCTGAGGTATATTGCTATAAAGCGACTCGATATCGAGAGTCACCAAAATATCATTATGTTCATTATATGCCAAGTTTTCTACTTTTACTATTATATCGCCTGTGTCTTTCACGTAGGATGGTGAAAGAGATATATACGGGCGAAGAATGTTGTCTAGATATTTCGAAAGAGCCTCAAGTGGTGTTCCTATTGTCGAGACAATAGGTCGATAGGGGGGATTTTTCTGGTCTTTATGGATCTTTGGCAATCCATATATACAAGATACCTTCTTGTCTGATGTGTTTAAGAATTCAAATTCTTTTTTATTTATTATCCCTTCATTAAAGGCTTTTGAAGTTATCCTATGTATAGTTTTGACTATTTTTTCTGTTGGATTGAATCTAATCTTTTTATAGAAATTCGGATCACTTAGCATTTTAGTCATATTATTTTCATATGTATTACAGTCCAATAGAACTATGCCACCACCTTTATCGCTGCTTTTAATCACGAGTGTGTTGTCATTCTTTAGTTTTTCCAGGGAATCATGTTCCTCTTTTGAAATGTTGTATCTGGGCTTTGAAATAAATTTCAAAGCCTGATCCAACCGTTTAAGTACAACTCTTTCAAATATGGCCATTTCTGGACCTACTTGTTGTAAAGAGGGGGTAAAGGTCGAAGGTAAAGCTACAATGTTGTTGTTTGTATTTTCTAATTCTATTGATTCATTTTGCAGAAAAAAAAAATTTTATCTAATTTTTCTCAGAAAAGAGTGGATGTCTCGATATAATTCGAATGTATTTACATTGGCATGCGGAACGAAGGATAAACCCTTAGTAAGGAGAGATAAATCTGAAGGCTCAAGAGTTTGCGAGGATAGGTTGAATATAGGGATTACATCCCGTTCCTCCAATACTGTTTGTTCCTCGTTTCTAAGTATTGTTGAGGTTCCTGGGCATATTGATTGGCTTGGTAATTGCCTCTTGTATGGTTCTGAAACCTGACTCTCTGACAGCCTCTCCTCCCCCCCCCGGTGGCCTAAAAAAGGTTAGCGACTATTCCTCTGGCCATTTCGGGGTTCGAACGGTATATCATACTGGTATCCCATATTATCTTCTTCCTCTGATTCAGAGGCCGAGGAATTTGAGAAGTTGTTAATTCTATGTTGGAAAGGGGTATTATATGTTCCTGTTTGTGAGTCAGTTTTGAAGACACCTTCCACTATATATGGATATGTTCTTTCTACGGTGTAAAACCTCTTATCTTTCGAAAATGTATCTTCCTTTCTTTTTCTCAGATAGTCAGCGAAAGATAGAATATCCTTTTTTATAGTTTCTAGTTGTTTATCTGCTTCCTCCATAGTTGTAGATTTTTTAATTTTATCTTCAAGTTCCTGTATTTCTTTTTTTATTTCTATGGCTATTTCTTTAGATGTCGATATGATCAAAATCATGAGGTCCCTAGAGCAGGGACTCGCAATCATACTCCACTTAGTTAGAAAACTTTTGATGTCTACAAAAAGGCCAGGGATGTTACGTACCCTAAGGCCCATTGGGATTATGCCATTCTTAAGATAATTCAGCATAAACTCCCCATGGGCCTCTATCCTGATGAGTTTTTTTGGGAGATTTAATAGTTTATTCTGGTCGCTGTTATTTTGAGGGTTACTAGCCTGATTAATGCCAAAATCTATATTAGTGCCTACTAATGTGGCGAAGTCCTCATCTGAAAAACCAAAGGTTTGAAGGTTGGCCATTCTAACCAAATATATAATATAAATGTTACGTCAAGGCTATGATGATTAGAAAATTAACAATTCAATGCCTCAACACTTAAAAAATGAGAGAAGGACAGGGATACAATTCTTATACACAATTTTCCAACAACAGAGAAGATTTGATAATTCGCAAAAAGTCCCGCACGGATGCACCGTGGGTAATACTATGTAGTGTATCAAGGACCCCCTGGTTGGGATATGACTCCTGGGTCAGGGAAACAATTTTTTGTGCAAGGTATATACCCAGGCAGACTCACAAGAAAGGGTCTGGCTTTTCTTTAGACCATATTATGCATTATACAAAGTTCACAAACAAAAACATAGAAACGGAGCAAAGAATTGTAATGATATCAAGATTAATTTTTAATTATGATAAAAAAATGAATGAATATATATAGATAAATAAATGTACATGGTATACCCAATAAATGTTAAAAAATTATTGATATAATCCTTTTTTTGGGAATCACAAGATTTCATCAACAATTGTCAGTAAAAAATTACATATTCCTGATTCAGGCGAGCTTGGCTGTATCTGTCTACGCGTTTCGACAATCTATAATGTCTTCCTCAGGACAAGTGGTTATTCAGCCATTTTTCTAAATAAAACAAAACATCGCTTTAATTAGCATCCAGATTACAATGCATTACATCTTTGCTACTATCATTCCTAAAAAGGTTCTGTTCAAATATCGGATGTTCAAAGAAAAAAAAAATTCTAGTCAGACAAGGACTATTCCTTACGAGGAGAGCTATAACTGATAAAGAGTTGGAAACAATCATTTTTCATTTTTGTTTGTATTACTTGATTCTTTAGATAATACATGATGATCTCAAAACATTTCAAGTCAATTTAAGCGATAAAACATGATGATCTCAAAACATTTTAAAACAATCTAAGCGATAAAACATATGTTTCATACTGTCATCACAGCAATGACGTAACACTTATGACAAAAAGGTATCTATGTTAGAACTCACTTTTTAATAGTTTAGTCCATTTTTCTAAATTTGTGCCATATTGAACTGTTTATTCCTTTGTATTTCACACTCGTTGCCAAATTATCTGTTTCCTAAGCTATTCCTATATTATGAGACCCTTACTTTTTATTGCTCTTATATACAAAAACAAAACCAAGCATGTCTTACCTAAAAGTATTTCTGTTTTCAACATATTTAAACTCTATTGAAACTTTGAAGGGAGTGAGGCACCTTTCTTTAATTTTTGGAGTATGCCTTGATGATATATCTCTTCAGTTGCACCTTCTTACGGCTGAACTTCATGACCTAATAGCCCTCTCAATTGAGCATCTCCCATTGATCAGCTCCCTCCTCTCCCTTTGAAATTTGCCTAGAGTCCCCTCTAGCGCTATATTTCACCCTGAACATCTCTCTCGCCTCTCTATATGTAATACCTTAACTGTCCCTAACGGCCATTCCGGGCCCAGAAGGATGAAGACTGATCTTGCGTATAATGATAGCAATGATCTGCTCATCTATTATTCCCTTACCTTAGACGCTAACAAGACTCCTCTCTCTCAAATTCAAGCCATTCATGCTAACCCGAACAGAGAACCCCCACACAACCCCAGAATGATAAATAATGACATCCTCAAGCGAGTGAGCATCTCACAGATGCCTCTCCCCCACACACCGGGGCAACTTAAATGCATATTGCTATACTGTAGGTCAGCCAGTAAACATGCCTCTGATATCTTCGACCTCATCCAACACAATGAGCAAGATATCATCATACTCACTGAAACTTGGCTGAATCCATCTTCCACTACTATCCTGGACCTTCTAGTGCCGCCTTCCCATGACATAATTCATCTCAACAGAGCAAAGAAACAGGGTTGTGGCCTAGCTTGTATATATCGGAGGACACTCGTGGTTTCTCACTCTAAGTCCTCTACGCATTCTCCAGTGAATACCTCTGTCTCAACATTTCAAGTAACCACCTCCCAATGCACAAACTGAATATGAGACTTTACAACGCACGTGTTACAACGCCTGTCATCACAAAGCATTTTTTACATCGCAAAATCTATTAAAGCTCATGTTGTTGCAACACATAATCCATTACAACGCATTTACTATTCTAACTCTGCTGGGGCATTACTTTGGGGAATGCGTTGTAAGGGATTATGCAATGTAATGACATGCGTTGTAATGGATTTTGCGATGTAAAACATGCGTTGTAAGGACTCGCGTTTTAAAACGTGTGTTGTAAACAATGTTTCCCATGCAAACTAAATACATTCTATCACCCCCCCGGGGGACAATCTCTCCTTCAGCGAACAATTTATGGAAATATTTTCTGCATTGTCCTAAATCTTCCTCGGTGATTTCAACCTTCACTGGTCTAACCCCAATGACCAAGTTGTTACATGCCTTAAATCTTTCTTAGATGATCACAAGCTAACTCAATACTGTGAAAGACCAACTCATAATAAAGCACAAATCCTTGATCTCATTATTTACAAAGGAAACACTATTTCACTGGATCACATTTCCTCTTGTGATTGTTCCGACCATCACAGCATCTTCTTTTATATTAACCGGAAGGTTTCCCTGAGGAAGGCTCAACCGAAGAAGTTGAAGATATGTGGGCAAAATGTTTTTGTACTGTGGATCAAGTATTGTGGCACATATGTACTCTTTGGACGGGATGATGCCATGTTGCAGCCTTATATTAGAAGCCAACCGCAGGACTAAGCTCTCCACCAAGGCATGTGCTTCTATGTTTTCACTCACACCTGCAGGGGCAAACATTTGAGGCGCCTTCTTTACCTGGTCCTGTAGGATGCAGCAATGGGTAGCTTGGCCGATTGTACTATCCTCCTTGCTAACTTCCCATGTGAAACCATCTAAAGGGAGTAACATCTGTGTCAGGCATTATATTAGGCCTCATTTGTCTGCATCCATGGTCATAGCTTTCCCAACTGCATCCCCTCCTCTGTGAATGACATGGATATTGATCTGTTTGTACTTCTCAAACAGACGTTGCAGCTTATAAAATGTGGAGTTTCAACGTGTTGGCAGCTCCTATATCAGGGCTTTAACTGGTGCGCTATTCTTACGCTGAATAATCGGCAACAGCTTCCAGGCTTTGAAAGAATGGCTGAAATGGGTACAGTTTCTTCTGCAGGTGGTCAGAATACTGCTGACTGTCTTCCCTTATGAGGAATTATTGCACCAACAGGTGGATGCAATGGGCTAAATGCAGGACTCTGAAATAGCCTCTGTATGACACGGCCTGCACTATGTTACTGCCATTGTCCATGGCAACAAATCCAATTCTGAGACCTCTGGGTCACAACCATTCATACACCTTGCTGTTAAATTCCTCCAAGATGTTTACAGCTGAATGTGATTTCTTCATGGCCACTGTTGCAAGCCGCAGAACGCTCTTAAAACTTTCTTCAGGGCTAAGACCTGAAGATATCATTTACTTAAAAGAGATCCAGTGTGCAATGATAAACATGTAATCTGTCGCCTGGCAACTGGTCCATATGTCTGTCATGAGGTGGAATAGCCACTTTGGCTTAATATGTCCTACTTGGTCCCTTCTATTTAGGGCAGATGGCTGCCACAAATGCTAAAAATCCCACTACTTCCGCAAATGAAAAAGGGAGGAGGTCCAGTGCTAACATTTCCGCCAGCTTACCATTGTACCAACGTGGGGTTGGGTGGTTTCACTTGTAGGGCCCTTCCTGCCTAAACATGCCCGTAATAGCAGCCTGGATTATATTATTTTCTTGGGCACTGACAAAGGCATCTTTTGAGAACTAGATGCTAGTGGTAGACTCAATGTGCGTTGTGGTGGTTGGGCAGTCACTGTATGCCATGATGTCTGCATCGCCTGAGTCTTCTTGTGCCATTTTAAAGTCACTGAGGTAGGTGATTCTCCTGGTGCACTGCTGAGGAGAGGGCTGTTTTGCGCTAAGATGTCACCCTCTTCTTCCTCATCAACACCTTCCACCTTGATTGGACATGTGGCTTATGTTCCCCAGCTCCCCCCACCACCACAACCATGTTCAGCAATTGTTTTAAGGTGCTCCTCTCACTTCATTGTGTGGTGTTTTTTTCATGTGGGTCGTCTTGCCTCCAGTACCATAATGTGTAACAGGCTTACCTTGATGAACATTTGTGTGGCAAATGGTTCATACTACAATGTGCTCCCCTCTTTGCTAGCGGTAAAAAAGTCCCAAAGTGGAGAGGAGTACTTTTTTACCGGCCCACTGCCAAAGACAAACAGGAGGAAGGTGGGCATGTCATTGATTGCCTCTCTGCTTCTCCTGAGGCAAGGGTTGGTGAAGGTCTCACCTGGGACTTTGCAAATGTGGGAGCTGGTGGCAGTGCTAGATGAACACATATCTCGGAGCTGGCTGAATAGCAATGTCAGATTCCTCTGTGTTACCTTCCACCATGACTACTTCGCCATCATCAACCTCCTCTTCATTCCCTTCCATATCAAGAACGGTGATAACAGTATCGCCACTTTAGCGGCAGGAAACTGCAGCTAGAGTGGCGCTAAGGGGCTTGATAATATGCCCTCGAGAATTCCCACAGAAGCCCAGGTTTGATGTCCTTCACACCAGAACCTGGGTTTCTATGGGAATTCTCAAGGGTATATTATCAAGCCCCTTATCACCGCTTTAGCGGCAGTTTCCTGCCGCCAAAGCGGCGATAATGTTATCGCCGTTCTTAATAATATGGCCCTATGTCTTTCTGGAACTATTCTTTTCCCTTGCCTCTCCTATAGTCTCCTGGTATCTGTAGGTAATCACTCCATGTCCCTATTGTCATCTGAAGTGTTGCTTGGAGAAGATGGTGCTGCAGTACCCTTCCTTTTCCTGGACATGTGGGAGCCAATTATTCTAAAAGAGGAGGTTCAACTTCTTGCTGTGAAGGAAGATCAATCTCCTGTTCTGCTCCAACATCAGAAACATCCATTACTGTCTGAGGCTGTTGTCCATTTTGCTGTGTTTACTGAGAAGATTGTGTACTACTTTGCCAAAGGGACAAGTCTGATTGAAGATCATTACTCATCAGCGTTGACATGATTGCACTGCCTGCCTCACTGATAGACATTGTCCTGGGCTTAGGTTGGGGAGGTGGTGCTGTTGATGGAGAAGTGATGCTCTCAGCTTGCTAGCTGGAGGCCAGTGTGGCAGGCACAACTTTTCTGACAAAGGTTGCGGTCGACACGCCAGCGGTAGAAATCTGCTTCTTCTGCTCCCTACTAGGCACTTTCTTGGCAGCACCTTTCTTTGGGGCCATCTTGAAGCTGTCAGTTGGTAGTTGCACTTAGCATCACAACAAGCTGAAGAGATGACCGCATTGTGTAGTGAGTCATGCATCACATCATGCAGAGGCCTTCTGTCTGACAGTACTGTGGGTGATGTCTCTTTTCTTGTGAACTTGAAAGCAAAACAGCAAGAAAACCATCAGTTAAACATGGCATTGTTGCAGTTCAAGCAGCAAGTATTAGTACAAACAAACAATATCATTCAGTGTGTTTACTTAAGTTATTATAGATAATTAACAATTTTATACAGTGTTCATTCTGAAAACAGAAAACTACACCAACATAAACTTTAATGATAACTGTACACTCAGGAAGGATGAGAAAGAGCAACAACAACAAGAAAACAATACAGCTATAACTGTTTGCTTTCTGTTCAATGTATCACGTGGGATGGCACGCAGGGAGCTGCAGTTGACTAATGCATTGACAATTGAATAATCCTTACACAATGATTACTGTTGGGCACCTATAGCAGACATGTGGTTGATTTATTATAGTCAGATGCTATGAGAGAGGAACTTATTAAAATGGTTAAAAAAAATTTAAAATAATAATAAATAAGCTACATTTGAAAAAAAGCAAAATTAAAAAAATTATGAATAAGTGGCAGTATCCTCAAGCATATCATTTCTTTTTATTTATTAAACTGCTACACTGGCTGGATCAAGAAAATGGCTGCCTGCCATTGCCACATTGTCATCAACAACAACACAGAGCAAAAAAGCATTGGGAACAAAGAAAAGACATGCACGCCTACGGCAAAAGCACACTGGACACCTTTCCAAAATGATGACCAGGCACATGGTCAAACAGCCAGCAAGGAGCCATGGGGAACAAAGGGAAGACATGCAGGCCAATGGCGAAAGCACCCTGGCTGGCTATACAAAATGGCTGCAGCCACATGGTCAGACAACAACAACCAGCAAGAGGGCATATCCACAAACAAGATGAAATGGAAGCCAATGGGGAAAGCACACTCGCTGGCTACACAAAATGACCACCAGCACATTGTAAGACAACAGCAACCAGTATGGGGACATAGCCACAAACAAAAAACTAATGGTGGCTTATGGGGAAAGCACATTCACTGGCTACACAAAATGGCCACCAGCCACATAGTCAGACAAAAAACAACCAGAAAGAGGGCATGGCCACAAACAAGAAGAAATACAGGCCTATGGGGGAAGCACAATGGCTGGCTACACAAAATGGCCACATGGTCATAACAACAACAACAAGCAGGAGGCCTGGAAACAAAGAACACATGCAGGCCTAGAGTGGACACTGACTATACAAAATGGCCCCTGGCCACATGGTATACTGATTCTTGAACAACAAAGGCCAAAAATAAAAAATGAACAAGGCTAAAAATGTTCACAACACCACATATCCTCCAATGGCATTACCCCACCTAAATACTGTTTGTGTGAAAAAAAATTGAAAAGCCCCCCTAAAAATTTGTATTATTATATTTTTAATGTTTCAGTTCTACAGACACCACAGAGACCGTTTTTTCATGCTCCCATGAACTTTAAAGGGCCTACTGGCTGGAAGGCTCATTTGCAAACTAGGCAACATAGTGACTAAATTAAATCAATCAATATTGCAAACGTATTTAAAAACATAAAAAAGAAAAAGTACTATGAGGTGCAACATTTTTCCTTCACAAAAGAAGATACATTTCATTAACAAAACAACTAGGCCATCCGCCACAATAAATCCTACAAATCAAATAAAAGTACGTGCATGCCCCCAGTTAAATAAACAACAGAATTATACACCAGTTTTCCAAATTACCTCTGATATCTTAAAAACAAACTCTTTAAATCCAATGGTTATCTGCAGCAGACAAGAAGAGTGATTCTTCCAGCTCCAAATCCAAATGAAAATTGATTAGGAGAGGGACAAATCACTGTGAGGTACCTGCTGGACAAGAACAGGAAGTTGGAGTCTCTGGAGCACTTCTTTCTGGTTTGAATTTTATTTTTATTAAATAGCTTCCCGCACAAAACAACCAACTCCAACGGACAGTTTGGGAAGAAAATTGTTAGACATGGGGGTCTCTAGTTGGCAGAGGTAGGTACCGAGGAGTTGGCCTGACGGCTAGGGTGGTCGTTCTCCAATCTGGGGAACTGGGTTCGAGTCTCGGCAACAACGCTCAACATCCTGTGATTTTGGGCAAAGCACTTAATCTCCCTGTGTCTAACAAAAAATGAATGTGTCCTCATTTAACACAACTCATGCTATGTAAAGCGTTCTGATACCCAATTCGGATCAAGTTCACGCTACATAAAACCCCATTAAAAAAAAGGGACCTGTGCTTCTAGTCCGGGTAACAGGGATCCACACTTTAGATAACCCCTGATATCCCCTTGCTAGCTTGGCATGAGCAGAGAGGCTTGTTCCAAAGGCAATGTGAAAAGTATTTTTACTCAAAACACACAGCAATACAGTGATAACACCACAACTGGACACCACACCAATTTAGGAAAAATAAAGTATCTTTATCTACACTCAACAAGACCAAAACAACAAAAATTCAACATATAGGTAATAAGATATGACTTTAGAACAGTTATAAAAATAAGGAGTGTAGGAAACAAATATCTTCACCTTCACCACAGCAATAAATCTAAAGTATGGCACCAACTGCGAGCAAACAGCAAAAGGGCAGTACTCCTCCTCACAGCTCTCTTTGTGCAAGGGTCTCTGAGCCCAGTCCAAACCAGACCAGTCCTTACTGGTACAGCATGACCACAGGGGCTAGAGACAGCATTGTGCAAGAGAGACAGGCTCTATTCAGGTGCAAGGAAAACTCCTCTCACTACTCTATATGCAGCCAAGGTCTAGTCAGCTCAGCTCTGCGTCATCCAGGAAGGGCCACGCACATCTCAAGCCCCCAACGGCTGTGTCCAGTGAATGCACATCCCCAGCCCCTGTCACTCCAAAACCAGACAGTCAACCCACAAACAGGCAGAGGCATACCGAATGGTTACACATGGAATAGCATACTTTCTGAAAGTGGTATTTTCCAACACAATTTAAAAATCATCTCTATTAAAATATATATTAAATTCTGAGTTCAGAGAGCCTTAACTTATTTTCTCCATCTTCCAATGGTAAGTCATACTTGTAAGATGTTACAAAGAAACTCCAATTCTATCCTATGGAACAGATAGCCTTTCCAAAGGGAAAAATGAAATTGGCAGTATTTCACTATAGGACATATCACACACACCAGTACATGTCCTATCTTTCACATACACTGCACCCTGCACATGAGGGTACCTTGGGCCTACCTGAGGGGTGTTTTACATGTAAAAAAGGGAATTTTGAGGCCTGGCAAATAGGGTGGACATGGCATGTTTAAAACTGTGCGCAGATATACATGAGATACCTTTTCAGGGCTACTCATGTGGGTGGCTCATTCAGTGCTGCAGGCCCACTAGTAGCATTTGATGTATAGGCCCTGACACACTCAGTGCACTTCCCTGGGGACTTACAAGTCAAATATGCCAATCATGAGTAACCAATAATGATAACAATTTACACAGAGAGCATTTGCACTTTAGCACTGATTAGTAGTGGGACAGTGCCAAGAGTCCTATAGCCAACAGCAACAGGTCAGGAGAAAATAGGAGGAAGAAGCAAAACGTTTGGGGATAACCCTGCAAAAAGGGTTAAGTTCAATAAAAATCCATTCTAAATGCCACTCAACTTGAAGCCACAGAAGCCCAGGTTTGATGTCCTTCACACCAGAACCTGGGTTTCTATGGGAATTCTCAAGGGTATATTATCAAGCCCCTTATCACCGCTTTAGCGGCAGTTTCCTGCCGCCAAAGCGGCGATAATGTTATCGCCGTTCTTAATAATATGGCCCTATGTCTTTCTGGAACTATTCTTTTCCCTTGCCTCTCCTATTGTCTCCTGGTATCTGTAGGTAATCACTCCATGTCCCTATTGTCATCTGAAGTGTTGCTTGGAGAAGATGGTGCTGCAGTACCCTTCCTTTTCCTGGACATGTGGGAGCCAATTATTCTAAAAGAGGAGGTTCAACTTCTTGCTGTGAAGGAAGATCAATCTCCTGTTCTGCTCCAACATCAGAAACATCCATTACTGTCTGAGGCTGTTGTCCATTTTGCTGTGTTTACTGAGAAGATTGTGTACTACTTTGCCAAAGGGACAAGTCTGATTGAAGATCATTACTCATCAGCGTTGACATGATTGCACTGCCTGCCTCACTGATAGACATTGTCCTGGGCTTAGGTTGGGGAGGTGGTGCTGTTGATGGAGAAGTGATGCTCTCAGCTTGCTAGCTGGAGGCCAGTGTGGCAGGCACAACTTTTCTGACAAAGGTTGCGGTCGACACGCCAGCGGTAGAAATCTGCTTCTTCTGCTCCATACTAGGCACTTTCTTGGCAGCACCTTTCTTTGGGGCCATCTTGAAGCTGTCAGTTGGTAGTTGCACTTAGCATCACAACAAGCTGAAGAGATGACCGCATTGTGTAGTGAGTCATGCATCACATCATGCAGAGGCCTTCTGTCTGACAGTACTGTGGGTGATGTCTCTTTTCTTGTGAACTTGAAAGCAAAACAGCAAGAAAACCATCAGTTAAACATGGCATTGTTGCAGTTCAAGCAGCAAGTATTAGTACAAACAAACAATATCATTCAGTGTGTTTACTTAAGTTATTATAGATAATTAACAATTTTATACAGTGTTCATTCTGAAAACAGAAAACTACACCAACATAAACTTTAATGATAACTGTACACTCAGGAAGGATGAGAAAGAGCAACAACAACAAGAAAACAATACAGCTATAACTGTTTGCTTTCTGTTCAATGTATCACGTGGGATGGCACGCAGGGAGCTGCAGTTGACTAATGCATTGACAATTGAATAATCCTTACACAATGATTACTGTTGGGCACCTATAGCAGACATGTGGTTGATTTATTATAGTCAGATGCTATGAGAGAGGAACTTATTAAAATGGTTAAAAAAAATTTAAAATAATAATAAATAAGCTACATTTGAAAAAAAGCAAAATTAAAAAAATTATGAATAAGTGGCAGTATCCTCAAGCATATCATTTCTTTTTATTTATTAAACTGCTACACTGGCTGGATCAAGAAAATGGCTGCCTGCCATTGCCACATTGTCATCAACAACAACACAGAGCAAAAAAGCATTGGGAACAAAGAAAAGACATGCACGCCTACGGCAAAAGCACACTGGACACCTTTCCAAAATGATGACCAGGCACATGGTCAAACAGCCAGCAAGGAGCCATGGGGAACAAAGGGAAGACATGCAGGCCAATGGCGAAAGCACCCTGGCTGGCTATACAAAATGGCTGCAGCCACATGGTCAGACAACAACAACCAGCAAGAGGGCATATCCACAAACAAGATGAAATGGAAGCCAATGGGGAAAGCACACTCGCTGGCTACACAAAATGACCACCAGCACATTGTAAGACAACAGCAACCAGTATGGGGACATAGCCACAAACAAAAAACTAATGGTGGCTTATGGGGAAAGCACATTCACTGGCTACACAAAATGGCCACCAGCCACATAGTCAGACAAAAAACAACCAGAAAGAGGGCATGGCCACAAACAAGAAGAAATACAGGCCTATGGGGGAAGCACAATGGCTGGCTACACAAAATGGCCACATGGTCATAACAACAACAACAAGCAGGAGGCCTGGAAACAAAGAACACATGCAGGCCTAGAGTGGACACTGACTATACAAAATGGCCCCTGGCCACATGGTATACTGATTCTTGAACAACAAAGGCCAAAAATAAAAAATGAACAAGGCTAAAAATGTTCACAACACCACATATCCTCCAATGGCATTACCCCACCTAAATACTGTTTGTGTGAAAAAAAATTGAAAAGCCCCCCTAAAAATTTGTATTATTATATTTTTAATGTTTCAGTTCTACAGACACCACAGAGACCGTTTTTTCATGCTCCCATGAACTTTAAAGGGCCTACTGGCTGGAAGGCTCATTTGCAAACTAGGCAACATAGTGACTAAATTAAATCAATCAATATTGCAAACGTATTTAAAAACATAAAAAAGAAAAAGTACTATGAGGTGCAACATTTTTCCTTCACAAAAGAAGATACATTTCATTAACAAAACAACTAGGCCATCCGCCACAATAAATCCTACAAATCAAATAAAAGTACGTGCATGCCCCCAGTTAAATAAACAACAGAATTATACACCAGTTTTCCAAATTACCTCTGATATCTTAAAAACAAACTCTTTAAATCCAATGGTTATCTGCAGCAGACAAGAAGAGTGATTCTTCCAGCTCCAAATCCAAATGAAAATTGATTAGGAGAGGGACAAATCACTGTGAGGTACCTGCTGGACAAGAACAGGAAGTTGGAGTCTCTGGAGCACTTCTTTCTGGTTTGAATTTTATTTTTATTAAATAGCTTCCCGCACAAAACAACCAACTCCAACGGACAGTTTGGGAAGAAAATTGTTAGACATGGGGGTCTCTAGTTGGCAGAGGTAGGTACCGAGGAGTTGGCCTGACGGCTAGGGTGGTCGTTCTCCAATCTGGGGAACTGGGTTCGAGTCTCGGCAACAACGCTCAACATCCTGTGATTTTGGGCAAAGCACTTAATCTCCCTGTGTCTAACAAAAAATGAATGTGTCCTCATTTAACACAACTCATGCTATGTAAAGCGTTCTGATACCCAATTCGGATCAAGTTCACGCTACATAAAACCCCATTAAAAAAAAGGGACCTGTGCTTCTAGTCCGGGTAACAGGGATCCACACTTTAGATAACCCCTGATATCCCCTTGCTAGCTTGGCATGAGCAGAGAGGCTTGTTCCAAAGGCAATGTGAAAAGTATTTTTACTCAAAACACACAGCAATACAGTGATAACACCACAACTGGACACCACACCAATTTAGGAAAAATAAAGTATCTTTATCTACACTCAACAAGACCAAAACAACAAAAATTCAACATATAGGTAATAAGATATGACTTTAGAACAGTTATAAAAATAAGGAGTGTAGGAAACAAATATCTTCACCTTCACCACAGCAATAAATCTAAAGTATGGCACCAACTGCGAGCAAACAGCAAAAGGGCAGTACTCCTCCTCACAGCTCTCTTTGTGCAAGGGTCTCTGAGCCCAGTCCAAACCAGACCAGTCCTTACTGGTACAGCATGACCACAGGGGCTAGAGACAGCATTGTGCAAGAGAGACAGGCTCTATTCAGGTGCAAGGAAAACTCCTCTCACTACTCTATATGCAGCCAAGGTCTAGTCAGCTCAGCTCTGCGTCATCCAGGAAGGGCCACGCACATCTCAAGCCCCCAACGGCTGTGTCCAGTGAATGCACATCCCCAGCCCCTGTCACTCCAAAACCAGACAGTCAACCCACAAACAGGCAGAGGCATACCGAATGGTTACACATGGAATAGCATACTTTCTGAAAGTGGTATTTTCCAACACAATTTAAAAATCATCTCTATTAAAATATATATTAAATTCTGAGTTCAGAGAGCCTTAACTTATTTTCTCCATCTTCCAATGGTAAGTCATACTTGTAAGATGTTACAAAGAAACTCCAATTCTATCCTATGGAACAGATAGCCTTTCCAAAGGGAAAAATGAAATTGGCAGTATTTCACTATAGGACATATCACACACACCAGTACATGTCCTATCTTTCACATACACTGCACCCTGCACATGAGGGTACCTTGGGCCTACCTGAGGGGTGTTTTACATGTAAAAAAGGGAATTTTGAGGCCTGGCAAATAGGGTGGACATGGCATGTTTAAAACTGTGCGCAGATATACATGAGATACCTTTTCAGGGCTACTCATGTGGGTGGCTCATTCAGTGCTGCAGGCCCACTAGTAGCATTTGATGTATAGGCCCTGACACACTCAGTGCACTTCCCTGGGGACTTACAAGTCAAATATGCCAATCATGAGTAACCAATAATGATAACAATTTACACAGAGAGCATTTGCACTTTAGCACTGATTAGTAGTGGGACAGTGCCAAGAGTCCTATAGCCAACAGCAACAGGTCAGGAGAAAATAGGAGGAAGAAGCAAAACGTTTGGGGATAACCCTGCAAAAAGGGTTAAGTTCAATAAAAATCCATTCTAAATGCCACTCAACTTGATTCTCAAGCAGAAAAGCTGCTCAAGCACTCCATTTATGATTGGCTCCAAGAATGCTAGATTGGTGCTGTCGCGCCTGGAAGTTGTGCAAGTGAGCGTGAAGTCTCGTAGGAGTCTCTAGCCTTGTGAGAAGTCTTGCCCATGCTTGCAAGTGCTCACGGTGGAGCACCAAAGGAAAACTTCAGCATGGAAACTGAAGACATTTCCGAAATGTAGAAACCCAAGGGAGTCGATGGTGATGTGGCTCATGTGATTCCTCCCCTTAGTGAGAGTACCCTGTAACATCAAGCTTTATCTAAAATCACAGAAACTCCACATGTTTCTGTGACTGAAAGTTTTGGAATCTATGAGGACTAACAAAAGCCTACTATCCAATGTACCCACACATGTCAAAATAAAAACAGTGCCCACTTGTGAGGGTGGGCAATCACCCATGACAGGAAAGGTCCTAAAATGCAATGCTGAAACATCAACATCTTCCCCTTGATTTTAAGTCTTTCTAGAAATATGGTAGCTGATCATCAGTGCTCTGTGGCTTCCATAGGTATCAACATTCTTTCTTAAACAAATACCCTGTACATGTTAAACTTTGGCTAAAATTGCAGAATATTCTCACTGTTCAGTGAGAGATATCTCCAGGATTTGAAAGAATCGATACATCACCTGCACCCAGCATTTCCACACTTCTCTAAAAAAAAACAGTACCTCAATTACGTGAGCCTATTTCCCATGACAGTAGATAGCCACAAAATGCAACATTCCATCAAATTGCATTTTTTCTGGAGCTGTGACTAGCTGCCTAGTTGGCATAGCATTAGCCAACACCAATGAAATCCTAACAACCATAGACATTTCTGAAAGCTAGACACTCGTCCATGATGGTTAGGCTAGTGTGTTCCCTCTATGTTTTCTTACCAAGTATATCCTGTAAGTATCAACCTTTCTCTAAAATCAAAGATTATTGTCACGTTTCTGTGCAGGAGTTTTCTAGAACCGGTGGGGATTGTCAAGAATAGCTTTCATAGTTCTTTTGCTAAAAATAGTACCCTCATTTGTCGGTGGTTCTATGACGCTAGACAGGAGAGGCCACTTAATGCGGCACTGAAACTTAAAGATTGTTCCAGCAAATTACAATATTCCTCAAAATGTGAATACTATAAGATAAAAATATAGGGAAAAACTCGTTATTACTAGCCCATCTGGCAAAGGGAGTGAATACTACAAAACCTAGTGGTCCATCTGTTACAACGATGACAGCCATTAAACAAGTTTTACCCTGCCCAACTCCCCATACAATAACGGTACACACTGGGGTAAAAACAACTGGCCCGTTACCAAAAAAAGCAATACCATCACCTTTGTTAAAAAAGAACCCTGACCCTGAAATTAAAGCCACAAGTAAAGTAGGCGTCCAAGGTGGGGAAAATCTGAGTCTGGAAGTAAGGTCAGAAATACCGCACGCCAAGGCTATTAAGGAGAATGGTACAGCACATTCTCAGAATAGAAACTGCCATCCACAGAGAATTGTTGACCTACCACCTGAGGCAGCTCCTTATACAATAGTAATGGCGGGTGTCCCCGAACTACCTATGGACACCAGGGAAGACCATCGAGCCCTAAGAAATAAAGTGATACATTGGCTACATAACAATAGACCACTGCCTGCCCATATTAATGGAGAGATTTTAACTGTGAAGCGATCATTCTGGGTGGGCTCTAGACCGAAAGACAAGAAAGGTGATGTTATCCTTGTAAATTTTACAGACCATAGAGCGGTACGACTTATAGGAGATTGGTATGATTCAAGAAGTAGCGATTTTATTACCACTCACTATCTTAGCTACTTCTATCCCTATTCTCCAGGGCAAAACTCCAGAGACAACGCGGATACGGTCAGACTCCCTTTTTCCAAACTCAGAGACACCATAATTTTAATCAAAGGCAATTTGTTCCAACAACTCCTGGATTAAATTATGGAAATATTAATCTCTTTTGGGAGAATAGAGGCTCTGCCCTACCAGTCTATAATCTACCAACCTATAATAGATTCAATGCTTTTTCAAGCCTAGACCATGTCGATTGACAAAAACAGGGTACACATCAGATAAACATTCTGAGTGCAGGAGTAGTCGTCAACCCTAAAAAGAATCTAAAAGAGTGCACCACAGGGGAAGGTTGTAAGATCATTTTACCATTAGAACTGACCCTAAAAACAAACCATGGAGACACTGAAGAGGATCCCAGTAATATTTTGAGCACCCAGGAGGCAGAGGCGGGGGATAATAGTGGAGGAGTAAGTCCCCCATGCAAAAAGTTATCTTGTAATATCCCTCAGGTAGATATGGAAGTAAATAAGAAAAGGAAATCCTGTACATTTCTATTTTGGAATGTAGCAGGATTAAAGAACAAGATTAACAATCCATCCTGGGAGACTATCTTAACTGGGCGGGAAGTTGTGGCTCTTCAAGAAACTTGGACCACGGACCCAGTGTACATACGTGGGTACAGAACCTTTTTTACCCCAGCTGAGGGGAGCAAACATGGCCGTGCAAAGGGAGGTCTAACTACATTTCTCCCCAATCAGCTTAAATATGAGAAAGTACATTCTACGTTTAAATCTAGTTATTGCCATGTAATAACCCTAAGCTCAAAAAAGGGATTCAATGTAGTTCTGATAAATTTCTACAATAATATCCCGCAGGACGAAATCCCTAACATTTTAAAAATGCTTAAGAAAGATATACAACATGAAATAGACAAATCTAATAAGGAAATGACAATTTTATGGGGGGGGGGATTTTAACTGTCCACTCTGTACAAAGGGAAAACAGGGGATTTGTGGCCTAATGTTAGAACAAGACATAAATCTAACACATTTTGACCACTCTCTGACCGGGCACCTACTTAATGAATTAGTGTTCATGTATGATCTGGGTTTTGCAAATGAAATAGCTCAGAATCCTACCTCTTTTGGGCCCACATTCATTGGTAGAGGAGCTTCTTCAACTATTGATTTTATTCTTGTTTCAAATAGCTATAGCCACAAGATTAACAGGTCAGCGACTCTAGAGCTACCCCTAAGTGATCATTTGCCCCAATTAATTGAGGTTGAAAACCCTTTCTATGAACATCGCGAAGATATTCTTACCTTACATACTGCCTCTGACGTGATTTTGGGAAGGCAAAATGGGTACACCTTAAAATGGGGCAAGGTCACGCCAGAAATGTTTCTTGCAAAGCTGCTAAATGTTTGTTCAGAGAGTTTCTCTATTTGCCTTGGGGAGACGTCTCAGTGTGAGCAAATATTAGAGCATTTTGACAGAATAGCTCTTGAAATCAAAAAAAGCTTGTGGGTAGAGGCAAAAAACAGGATTAGGCGCACCAAAAGTTGGTTTGATATTGCTTGTACTAGGGCACTAACTAATTTGAAACACGCTATTCATAGGTTTCCCCGGGATCGCTTAGTAATAAGAGGGTTGAGGAAAACCTATAATGAGGCCCTGAAAAATAGAAAAAATGTTATAAAAAAGGAGGCCCTAGATGCCCTCTGTGAGGCTGCACAATTGAAGGATGCATCTGCTTTTTGGAGGGCTGTTAATACTCCCTTCCTCTTTGATAGTCATAAGGCTCGTATAGAGACGGCGATTACCGAAGATGAATGGGTGGAACATTTTTCAAACCTATATAGCTCCCTAGATGATCCTTCCATTACAAACGTATCAAAAATGGTTAATGGTGGAATGGGGAGGGGAATCTAGTGATAACTCTGGAGGAAGTTATAACAGGGTTAAAAGGAACGAAGGGTGGCAAGGCTGCTGGCCCCGACGGGATCACCGCAGATCTATATAAAGTAAATAAAGAAATCTGGGGTCCCGTGCTGGTACAGCATTTTAATGCTACACTTGCCAAAGGCTTAATTCCATCCTGGTTTACCTCAATTATTGTGCCGATTTACAAAAAGGGCGACAGACAAAATTGTGCTTGCTACAGGCCAATCTCCCTCCTTGATTCATCTGTTAAAATTTTTGGCAGAATTATTTTGGCAAGACTCCAGAATTGGGCCGAGGAAAATGAAATAATGAGCGACCTACAGTATGGATTCCAGAAAGGCATGGGAACTGTTGAACAATGTTTAAATGTAATGATTGTTCAACAAAAGTATACTAGGGTTAAAGGTGAACGGTTATACCTTATGTTTGTCGATTTGTCTTCGGCATTTGACTGTGTATCACATATTAAATTGTGGGAAATTTTGAAAGGGCTAGGTGTGGAAGCTCCCATTATCTCTTTCCTGAGAGAATTATACTCAGGAGCCACAGCCACAGTCCGTTATGGCCTTGGGGGAGAATGTACTAGGAGATTTGGAGTGGGACGCGGAGTACGCCAGGGGTGTGTTCTGGCCCCCTTCTTATTTCTCCTTTACATAAATGGAATTGAACGTCGTCTACTGCAGGAGTGCAGAGATCTGCCCAGGGTGGGGAGGAGGATGATCCCTGCACTCATGTATGCGGACAACGCCATCTTAATGGCTCGTACCCCCTTGGCCCTACAAAAATTGTTATTATCCTATGAAAATTTCATGTTGAGTTTAGACCTGAAAATTAATTGTGGTAAAACATACTCCATGAATTGTGGTACAAAATCTGGGAAAAAGATGAAATGTATGTACTTGAAAAATGTTCCCCTGGAAAATATCACTTCTTTCCCTTACCTGGGTATTTTGTTCCATGAACTGGGGGGATGGACAAGTGCTATAAAGGCCAGAACTCTTTTGTTCCAAAAAACTATAATGGCCATCAAGACTTTTTTTTAAAATAATAAACCAATAAGAGAAATCTTGAACATATATAACGCCACATGTACATCTGTAGCCCTGTATGGTGCGGGACTTTGGGGTTTTTCAAATATAGAACCATTACAAATTGTTGAAAATAAATTTCTGCGGGATATTTTGGCTGTACCGCAGAGCATTTCAACATATATTTGTCACATAGAACTGGGTCAACCCCATTTATCAGATCTAATTAGAATACAGCCTATTCTTTTGTGGCACAGGGTATGGACTACTAACGAATGTGTAGTTAATCGGGCTGTGCTACAGGATATATTAAATATGGAAAATATGGGTACCGTCGACTGGCTAGCCTATATTAAACACTTTATGATTGATATTGGATGCCGCGAATACTATGAGGACCCATCCTCTATGGGAAACATACCCAGAAAACATTTGAAAAAACTGAGCTTGGATTACCTCGAGGACAAAAGGAGGCGAGTGGAAATCAGCAAAAAGACAGTTGCCTCGCACAATTTAATGTTGACTGGTGTAAAAGTGCAGCCTGACAAATCATGATCGATTTCTCTTAAACCGTTTTAGACTAAATCTTGTTTTTAGACTCTTGTCCTTCCCAGAAATGAATTTATGGTCGCGACATTTACCTACCTGCCCTTGCGATAATGCCTCACCCCAATCTGATATTCACACTTTATTCTTTTGTAAATTCTATATTATACCTCGCAGAAAAGTCATAATCCCCTTTCTTAAAGACATGAATTTAAATAGATGTCGCTTAGCTTTCATAGAATGTCAGAGAATGGACACAGTTTTAACCGTTGTTGTACTTTTAAGCTTTTTTAAATATGTCTTCAAACTACAAAAATCCATTAGTGTAAATGAAATATAATGAAATTATGTGTTTTTTCTTTTTAAACATATCTGTATAAGCTGTAATTTTTTCATGTTGTTGCTTTTATGGTTAATGATTTTTAACCGAATAAAGTACTTTCTGATTCTCTGAATACTATAGTATTTGTACAGAGGGTCGACTGGCACCCACAAAAAATTCCAAACTTAAGACATTTCTGAAACTAGACATAATTGGGAGTCCTAAGTGGTGTGAATTTAGTTGATTCCTACAGTTTCTTACCCAGCATGCCATTCAAACTCAACATTGTATCACACAATGCTCTCATGTTCCTCCCAGTAAAGGTTCTGCAATCTGTGGGATCAACAAAAGTCCTCCAATCCAGCATTGTCACACATCTCCAATTATAAATGATGCCCTACTTCTGTGGGTATGAATGTCCCCAGTGAAAGGAAAGATACAAAAATGCAACATCAGTTTTTCCATGGAATATTATTCCTTTTAGCAATGTGGATAACAGCAGTATTTGGAATAAGTGTAGTTCAGCACTTTGTAAAATTATCAACCCCAGACAATTTCTGAAAACTAGACATCCAGAGGAGTCTACACTGGTGTGATGTCAGTGGACCTCATTACAATTTCTTATCTCAAATGCCTTGGAAATAATAAAGTTTGGGCAAAATCACAGAATTTCTCACATTTCTGAGAGGAAAGTGTAGCAGGGTTTCTGTTCTCCCACAGAACTGTGCACAGAGGATTGGAACCTCAGCGAATTAGGGTGACCCAAAACTCACCTTAGTACCCAACAAACCCCTTACCGAGCTAGCTACAGTGTCTCATTGGTCATAACAAACTCCCAATGTTTAGACAAACCAGAACATGAACTTACAATACCTCAGGTTAGGTGGAACACATGAGCACTCTTTCGTTATACAATCATTTCAAACCAGAACGTGGAGTAAAGAAGAACACGTGAACATTTGAAATATTTATTTACTAATGTCGTCTTCTCAGGCGCAGTATCTTAGATAATACAAGGAAACATATTATCAAAAGCAAAGTTATCAGCATAGTTACTAGTCCATAAAAAGCGAATGGTGACAGCATGTTAACATGCTGTAAATGAATAAGAGTTAACAACACTTATTTCTCACCCTCCCTAACATCGCATATTATATTAATAGCTAAGAAGGTCTCTTTGGGTTGAATTAGGGCGGGCCCATACCTCAGGATCCTAGAATGAAGAGATCACATCAGCATACAACAGCTCTCTCTTCCTGCGAACAGCATCAAGTGTGTTTGTGTGTGTCCAGCAAAGCAATATAAAACCCGTCTTAAAGCCAAAGTTGGCAGAAGCTGCACTTATGTTATGTCTATGAAGGCGCGAAGATCAGACCTCATAACAATTCAGTATCTTGTTGTTCCTGAAGCTTCAGCACTCTCTGTACAGACATAGTTTATTGAGCAAAGCTGATATCAGAGTAATAACATATTATTCTCATGTAAATCACAACGAACTACTAGGTTGAAAGCTAAATCAACAATTAAGTGTCGTGTGCAGAAGCAGCAAAAGGAAAAATGGCGTTTAAACATGTAATGTGCCTATGCTAACTTAACGCATTATAAAGATATACAGTAGCTATATGACACCCCCCCATGATCCGAGGACGGATAAGATAAGATAAGATAAGGGCAACTTCATGAAAGCAGAGATCAACAACCATGAACAACCTTATAAGTATAAAAAACTGCAGTAACCAAATCAAAATATAAAAAATGTCACAAGCACTCAAGCCAATTGGACTGGGAGGTGAAAAAAAGCAAAAAAAATCGGGCATCATCAAAAACCAGGAAGTCTTTTCAAGGCAAGACCGAATATGCAAAATATGCAGCTACAGCCTCCAACAGGAAATCACCGTCTTCATCCGAAAACAGTTCAGCCATCCAATTCAAAAGAGGAAAAGAGCAAACGTGTTCTCCCAACACTGGAACCTCTATTACCATCAGAGGACAACTCGGAGGGTTTTCAAGAAAGCTCATTGCCAAGAAATCCTGCGTTGCTGTAAGAACGTTCCAAGGACCCATTAGTCCATGCATCGCTGCTAAGGCCATAATCCTGTCGCCAGTGCAAACCAACTCGTGAGTAACGATGGGACTCATCAGCTGATTAAAGTCGACTTCAGGAGAAACCGGTCTGCAGAGACACAAATCAATGGCCCAATCGAAGTCACAGCTTAGGCAGTGAAATACAGGCTGGACACAGGTGAAGTAGGAAAATCGAAACGAAAATCCATATGCCGTGCTTAAAATCGCAAGCGGCAGCGTGCCATAATATGCAAGCATTCGGTCACGAAACAGTGCTAGGAGGGGCTGGGCTACTCCTTCCACACGTGGGGCATCCATATTTAAGGAAGCAAACAACAACTAGAATGGCTGCCGCTAGTGCCAGGATAACCGGGAATCCACCAAATAAACTCGAAAAAATGGAATGGAAGAAAGCAGGGATGACTCCAAAGATTTTTTCAAATGAAGTTACAAGACCACTGCTAACAGACTTAAAAAAATGCACCAGCCCATTTGTGGAGGACGCGTTGAAGATAGAATGTACCATCTCACTGAAATGTAACGGTAAATCAGTATTTAAAAGGGCCTGAACTTCTGTCAGTGTATTAGCAATGTGAAGAACGAAAGTTTCCCTAGCCGAACTCAAGGCCACTTCTTTCTGGGACAATAGCGCCCTTATTCTGCTCATGCCGCTGAATTCTGCTTTCAAGGTTGGGATGCGTGGCCAAATGTAAACCTCCCTATTCTCATGTGTGGGTGGGTACAGGACATTCCTGCAGCAAACGACACGCTCAGTTACGGTTACCACATAAGCTACACCTTTAATTAACCCACAACAATCTTCATTATTTAAAAGTAAATAACTTCCGTTCCCTAGTAAGGTAAAAGTCGGTGTGATTGCAGGAACCGGAGTCCCTTTTAAAACACAGGCCAAGTTCGGCCGGTCTTGGTTACAGGAACCGTGCAATTGTATATGCCTACACATTAGCGAATGATCTGGTGTTTCTGTACACTCCTCCCCATTCAGATAAACTTCCTGGCCGTCTTTCAAACATCTATAAGTGAAAGGAAGGGACCAGACTTCATGGAGAAATGCACTACCTAAGGGCTCATAGCGACCTATGGCAACATATCGCATACAATTTGTAAATTTAAACAGTGCAAAAGGCAAAGTTATTAAACCGTGGATAAGCCACGTTGCATCGTTGGCCTCTGCCACAGAGAAAGGCAAGGACTCAAATTTCTCAATATGTAACATAGAAAATGAAGCATCTCGCATGGAAAGCAAGCGCTGCTTGTCAGTCAAATTAAAGGGAGCAAAGAGAGAAGAAACATTCATGTAGGTCCATGGCACCTTGCCAGCCTTCAACGTTTGAAGGGTCCATGCAAATTGCATGACAGAACGTAATTGATTTTGACCATGGTACAACACAGACACTTCATCATGCACAATATCCACTACAGAAGACACAATATTATCCAAAGTGTAAATGCGGGAAGAAAGCATGTTAATACTATTATCTACCACAGCAAGCACCTTTTCTAAATTTGCCTGATCTATAGCTCTAAGGCGTGTCGCAGCCTCAATCTGTGATGTCTTCCAGATTTCATTGTAAACAGCATATATCCATCTTTTTAATCTACCACTAGCCGGGCCCTTTATGAAATCATTTAAATCTATATCATCATTCAGCTTTGCAAGATGTAATTTAACTGCAGACAATGTTGAATGTTTCAGCCAATTCTGACACAATTTGCCCAAAGAGTAAGTTGTGACAGAATGCTCAGTTTCAAAACGTGGATCAGGTCTGACCTGTGTAAAGCCATCAGATAAACCCAGAAAACGGTGCTGGCATGAATCTGCACTTCTGTGCCACACTAGCCAACCTTTAGGATCCATACTGGATATGTTAAATGATGAATTCAACAATAGGGTTTGTAAGTCCCTAATCGAAAACTGAGTATAATTACTCCAGCCAGAATATTCTTCTAACTCTGGGATGGTCGGAGAATTTAATTTTTTAGATGTAGCCAATCCAAAGCAAGTTGTCTGGGAAATAGAAGAATTCAAAAACAACATCTGATTCGGGATGAGACAAGCACGGTGCAAAGCCTCAGTGCCTTGTACCTGCCAGTTCCTAGAACCCCAAACCGATTTTAAGTCAATAGTCTCCTTCCATAATTCATAGCCGCCTACAGCCAGCTGATCAAGAAAGGATCTCGAATACAACAATTTGGTATCGGTAAGTCTAACCTTGGACATAGGCTTCTGTGTCATTTTAAAATAAAAGGACTCGGGATTAGACTGATTGAAGTCAGTAAAATAAGTGTACTTTTTCAAAAAAGTACTCGAACTGCCTTGTTTAGGAGCTGGGCAATGCTCCCATTGTGTATAATTTACAGTATACCTTCTGGACGCTGTTTTATGTAAGAAGTGATTGCCAAAATGTTGAAAGCAAAACAAATCACCATAATTAGCAGATTCTAAGTACAAATCGTCCGCATCAAAGGCAGCATAGTATTTCAAATCAGAAAACAAAGACTCTACGGCCTGAACATCCCAATCATCAGAACGAATGTTTTGTTTCACAACATCTCCCATGTTAACCCTAAGCACATTGGGGACATTAACAACCTCGGTAGGGCCATGAATTTGAAACCTAACGGCATCCCACACTATCCCATCAAGGACAGGCCAAGCAGTGATGTTAACAAATGTTAAGTCTCTTTTCAATCTGTGTGCAGAATGCGATGAGGAAAGGGGGGCCAAAGTTCCATTTAGATGTCGAATACAAGTTCTTTCTTCGACATAGTGTCCATTCATAAGACGGAAAAAATAAAACACAAACCCAATTGACATAAAAAGGTAAATTGAAAAAAGCACCAGCCAAATATATGTCCAAGGCGGAATTAAAAAATGTTTTTTAAACAAGCTGGCATAAACTGAAAAACGTGAGGGTTTCTTCGAGACAATGGAAACAGAGTCAAATGAAAATCTGGATTCTGTGGCCAAACGGGCTTGCAGGTCAGGCATGGACAAGTCAGTGGGGTAAGTATAGTCTATTTCAGCAAGGTCTGTACCGGGCAAAGTACTTAATAAAGGACTGGAAATAGCAGGCAACTCGATTGCCACTTCAGTTTTATGATTAGAAGCAGTGGGCAAAACTGAATATCTCACAATGGAAGCACAGGAAACAGCCGGTGTCATGCTAAGAAGAATCGGCCACTCTGTGTATCTTGACATTGTCAATTGAGATAAACCTGTTTTCCTTACGACCAGGAAGTGGTGGTAAAATGACTGTTCTTGTGCCCTTCACTCCAAGGACTGGAACCGGAGCTCGATAGGAAGGACCAAATTCTTTCTTGTTGTCGATCTTCTCTCGAACCGGTTCTCCAACTTGGGGTAGCCAGCCGACTACCGGGATCTGCAACGCAACATCCGACATGGAGGGCAAATGTTCCTTTGCAAGACTGTCTCTGGTCTTTTGTAGATTCTGTAAAACAGTACAATGTTCATCTACGTCAAAGGTCGTGGCGCGAGCCACGCAGTCTAGACCGTCAAGGTCAGGGACGAACATCTTGATGCCAAAGAGCATTTCGTATGGGGTCCGCCCACCCAGAGACCTTCTAGGGAGATTATTAAGAGTACGCTGCACGCCATAGAGGTGGGCTAGCCAGTTTCTGCCAGTGCCTATAACTCGAGCTGTCAAAGATTGCTTTAAATCACGGTTCATTCGCTCCACTACACTGTTACCCTCAGGTCTGTAGGGAGACGAAAACTTGACTTGGACCCCCATCGAATGCATGGCATCCTTATACGCCTTAGAGGCGAAAGCCGGACCCTGATCCGAATGGAAGATACCACAGGCAAAAATCCCTACAAAGATGCGCAAATCTCTAATGACAGTCCGTGAATCAGCGCTGCGATGGGGCCAGACCCACACAAAGCGTGTGCATGAATCAACTGCAACTATGATGTACTTATACGCAGTATCAGATGAAAAAGGACCGCAGTGATCTAAATAAACACAACCTAGTGGTTTATTAGATATGTACAACTGAGTCTGTGGCGGACGCGCAGCAGTCGAAGGTTTAATCTGCTGACATATGTCACAAAGAAGGACATAATCACGCGTCCCCGCCACCAGAAACGTTGTTGTAATTGAGTTACAGTGGCTGAGACGCCCGCATGCGCAGACGCCACACCTTCATGAGCCGCAGTAATCAAGTCCGCCCTGCGATCCGAGTTGGGAATCAAACGTTCACCAACATCCGGGATTTTCACAAAAGGAACCTTTTCGGGACTTAAGTGGTATGTGTACTTCGAAGGGAACCCCAAAGGATGTTTACTTCCCTTCTCAGTGGCAGCAACAGCTGCCAAGATGTCACTATCAATCTTACTTTTGGACCGTGTAACTGCTGCAACTAAGTATGTAGACACTGCTGATTTCGCTGCTTCATCAGCAAGCGAGTTACCGACAGCGTGGACTCCCACACGCTGGTGGCCAAGAGTATGAATTACAAAAACGAGCGGCAATATAGCCTTAAGCTCTGCCACTCGAACCCAGATCATTTTATGTTTTATTGTGCTACCCTTGGAATCACGAAAGTCATTCTGAATCCAAAAGAACAAGTTTTCATTGTAAGACTGGACACAGTAGAAAGAATCACTTACAATAAGAGTAGTAACACTAGGATCTGCGTACTCCAACGCTAGTAAGAGAGCACGAAGCTCTGCCAATTGTGCGGTGCAATCTCCCAGTGGCAACGTGTGCACTTCCCTGGATATGAACTCATCGTTCAACATAGCACCTACCACAATGGCGCATGCGGAAACGTAGGCATGTTTAGAGCCATGCGCAACCTGCGCCGAACCATCAGTGTAAATGATGCAATGGAAGTCCTCCAAAGGTCGCATAGCTAGAGGAGCAGGATGAACAAACTCATACTGCAAGTACTCCTGCGACCGCAACGAGGCGTCAAAAATAAACGTGACATCCGTGGACGTCAAGGACGCAGCCCACTGAATCCACCGAGGGTGCAAAGCTTTTGAATTTGGTACACTGGCTTTCGTGACTGCCTCCAAATGAGGACAGGGTGTTACAACCAACATGCGTTTCCCCTGTGACAGAGCCCGTTCTTTAAGAATAGCCATCTGCACAGCTGTTAAAAGCTTTTCCACAGTGGGAAACCGCATCTCAGCCGAAGTGTACAAGTGTGACTTGTAAGCAATAGGAACTGTGTCTCCTTCATTAAAAGTGAGGTACGTGAAACCCACCGTCCCTGGTATTATTCTTATCACCAGGTTGGTATGGTTGTCACGAGTCAGTAAGAACTTAGAAGCGAGCAGATCAGCCTGCAAGGACTGCAAAATGGCTGAATGCTCAGGCAGCCAGCATGATTTCGAAAAATTTGGTTGTATCAAAGCATACAAAGGCTTGATACGCTGGGCATATTCCGGAATGTATGTCCTCCCGAAATTTAAAAAACCCAGCAAAGACTGTAATTTTTTCAGTGTAGTTGGAGCGCGCAACTGTGTGCATTTCTCCAAGAAGTGAGGAGCCAAACCTCTACCTTCATTGTTGAGCTCATAGCCCAAAAACAACACTGTGTGCCCAGCAATGTGCGATTTTGCAAAGTTAAATTTGTAACCCATGTCTGCAAAGTTACAAATAACAGAATTTACCCGACACAGATGCTCCCAAATATCGTCGTCTGTGAGATATATGTCATCCACATACGAACAAGCATCCGGGTCGAGTGCCTCCAAAATAGAGACTATGCGTGCGGTAAATATACCAGGACTATTCTTATATCCCATTGGGAGACGCCGGAATTGTTTTTGTACCCCAGCGCATGTAAAACTGGTCCATTGGGAGCTAAAGCTGTCCAATCTGTGGGCATAGAAACCGTTGGATATGTCAAGCGTTGTTTTAAAACGCTTACGCACTAGACTATCCACTAGGGCAGAGCCGTGAGTATTCTGTACGGCACAGTTACGGCAATGCGAGTTCAAATGCCGGTAATCCAATACCAAACGATATGATCCGTCAGGCTTGGTCACAGTAAAAAGAGGATTATTCATCGGTGACACACACGTTTCAATAACTCCGTGATATTCTAATTGTTCAAGGATTTCCGCGACGGAAGCCTTAGCCTCACGCCGAATGGGATATTGAGGTTGAGGCTGCGGCCGAGACCGCAACGGAATTTCGTGGCAAGGGGATAATTTGTCCCAACCACATTGGTTACGGTACAGAGCCGGTGCGAGAGCCCGAGACCACTCTTCTGCAAAATGCTGCGCATGCTCTTTCGAGACAGTGTTCGCGAAACTGGGGAGGATTACCTCCTCCCCTCGCGGCGCCGCGAGCACAAAAGGTGGGGGCCAGTCAGCCTCCGAAAGCAAAATATCATACGTAGAAGACAGATTTTCCCAAAATACCTCTTTGACGGTACGGTGTATGTCACCTTCAATCAACAGGACAATTTCATAAAGTCTTTCAGGGGGAGCAAGTCTCGTATCTGCTGTTTCTATTACAATGTAGACATCAGTCGCTGTCACCCTCAGTAGCGGACGCAGCGCCTGTCTCACTATGGTAATCTCCGCCGCGCTGTCCAGCAAGGTCAGAGCCCACGTCAGATTCCGAAGCCGCGTTCTCACTATCTGTCGCATATCGATGCGCTGTTAAGGCCGCAACTTTCTTTTTTGCAAACTGTGGTCTTTTAGGCGTAGAATCCTCCTGCTTCGCCGCGCCGTCTGTCTGGCGGGACTGGCCATGTCCTTGTTGGCCACCACGTCCCCTAACGCCTCCTCCTCCACCGGTCTTCGGGGCCGATGAGTCTTGAAAGAAACGAGGAGAGCGTTGTTCAGAAACCTGAAATCTATCAGGCGATTTAATCATCGCGTGATCGCGCAAATCATATATTCTTTCAGTTGGCGCAGGAACTTGCGGCGCAGGATATGAATCCTGAGTCTGCTGTTGTTGCTTCCCCTGTTTCTGTTTTTTAGGCCAATTTTGTTTATTGGACTTGGGCTGGACATCTGTTGTAGCAGACTGTCCCTGTGGTTGTTTTTCCTCCTTAACTGCAAAATATTTCAGACCTCTTCTTGTGCGGCCGATCGTTTTATATGCGGCCACAACTATCTTCGCTAACTGTCGGGGTTTATCGGCATCGGGCAGAGCAGCCAAAGCATTCGACACCTGAAAGTTCACTGCATCTCCCTTGATATTGGAGAGAATGAGATCGCTCACAATCTCAAAAGAACCACACAGGCGCATACCCAATTCAACCGCTGCTTCCGGTCTGTGATCATCCTGAACACGTTTAAGGATCGTAGGCAGTACGGTCATAGACGGGGTGCCGAAACACCTCGTATAAACAGCCGCAAAGGTTTTTCCCCAGCTTTCACAGTCAATGAGCTCAGGAGTTAAATCCTTAGGCAAAGTAATCGTCAACATTCTATGTTTATCAGCAGGAGTAGAATTCGGAAACACAGCCTCCAGTTGATCAAACTTCTCGGCAAGCCAGAAAGGAAAGTCATCCTTATCATCGGGACGCTTACCAAAAACCGAATTGACCATAACTGGATTTAGTCTCAAGCCGCCATGTTCCGTTTGAACGGCCGGACCCCCCGGGGGACCTCCCGGGAGATGACGACCAATGTATTGCACTAATGCACAAATCACGGCAATCGAGACAACATGTAGTCTGCGAATATCAGCAAGGGGACAAGCGCCGTGATTCGGGTGCGGGGTAAATCCACCCAAAGCAGGCCAATTCGTGCCTGGAATGGACAAAGGACCTAATCTCACAGCGGACAAAGAGTGGGGGAGGGCGCCATCAAACCAAACGCGATGCTGCCAATGATCAATAGGTATTTCCAGTGCCCTGTACGGGGTGTATTCAGCCGGTACAGGGGAGGGTGTGTAGGTGTGGAAACACACCAGAATTTGGGTCCACTACCGGAAACGTTACCCATGAGTAAAACAGTTTGAACGGGTACGCCGGATCCGCACACACCACTAAAATCACAGCCATGCCCTCCAACGGGACCTGGTATGTCTGTAGATGGGTGCGCACCGCAATGCAACTATGCTGCGCAATGGCCACAGCCACCGCCATGATTTCACCGGAACCACAGAAAAACAAAGTCAACTTTGTAGCACAACTGGGTAGTAAATCAAAGAAACCGTTTTAGAGAGAATCAAGCTTGAAAAGACCTATTTCAAAAAATAGGTAGGTTTTACCGACACCACCGTTTTCCGGAAACGACAGTGAAGGGGTTAAGGTTTGAACGATATACTACTCGAGTGTCATGATATAAGTCCACCAACGTATGGGCGCCATGTAGCAGGGTTTCTGTTCTCCCACAGAACTGTGCACAGAGGATTGGAACCTCAGCGAATTAGGGTGACCCAAAACTCACCTTAGTACCCAACAAACCCCTTACCGAGCTAGCTACAGTGTCTCATTGGTCATAACAAACTCCCAATGTTTAGACAAACCAGAACATGAGCTTACAATACCTCAGGTTACGTGGAACACATGAGCACTCTTTCGTTATACAATTATTTCAAACCAGAACGTGGAGTAAAGAAGAACACGTGAACATTTGAATTATTTAATTACTAATGTCGTCATCTCAGGCGCAGTATCTTAGATAATACAAGGAAACATATTATCAAAAGCAAAGTTATCAGCATAGTTACTAGTCCATAAAGAGCGAATGGTGACAGCATGTTAACATGCTGTAAATGAATAAGAGTTAACAACACTTATTTCTCACCCTTCCTAACTCGCATATTATATTAATAGCTAAGAAGGTCTCTTTGGGTTGAATTAGGGCGGGCCCATACCTCAGGATCCTAGAATGAAGAGATCACATCAGCATACAACAGCTCTCTCTTCCTGCGAACAGCATCAAGTGTGTTTGTGTGTGTCCAGCAAAGCAATATAAAACCCGCCTTAAAGCCAAAGTTGGTAGAAGCTGCACTTATGTTATGTCTATGAAGGCGCGAAGATCAGACCTCATAACAATTCAGTATCTTGTTGTTCCTGAAGCTTCAGCACTCTCTGTACAGACATAGTTTATTGAACAAAGCTGATATCAGAGTAATAACATATTATTCTCATGTAAATCACAACGAACTACTAGGTTGAAAGCTAAATCAACAATTAAGTGTTGTGTGCAGAAGCAGCAAAAGGAAAAATGGCGTTTAAACATGTAATGTGCCTATGCTAACTTAACGCATTATAAAGATATATAGTAGCTATATGACAAAAGGTCCTGAATAAGTGGGGATGCTCAAAAAACTCTACCACCCAGTGTTCTCACACTTTTCCCGATAAAAACATTACCCACTTGTGTGGCTTCACCTATTGTATCGGACAAGAATAAGTCAAAAATTAAACTGTGAACTCAATGTTATGTCAATGCTGTCTTGTGACTAAGGTCTTAGTCCAGCTCATATACACATGCGATGTACTGTTTGTGTTGAAAAGATGTAGGAATGCAGAACAGTGAGAATTTCACAATTGGATAGGGAATAGCAATCTACATCACCCTTGGTTACCCTGGATCTAATTGTTTTAGAAATGCACAGGGATTGTAGGGTTTCCAGCGTTCCAGACAGCCCTAGGCTTAAATGCTTTAGTCATCCACCATGGAAATCAAGCAAAAATTCGATGAGTATAGGCACAGTTTTGATATTTGCAAGGCATTCTCAGTGAAACAACTATTTATGACCTATGCAGGCCACATTTCCATGGATTTCGCTAGGAGATCAATCACTATAGACATCCCCAATGGCAAGTGGGTGTAAATGGAGATTTCTTTGAGACTGTTTAAGGCCCAGAGGTGTAGGGGAAGCCCAATGTCAGGGGTTTCAGAGTATGGGATGTAACCCAATGCCAGGAGTGGTCAGCTTTCCCCACCCCTCACATAATAACAACATTCATGGGTGGTGGTATAGTGAGCTTAGTGACCAGCTTGCTGGGGCTATATTTTCAATCTACCCCCAGAAGCAGAAAAAATATCTTGGGCTGAGGGTGGGTGGTACAATGCAAAGGCAGGTTATCCAAATTTCATATGAAATAAAGAAGTAATCAAGTATTGTCTGGAAGTTTATCTGTGTGTCAGTTAACCCTGGATGGAGCAATTGGGGATATACTCTTTAATAAGCCTCCTAGGAGGGAGAAAGACAGTAGTAGACCTGGGTTGTGAGGAGTGGCTCAATGATAAGACTAGTTACCACCCTACACATATTTTTTTAAGTAAACAGCTAATCTAGATGTGCTTTCAGCACCCCAATAGACAGGTTGAAGATTTATTTCTTGATTTGCCTCCAGGAATGGGCCTGAACTACTGAATGGTCTCTCTGCTGTTCTGGAATGTGGCCCAATGCCAATACAGGCCACTCGACTCCAAATTAATAAGAAAGCTATGCTTGGCTTTTACCACTGATTCCCGCCTCCTGGGTGTGCAGATTGGGTATAATAATAATAATAATAATAATAATATGGAAGCTTATAAAGCGCCTGGTTACGCACACCGGCGTGTCCCCGCGCTATAGTGAGTGTCAGCGACAAATACCCTCCCTATGCTCAGGTACAGAATTATTGTAGGAGCAAAAACGTTTTAAGATTTGCTCTGAACCTGGCCTCTGAGGGTTCAAGACGAAGCTTCAGCGGGAGGTTATTCCAGCTCTTAGAAGCTAGGAGCCTAAAGGATCGACCCCCAATGCGGGCCTTGTTGATTTTAGGAATCATCAACAGGCCAGTTCCGGAGGATCTGAGCATCCGCATAGGCCTATATGGTGCAACAAGGCTCTGTAGGGGCCTAGGTGCCTTGCCCCCGATAATGCGGTGACATGTGCAGAGAGCCTTGAACATAATCATTTTCCTAACTGGAAGCCAATTGACTTACAAATATGCCTCCTGCAGGGGCATAACGTCTATATGGACTCCAGGGACAAGGTGGTGTGGCTGAATGTATGATGTTACAACGTATACATGTACAACGCATGCACTTACAACACAGTTTTTACATCGCAAAATCCACTACATCGCATTCCATTACATCACATGACTACCTTTACAATGCATTCCATTACATTGTATGCTACCTTTACAATACATACCATTACATTGTATTTAAGGTAAGTATTGGATAGTATAGGGATAAAAATGTCAGGGGGTGCAACTGTAGGGTAAGTGTTGGATAGTGTAGGGGTAAAAATTACTATTCTAACTCCAGTGGTTGCAACTGTAGGGTAAGTGTTGGAAAGTGTAGGGGTAAAAATTACTATTCTAACTCCAGGGAGTGCAACAGTAGGGTAAGTGTTGGATAGTGTAGGGGTTACAAATTACTATTCTAAATCACAGGGGTTCAACAGTAGGGTAAGTGTTGGATAGAGTAGGGGTACTATGCGTTGTAATGGTATGCATTGTAATGGTATGCATTGTTATGCCTGCGTTGTCGTGACATGCGGTGTAGTATCATGCGTTGTAGTGGTATGAGTTGTAATGCCTGCGTTATAGTGACATGCGTTGTAGAGAATGTTGCAATGTAATGACTGTGTTGTAAATGTAGTGCGATGTAATGGTTGCATTTTAATGGTTGTTTCCCGATGTGGCTCAAAGCATGCACAGACCGGCTGTCCATTACCCATATAAAAAAGGGACAATAATCCTAGTTTCTAGTGGTGCTTCCTGTCTCTCTGGATAGGAGGTAAACTCCCTAGTATGACTTAAAGGGAAGCAGAAAAATTTGAAAAATCCCGGGGTGGAGAATTGTAGCCCAATACCAACTGGTGAATAGTGGTACTTTCCTCTCCTTTTGCTGGGCAGATTAGGAATAAGTTTTCAATTCTGCCTCCTGGGGGGCACAAAGACTGAGCAGGACCCTCGATGAAAAGATGTGGCCCGATTTAAGGAAGGACCACCCCTCCACCCCATACATAAAAAACTAAGATAATCCCTCATGTGACCCAGCGATTGGTGTCACTTCACTGGCTGCCTGAAAAAGAATAGCTTTCAAGGCACTTTGCATTGCATTTAACGCACTTCATGGCAGAGGTCCACTCTATCTGACCTCCAGAGTAAAATACTATGCCCCCACGAGGAATCTCAGATCAGTTAGTCACAATTTGTTGCAAGCACCCAGATTCAAACAAGGTCGATGGGGTGGCAGATGTTTCTTGTTAGAGTGACCAAACTCTGGAACATCCTACCCATCTCGATTAAAAGCAGTTCGAGCCTCACTGTGTTCAGAAAATCCTTAAAGACCTGGCTTTTTCAAACCAACATTTAATACACACATACATTTCCTCTGATGCCGATTTCTCTAGTGTCAGCGCCAAGACGCCTCCGGGCATTCGTTGCGCTTTATACATTTTTAAATCAAATCAAATCATGTCTTGTGGACCTTTTTGCCCCTCTGGATAGGCAGATTTGGAGTTAACCTCCCATTCTGCCTTTCAGGAGGGTGCTAACCCTGTCTGGACTCCTTGGGTGGAGGGATATTATCTAAAGCCAATACTCCACATAAAATGAAGTCAAAGTGATACCTGTAGTGAGCTTTCTACTCATTGGGGTGGCAGAGTAGTGCAAATCCCTGAATATACCCTAAAGGGTGCAGAAAGACTGTCTGTGTCAGCCTGATTCCCACATGGATATCTGCCCACACCCCTGGGTGGGCAGTTGTTGGCATATCACTAAATCTGCCTCCCAGAGGGACATACAGATTGAATAGGGTTTCAGTGAAGGAGGTACGTAAGCTGCTTCACCCTAGAAAACAGCGCTTGTTGGCTAATAGAGTGGATTCCCACTCAGGGATCAACCCCCCCCCCCATGGCAATGCCTGAGCAGGCATCCATAAAGGATGGAATCCTTTGGAAAGGGAAGAATTTTAACTTTCCACATTCCGATTGGTACTCGGGGGCTGGGCAATGTCCCCAATCACCAACCAAATTGAAAGCCGCTAGAACTGGAGGTTGAAATATTTAGAACAGGCTAGCAAAAACTTTTTGGGGGCAGCATGAGCGGGTAGAAGAAGCATCCAAGATGATTCAATGCACAATGCTTTATTCTCGCTCAAACCATCTATTGTGTGTGTTTTGTCTTCCGTAGGGCATTTTTAAAATCTGCATTTCTTAATCCATATATAACGGGGTTAAACAGTGGTGATACCACAATGTATAACAAAGACATTACCTTGGTATCTTTCATTGAGTATGTTTTTGAAGGTCGAGAGTATGTAATACCCAGAGAGCCAAAAAATAAAATAACCACAGAAAGGTGAGAGGCACAGGTTGAGAAAGCTTTGTACCTTCCCCCTGTAGACTGGATTTTTATGATAGACAAGACAATTTTAGTATAAGATAGGACAATTGAAAGAAAGGCCAAAAGCAACAGCGGAAGTCCTAAGATATAGGTCATTATCTCAATCTTGTGAGTGCTGCTGCATGAAATCTGCAAAAGGGCTGTCACATCACAGAAGAAGTGGTTTAGTCTGTGGGGCTCACAGAAGGTGAGCTTAGACATTAAGACAGTATGTGCTAGTGGAACCAAGAAACTGACTGCCCAGCTCCCAGCAGCCAGCTGAAAACACATACTCTTAGTCATGATGGTCAAATAATGTAAGGGGCGGCAGATGGCAAAATACCGATCAAATGCCATAGCTGTGAGGATAAACATTTCTGTAGCCACCATTAGCAAGAAAAAATACATCTGAAGTAGGCATTTAGCAAAGGAAATGTGCTTGTTTTTTAGAAAGAAGTCAGAAAGCATCTTAGGGAATATGACTGAGGTATAAATGATGTCAAGGAAAGATAAATTTGTGAGGAAGAAATACATTGGAGTGTGCAGATGTGAGCTGGAAAAAATTGTTGCCATAATAAGAATGTTTCCAACAAAAGCCAGCAGGTAAACAAGGGAAAACAATACAAAAAGGGGAACTTGCAAATGTGGGAAATCAGAAAATCCTACAATGTAGAAGTCTTCTACTGAAGTTATATTCTCCTGTTCCATTTGTTCTTCAATGCTGTTAGCTTAGGATCGGAAGACAAGCTGAAAGAAAAAAGGCACAACTTAAAATCTATTTTTTGAGAAGCATTTAGAGATGTGCTACTTACTTTAAACATACCATGTTCCACATAAGGTAGGATAAAATACAAAGACATAATGAGCATTGCGTGTCATGTCACTTTCGCAGAGTATCAGTTATTTGTATGTTCACCTTAGTTTATTTTTGTGTACAAAAAATACATGGCAATCTATCCTAAAGCCAACCAAGCAACCAAAATGATGCTTTCTCTAATCAGAATAATATTAAAATATATTATGTATTAATAAGGAAAACTTTAAAGAAGCCAATGTAATATTGGCATAATTGTAGGCATATCGCAATGGGGGTATACGATATAACGACCAAAGAAGGCATGGAAATATTTAGCAGGAGGATAGGCAAGGGGGAAAGGCTGAAATAACCAGTACAAATTTATGAATTGTGTACTGGAATTACAAAGATGTTTCCATGACTGTTTCAGAAACTTTAGCAGTAAAATCAGAGTATGACAAGAGTAAGCCACAGTTACTGAGTGAGCCTCATAATTATACTAAATAAATAAAAGTGTGTTGTCCCCAATGTGGTTCTGGATGATTGCTTGAAATTTAGGATGATCTTATCCTTCAAAAAATATCAGCATCACCTTCCAGGATATCTCATGCTCAGAGACCACAGCAACTGATTACATTTGTATTGCTGAGAGAAGCTTCAGGATAGACACAGTGGTTTCCATGTCTAATTCTACCAAGCAAGGTGCAATGTGATAATACCCTAGGAAACAAAAAGAAACATCCTCTTGCAGTATCGCCAGAAATCAAAACAAGTTACCGTGTCTCTGACCAACTGGTTTGCAAGAGCTCTGGGATTTTTGAGTCACCTTTCAGCTAGAGGTCTTGTTAGGTCTATGACTACTCAGTTGCACCTCTCCTTTGTCACTACTTGAGGTTTAACCATTAATGTACTGGCTGACTTGTCTTGACATCCAGTCATTCAGTGACCAGCTGCACACAGTGGGCCCGACTCACAGAACTAACTTAAGACAAAATCCTAAACTTACCAGCATTTTGGTATTCACAGAAGGCACTTACTCATTTTGGTATTCTTGAAGGCACTTACTCATCAACAAATAAGCGCCTTCTGTGAATACCAAAATGAGTAAGTTAATCAAAATGAGTAAGTTACTCAAAATGAGTAAGTTACTCATTTTGGTATTCACAGAAGGCACACACTCCTTGATGATTAAGTGCCTTCTGTGAATACCAAAATGAGTAAGTTACTCAAAATGAGTAAGTTACTTATTTTGGTATTCACAGAAGGCTCTTACTCATCAATGAGTAAGTGCCTTCTGTGAATACCAAAATGAGCAAGTGCCTTCTGTGCATACCTAAATGTGTAAGTGCCTTCTGTGAATACCAATATGGTAGTAAGTTTAGGATTTTGTCTTAAGTTAGTTTGGTGAATCGGGCCCAGAATTCGTAGGGAAGGTTTGCTATTGAGGCAAAACAACTGAGAGCTACGAAGCCTGGTCTCGTAGCATCCTGCTGGGTTTCTTTCCATTCGGAACAACAGGGCATTATCGCTTAGGGTTGATTAGTGGGGAATGGAAGCTGTACACCACTACCAGTTTGTGTGGCCATTTCCCACAGCCAGTTGCAGTCTTGCTCTTTGCCCCCTTGCCCTTCCCCTATTCCTGGACCATTAAAAAGATCTGAAACCACTTAAGATCCTGACTCTGCAGGGAGCTCTAAGGACTGTCATTGACATTCTGCTCAGGCTATGCTCTATGATGCTGTGAAGTCTTGTCCCCGTTGGATTTGGTCAGAATTGATGGCTTAAAACTCACCAAGGACAATAAGCAGGAGAAAGTCTCTGCTTTTAAACCATGTACAAATGGAAACTAGCTAGTGTCCATGACGTTTCAGAGGTCCAAAACCACTGCTATTGGGAAACAGTCAGAACAATGCAGGCAGTGTCACGCTTGTTCCGACCACGCAAGTGCTACCAATCTTGCCTTAACCACGCATATGCCTTAACGATGCATATACGTGGTTAAGGCAGTGCACGTCTAGCTGCTGCTGGGCGGAAGTAGGAAGCAGGAAGGATCGGGAGAGGATGCAGTGAGGTAAGTGTGCTAGGATTGGGTTTTGGGAGGTAGTTTGTTAGGGTTGGTATGGTCGTTTTTTTGGCTGAGCGGGTCGGTGTAGTTTTTAGGACAAACGGAGGTTGGATAGTTTTTTGGGCTTCGGGGTTTGGGTAGTGTTTTTTAATTAGGGATTAGGGTTTTAGGTCTCGGGGCAGTGGAAAGGGTTGGGGTAGGGATAGTTGTAGGGACAATGTGGGGGTGGAGGTGTTGCAGTACTGTATGTTAAGGGGCAGGGTTTAGGCCTCAGGGCAGGATGCGGCAAATATGTAGTTTTCAGGTAAGATTTTGGGCCTCAGGATGGGGTGGCAGGTAAGGGGTTTGTAATTTAGAGTTTAGGGCGGGGGTCAGAGTAGTGGCGACCTTAGCCACGCATACCCTGTTATCATTCAGGCCTTTGCAACAAAACTGTGTGGTAAAGGCATGAGTGGTAAAGAAATGTGCGGTTAAGACGCATTTGTGGTTCAGGCTGCGTGATAGAGGCATGCATGTTTTAGCATACAAACACTGCTATTCACCCACTGGTCTGAGAGGCCAGAATGGCAGCCAGCAATTAATGTATATTTGTACCAATGGATTAAATCTCTTGGCTTTACAAAACATTGTCCCTCGGTCTGTCTTTAGACAGACCAAGCCCATAGCCTAGTCTCTGATTGAACTGGACCTTTCTCTTCCTAGCATACATAGGATTTCTTGGGCAGCTCTGTAATTTTGTGATCCTCCTGCCTTCTTCCCAAAAGGAGCATTTCCTTTGCACATGGACAGTGGTTGATAACTATTCTTTCTTTATTCAGACATTCATCCCTGGTCTCCCTAGGCGGTAATATGAACAGACAAGGGGAACCCCAGGAGGTGATTATTATCAGAAATTCTAATTTGGTAAGGCACAATAATAACTCTCCAGAACATCAAGGTCCAATGTGTGCTTTACTCTACTTTACTTTACCCATCATGTGAGTAAATAGTTCCATTACAAAGTCAATGCAGGAATGTTTTGGAGACAAAATATGATCCTAAATGTTAGTATTGCAATAGGAACTTGAGTCAAACCCAGCCTAAATAACAGCGTTACTTACTATATAAGGCTTGCTTTGCACTGCTTCAGACAATTCTTTAAGCCTTTGAGTTTTACTATTTTGTAGAAGTTAAACTCTTACGTAGGGGTCTGAAAAGTAGGGATTTGCTAGACAGGTGCAGAGGCACTTTACCTCACTCTCAAACTTGGATACCATTAAGATAGCAATGTCTGGAATAAAAGATAACAGCCAGATGTGATAAATGGCTGATTGTGAAGAGAGGCCACAACTTGCCCACTGAACTTTGGCAACCAATTTGTAATATTGCAATGCAAACAATTTATAAGTAGGCCACATCACAACATTTCCAGCCACAGGACATATTTTCATCACAGATCATCCTGCACAATGAACATTAATTAGGTAGGTCACATTTTGTGACCCCCTGGTTACAAGCACAGGGATGGCTGTCAGCAAGTGTCAGCAGATCATCATTCCTGTGACCATCAGATCATCATCTCTGTGGTTGCATTCCCACAGAGTGTTTTGTTATGCATCCTGTATTCCTTGAACGAGCCAGTCCTGCTTAAAACATGTTTCCTATTTGGGGAGTAGACACACTCCGAGCAGGGAAGGAATCGCCCCATGCCTCAGGGTGCCTTAAGACAATGGGCATGCCAATTGGTAGATCATTCCTCAAACCCACAGGTCCTTGTGATGTTTTTATTAATGGTATGAGATCACTCCACCTCACAGGCACAGTTCTGCTCATCAGCAGGATTAGTAGATTTAAATCTAGTTTTGAGAGGCATGCAATGCTGTAGGGATTCAACTATTGTTTAGGTGTCTTATCTTCTAGAATGGTCCGCAGGCATCCTTGATGTCCATAGTTGAAAGAACCAACACAAATAGTCCCTCAGCAGTCCAGTTATTGGACAAATCTCTAGAATCCAAAGGCAACCAGAGGTTCTCCTGCAATGAAAGTTCTGTAGGCTTCTTCAAGCGAGGAAAATCAGCCCTGTCCATGTCGCCGGTCGGATACTGCAGACTGCTGAGCACAAAGTCCAGTTGCAGACCTGCTTTCTCTGGTCTAGATGAGATATGCACAGCCTGAAGCCTGCATCTGTCCCCTTTGCCAGGTGTTAAGAGGATAGAGCAGCAAAGGAAATCAGGGAGAGGAACAAATACTGGACAAAGTAAATATCTCGCACACTTCGTTCACCCACAAGTCACCCAGTTTCCATGAGGGAGAGAGACAATTTGTTTTGTAAGGCTCGCAGGGACTACCAAAATCTTATTCTGAAATGTAAAACTGACTACTTCTCGGAAAAAAATTTTAAGGCCCAAAATAAGTCAAAGGAGCTGTTCAATATTGTGGAAAATATTAGCACCAGTGACAGAACTTCTCTTCCAATGGTCCCTACCCAAGAGCTTTGTAACACACTCAACTCTTTCTTTTTTGATAAAATCTGTACTATCAAACAAAGTATTCCCATCACTCAGCCCCCTCTTTTGTTTGCAGACACTTTTTACAACTCTGCCACCTTAGACTCCTACCCCCTCATAGGCAATGTTAACTTACTCAAACTTTTAACTAAAGTTAAAACTGGCTCCCCTGATGACATTTGTCCCCCCCACATCTTGAAAGAAGTGGGCACCAATCTTCCTGGGTGCTTACTTTCTATATTGAATGGGTCACTTGTACAGGGCAAAGTTCCATGCAATCTGAAAAAAGCCCTTCTCGTCCCCCTCATAAAAAAAGGCAGGAGCAAACCCGTTAGATCCCCTTAACTATAGACCCATATCTTTGTTGCCATACTGTGCCAAATTGCTGGAGTCACATGTATGTGATAGTATCTCCAGCTTTTGGGAAAAATCTGAGTATCTGGCACCGAATCAGGCCGGGTTCCGACCCTGCCATTCCACCGAGGCGGTCATTCTCTCGGTTTAAAATACTCTGAGGCGGAACGCAGATGCAGGAATCCATCAGGCGCTTGTGCTTCTGGACCTCTCTGCTGCATTCGACACGGTCGACCATACCATCTTGGTCGACCGTGTCGAACAGGCAGGTCTCAGGGGCCCTGCATTGAGCTGGATCTGCTCATTCATCACGGGCCGTACACAATCGGTCAGACTGGGCTCCTTCTCCGCTCCCACTATACCTACCACCTGCGTTTTTTTTTTTTTTTTTTTTCATTCATTCAGCAGTCTAGACATGAGTCCCATATCGTACCACACACCCACACAGCTTACATCTTTCATTCTTCTGCCAGGAATGATGAGAGCAAGTGACTGCAGCTCTGGAAAAAAGAAGGAACTGCACACTGGAGAGTCAAGAGTCAGTCCTATATAAACATACAATTAAAAAGGGGCATGCCCTGGATAATATGCACACTTCCACTATCATGGGTTAAGAGTACAGGAGCAGCTGTCGCTCAAATAGATCCACAGTTTAGGTGTCACTCTGATATCACATCATATTTCGAATGTTCACAAAAACAACAACAAAGTGGGCCACCTTCAGGGGACATGCACACTGGTCAAGATCATTACAGGAAAAACACAAGTTTGCTCAGAATATACATTTGTTTCAGCTATTGATAAATGCTTATGCAGTCAAAGTGACATGAGTCCTGATTTAAAGTTTGAAAGATGGATTTCTTCATATCTGCATTATTTCGCGTGTTTTAGGGAATAATGCACATGTATTAAGGTGGACGATGTCTCTCACTTTTTGACAGAATAGCTTGCATGTCAGACTCTAAATTACACCAAAACACACCCTCACAGAGACTTTAACAATTCACAGTAGTCTTACAGTGACATAACTTAGAGGTTATACAAGCAGCATCTCACTGATGTACTGAATGGTTTCAGAAATCTACCCACATTGTTATTTATATATATTTATTTATTATAGAATGTGTAAAAAAATGACATACGCTCATGGGCAAGATCAAGGCTTACACATAATATTAATAACAATAGAAACTCAGCTGAGAAGTAAAAGGAAAAAGAAGGACAGGATCATAAAAAGCATCAGGGAATGAATCCAGGGATTATGGGTTGTCAGGTATTTTCTAAAAGTATTGTGGAGCAGACAGAATTTTCGGGGATCTCTTTGACAGTAAGAAGGTTGCATGCTAAACATAGAACTGCAGGGAGAAGATTCCAGGATATTTATATATTTATTAGGAGTTTGATAAATTGTGAGGTGAGTGGCTTCATGGTGAAATAATGGGAAAGAGAGTGAAAGATGCAAAATGGTGCTGCTGTTTAGTGTTGCTAGCGGGCCACAGAGTGATAGCTTACCATCAGTCATTGTCTATTTTTGCCTGTAAGTCATCCCAGCCCCACCAAAAATCTTGACAGCTGGAGGCATGATAACGCTTAGCTGTGCCAGAACTTCCATGTTGCCACTTGGGCCCACCATCAGATATATGGGATAGCGGAGACACCTATCTAGACAATTAGGTGTAACCTGATATATTCCTTTTCTTTGGCGGGAAATGTGAAAACCGAATAATGAAGCCAGAGAAAATAAATATTGTACTTCCTGGCTAATGAAGTTGTAATGCTGCTTACCATAGCTGTTTTCTGGGTATTTGATGTTGTGTTTTTGTAACTTTCCATGAGGTGTTTTTTATGCTTCTTGTGCCCCAGGAACAGTCTACAACAGTTACTACAAATATGCCCATGAAACATAATGCACCTGACTTTCATGGTAATTGTTGCTTTCATCTAGAGAAGTAGAAAAGTAGCTTTACGACGGAGCAAGATCTCCCTAGCGCCAACACAGGTACATTTGCACCACAAAGCAAGGGTGTATGTGATGTGGACAGAATAGTTATAGTGCAGGAAGGGTTACTAGCCTACATAAAAACACTTCTTGAGGCCTATTCCTATCCGCAAGTGCAAAATGCAGCACACATGCAGAGGAAGTAACAAAAAGAAATAAAGATCTTGGGATTTCACCACATTTTTGTAAAAACCCATGTTTGATGACTTAAGTAAATATGGGTTTACAACGAGACATAGCTGGTTGCATGGGGCCTCTTCGAGGTCTGAGGGTATCCAGGAACAGAGTCGAAGATGCTGATGGGCTAGGCTAGTACCTGATGATTTCTGTAAAACCTAAGCTTCAGGTTTCCCTTCTGTTTTCTTGTAGATGACATCTTCATGTTCTGTGATCTTAGATTTTTTTTACTCCTTCTGTCAGTATTCCAAACAATCTTTGACTGTGATTCGAAGTTAACTAAATAATTCTCCCAAATGATTTGATCATGCTTGTGCACTAGCTAGTACCAAACTAATTCAGACCCTACGCCTGGTGCCCGAAACGGACAGTCCAGCCCTGAAAGTCACCAATAATTACATGCAAGCAGAGCATCACTGATAGGAAGATGACTATCTGTAGGGAAGTGAGGGATATCTTGTAGGAGGTTTATGTATTTACATATAGAGGCCTTCCAGCAGATTGTAAACAGCACTTTCTGGGAATCTGTTGCCTCCTCTCTGAGGGGCATTTTAGCAAGGAACCTCGTTAAAATTATCGCCATTTTATCGGCGGGAAACTGCCGCTTAAATGGCAAAAATGGGCTTGCTAATATGCGTTATAGAATTCCTATAGAATCCCAGGTTAGATGTTCCTTGCTAATATGCCCCCGAGTTCTAATAATCACCGGATGACTGGGTCAGCATTTTGTAGATATTTATGCAGATCTGTCCTTCGGTTTTTCTAACTCCAATCATTGAAAACCCTTTTAAACTGTTTAAAACCAGACCATAATTGTATTATTTCTTTTTCTTAGGAAGATTGACAGGAGGATTTTTATTGCTGTGACTTGACTGTTTTCAATGTGGTGGACCTTATTGTCTTCTAATATCTTTTATGTTTCTCCCTCAAAGCTGAAGAAAGGTTAAGGTATGAATGAATGAGTGAATGAATGAATGAAATACAGTGTCGGGCAGGTTGAAAAAAGTTTTGTGGTTTATACATTGAACTGATTTGATTTGTAAAGTACAGGGATTTACTGTGGTAAATATATTTATATTTTCACGTTGATATGGTCATAGCTGTTCTAAGCTAAACTTATCTCTTGAAATGGGTGATGCCCTGTGGCTGTTGCTATAGATTTCAGTCACTTGACAACTTGAGGAAAGTCCTGAACTACCACTGATCTAGTGATCAAGACGAGTGTGTATTTTCTTCTTGATAAAACTGTTCAAAATAAGTAGGTAGTAAAAACATAGGTAAACTTGCAATACCCTTCCCCACAAAACCTCCTTTGGAGGAGTTCTTGCAGACTTGTGGTCTCACATAGACATTGCTTGAAGAGGTGTTAAACAGGCATTAAACTGGAACCCTCCTGTACCTACAGAACAGAAGCCCATCTAAATTACGTACTCGCCCGGCAGAGTTTTAATGCTGGGAATGGTTCTGTTGGTAAGTGCAAGACAGTAGCACTTTTACCAAAATAGCGCCGTACTGACTGGCCCACCGTGCCACTGGTGCATAATGGACCACATGACACTTTTACATTTTCAAAGACCAGTCATGAAAGTATTGGGTTCGTACTGTAAATGTAAAATGCTAGATGGAAGCCCCAGACACACCAATAGCTTTCTCCCAGCGCCTGGCCTGCAATAAAATGTTTTCGTGGTTTGGATTGCTACAATAAGGGGGCATATTTACAATGTCCTTGTGGCACTTTTAAACAGGCGGGTTACGGAGGCACAAGGTGCCGGCCCATATTTAAAAGGCGACGCAAAGCCACCCTGCGTGACTTTTCATGGCCTTTAAATATAGACAAATGCGATGTCTTACTCAGCGTGAAAGGGGCATTTCAGGGGTGTTGCTGTGGATGCACCATCTCAACACCCTTGGTTTTTAACACTGCCCTAGATTTACAACCTAGTGTAAATCTGGGGCAGTGTAAAAACTAACACCTTGCCAAAGCAGGCATAACAAAGAGAAATATGTACATTTCTCCTCGTTTTTCCCTCATTCCATGTATGCTGCTTTTGAAGACCAAGGAACACACCTCTTTCGATTGCTTTTGTGCGGGAAGATGTTCTTTCCCACTCAAAAATCAGCCACCAACGCAGACAGCCTTGCACTATGTTACAAGGGTGCCTGCGTTGGAGCTCGGCTGCAGTTTGTGCACCGGCAGAAAGGAATGGTCCAGACATTGTAGATAGAGCACATTCCTGCCCTTTTCTTTTGTCGTAGGGCAGTCAGCTAGAAGGCTTGTGACGCTCCCCTTTGCCAACAAATTGTGTATATGGCCCCTGGCGTGGAGTGGAAGAAGCACCCTAAAAACGTGCTCCTAATTTGTGCAAATGCCAGTACTGGCTGGCGCTCTGGGTGTTTGTGATGCCACACTGGGCACAGACACACCTCTAAGGGCGGATGGCAAGACCAAAGGAGCATGTCAGGGGCCATTTCTAAACCTTAGACCCTCAATACAGGTACCGGGCTAAACGAAGCAGAAGTTTGCAATTGTTACACTTTTCTCATTTTCCTCGGATAGATTAAAGCAACTTACACCTGCCTAAAGTTATGTGGATTTAGCATATGATCAGAGATCGATATGTTCCCATCAACTCCACATTGGAAATTGTTAGGGTTTTTTTAGAAGCCCTCACTCACCACCCTGGGTGGTGACATGCTTCATCATCGGGCCCACCAGGAGAAGCCGAATGCCTCCCTGGTGTGCTACAACGCCAGGATACTGTGGAGCTGTTTTTTTTACAGTGATGTGAAAAACGTGGTATTAAAATTGTCAAAGAGCTGTACCAGAAAGAAAAATGTATTCAATGGTCAGTCTGACAAAGTTAAAATATGTGTCGGGAAATGTGCCCGCAATTTAGAGAAAAGATGCAGAATTGTGGGCCATATTATCCCATTCCCATAGCAGCCCAGGTTCTGGTGTTAACTTGGGCTTCGATGGGAATTCACAAGGGCATATTATCAAGCCCATTATCGCCGCTTTATTGGCAGTTTCCTGCCGATAAAAGTGTCAATAATGTATCGCCCTTTCTTGATAATACGGCCCTCAGTGTGTTAAACATTGACTCTGCATGCTGTGCCTCCTTTTCACTCGGTACACACCTTTCCCTGAGGTAATTGTACTTACCAGGTGTGATACATTCTCCTCCCTATACAATGAGGCTTCTGTTGCCACCGCTTCTCTTGCTTGTGTCAGCTGCAGTCTATGCAGATGACATCTTAAGCAGCTGCATAGACTGCACATCCAAGTCAGAACCTTTTCACAATTTTGGGGTTGGCACTCAGCATCATCTCCTAAAAAGTACCCGCACTGCTTGCAGGTTCACTTACAGCCTGATTCTGCATACACAAATGCCACTGTATGTTTCCTTTTAGGGGCACCTCGCAGGTTTTCACATCAGTTCTGAAGAGGTGCACTCGGTAGGCCGGCTTTTCTGTCCTTGCTCGCTTCCCTCAAGGCTCGATCTGACCTTATGTTATCTTCAATTCTGAAAGTAAGAACCACATTTCAGGTTAAAATCAGTTGATCCTCCTACATAACAACGCACAATAACATAGCCTAATAACATAATTAAATATCCTAATAACATAGCATAACACAGCAAAACATAACAGGTGTCTGGATAGAAATGCCTCAACTCACATTTCTACCCTTTTTTTATGAGTTTGTGTCATGTGAGCTAATGTTTCTGATATACATCAGTAACGCTCGTCCATATTCAGACTAAACCAGCAAATGGCAAATACATGCATCATCATCACAACCAGCAAACACCCGCATAAGCCAAAATCCTACAACCGTATTTTGAAGATGACTATTTGCTCTTAAAACAGTTTTATCTGCTCTTTTAATCTAATTGCCAAGAGCATCTGAAACAGCGCAAAGCGGTTCCTGTGAGCAGCAAGCTGTGTGAGGGGAGAACAGAGATATAGAGGAAGCAAGACTCCTAAAGTGGAGGAAAACCAAGGGGCATATTATCAAGAACTGCGTTAAAATTATCGCTGCCGCTAAAGAGGCGATAATGGGCTTGATAATATGTCCTTGTGAATTCCAATAGAAGTCCAGGTTCTGGTGTTAACCTGGGCTTCTATGAGAATTCACAAGGGCATATTATCAAGCCCATTATCGCCGCTTTAGCGGCAGTTTCCTGCCGCTAAAGCGGCGATAATTCTAATGCCGTTCCTTGATAATATGCTCCTCAGTGTAGCGGCAGCCAAGGGCTCTGTTTACCTGTATCCATTCCTTTGCTGCCAGTGAGATCATTGAATGAAATAGACGTGAATTCGTAATTTCTCCAGCTTTTAGAATGGAGGTAGTTTTTTCACAATTGTGGTGATACAGCTGACACGTGTTGCTGTCAATCCATATTCTAGGGTTGTAACAATAGTTTATATGTAGGGCTGTCTGCAGCCTTTGAATAAAATGCATGCCTATTTGACGAAATGTTTCTACATAAAACATACTTTGCAGAAAGCAGTAGATTTAGGGGGCCCAGCCTATTACCCAACCCAAGGAGTTACTGGTCCGGGGCCGGCACAATCTCCCTCATTAATAGTGCATTAAATCGTCCTGCAGGGCTCCACAGACCTCAAATACTAATGGACTTTTATGGCCCATCACGGGTGAGTCGGCTCTTGTGAGGACCTGATTGTAATATATGATTTCTCGATTTTGAATGAAGGAATACATATTCTGCACAATCATATTCTAAAGCGTGAATCTACTCATACCTTAGCAGACAGCACTGGGATTGTTCATCCAGTCCTTTTAAAAACAAATAGGGAAGCCATAGGATCAGCTGTAATCACTGGATAATGTTCATTTAAAACCTTTCACGAAGCAGTGCCCCAGTGACTTCTGTCCTCCAGTAGACATTGCAAACACCAGCCCCTCTCTGTGTGACCCAATCACTGTCTGCTCAGGTCTGCACACACATGTAAACTACATGTGTGTCAGTGGAATAAAGGATTTACATTCTTTATATTGGTCCAAATACCATACAATTTACGTTTTAGAGGCGCAGTCAAAACCAGAATTGTGTCCACCTCTGTCTGCGCCTTCATACTCACACTCTTCTAAAGTTTCTGAACAGCTGGAGGCAGATTCACTCAATTATAGCTCAACCCAGTGCAGCCCCCACAGTTGTTGAGAGGAGGAGAAAGCAGCGCAGATTTTTATCTTTTAATCATGGAATGCGGCTGCTGCTCTCTTCCACTGCACTGCACAGTAGTTCATAGATGTGTGTGACGTCTCGCACAGGCTGTGTACTGGAAGGATACCCTCACAGTACAAACTTCTGTGCCAAGACAAACATGAAACCATTTCACACAGTCCTTGTGTTCTGAACACTGGGGCGACCATGCAAGTGTGAAATGTGTATTTGGAGAAATAAAAGAGGCTTTATTTATTTACACAAAGCCCAGTCTCAGAGCATTAGTAATTTGGGCTTTTCACCACAAATCAAGTGTGGCTGCAGTGTAATGCCAAGTGCCACCCATGGAACGTCTGCTTGATGCAAAGCAGAGAAAAGCAGCGCAAAACACTAAGGGGGAGATTGACTACTTTTAATACGCAGCGCAGTGCAGCAGCCGCAAATGCTGCGCTGAGAGAAAAGGAAAAAGGTGGGGAGCGACAAATTTACGAAAATAAGGCACTGTCCTCCCCTCTCCCTAGCGTCGGCGCCGAAATCAGCCAGGGTGCAAGGATGTCTCCGTGAGTCCAGCATAGGGTTTGTACAGGAAAAACTTTTCCCTCTTTGCTTGTGTGCTGTACAGTGCAACACGCATGCAAAGCCTGAAAAGAAAGGAGAAATGCAAGCAATTCTCCTTTCTTGTGCCTGGTCGAAAAGGGTGCAGTTGTCTGACAGTAAACCCAGTCTACTTTGATAAGTAAACAGGTTTATCATCAGAAACCGTGGGTGGGTGCATGGGAACGCCCATGCTCCACCCACGTCCGCCCCCTTGGCGCTATGTAATGCAAAGCAGCGCATTACATACACGCAGGAAAGTCAATTGTGAAAAAAAGAATTTGCACCAATTTGGGTCACTTTCGTGAGGCAAACAAGGAGGAAATTCCTAGTAAGTCTGCGCCTATTTGTGCTAAAAAAGGTCTCTTTTTGGTGCAATAATATTTTGCTCTGGAAAGCGAATCCCTTACCAAGGCTTTGCACTGCTCTGTGCTGCAGTGTGTAAATTTGCCTTGGCGCAAAGTATGGATAAACCTGCCCCTGGTATTTTAAAGTGATTAATTACAGATGTTCAACGTAGGTTGATGGCCCACAGCTCCAGCTGTTCTAAAGTTGATGATGAAAATGAATCGATTGCAGCTGCTAATTTCATAAAATAACACAGCGATGCGAGATTATTTCCTTGTATATTTCTTATTTGTAACCCAGCTTCCCAGCTCTTGCCTCACCTTCCCACAACATCGAAAGCTCAATATTCATCCTGAAAATCAATTCAATTCAATATTGACAGCCACCCTAAAGCCTTTCACTAGACACCTGATGTCACATCTTCAGTTCTTTGACCCTGGTCCACTCACCCTTGAAAAACAGCTGTGGTGTCACTGCACACTCCACACCTCCTCCGACTGTGATGCGGGGCTCTTGCAGAATGGGCGGTCTGGGACTTCCGGATGTGATGTGGATGCAGAGGTGACTTCAGTGGCGGAGAGGCATGTGTCTCCAAAAGAGAGAAAGAAGGAAATAAAATAAAGATAAAGAGCAGAATAATTCAAGTGGTCAGAACAAAAGCCGAGATTCACCTTGGAAAGGTTCTCTCTACTTCTTTCCACACCACTGACACAAGTACACACATGCACAGCTATATAAAGAGAGCTCCAGCTCGGCTCCAGGCTCCTGGGAGCTCATCCCCAAAGCTGGAGGTGGCAAACACAGCTGATGAAGGGCCGTTCCAGAAAGTTACAGCCTGATTCATCAACGGGCCGTTTTGCGTGGCCCTAATAGCGAATCATAGCGACTCGCTATTGAGGACACGCAAAACGGTATTCATGTAGGAATTGCTAAATAAATAGCGATTCCTACATGTTCTCTATTTGCGAGTATCAATTTGCTACTCGCAAAAAAAGGAAATAACTCCCCATTCATTCCTACGGGCCAAAAGGCCCATAGGAATGAATGGGGAGTATCCCTTATTTGCGAGTAGCAATTTGCTACTCGCAAATCTGATAGCGATTTTAAGGGTGCCAGGGGTGTCCAAAGGACACCCTGTAGCACCCCTAAAATGCACATTTGAACAGGTGTTGCGCACACACATGTCCAAAGGACATGTGTGTGTGTAACATGCAAAAGAAAAAAATGCACTAAAGTGCTTTTTACACTATTTACGCAATTTACCACCAAGTCAGACCTGGTGGTAAATTGAGACCAAATATTGCGATTTCGCTATTTCTATTTGGTTGATGAATTGCATTTAAGGAATCTCTATTAGAGATTCCTCAAATCCAATTCCTCGCAAATATGCGATTTCGCTAATAGTGATTTTTGCATTTGGGATGATGAATACCAAATGCAAAAATCGCACTCGCAAAGGGCCAGATTCTCAGAATCTTGCCCTTTGCGAGTGCAAATCAGCTTGATGAATCAGGCTGTTAGTTGTTTCAATAAAAGTTTTCTTTAAAATGTTTCTTTTCTCTTCTCCAGTAAAACTAGAGCAAAAAAAGTTCCGGGTAATGAAGGTGCAACTTTGGGCGTTAGGACTGTGTTGGCTAGAACCTGAATAAGGAGCTTGTGATCTGATATGGCTTCTTTGAACTTGTCAAGTGTCTCAAGGTCGTTGCACAGCTCGAGTGATGTTCCTGTAAGTGCATTGCACACACGCAGACAACACTGATGCTGCAAAACTAACTCGCTGTGGCCTCGGCACCTCTTCTCCTGTGTAGGCCTTTAACTTTACCCACAAACACTTGTAGGCAAAAACAAATGTAAGTTACATTATGGAAATGTGTTGGGGGGTCTTTTTTGACTTACAGACCTCTAGGGGCACATGCATCAAGCTAATTACTGGTCGCAAACGGGCTGATTCGCAGAATCGGCCCCTTTGCAAGCGGTCATTAGCCTTTCGAGGAGCATCAAGCCCAAAGCCATTCGCAAAATAGGTAATCGCAAAATTAGCAATGTGTGATTCGCTATTAGGAAATGTGTAGGAATCGCTGTGTTTTAGTGAAACCTACATGCATAGGCAATTGTGATTCCTTAATAGCGATTCCTTAATAATCATTTTTAAGGAACCGCAATTGCTTAGTTTGATGCATGTGGCAGCTAGTATTTTTATATGGAAGTGCCTATTGCCAGAATGTGGGCTGGACTGATGACCAATCCGCACCGGGTAAAAGGTTGAATACAATGAGCTGGATCAATAGGGGTGGATTGTGCATCACTGAGAGGGAATGGAGGAAACCCCTGACATGACGTGAAAGAAATGATTCAATGACGTCATTGAACCATTGCCTTCACTGCTGCATCCCCATCAGTTGCCTGGGCCTGAGCTTTCTAGGACAGTTTTCTCATCACTGGTGGAATAAGAAATGAACAATAGAAAAAATCCTAAAGTACCACCAAAGGGGGCACTAGGAGCGTCCCAAAAACAAGCACACCTACCCCATTGACAATGAGAGTCTGGAAGAGGCTAATGTCATGTATGAGGCCACGGATGAGAACATGAAGATCACTTCTAACTCCAAAATGAATGAGCAAAGTTGTCCCTGAGGGGTCCAGCTTTTAGACGCATCTCTGGAACACCAAGGCAGCCAGAACTTTTGCTGTAATGTGAGTTTTTCCGGCTTCTTCTAACCAGGGCCAGACCGGGAACCCAAAGCGGCCCTGACAAGTTTTGTCAGAGAACCCCCATGCGGTGCATAATGACTGAAGCAAGCAAGCCTGACCCTACAAGGTAGGTACTTGGGATCCCCCCAAGGACATTAGGGAAAAAATGTGCATTCTACAAACCATTTGTCATCATATAATCAATTGTATTAGCTTTTAAAACATAGTAAATGATGACCTTACTGTGCACCAGGATTAGACAATTTCTCTTGCAGCTCTACTATGATTCCCTCACTACCACCCTCCAACAACATCTTTTATCTCTCCATAGCCCCTCTTGCATGTATTTTATTTGTTTAATTGCACCTCTCATACCAGTTTAGGGTGTCGGAGCACTTTATATCACACACACCTACAGAGACAATGAATCATACATGTGTATATCAGTCTATAGAAAATGTTACATAGGGCAAAGGTGTAGGACTCACATGCCATTCATACTGGCAGGCACTTTTCAAGACTGCTTGGTCTGGGGAAGCACAAACTTAGTATTCAGAACGTAATACAATAGTGCAAGTTGACTTAAATAATAAAAAGTCCTTTCTACCCAAAGAAACCATTTCCTCAAAATTTGGAAAATGAAAGACTGGGAAAAAAAGTAACTCTCTAACCTGTACCATGCAGTGTGCACACAGCTGTTTGATGGCAGTTGATAGCTCACTGTGCTAGATTACTATTGTAACTGATGAAGTGCACAGTAACAAAAGGACCTCTATGACAATAGCAATAACCCACTAAGCTATGCGCATACAATATTGTTCGTTGATATGCACGGTACACATTCTTTGAAGCAGCAGATGAGTAAAAACTGCCAGTAGACAAATATCCCATCCATCTCCAGCAGGTGCATTAATCAGCAGAGGTAACTTGACACTTCTTGCATGAAAACTGCTAAATATCTAAGTGCTTTTAAAACTGCTGCTCTGCTACAAAACTGGACCCCAGCAGGGCCAGACTGGGAACCCAAAGCATCCTTGGCAATTTTTTTGACCGGCCCTCACCCACAAGAGGGGGGTGAGGGAGAAACTTGAAGCACTACTGCTTAGCAAAACTTGCACGGCTGCTTTTGTTACCCGGGCTGGTATTTCAGCATAGCTGCAGAACTGGCCCCAAAAAACGAAATTGTATCCCACTGCTGCAAAACCATATCATATTGCTCCAAAACCAGCCACACCCTTTCTGACTCCTGGGCAAATGCCCGCTGCCCACTACGGCCAGTCCAGCCTGAACCCCAGTAACAAAAGCACCCCTCACCCTCCCGAGGAAATGCCCGATACTCAGTACCGTCAGTCCGTCCTTGCACCAAACCAAATCAGCCTGTCCATCTTGCTGGTCAGGTACTGCAGCCTTCTGAGCACAAAGTTCAGAGTCCGCCAGCTTTTTCTGTTCTACATGTAGTTTGAGCAGAATTTAGCCTGCATTTGCCCCTTTTCCAGGGTTATGAAAGGTAAACAGCACAGGAAATCGTGGATAGATGAGTTTCACCCAGGAAAGAGGTACACATACTGGACAAACTAAATGCCCTACGCTCTTCTTGCACCCACCAGTCACACAGTTTCAATGAGGGGTAGAGACAATTTGTGAATGCCAACTGGAATGTTTGAGATGGAATTCACCAGATCGCATAAATAATTATTCCATTGTGTGCAACATGCCCACACAGGGCATATCCATTCTCATTCCCCAAAGAAAGGCAGTCTTTCTGCCCCTGGGACGAAGAATGGGGTAAGTACCTATGATCTGTCTCATTGGGGGTAGAAAGCTAACTAGATGCCAGGAATTGTTTTTTCAAAAAGTATCACTTTTGTTTATCCCCAATAACCCCCCCTGCGGGGGCAGAAAGCCAACTGGACACTATGGATATTTTGCAAAAAATATTCTACGAGAATGGAGGCAGCCTACTGTGGCATGGCCTTGCCCCAAAGTATAAAATGTGTAAGTAGTGTTTCTACCCCCTTGAGGGTGCTGAAGGGGGTATTATCCAAACTCTGCCTCTCAAGGGGAGTAGAAAGCCTATTGAACACCAGGGACTACATTTATGGAATTTATTAGGGGGAAGAGCTGCTCCCCTGGGCATGGGTCCATGCTCTCCCCATCCCAGAGCCCAATGGGGCAAAAGAAAGTAGTGAGGGTATTGCACTTTGGCATTGGCCATAGGCCCAACTTAAAAGGGAACCCTTGCAAGAGGACTCCAATAGACCCCCGTTTGATCTGCTCCTGCCACAGGCACTTACAGTTGGGCAGCATTTTTATCGGGACAAGTGGGTAACACTGGATTGTAGTAATTTTGTTGTTTCTTACTTGTCCTGGAAGTTCCCCCACAGAAATGTAGGGAAAATGTGAGATTTTAGTTAAAATTTGAGGGTTGCAGGGCATCGCGGGTATGAAATCTCATGGGATCAACTCAAGACACACACCCCTGGAATTCTCCTCTTGTCTAGTTTTCCAAAAGCTGCATGTTTGTAACATTTCCCTTGGGGCTTGCTGAACTAGCACCCAAATCCCACAACTACCTACATTGTAAAAAGGGTTGTTTTCAGTGGAAGAGTTTGATGTGTCCATGTTGTGTTTTGGACCATTTCCTATAGTGGGCGATATATCTAACCACACAAGTGAAGTACTATTGCTCTCTGGTGACTTGGCCGAATTCTGAGTGGAAAGAAGTTAGTGGCTCCCAGCAGATTCCATAACTTTCAATCACAAAAATGTTAGGAAAATGTGTTTTATAAAAATTTTACATTTTGAAACATTTCCTGTTGTGAGCACTAGGCTACCCACACAAGTGAGGTACCATTTTTACGTGGATTCTTGCAAAGGATTCTAGATAATGTTACCTAGAGAGAGCCAGGTAAGTCATCCCACGTGATGCATTGTGTTCGGCTCCTGTGTTGGTTACCCCCGACTACAGCAAGCCTTTTACGTTGTATGTCTACGAGAGAGAGGGATGTGCGTTGTCAGTGTTGACACAATCTTTTGGGGACAAGCAGCGTCCATGTGCGTATTTCTCGTCGACTTTGGATCCGGTAGCTAGAGCGTTGCCGAGTTGTTTGAGAGCTACGGCGGCTGCAGCTGTTTCCATTCGACAGTCTGCTGGTTTGGGGATGAATAATACACTGATCGTAATGGTTCCACATGCAGTGGATACCTTGTTAAATAGGACTAAGACACAGCACTTAACTAGTGCTCGATTGTCAGGTTATGAGTTAACACTTTTAGCGAGTCATGTGCACATAAAGAGATGCAATACGTTGAATCCAGCCACGTTGTTGCCGATTTCAGTAGAGACAGATGTTTTTGAAAAGCATGATTGCTTTCTCAGGACAGAGGAAGAAACAAAAGGAAGAGTAGATCTTAGGGACACTCCCCTTGTGAAGTGTGATGGTACCTTATGGGTGGATGGTTCATGCTTCAAGCTTCCGAATGGTGATACGACTGTGGCATATGCTGTTACGACTTTGCACACGATTGTCGAAGCTGCACGTATCCCACATAATTCAGCCCAAGCAGCGGAGTTGATTGCACTTACAAGAGCGTGTGTGTTATCGAAAGGAAAGAAAGTGGCCATATATACCGACAGCCAGTATGCGTTTGGTGTGGCTCATAGTTTTGGACGCCTGTGGAAGGAAAGTGGGTTCCTCACGTCTCATGGAGCGAAGATTCAGAATGGTCAGATGGTGAACGAGCTTCTGGAGTCACTTACCTTGCCGTTGCAAGTTGTGATTGTGAAATGCAGTGCACACAAGAAGGTTACCGATGATGTTGGTCATGGTAATGCGTTTGCAGACGAAGTGGCGAAAGACGTGGCAAGGGATGTGATGAGTCGGATGTATGTTGCGGGTCCGGCAAGATGGGTTCCGGATAGAGGAATGTGCGAGGATACGATAGAGAGCGTGAAGTCTATTCAAGCTGAAGCTACAGAGAAAGAATTGAGTGTGTGGAGAGAGAGTACGGGTAAATTGGATGCAAATGGTTGTTGGGTTGAGTTGTCAGAGCATCAGCGATGGTTGTTACCCGATGCGTATGTGCTTGCAGTGGTTACGATGGCGCATGGAATGGCTCATATCAGTGTGAAAGGGATTTGTAAGTTGTTGGCTCCAGTATGGCAAAATGCTGGAATTCCTAAGTGTGCAGAGAATGTGGTCAAGAATTGTATGGTGTGCTTGAAGTACAATCCTGGTAAGGGAACTCAAACCCCAGCTGGCCACTTTGCGCCTCCGACGTATCCGTTCGAGGTTTTGCAGCTAGATTTTATCCACATGGAGAGGTGCAACAACCTGAAATACGTACTCGTGGTTGTTTGTGCCTTCTCAAGATGGGTGGAAGCATATCCCTTGACACTGCCTTGTCCACAGCTAAAGCCCTTATCAAAGAATTTTTCCCTAGGTATGATTTGCCGAGAATGGTGTGGAGTGATAATGGGACTGAATTTGTGGGTCAAGTGATGAAGAAAGTATGTGAAGGGCTAGGAATCCGCCAAAAGTTCCATGCTGCAAATCACCCCCAATCAGCTGGACTAGTAGAGTGCTATAATGGCACTCTTAAACTGAAACTGGCCAAGATACAGGCGAGCTCTGGTCTTAAATGACCTGATGCCCTGCCATTGGCACTTTTGTCAACCAGGATGACTGTACATTCCCGAGTAGGACTTAGTCCTTATGAGATCCTGTTTGGTCGCCCGTCCAACATATGGGGAGTGCCGAGGCCGACGAAATTCAGTGAGATCGAACATCATGTACTGCTTGATTACTTGTATGATTTCACGGCTAAATTATGTGTCTTACACCAACAGGTTCACAATACATTACCTCAGGCCTCTGACGATCCAGGACATGTCATCGATCCTGGCTCTTGGGTGCTAATAAAGAACTTCCAGCGGACAAAGAACGATCAGCCTCGCTGGATTGGTCCCTACTTGGTGCTCCTATCAACGCGATCTGCTGTGCGAGTACAAGGAAAAAAATAACTGGATCCACGGCGTACACTGTAAGAGGGTCCCTTTGCCTCTGCCGTACGACCAGTGGGTCCAGGAGGGTATCCCTGATACAGAAACTGACACTGTGCCTCGTTTTCTGCCTTTTAGCGATACACGCTTAATTGGGACAAGTTCTGAGCGTGAAAGCAACGATCTTCTACAAGGAGCTGTGCCACCGTCAGTTCGATTGGACACTACTGAGCCTGAACTCCTATTCCGAGACCAGACATTACCTGGCAAAGGCCGTTATAATTTGCGACCAAGAGTCATGGACAAATAAAGTGACCACATTTTTCCTTTTGCTATTTTTGAACATTCAGCTCTCCCATCTGAGAAACTGTTTTGACCGATTTTTGTTTTTCAAACCGCCATCCGGGTTCAGCTGTAAGGTCGCGGTGCCAAGTCTTTGGAGTGCAAGCCAAAGACGTTAGGTCGACGGTTCTGGTTGGTCCAAGGGCGTTCCCTGGACTGACAGACGCATTCCTTAGCACGGAACACCCAACAGCCGCGAACAGCACGGTTAGAGGAAGGAGTTTTTCAAGATGGAGAGACCTGTTGAAGAAGTGAATTTTAGAGCCAAAATGTGTACAATCATGAGCAGAAAATGTTTTTTAATATTGTGTCTTTGCATGTTGCTTAGTGTAATGATGTTTTTGATGGGATATATTATATTCTCTTTTCAAGTGAAGTTTGCACCCACTGCACAGCCCATACCTCCTTCTACTGTTTCCTCTCATTCCTTTCACCCTCTGCCTGAACATGAGTCCATTAGAAGATTGGAATTCGCTAATAACTCCTTCGTTCAGCTTCTGCACCAACACCAATTAGTAGTGAACACGACTAACTGTTGGGTGTGTGGTCTTATGCCTCATACTACTGATAAAGGTATTCCTTACCTGGTCCTGCCATTTAGCTACAATGGTTCTGTGTGGGCATACAGAACGATGTTCATATATGCTCGTGAAGTCCACACCCTACGTTCTGTGAAAGACAATCCGAAGAATAGTGCTCTAGTTAAGGGTATAGTAGACATGATTAGAGGAGCTGCTTCCTATGAGACTATCCCGAGAATTGAGACACTAGCATATATTGGATGGAACGTAACCGGATATGGAATTAGTCTGAGTGAGAACCAGCGAGCAAAAAGATCCTCTTCGATCTGGATCGTACCCCATCAGGGTCATTACTGTCTGCAGGGTAATGGTAAGAATCCGAGAGCTCAGCTAGGGAAGAGTATCTGCACTGAGACTTATGTTTTTGCATCCCAGACTTCCCTATCGTTTCTAGCAGCTAAGGGTACCTATTTTGTCTGTCACGATAGAGCATACACATGGTTGCCCCCTGATTTCTCTGGCACATGTTTTGTCTCGTTCCTGTTGCCTCCCACCTGTTAGAGGTGTTTTCAGTAAGGAAGATACCGCAGGACAAGAATTAGGTGATTTCTTGAAGGGTTTTCTGCTGTTTTGGGGACCTGTGGTTAACAGCAGGAACATACGGCAATTGACAAGAGTGGTTGCATCCACCGTAATTGAAAACTGCCGGTGCCCTTAGTAACTTGACTGCTGAGCTCCAGTCGGATCGTCTTATGACTCTCCAGAACAGAGTTGCGTTAGACGTCATACTAGCAGACCGAGGTGGGGCATGTAAAGTGATCCAATCAAGTTGCTGCGTTTTCATTCCAGACAATGCTCCGACAGTGTACCAGGCCATTTCCAAGTTACAAAAGATCTCCGAATCTATACACGTGGATAAAGGAGATTGGTCGTTGATGGGATGGTTTTGGGAACTGTTATCCGCCTGGGGATGGAAGATTCTGATGGTCATTTGGATGATCTTAGCCATCCTTTTACTGTTCTGTCTTTGTGTACAGTGTGCTCCTGCTATATGTGGTCTCTGTGCTACATCGTGTGTAAGGAGACCGGTATCACGAGACGTGCTAAGTAATAGGATGATGCTACAGCAACATCTTGATGATCTGATGAGTTTAGACCTAGATTCAGACTGACATGGGTTTAGGTTATTGCCTATGTAAGGGCAAAAGGAGGGCTGAGGTTCTGAGATTCTGAACCCGTTTCATAAATGTCGTCGTATCATGACGATTTTGGTATCAGCGGACCAAAAACGGCGAGCGTAAGATGTACGAGTGTTTTCGTCATGTTCTAGTAACGTGATCATCATGAAATCAGGGATTCTGTTCTGAACCCTTGGGTTCCATTTTGTGTACGGCAGCCATTTTGTGGTTTCCCTCACATAGGCCGATGACTAAGGCCGTACGGGTCCTTGAGACACGTACACCTTTAGCTGACTTCTGTGTGACCTGGGCAAGCTGACTCCGTTGCCCGATGCCAAACTTGTTGAGCCAGTTCCTTGTTCGGCAGCTGGTCAAGATTGAGGATCAGGGCACAGGACATTAGAAACCTTTTATTGCACACAACTATGTCTAATCTTACTCACACCTGTCTCTGGTCCTTTCTTTATGGTCCGTTTACAATGGGGAGGTGCCCGGTTTTATTAGGGGTCCGCTCGACTTATCTGATGAAGAGTGTTGAGCCCTCCCGGAAACTTGATTGTGGGCTGGACAATGAAATGTTGGTTTGTCATGCAATACTTTTTGTCGTGTACACATGGGATTGGTCAACTGTAAATAAGGAATGTTTGCCTGAAGCACAATATTTGGTATAAAAGGGATGGCTTGCTTTTTAAGATTGAGCAGTCTCCTATGAATAAACAGCCTTTGTACTTCGTGGACCTCTGTTACTGGTTGCAGCCAATAAATTTGATCTTTGACGTCACCAAGAAGAGTCAGCGTTTCTGTAATTCTGAGACAGGTGAATCCGGAGACTTCGGGTGTGTCCCCTGGCACCACTGGGTCTTAAATAACCCGGTTCTTCAGTGTGCCTGGGATACTTCACTAGCAGGGCACAGGGTGCATAGCACTGCTCACATAACTCAGTCTGCACGTCCCCTGCATGCACACGGACACACATACACTACAGGTGACATTGTATGACCAGGGTGCACAGCACTGCTCCTGTCACTCAATCTGCACGCACACCGCGTGGACAGCTCCCAGAGGCAGGATGGGTTGTGACAGAGGCTGGTAATGTCAACACTGGACACCCAGCAGGCTGGCACCGGGGCCGTCCAGGGGAGCGGGGGGAGGGTGTGTTAGGGGGTGGCATGCTTTGATTTACAGATGAACTTATAAGGCACAAAGAGGTGGAGTTGGAGGAGATTTTGCAATCTGTGGGCAGCAGTGAGTGCGCTCCTGGAGCTATGGGAGGAGGGAGGTGGTCGGGGAAAGAGGCACTGCACGCACGTGGCTGTACCGCTTCAGATGATGGGCCGTCCTCTCTCTCTAACTCTCAGAACCCCTCGATGTCACACTCCGTTGATATCTCTCTCTTCCGCTAACCATGCTGTCCTCCCCTGGTCTCTCTCTCCTTCTTCCTTTGTCATCTTGTCTTGTTTCTTTTTCCCTCCCTCTCTCCCTCACACATTCACACAGACACTCTCTTGTCATTCGTTCTTTTCTCTCAGCCTCTCTCTGTTCCCACCCTGTCTCTTTAGCTCTCCATCTGTTCCTCACACCCTCCCTTTCATATGATGTGTTTATTTTGTATAGCACCAACATATTTCGTATCTGCCTTTTCAGATTGCTCCATCAATAATATATATATATAAACATCACCATGTACTTAAACGACTCTATGCCATGAACGCTAAAAATGGGCAAGTGATGGTCCATTACTGAATAAGTAAAGCATGCTGACACCAGTGGGCAGTGTAAGTTCATGGTGACTGTCACTACAAATTTCTGTGATGAGTGATTCTTGGACTGGCACAGTGAAAAAGATAAACAGGTGGCTGCACGGTAATAGCCCGGGACAACTCCGGGCACTGTTCATACTAGGAGGGCAAACAAAGAGCTGGAGGCTTAGCACAGCATGTGGTGATCAGGAGGTCGTGGGACACTGGTGAGTCTCACTTACTAGCAGTCGGTACCTGTGGACGGTGGCTCAGTGGACTAATGCCTCTGCTTCAGAAGTGTTAGACCTCATGGTCAAAGGTTCGAATCCCGGTGGGCCCGATTTGCCTTTCATCGTTCGAGGATGATACATGAGTCCCCCGTAGTTGTTGAATAATAAACAAGTGCTACTCAAGTGCGCTTTACAGGTGTCATGCCAGATACCGTGCATGCTGTAGGACAGTCTAACCATCTTGGTCCTCTTTCCACCTGCACGTTTTGCAGCCCTATGTGTTTTTAAGTTGGCCAACACATGAATGTGTAGAGAGCACAGTCATGTGGGCCCCAGGGCACAGCCCCTGTGCCTGATCTTCCAATCATGGCCAAGCACAACCACAAGTGAGCCAGTAGGTATCTAACACTGTGTACCCATGCAAGCCAAAACGTAATGCCTAGAACTCTTCGTTTTACCCCAGAGTAACACCCCCCCAACCAGATATCCACATGTGTCTACCAGCACAGGAGCTTCCTCTTTTCAGGGTACATAGTGTGTGCTCAGAGCACTAGGGAACTGGGGTCCGGCAGGCTGCACAGCTCCCTGGTGTGGTGTTTACGAGTATAGTCCAGATGCTTCTAGAAACCGTCTTGCGGTGACATCACAGTTGGAATGTTGGGGACGTCAGAAGATTGGTAGGACCATTGGTGGGTTCAGTTGGGAATAGCTTATGTGCGACGTACATGTGCCCCGCTCTCCTTTCTACAAATAAAAGGACTTTACCTTCACTTGTCTCCTACTTCATTAATCACTACATCTTGTTCTCTGAGACAGACCTGGGTACGGTGGGGTTCCTGTGTCAGGATGCAAGGGCATATATGCCCATCCCCCAATGTGCCTCCCTGTCTGCTCAGACAGACCTGGGGCCGAGAGCCACCTCTACTCCAATGACGCTGACATACATGGGGTAATTCATTAGAAAGTGCCCATTTTCTCATTGGGAGATAACCTTATCTCAGCCACGCGCATCGCACTGGGTTGCGTTCCAAGACCGCCTCCGCGCTGTCCTGGCATTTCTGAGAACTTGGGGGTCAGGTGGGGAGGAGACCTCTGCTTTACCATCCACGAAGCACCCAGACATAAAGTGAGGGACTTCTGCACGAAAAGAAGACTGATGTCACCTGAGAGACCTGCACTGGCTCCCAGTCAACAAGAGGATAACCTTCAAGCTCCTCACCCCGCACACAAGGCACTCCACCGGACCAACGTACCTCAACAGACAACTCAGCTTCTACACCGCCACCGCCAGCTCCGCTCCACCGACCTCGCCTTCGCCACAGTCCCCCCCTTCTGAAGAGCGACCTCCAGCGGCATATCATTCTCCCACCTCGCCGCCAAGACCTGGAACACCCGCCCCATCTACCTACGGTAGACCCAAGACCTGCTGACCTTCAGAAAACTCCTCAAGACCCGGCTTTTCGAGCAGTAGCAGCATTCCCCACCCCAGTGACTTGAGACCCTCAAGGGTGAGTAGTGCGCTTTTCAAATGATATGATTGATTGATTGAAAGGGACTCCACTGTGCACCAGGGGACTCCGCTGTCAGTCAAGGCCCAGGGTTCAGGATCCATAAACACAAACTACTGTTGGGGGTATAAAAAACCCACCCCATCCGGTGGCATGTTCATTGCACTTTGACGGTGATCTCTTCAGCAGACTTCAGAGAGCATGTAAGATGTGCAAGAGATATTTGTTTTAAACATCAGTGGAGCGGATGCTTAATATTCCTTGCTCATTATTGTCCTATTTGTTAACAGCCTGGAGGGGCTCAAAACGGGTAAAAAGTGATCAGTAAATAAAAAGTAAAAATAAAAATGGCAGGTATATATACCCCACACACACCTAAATTCCATTGAGGGCTCGCACACACCCATTTGGTCATTCATACGTCATTTCTGCGTCATTTTCAGGAGCCTGGGACCTGTCACTTTTAAAGTGATGTCTAAAGGTATCCTTTATACTACTTGTGCATGTTTCTGTGGCACGACGTGCACCCTCCCTCTTTGTTAAAATTCTGTGATATCATTTGATACATTACGATCTCACTGCTGTACCTTTATGAGGTGCAGGTCAAACGTTTGAACCTCTAAAGGGCCAACATACTGTTTGCAGCCCATTAAATTGGCTAGCGTGCTATAACAATCTGAACATTGTGAAAATTAAAATTGAGGAATGAGAACAACGAAAGGTAGTTACTCAGAAACAATATAATCATTAAAATGTTAATGAGTGCTTAGGATGAGACAACAAACAAAGACTGTGAGCAAAAGTAGCAGAGGTCATGACCACAGCTTCGAAGCACTTGCACCTGATGTCAGAGATAGCATTTTCTGTGTATAGTGCTGTGTTGAGCTTGCTAACTTGGAATGAATAGCTTTGCGGCTTTGTCACTGGTGGTGTAAAACAGATGAGGAAGAGTTTGGGAACATAAACTATCAATTACAAATGTCAGGGTGAGTGCAGAGCAGGCAGGTAAGGGATCTGTTTGGTTGAATGCCTAGAAAAACTACCAGCCGGAATAGCACCCGGTTTAGACAAACTCCCCGGGGACCTGTTCCGGGAAGTACCGATTATCTGGGGCCTTTATTTGTGGGTGCTATTTAGTGCCATCATGCACGGTATGCCAATTCCTGACACCTGGGCTGGGGCCGAAATAGTCCCAATTTTCAAAAAAGGCTCTCCATTACACCCTGCAAACTATAGACCGATCAGTCTGATCAATGTCACACAAAACTGTTTGCTCGGTTAATACTAGAACGGATACAGGGCTGGTTGGAAGAAAATGACATCATTAGCCCCTATCAAGCTGGATTCAGGAAAAACACCTCCACAGGGCGGCAGACTCTATTTGATTTTGTGGACCTGAAAACGGCCTTTGATCTCGTGCCTAGACCTAAACTCTGGGGGGTCCCAAGAGACATAGGGATTCCATCTTATCTACTTGATCTGCTCATTAAGCTGACGCCACCTATGCTCAAGTAAGATGTGGAAGGGGAGGAGAATTAACCAACAGACTCCCAGTTGACAGAGGCATGAGACAGGGCTGTGTGCTCGCACCGACCCTGTTTTGCCTCTTTGTCAACGCTCTCATCCCACTACTTGCAGAGGTCGGAGATAATGATGCCCCGAAGTTAGAAAACACCAAGGTGGCAGCTCTGATGTTTGCTGATGATACCCTCCTGTTATCCAAGACGCCAATGGGTATCCAGAGGTTATTGGACAGGTTTGCCGTATTTTGCAATACATGGGGTTTGGCAATTAACACCGCCAAAACCAAGTTTATGATTGTTAATCCGCCTAAGACAACACGGCCCAATCCAGAATTGAATGGGATAGCTTTGGAAAGGGTGTCTATCTTCGGGTATCTGGGTGTCACCCATACAGAAGACATGCAGTGGGTGGCCCAGATAACCAAAGCCAAGCTCAAGTTAGCCCAGATTGCTGGGAGTATAGCCAAAATGGTAAGGGAATCACCAACTAAACCCATTGGCCCCGCAATTGAGATGTATAGGGCGCAAGCGAGGGGAGCCACATTGTATGGGACGGAACTCTGGGGACACTGTTCGTCCGCTCCTTTAACTGCAGTGGAGAACAGTTTCTTTAGACAAATCGTGGGTCTTCCAGCTAGTACCCCGCTAATTCCCTTGTGATTAGATCTTGGCATTTCCCCGATTGAAGACGAGGTCGCCCTAAGACCTCTAACCTTTTGGCGAAGACTGTGGGCGACCCCCGAACTAGTAACATTTCAGGCAGAAACTAATGAGCTATTAGCCTATCCTGGGCTACTGAAATAGGTTCCTTGGTTTGCACATGTGAAGTATGAATGCGAAAAGCTAGGTAAACCTACCTTGTGGAGTAGCCCAGGGGAGATTTTTCCTTCGGTTCCTCGAGCTATAATACCGAGGATCTACCGAACCCAAAAGCTCCAGGCCACTCACTTAAACCCAAAAACTAGGCACTCTTACAATTCAGTTTCTCACTGTGAAGGACAACTATAAACTTAAAACCTTCATGGATGATATCCTTCCACAGGTAGCAAGGAAACTGTATGTGCAGTTCAGAGATAGTACCCTACCCGTACGTGCTTTTACCAACAAATGGGTTGGGCAATCTGAACATGGGTGCCCTGCATGCAATAGTCAAGAGGAAACAGAATTGCATGTTTTATTTTTCTGCCCAGGCTACCAGGATGCAAGGCGATATTGGCTAGTACATCTCTGCCGGGATCTGGGGTTCAAGCACTGCAGGGAGGCAGTTCGAGTTCTAATATATGATACCTCCAAACCAATTGTGTTTGCTGTCTCCCGCTACTTAAATACAATATGGCGAAGGAGAAGGGGCTTTATCAAAAAGGAAAAACAATCACAACTTGCCAATTGGCATTTATCATTAATATAATGTGACCAGCAGGAGATTAGGATAACAGATACAGTTTTTTTAATCGTGCTTTTACATAAATGTTTTTATGATGAACGTGATTTTATTGTAATCTGTGTATTTTTAATTATTTATTGAAATATTTCTGCTATCTCTGAGTACACTAACATCCATTGAAATGATTGCTTTTCACTTATGCCCATTTTTTATGTCCTCCTTATCTCCCACCCTATTCCACTTGGTAAAATTCCTTTCCACGATTTCGCAAACCTGTAACTGAAATATTTTTAGAGCTGATGTCCTGATTTGTAGGAACTGCTTATATTTGTTTATTATTATGTTGTCTTGTGTATACTTTTATGGTCCTAGTGACCAAAATAAAGGTTTTCGAACGAACGAATGCCTTTAAACATGGCTGGCCTTTGTTCGTCTTTCTGGGTGTCATGTGCGCTCAGGTATGTCAAGAACTTAAACAACACAGTGAGAAGGAGGGTCCGAGGGGATGTTTAACGACCTCGCACAGCTACAACCCCCAATTACAATACCTATAGCAAACACAAAGTAGCTGTGGGTCAAACAAGTGCACTCTGTCAACTAAACATGCATCTGACTAGGAGAGGATAGTGACAATGGATCGGCTGAGTACTTTCCGTGTGGAAAAAATACCCATCAGATAACGACCGGTACCGCCCTTGTCATCATCTGGGATCCTTCCCACCAGGAAGGGTAATAGCTCATACCCATTCAAATATTCATTTAGATTGTAATGATGGGTAGATCAGTGAATATAAAATGTATAAGGGCAAGTGGACGTTACTGTACAGCAGTGCCTGAAAAAATAGTGAGAGTGAGAAAAATAGTGAGAAAAACTAAATTTGGAGAGAAAAGAGGAAAATATGTTTAATTAGTACCTCTCTACTTCTAAGGAATAAAATCCGTGCAATGGTTTAGTAGTTTAAACAAATATCTACTATATCAAATATGAGGTCAACATGTTTCTGCATTGGAATGGACCCAAGTAGTAGAAGAAGAATATTGATGACCCTGGTTGTGATACCATTGACAAGAGCACTGGACTCAAAAGACCCTTGACTTTCAATCCATCTGCGATGGGTCTTCCACCTAAGGTTTTGACCTTTGAAGAAGCAGTCGAACATGACAGCAAGAAACTGTATCAAGAGGACCACAAACCATTTGTTAATTTTCCCAAAAGGGAACAGGATGCCCTAAGGAGCCTCACCAGTGATGACTCCATAACCATAAAACCAGCTGACAAGGGTGGGGCAATAGTCCTGATGGACACCAGCAGTTACCGAGATGAATGCCTAAGACAAGTAAATGATATTAGATCTTACCAACCACTTACTGTGGATCCTACGGAGAGGCTTACCAAAACCATAGGCCATATCGTAGAAGAAGCACTGTCTGAAGGCTGGGTGACAACTAACGAAGCACAATATCTATGTGCTGGACACCCCACTATACCGTACTTTTATGTGCTCCCTAAAGTGTACAAAACCCAACGTCCACCACCAGGACGCCCCATATTATCGGGGATAGGCTCTCTCTTAGAACCACTTTCCACTTTTGTGGATTTCTTTTTAAGACCCATGGTAAGAGAGATGCCTACGTTCCTGCAGGACACGAAAGACGTCCTCAGAATCTTGCCAGAAATCGAATTTGACATGGACACAGGCTGGTTAGTGTCGTTCGATGTAGAGTCTCTTTATACATCCATTCTGCAAAATGAGACTCTGGATGTCATTGACAATCTCCTACTAACAAGGGAACTGGATTCAATCTTACCTGTATCTCTGATTATGAACCTTGCCAGTCTGGCGATGAAAGAAAATTTCTTTCAATTTGAAGACACCCTATTCCTGCAAATGTCTTGGACCAGCATGGGTAGTGTTTTTGCCCCTAGCTTGGCAAACCTTTACGTGCACAAATTTGAACAGGACCACGTACTCACACCCACAAATCCGTATTACAGCTCAGTACGTCTATGGAAATGTTACATTGACGAAATTTTGGTGGTATGGCGGGGAACGGAAGAAAACCTTGTGAAGTTCCATGAGTGGCTGAATGATAGAAATGATTTTTTACGGTTCACAGTTGAATTTAATACAGACCATCTAGTGTTTCTTGATTTACTCATGTCAGCCACCCCTGAGGGTTTACAATCAGAACTTTATCGCAAGCCCATGGCTCGTAACTCTCTATTGAGTTACGACAGCTGTCATCCCAAGGCCTTAAGGGACAATTTGCCCTATGGGCAATTTTTGAGGCTGCAACGGAACTGTTCAACTAAAGACACTTTTCAAATGCATGCAAAAACCCTGGAGAAACATCTAGTGGCTAGAAGGTATCCTAAGCATTTGGTGCGTCAGTCTAAGAAGAGAGTCTCCAACAACAACCAGGAAGGACTGCTGGAGCCAGCCGTCATCAAGGAAAGGCAGAATCTCATTACATGCGTCAATACGTTCTGCACACACTCAAATAACATACAAAAAATTGTGAGAAAACATTGGACAATCCTCAACACTGGCGATGATAACCTGCCAATGCCGTTGTTCGCTTTTAAGCGGGGACAAAATCTAAAAGACCAGCTAGTACACACTAGACCCAAAACCAATCTTCCCCATACAGTAGGTACCCGGTGGGATTTGCCAGCTATAGAGGGACACTATCCGTGTGGAAAATGTGCGGCTTGCCCACAAACCTCTAAGTCTACCAGCATTGATATAGGGAGTGACCGACTCTGGCAACAGAGACGATTCACGAATTGCAATAGCTGCAACCTTATATATCTTATCACCTGTCCTTGTCATCATAAATATGTGGGGATGACAACTAGAAAAATAAAGACTCGTATTTCCGAGCATAAGAGTACCATCCGATACAGGAATCAGTCCACACGATTGACCAATCATTTTCTAGAAGTTGGTCTTGCACCCACTGATTTTGAGTGAACAGTAATTGAGCAGCATTTGATCCCACAACAGGTCACTGATGTGGGTAAATTCCTTTTAAAAAAGGAACAAAAATGGATATATAAGTTGAACTCTGATAAGATCGGATTGAACGAAGACATCCCGTGGATGTCCCTGTAATCCAGTATGAGTGATTGATCCTTTCACCACATCAGTGTCTGGCGGTTGGACTTTCCAAATGATCAACATAAGCTTCTGACACCTATTGAAGAGTACACTGTTATGACTGTTGCAGGTAAATGATGGAAGGTATGAGTGATTGACTCTTACACTACAATAGGGTCTGGCAGTGGGACTCTCCAAATGATTAACAAAAGCTTCTGACACCTATCGAAGTGTACACTGTCATGCCTGCTGCAGGTAAATGGTGGAAATTGTTTGTGGTGTCGTTCATGTGACACACTATATTGACACTCCCTACTTTGAGATCATCTAACACGTGTGGTTATCTCTGATGGTGCTCTGGCATTTAACATACACAGCACTCTGTTGACACTACTTGATCCTATCTAAATGTCCTATGATGCTCTGGGCTAAGAAAGATTGAAAGTGGGAGTTGTCAGCGAAAGCATCCCATGGCACGCACACGGCCCGTCTTGCAGTACATTCGGTCCGCTATATGGGTAGCTTAACCCCGGGGTCTCTCATAATCAGGTGGGCATATTTACTATGAGATTGTATGTATTATGGTGGCACTTTGTTACGCCTGTTTTTGGTTTACCTCTCCCCGGTGTTTTCAACATGAACCAGTACTTTTTTTCGAAAACAAGCAGTATAAAATTCTTTTTTTTTTTAAAACAACAATGTAAAGTTCAAAGTACTTGGAGGGACGCGTATAATATACAAACATAACGAGGACAATGGTGTTAAGACATGGGACAAAGGAAGAGTTGAAATGGTGCGTTATGTCTACGAACGGAACTGAAGGACTAAACTACCCGTCCCATGATCCTTTGGGACGCGTTACGCTTTTGCCGGCAATGACGTCACTACATGGCGCCAGAGCACAGGATTTAGCTTGGAGCTCACCGCGGACCCGGTACCTCCCCGAGACGGCCCAGTGGGACGCCCGGAGTACCGACGGTCAGGTAAGCAAGATCTCACCACCTGTTTGCATTGAGCCATAGCACACAGGCGCATTTCTAGTATTCAAGCAAAATACAGATATGAGGCTATTTCAACAGCCTTACGCTAGTTAAGAGGCAGTAGCGGTAGTAATCCATAATTCTAAATAACGGTATGGGACATAGCCTTCCATAGTTACGATTGTAGAGTGCGATCATACCGCGATACTTTACGGTGCTCGCCCACTTTGAGTTGCAACATAGGGGCACGAATGGGTACTGAGACATAGCCTTCCATAGCTACGATTGCAGAGTGCGATCGTACCGCAATACTTTATGGTGCTCGTCCACTTTGAGTTCCAACATAGTGGCACGAATGAGTACTGATATGAGAGGCACTCCTTTGGAACTGTCTACACAAAAACTCCATATATTTTTAAAGCGCAAAAATAAACCAGTGCAGTCTAGTTTGCTGGTGCTCACGATGAGATAATCACTATATCATCAACGTGTGGTTGTCTCTGAATGTGTGGTGAGGACTGACTAACCTAGGTGTACTGGCAGCGAGTGTGGATGTGAAGTCTGTGACTTTAAGTGCAATTGTCTAACTCTCTTGCTTATATATGTGTCCACCAGAACGGTGCTCCATTTACCTGCGCCATAGCCAGGTGAGGTGGAGTTATTCTCTCCTACCAACTAGGTAAGTGAGAGGCCATTATTTTAATACTATATGGGTGTTTAATAATTGACACCTCTGGGTGAAAAATGTAATTAGGTTACAGTCACCCCGATGTTGTAAAGAACTGGCAAATGGCTGTCTTTCAAACGCTAATGATTATGTGTTTGTACTTTGTTTGTACTCTGTTTGTCTTTTTCATGTATCTGACTCTGTTCATCCTGCACATTAGGAAGGAGAATGGACACATAGGAAATACCCAGGTGACATTTCTTTTATTCCCTTTTTTTCACCTTGTTGAGCAGTAGCGATCTATCTGGTCCTGAAGAATGCAACGGACACCTACTTGGGTCCATTCCAATGCAGAAACAGGTTGACATCATATTTGATATAGTAGATATTTGTTTAAACTACTAAACCATCGCACTGATTTTATTCCTTAGAAGTAGAGAGGTACTAATTAAACATATTATCCTCTTTTCTCTCCAATTTTAGTTGTTATCACTATTTTTCTCACTCTCACTATTTTTTTCACGCACTGCTATACAGTAACGTCCACTTGCCCTTATACATTTTATATTCACTGATCCACCCATCATTACAATGTAAATGAATATTTGAATGGGTATGAGCTATTACCCTTCCTGGTGGGAAGGATCCCAGATGATGACAAGGGCGGTACCGGTCGTTAACTGATGGGTACTCAGCTGATCCATTGTCACGATCCTCCTCTAGTCAGATGCATGTTTAGTTGAAAGAGTGCACTTGTTTGACCCACAGCTACTTTGTGTTTGCTATATGTCAAGAACTTATACACACAAAACGACTGATATGATAACTTATAAGTTACAGGATTGAACAGAGTTAAAACAAAAATAGGTGTTTAGCTCCCTCATTGGAAAGCCAGTTCTTCCAGTACAGGGCATGCTACTGCTCAGTACCTTCCAATTTGCAACCGAAAGTTGAGTATGTTTTTAATGTTGAAATGTTTCTTCGTAGGAAGGCTGTGGACATGCGCTGTCCTCACAAACTACTTTGAATGTCAGGGTTGCATTTTGTCCATGGTTTTGAAACTTTCCTCGGAATTGTACACTGAAAAGTGCCAAATTAACTCCTTTGTTTAGGAGTGATGTAGGAGAGAATATGTGTTTCCAGCCTGTGTGCAGACATAGCAGCGACACTGGAAGTGAATGCATTAAATGAGCCATAGCCAAATTTGCCAGACCACATCCTGAAAAAGTAAAATGGTTTGAGGTTATTAATAAAGCCTCAATGTATTGAAACCTTCATCAAAAACACATAATGCTGCCACCAGACAAGAAGTATCTCATTTGTCAATGTACAGAACCCAGAGCAACAGAGACGCACATATTACCAGTGCCACTGGTCCCAGGATGCTTGTTTCCGGTTTACAGAAGACTGGGCTTGGCGGTTCGGGCTGGAATGCTCCCATGAGCCACAGAGTCAAGACTGATTTGCATATGGCTGGGTCTGAACTAGGGTGGTGAAGTGAGCTAAAGAATTATGATGGTTTCAACCCAGATCAGAAAAGTTTCAGTGCTACATTCATCTTCTCCTTGTGGTCGCTTTGTTCACACTAAGTTGGCAGGTTACACCCAGACGTGCGTCCCTTGTTCAATTTGCCACTGGATTCAAGCTAGCCTAGCTGATGAGGGGTGTTACCCTAAAACCGGTCCCAGAATGCTTGTTTCTGGTCCAGGGATGACCTGGCTTAACAGTTCGGGCTGGACTGTTCCTACAAGGAACAGGGTCAAGACTGATTTGCATACGGCTGGGTTTGAACCGGAGTGGCGAAGTGAGCTAAAGAACAATGATTGATTCAAGCAAAAACTGTGACGGGGGTGAGTGTCGTGAAAAGTTTCAGCGCTCCGTCCATAATCTCCTTATGTTTGCTACCTCCCTATATGACCACTTCTGTGAAGAGTGGGCATAAACCTGACACAGAGGGGCATATTACCAACGAGTAGCGATATTTATCGCTAACTAGGCTTTGCAACGATTTTTTTATCGCTAAGCATAGCCAGAAATTATTGCTGAGATACCTTGCTATTAGCAACGTTTATCTCCAAAGTGATAATTTTTCCGGCGATAGCGTGAATATCGCTGAGAATACAGCGATATTCACGCATTAGCGACGAAATGCTCTTAGCCATGTTATCCACCTCTCATTGGATAACACGGCTAAGAAATGGTCTGAGCAGGCGTTAGTTTTTGGCGATGGCAGGAATATTGCCATCGCGACGCCCGCCTTGCTAATAGGCGATAGCGACTTTAGCGACTGCTTTCAGTCGCTTACAGCTTGGGTACACCCACTTTGCATGTCATTAGCGATAAATATTGCTGACATGCAAAGCGGGCCCCAAAGCACTCGCTATCGCCTGAAAGCTGTCGCTAACATCAGTTAGCGACAGCTTGCTAATAGAGCGATAGAATTATCGCCGCTTAGCGGCCGAAAACGGCCACTAAACCGGTGATAATTGCTTATCGCCCCCCTTGGTAATATGCCCCAGAGTTCCTAGTTTCATGAAAAACTAGATTGTGAGACCCTTCTTCAGCTATCCACTTCAGGGGGCCCACCTTAGGGGTGTACCTGGCCTGTAAGTGTGACACACCTTCCGTCTAATTTCCTGATGAGTTCACATTCCTCCAGAGCAGGCATTGTTCCTGACCTCTGAGAGCCTGGGCTTTCACCTGCAGGGGGTCAGAAACTCATCTGTAGTGGCAGACTGAAAGATGCCAGTCAGCCAGCACACTGGAGGGCTGGTAAGGTTCAGGGGGCACCACCAAGTGTCCTCTGGGTGTATGTCATAATAAATCTAGTACAGGCATCAGTACAGATTCATTAACACTAGACGTTTGACACCAAATACCATTATTATGTTTCGCCTTGGCAGCGCATGCGCTGCATGCACTGTCTCAGCGAAACCTTAAGTATTCTGTATGTTGTCTGAAACTTCCTCTAATTTCTTTTTCCGCTTGTGATTGGTTTACTTGAGGCATTGCTGTTGTTTGCGTGCATTCTGCTGGCTGTTGATTGTAGAGTTACTTCCATGTAGTCCCGAAGCAGCGGCGCCTAAGTACAGTTTCCGTCCGCTCGCACTTGTTTTAATTGATTGCAGTGGGCCATCTGTTTCTCACGCTGCGTTTCACTCCCTGCGTCTGTAACTAGAGACTCTCCCCCTCCTCTTCTGAACATTTGAAGCGAGAATGCATTCCCTCTTTAGACTCTAGATGGGCTCTCCAGCAGCTATTGTAAACAGGCTCGTGGCATCCTTGGCAGGATGGGCACTACACCCGAGGGATTTTGTTATCTGGTATGCCGGCGGAGCGCTGGAGCCTGCTCAGCAGGGGGACGTGTCTCACACGGGGGTAAAACACCAAACACAGTTCCAAGCACCCCCCCACAACTAAATACCACTCATCAGGGTCATGGACCTATTTGAATGCTTTCATCATGGCATGCACTCTACCGGCCGTCACCCCCGCTCGCCCTCCTGCCTCAAAGCCCCCCGGGTACAAGCAGGCATCCACTTAAGTACTTGTTTATGGAACAATTCTAAACGAGTGCCAAAGGCGCCAAGAAAAATTCATTTACAACGCTTACAACCCATGATGAGCCGTCCTAACATGATCCTGGGAACTCACATGCCCACAAATCGGGTAACTCATCATTTTTGATGAATAAATGTGTTTTTCTTTAAGAATAGCCTGCTTTCCTCTTTGGAGACGCAGAAGGAACATGAGCGTTAATTTCAGACTCTGTCCATATTCAATTTCAGAGCACCGTTCTTTCTCCCTCGCTCCCCAGGTGCCCGTGAGTTTGTGATGGCAGTTATTAAAGAACGCATTTTTCAGCTGCTTTCCTCGTGCTCAGACGATTGCCATCAGCACTGCCGGTTTACATGGTCTGGGACTACTGACCACCCCCTTCCCATCATGCAAACACCACATACAATCCCCGTAGTAATTTAGCCTGTCAAGGGATTTCTTTGGAAGGCAGGGGGTCTCGCAACCCCCCGGCCGTATTTATTAAAATATGAAAACAAATAAAAATTGGTAAAATAAACATTATTTACATAATTATTAAATGCAAAATTCTGACATTAGATTTACAGCAAGGTAGAAAAGTATGAAGGGCTAACCTTAACAAATGTCTAATACAGCGTGTTCCTAACCAAATCTAACATCCTACTTATCAATTTTGCATTCAGAAATTCTGAGGCCTACGGCAAGGTCGCTAACCGGTGTCAGATCCTTTTCCAGCTGCGCACTCACGTACGAGTGCACATGCGCAACAAGGGCCCGGTTACCGGGAGAGTACGTACCTCTCCTGGTTTCCCTCGTATGCACCGTGAACTCCATTTAACCATAACAGGAGGGCCCTTTCACTTGCGCCATTTGATGACGTCATAGTGTATGTGCGGGGTGGCTACCAGCCTGAGGAAAGCGTGACGCCCCCTAAGGACCTTAAATTGCTGCTCACCGATTATGACCTTACCGCCTGACCAGTATAATAAATACGAAAATTAAGAAACTTGTGAAGGGAAAAAAGGCCTAAGGAGAGAAACGAGTAATTACATATCCACATAACCAATTGAGGACATTCCACTAATTTTGCCTGTAAAAGGGAAAAAGACCTAAGGAAGAAAATTACACACATATTAACAGCGTTCACTACCATCACCGATGATACCTACCAACGTTCAAACTGAATTTCTGCTAATAGGGATGGTGAGTGGGGAAAATTTAGCGGCCCCTGCAGCAGGGGCAAGGAGCGAGCCTGGTGAGCGCGGGTACAAGAGGCCGCTTCCCGCGCCCCCAGGCCTTTTCTAACCTCTTGGTCCCTCCCCTTGACCCGGAAGCACTCACACCGCTTCCGGGTCAACGGTGGGACCCATAACCAAACAGGAGTAGAAGGGGGGGCTGGGCCCAGCCATGCGTGCATGGGGGCCGAGCAGCCCCCCTTTCCTGTGTAAAACTGTTGCAGTGCACTTTTAAAGCACAGTTTGCGCCAACCGGCTATTGCACAACATTTGCACAATCTAACTCAAATAGTTCACTATTGTGCAATAGTTTTCAGCTTAGATCAAAGAGGAACCCTAGACACTTTATTGTGGGATTAGACACACTGATTTCAATTGCAAGATTATTACAGATGCTCATGCGGCGAGAGCACCCTCCTGTTTTGTCCTGATTCTGGGAGAGACTCCGTGTGTGTCTTAAGAGCTGAGATTGTTGTCACTGGTGCCTCTCATCAGTGAATCCCTGTGTACTCCCGTTCTTGTGAGTGCTTCTGAGATGTAGCACCCCTTCCGTCCCTGCTCCACTCTCCATTAGCCCGTGCAGGCAGGGTGGCATCTTTCAGGCCCATATGTGAACAGACGGAGTGCAAGTTGCAAAGCAGGTGGGGAAGAGAGGGTTACTGTCACCCTGTAATATACAGTTAAGTCATCAACACACAGTTCAATCTCTATGCAGTGCAGTGCTTCAGCTCTTGGTGAGTGGCAAGTGTATTGTATGCCTGTCCAGACACCCGAAGAGGGACAGTAGAATTGTTTGCAAGCAAATGGCAGGGTGCAAACGTTGTGGACTTCTTGAGTGGGAAACGGCCAGGCTCGTTTGGGCTCTAGGGGCCAAGAGGACTTCAACCTGAGCCAGAGACAGGCATCTGGTTTGAGCTTTCACTGACTCACCCACCTCTGATGTGGGCCTGTTTATAGCTTGGTGGCCCATTACGGAATGCTTTCCTTGATACTACCACGATAATTGCTTGTAGCAAGAGTAAAGGAATGAACTCTTCTACACCTTGAAAAGCTTTTCTGTATCAGTTGAAAACTACTCTGGGTTGCAAATATGGGCCACATATTAGCGATCTGATTCACTAATAGGGCCCTCTTTTACTAAGGTGCCAGGCCCTATTTTCTGTCCCAATCTGTCCTTGGGTAAAGCAGTTACCGAGAGAAAGGGGTCCTTTGAAAAACAACAGTCCAAACTCTTGAAATTTGGGTCATTTGAAAGCGAGGCATTGCACCAGTAAATGACACAAGTTTAATTAATACCCAGATGGCATTCTTTTTATGTCTTGGGTGTTTTTGCTCAGCCCAATTTGAGCTGTGAAATCAATCCTGTGCTTTCAAAAAGAGAACCCTGAAATCTCCAAGTTCAATTGCTGTATGTCTGGAGCTGTTTAGTTCTCCATGCAGAAGGTTTTGGTTTTCGCCCTACTTCCCCAGTGTGTCTGTAAACTGTAACATAATCTTAGCTTGTTGTAAATGAATCTAGGACCCAGTGTAACTTTTCCCGATTCATACCCTTATATAGGTCTGCATTATCCAATCCTTATATAGGCATAGAAACCATTACCATATTTAGACTGAGCCTATGCAGCCCAAATACGGCACGGCTACTTCCACTAAGTTCCAAGAATCAACAACGATATCTTAGAGAAACCCGCCTTCAGCAGCTAGGGACATACCCCCCCTGAATACTAATTTATCTAAGAAATCATGGAGTTTTCGAATAACTGAGTCTTTGATGATGTTATTAAGTCCAATCACACGTCAAACTCGGCACCTTCAAAGTATACATATGCCTAGATTTGCCCAGACAAACACACAGTGGTTTGGAGTAGATCGACTAACTACTTGCCCGACGCCCTGCAGCTGCAAGTACTCCTGACTTACTTCTTCCCTTGTACTAGACTTACGTTAGGTACACTGGGGTAGGTATATTTTAGAAGCACCAGTTGAGTACTTTTATTCATTATTTTATTGCTGTCAATCAATCATGACATTTGTATAGCGCGCTACTCACCCGGAAGGGTCTCATGGTGCTGGGGGAGAGCGGTACATTACAGCACGAACAGCCAGGTCTTGAGTTGCTTCCTGAAGGAAAGATGGTCCTGGGTCAGCCGAAGGTGGATGGGGAGGGAGTTCCAAGTCTTGGCTGCCAGGTAGGAGAAGGATCGTCCTCCGGCGGTGGCTCTGCGGATGCGTGGCACGGCAGCGAGGGCGAGGCTGGTCGATCGTAGCTGGCGGGTGGGCGTGTAGAAGGTCAGGCGGTTGTTGAGGTACTTCGGGCCCAGGTCGTGGAGAGCCTTGTGTGCGTGGGTAAGGAGCCTGAACGTGATCCTCTTGCTGACGGGGAGCCAGTACAGGTCTCTCAGGTGGCCGGAGATGTGGCTGTGTCGGGGGATGTCCAGGACGAGTCGTGCGGAGGTGTTCTGGATGCGTTGGAGTCTTTTCTGCAGTTTGGCTGTGGTTCCGGCATAGAGGGTGTTCCCATAGTCTAGTCGGCTGGTGATGAGTGCCTGGGTGATGGTCTTCTTGGTCTCGGTGGGGATACATCGGAAGATCTTACGGAGCATACGCAGGGTGTTGAAGCACAATGAGGAGACGGCGTTGACTTGTCTGGTCATTGAGAGGGAGGAGTCCAGGATGAAGCCCAGGTTGTGTGCGTGGTCCATTGGCTTGGGGGATGGTGCCCAAGGCAGGGGGCCACCAGGAGTCGTCCCAGGCAGAGGGCGATGATCCCAGGATGAGGACTTCCGTCTTGTCTGAGTTCAGTTTTAGGCGGCTGTTCTTCATCCACTCGGCGACATCTTTCATCCCTTCGTGTAGGCTGGTTCTGGCGGTGGCGGGGTCGTTGGTGAGGGAGAGGATCAGCTGGGTTTCGTCGGCGTAGGAGATGATGTTGAGGTTGTGTTGGCGTGCGATGGCTGCGAGGGGGCTCATGTAGACGTTGAAGAGGGTTGGGCTGAGTGATGATCCTGGTGGAACGCCGCAAATGACTTTGGTGGCCTCGGATCTGAACGGGGGGAGGCGGACTCTCTGGGTTCTTCCGGCGAAGAACGAGATGATCCACTCCAGTGCCTTCTCTTGGATTCCGATGTTGCAGAGGCGCTGTACTAGGGTGTGGTGGCAGACAGTGTCGAACGTGCGGAGAGGTCCAGGAGGATGAGGGCTGCTGTTTCCCCGTTGTCGAGCAGGGATCTGATGTCATCGGTGGCTGCGATCAGGGCGGTCTCGGTGCTGTTTTTGGCTTGGAAACCGGACTGCGAGGGGTCGAGGGATCCATTTGTCTCAAGGAAGGCGGCGAGCTGTTTGTTGACGGTCTTCTCGATGACTTTGGCAGGAAAATGGAGGAGCGAGATGGGGCAGAAGTTCTTGAGGTCGGTGGGGTCCGCTGTTGGTTTCTTCAGGAGGGCCCTGAGCTCGGCGTGCTTCCAGCTCTCCGGGAAGGTGGCGGTGTGGAAGGAGGTGTTGATGATGTCCCGCAGTTGGGATGCGATGCTGGAGTCAGCCTTGTTGAAGATGTGGTGGGGGCAGGGGTTGGTTGGTGATCCGGAGTGGATGGTGTTCATCGTGCGGGTGGTGTCTTCGGTGCTGACCGGGGTCCAGTTGCAGAGGGTGGTGGTAGGGTTGGTTCGGTGGTTGGGTGCGTGGTTGGTGCATCGAAGCTGTTGTGTATGTCGGCGATCTTGCGGTGGAAGAACGAGGCGAGTGAGTCGCAGAGGTCTTGCGAGGGTGTGATGTTGTTGTTTCCGGCACTGGGGTTGGAGAGCTCTTTGATGATGCTGAAGAGTTCCTTGCTGTCGTGGGTGTTGTTGTCCAGTCATTCTTTGAATGCTGTCTTCTTGGTGGTGCGGATCAGCTGGTGGTGCTTGCGGGTGGCGTGCTTGAGGGCGGTCATGTTGTCTGAGGTCTGGTCGTGGCACCAGGCTTTCTCGAGGGTGCGGCAGTTCTTCTTGGAGTCCTTGAGTTCATTGGTGAACCAGGGGGCTTTCTTGCTTCTGGGCCTGCTGGGAGGGTTCTTTAGTGGTGCGAGGTCGTCGGCGCAGGCGGTCAGCCACTGTGTGAGGTTGCTGGCTGCTTCGTTGGGGTCCGTAGTGCTCGTGGGAGGGTTCTGGTGGAGAGAGGTGGTGATCTGCTCGGCGGTGATCATGCTCCAGCTCCGGCGAGGAACCTGTTGTGGGTGGTGGTGGTCGTGTTTTTCCTGAAGCTGAAGTGGACGCAGCTGTGATCAGTCCAGTGAAGTCCGGTGGAGTGGCTGAAGGAGATGTGCTTGCTGGAGGAGAAGACGGGGTCAAGCGCGTGGCCGGCGTAGTGGGTGGGGGTGTTCACCAGTTGCTTGAGTCCGAGGTTGGTGAGGTTGTCCAGCAGGGTGGTGGTGTTGCGGTCATTGTTGTTCTCCAGGTGTAAGTTGAGGTCCCCTAGGAGGATGTAGTCAGAGGAGGCGAGGGCATGCGGGCTGATGCAGTCTGCGATGTTTTCGCGGAATTGTGTGCGTGGTCCCAGGGGTCTGTAGATGAGGGTGCCTCTGAGGGTCGTCTTGGGGTCGGTGTGTATCTGGAAGTGGAGGTGTTCGGTGGTGGTGAGGGTGTCGTTGGAGTTGGTCGAGATGCGGATGGTGCTCTTGTGTACGATGGCGATGCCTCCTCCAGTCTGGTTGACGCGGTCCCTCTGGCTGATCTTGTATCCGTCCGGGATGGCTATGGCGATGTCGGGTGCTGAGGAGGCGTTCATCCAGGTTTCCGTGAGGAAGGCGACGTCTGGTGATGTTGTGTCGAGCAGGTTCCAGAGTTCGACGGCGTGTCTGTGGACAGAGTGGGTGTTGAGCAGGATGCACTTGAGGGGGGTGCTGCTGGTGCTCGGCTTGGTGGGTGCGGTGCAGGTCTGGAGGCAGGTGAACTTGCAGGCTTGGCAGGTGAAGGGTCCATGGGTGCGTTTCGGGGTGGCTCGGTAGCAGGCGGGGTTCCGTCCGGGGTTGAGTGCGTTGAGGGTGGCGGCGTCGTAAGTCCGTCGTGTGGGCTGGTATCCTCGGGGGCCAGGGGTTCTGGCGCTGGGCGAGGTCCAGGCGCAGACGGGCTTGCCTTTGGCGTGCCTTCGGCGCACAATCGGCACGCCCGCTGCACGTGAACGCTGCGCGTACGCGAGGGCGTCATAAGTAAGGAGCCGGGAGGGAGGAGCAGCTGGGTGGCGGGAGCGGGCGGCGAATGAGCTGGAGGGGGGCTGGGCCGCAGGGAGGCAGCGGCTGGAAGAGACTAGCGGTGGGCGGCTCATCGGCGGCTGGGTCGTCTGAAGCGGCGGCAGGAAGCAGGCAGGCTATCTGGCAGGCAGCGGAGAATGGGGGCGACCTAGCCTGGTAAGAGGCTCAGCGGTTGCTCACTACTCCGAGAGCGCGGTCCCCTTAAGTAAGGAGCCGGGAGGGAGGAGCAGCTGGGTGGCGGGAGCGGGGCGGAGAATGAGCTGGAGGGGGGGCGGGGCCGCAGGGAGGCAGCAGCGGGAAGAGACTGGTGGTGGGCGGCTCAGCGGCGGCTGGGTCAACCCGAAGCGGTGGCAGGAAGCAGGCAGGCTATCTGGCAGGCAGCAGAGCGTGGGGGCGACCTAGCCTGGTAAGAGGCTCAGCGGTTGCTCCCTACTCCGAGAGTGCGGTCTCCTTAAGTAAGGAGCTGGGAGGGAGAAGCAGCTGGCTGGCGGGAGCGGGGCGGTGAATGAGCTGGAGGGGGCGGGGCCGCAGGGAGGCAGCGGCGGGGAGAGACTGGCGGTGGGCGGCCTAGCGGCAGCTGGGTCATCTGAAGCGGCGGCAGGAAGCATGCAGGCTATCTGGCAGGCAGCAGAGCGTGGGGGCGACCTAGCCTGGTAAGAGGCTCAGCGGTTGCTGTATGAATTTTATATATTTTAAGGCAATTTATGGCTTAGAAACCATATCATGCTTTTACAGTACTACTTTATAATACTTTTTGTATTATATGCCTTGTACTTTATAACCAGTATTACAATTGTAGCATTACATTTCTTATGCTTGAGAAAGAAGACTGTTCAATAAATACCTTTTATTGAAAACGCCCGTCTCTCTATTTTCTCGGCACCTCTGGTGAAACGAAGCACGCACGATTGACTGAGTAAAATAGTTATCTATTGTTTCCGCGAATCTAGAGATTGATTTCTTATTCTTGGGAAACAAAGTTGTCATGTTTATGCGGTTGTCAGAAACGAATCCCTTCTTGTTTATTCGAGAAAGTTTCTAGTGACCACTGAGCTAGCTGGCACTCACAATTAAGTTTAATATATACGATAGAGACCTAGTCGATCTCAGTCCTATATCTAAACTATAGTATATGTTATTCCAATGCGCAGAGCCTATTAGGAATATAGGAACTACACTACATGGCGCCCAATGTTTGATAAGGCGATAATTTAACGCTAAATACTAGAGTAACTCAGTTGTGCTTTTCACACAGACCCCTTTTTCCTGTAAAATACTCCATTAGACGTCTGGAGTGGGTGAAAGGATAATATCCACCAGAACTGAGTAGGACAAAAATCCTATGTATTCGTTTTTGGTTTATTCAACGTTGAAGGATACAGTGTTCCAAAATATTGTGTACCTAATTATTGTTTCCTTGAACCCATTCTGCAAAACTCTTCAGTCGGAGAAATAATGATGTCTGACGAAGAATTAGCTGCAGCTGCAGCTCAAGCGGTTTTAGATTTCAGAAATAGGCCGGATAATGACCCGGATGCTATAATCATCCCGGTAAATGTAAGAAAAACTATAACTTACAAACTCATAAATATTGGGGTATCATCAAGAGGTGGTAAAGTAATCTTTGTTATAGAGGCACATGAATATCGGCAAACAGAGGTGTTCTTTTCACGGCAGACGGAGGAACACACGAGTTTCACTCCTACAAAGTAGAGGAACCTCCAGAGGAATATGTTCCTTATGAGGACATTGAAATTCCATTAACTTACCTAGAGCATCATCTCTGGTTCAAAGGTGGCTAAAACATGAAAATCACATTACCAGGCTCGGTCCACTAGGTAGACCAGGAGCTACATGGCCCGTACTAGCCAGCTATACACCACATCCTGACATAGAAAATAAGACAGGTCGAGAACTGTTAGCCCAACTGAAAAGGTTAATTAAAATACATAGACAATTGGTTCAATATGTCATGCGGACCTTAACAGTTCAACCTACTGTAAGGGTTCCACAACACAAATAAAATCTCACCACAGACTATACAATCAGTCATAGGTAAATTGCCCGCAAAGAGGGAACAAATTCCGTTCTGGTTAGCTCAGAAAATTACTCAAATAGAGGCAGTATTCCCTGATAGTACACCTCATGAGAAACACAGAATTCTGACAATCTGTTTACCAATGGGGATAGCACCACATGTGGAGGACTGTGACACTTGGGGTAGAGTCTTTGCTTCAATCTACACAAAAACACATGGTGTACCGTCCATGGCGGTAATACCAGACATTCTGAGACAGATTCAAAATGAATACGGTCCAGAACCGGCCTTAAATCTGGGTATGAAATTACTGAAAGATTTCAAACAGGTTTCAACTATATTATTAGCTAACATTAAAGGTGAAGCAGCATCCGTGGCAATCCGCCAAAAGTTAAAAGAAACAGATATAAGAGACCAACCATATGAGCTTGTAAGAATGATTGAAAAATCTTATGAAGAACTAGGAAGAGATAGTTTGGGTGGGAAACCAGTAAAACCCGAATTAACATTAAATCCTGAAAAAGTGTTTATTAAAAATAATCTCACTACTCCTAAAAAGAAGTGGTAAAATAGTAAACAGACACTTCCTAAAGAGAAACATTCTCAGTCCAGAGGAAGATCTCCCCAAAGGGGAGGTAGGTCTCCCCAACGGGAGCCCTCTGAAAAAAGGTATAACCTTAGAAAAAGGGATGCTCTAAGAAAACCTGATAGATATCAAGATACTGACACTCATTCCTCTCGTACCTTCCAGACTTCCTTGCAGAAATCCGAGAGGAGAGGACAATCAGAACAGAAAGAGGAACGCGTGAAGTCCAAAGAAGAACAGCACGTTCCAAAAAATAAGAAAACTCAATTCACCAAAAAAGAAGGTAGCAAGCATAAAAATCAGACATGCCGAGGTTCAAGAACGGGGAGTGGGCCCAGACAATGCTAGACAGCGCAGCAGAAGTCACCATAGTTCGCAGGATCCTGATGGATCATCTGGAGACAGTGGACTTCAATGAATGCATTCAAGTTGAAACTGCCGACACCAGGGTTAGCGTAGCCCACAAGTTATATGAAGTAACACTCCGGATGGAGGGGGACATAACTAGAAAAATAGGAGCACTCTTTTGGGAGAAGCTCTCTAAGGGCTATGACATTCTTCTGGCTGAACAAGACTGGCCACCTGAATTTGTGAGGGAGTGCCCACATGGCGAAGAGATAATTATGCCAGCCTTCTCAAATCACATTCCAATTCATAAAAAATACAACATATGCCAGAAAATGGGCATATGGCAGAAAATGGGCAGTAGCTCAGGCTCCAGGATTATATAAAAATCACGTAGGATGGGATGAGGACTCTCCTCACCATAAAATCCAGTTTAAAAATCAGCCTACTGCACAAAGGCAGTATCCAGTTAAGCAAGAAGTGGCAGAGGTGTGGCGCCGTGGCGACTGACGCTGGAATCTGGGGACCACGGTTCGATCCCCAGCTCCGGCGGCAGGTTAGCCCAGCACCATGTGACTCTGGGCAATAGCTCGCTTAATCTTCCCTACGGCCCCCAGCACCTAGAGACCCTTACGGGTGATTGTGCGCTTTACAAATGTGGACTTTACTTTACTTTAAAAAACAAGTCAGGGAGATTTTAACTCAACTTGAATACCAACGGGTGATTGAAACATGCACCTCGTCAATGAACAATCCTTTATTTCCTGTCTCCAAACCAGACAATACATATAGTCTAGTTTTGGACTACCCACACTTAAACTCTTGTTGCAGAACCTTTGCAGTACAAAATGCACACAGTGCAGCACTAATGAATAACATCGTGCGGAACAAATATAAAACCACATTGGATATTTCTAATGGGTTTTTCCGTCAAAACATTGCACCTGAAAGTAGGCATTTGACCGCTATCTCAATTATGGAGACACAGCGACAATTTTGCCGTCTCCCCCAGGGATTCAAGAATAGTCCAGGGTTATTTTCAGCCAGAGTAACAGAGTTACTACAAACGTACGATGATGAGGCACTATCATATGTCGATGACATCTATCTTACAGATGACGACTTGGACAGGCACTTGAAAAGAGTGAACACCATAATACTTGGGTTCGCTTCTGAAGGGTATAAATTCAATTTTAAGACATCACGAATTGTCCACCTCAACGTCCAATTTTTAGGCTACAAGTTATCAAGTGAAGGCAAAAGCCTGGCAGCTAACTTTCTAAAGAAATGTGCGCTGCTCCAACCTCCAAAGATGCTGAAAAACTTACAGTCAATTCTAGGTTTCCTAAATTTCGGAAGAACTTATGTTCTGAATTACGCAGAAAGGGTTAAACCTCTTTAAGAACTAATCAAACCTGATTTCAAACCAACTAATTGGACTCAAACACACACAGAAATTCTGCGTTCAGTGCAAACAGACATGTTAGCAAAAACACAGTTAGAAACATGCGACAATGTGTGCAACCTTGTGATCTGAATCATACTAGGGAGATGCGGATTCACATACCTGAACTTTAATGAAGGTGAAAAGGTACCAATTGCTTACAAATCACACTTGTACACACAAGCTGAAGTGAAATTCACTTCTACAGAAAAAATTCTGACAGCGGTTCAAACTGCAGTAGCAAAGGAGAGAGCCCTAGCACAACGAAAACGAATAATGATCGTTACACCTGTACCTGCTTTAGAAGCAGTGACAAAAGCAAGCATTCCCAATGCTAAAGCTTTACATCCGAGATGGATACAATGGGTTAACTCTCTTGCTGCAACAGACGTTGAATTCGTCTTTGACCCCTATCTCAAGACACAATAACTCCTACAATACGAATACAAATGTCCTCTGCCAACCGAGATTCTGCCTCTAGAACATTACGGATGTATAATATATACAGACGGATCAGCACAGCCCGCAATTGGGGGAAACAAGCCTATAGTGCAGCATGTGCGATTGTTAAAGGTCGCTGGCGCGAAGGTAAATTTAGACCTATGGTCACTAAAACTCAATCACTCGGAGACAGTACAGATCAGCGAGCTGACCTACAGGCTTTCAAGATGGCGCTTCAAAATACCGATCGTGAATTCCCCACACTAATAGTGTGCTATTCGTATTTCTGCATTGAATCTTACAAGGAACACTTGCAGAGCTGGGTTAAAAACGGGTAAAAAAATTAAAAAGGTGGCACAATCAAGCATAAAATGCTTTGGGAGCAAATAGTTCTTTTACAGAAAGAACTACAAAAGACTCACGAGATTCATACACTGAGTCATCAGCGTGATGGCGTTCACGTTGGAGGAAATTCATTGGCTGACGAAGCCGCGAAGGCAGCTGTGCGAATGTCTTCCGTAGCTACAATCGCTCGCTCAAAAAGAGTAATAGATGGTGAAAAGTTATTAGCAGTAAAAGCCTCAATGGAAGGCAATGATGCAGCGTTACCTCTACACTATCCACTCACGTATACATACATAATTGATGCAAACTCCGTTCCTTTTGCTCGAATCCCTGGAGTGGGGGACAGAGTAATTCCAAACAGGAAGTGGAGAGCTTACTTGGTTCAAGAAGCACATATGGGTGAAGGTCTGATACAACAAGGGATCTTGAAATCTCTTATAGAATTAGAGGAGATGTACTGGTGGCCAGGAATGAGCATCCAAATTTACGAATTTGGAATAAACTGTGATACCTGTTACTGATATCACAGCTTGAGGACCACCAGATACCTGACTACAGTGTAGCCAGCCCAGTTCAGATACCATTGCTAGACAGCATTAGTCTATCTACACGCAGACGTCACCATGGACAGATGCGGTCCCACAACTACTAGGACTAGATTTATTTGTATGTGGCCCCAGCGCTCGGCTGACGCCAGAACTGTTATAAAGGATTTGCGAGTCTTTATCGGCACATATGCAATCGGCACGCTACATTCTGACCAGGGCCCTGCGTTTAGCTCTCGAGCTTACAAAGAGGCCATGGCTAGCTTGAGCGTTGGATTGCGGTATTCTAGTCCCTTCCATCCTGAGGGTAATGCGGAAGTGGAAAGAAAAAACCGTGACATAAAGCAATCCATGGTATTAGGTTCGGGTGATGGGTGGGTCAAACATCTAATAAGTGTCCAACGCAGTCTTAATAATCTGCCAAGAAGTTCTCTGGTTGGAATCACTCCATATGAATTACTATTTGGTACTAGAATGTTAATCGAAGACCTCGATTGTCAAACTTCAGAGGTGGAACAAAAACCCTTTGATGTCAAAGATCGTTTGGCTGTTTTACAGGACTTAAATGACACGACAAACAGTCAAAGTAACACAACGCAAAAGCCAACAGCCACTGAAGAAAAACCACCTGTCCCAGCAAGACCTGTCTGGATTGCAAGGATTGGGGATCTAGTCAGATAAAACATCGCGGTGAAGAAGGAATGTGGGCCTTCTTACAGGAAATCAGTACCTGTCTTGGCAATCCAAGGAACAAGATCAGTAGTACTACCGCCCCTTGCTGGTAAAAGGGAAAACAGAGTTGTATCCATCGACCTGGTCAAATGACAACTTGTGGCCAATAATAAGTAGTAGGCCCAGTGGACTCCCAAGATGTAGCAGAAGACCAAATCTCGCTACTATCCAAGAGGTTAAAACTGAAAGACTTATCACCTTTGATAAACCTGCAGTAAGAAAAGAAGGACTATGCAACAAAGCCATGGAACTCATGCCTCTTGAAACCCAAATAACAGTTCGGCAACAAACACCTGTCTACAATGATGTAGTCTGTACCTTTGCTCCTGCTCTGGCTCATTTTGGTTTTAAGCTTGGGAAAAAATGGTAGATGAAAAATACAGTACAATGGACACAGCAAGTCAGAAAATCAACTTGGTCCTGAAACCTCACAAATCATCCCATCGTGAAAAAAGAGACCTCTCATCAGTGAACATCACAGCCGTTCCTATACCTGGTGGTATAGCATGGGACAGAACTGATTATGACATCTATGGCCCGGTGGAGCTGCTGAAGATTCTACACCAGTTCAAGATTTCTTTAAGTGACTTTGTATCACCCAGCACATTTTCTGATGATTGGGACTTTGAAACTGTTAATAACATGATGACACATTTAGAAATGTCAGCTAAATTTACAGAACATGAATACTTACAAGGTTCATCAGATTTTGAACAAATGTATTGTTTTAATCATTATGTTCACCATTATTTGCATAAATCTGCAAACCCTAGGAATGTTTTTACTTATAATCAATGGGAACACTGTCCAATGTCACCAACGGGTAGCTCAAAAACATCTCTTGAAAAGTTTCAGTACTTCTCAGGGTTTATTATTACAAATCCAGAAATGTTTTATTTCAAAAATGTGAATAAGACAGGAATGAAAACAATGTTGACCAATACTAAACAAATTTATTCTGCAAACTTTTATGCTCAACTGTCTACATTAGGTTTTGACTTTTGGAAAAACAACATTGAGACAAAAACTGTCTGGGGCACGAAAGACTGGCAGGTACAAGGTTTAGAAGCCCTGTTCAGAGCCTGCATAATACCAGAACAAATAATGTTTTTAAATGACACAGTTCAACAGACCTCTTGTCTTGGCCTGGCTAAGATAAAAGATTTAAATAAACCGTCAATACCAAAGCCCACATCTGTCAGTAATAATACTACAGAAGAGGAGGTAGACGTAATTTATATATTACAACAAAACAGAACTAATCCTGATTGGAGGAAATGGTTAATCTGGCCCACAGACACTAATAACTGTCATGATAGATTCGTGAACAAAACACAGGGGTTCAAAATGAACAGGCCAGATCAAAGATATTCCCAGAGACAACATCCAGGGATATTAACAACATACAGTGTAGGAAAACTATGCCTTGAGTGGCTAAAGACAGCCACACTTCCGGAAGTCAAACCACACTTATCTTTACTTAAAGAAAGTAATGATTCGCGAGATTTCTTAAAGGGGCCTCGCAAACCGCGGCAAAAACTTTTCATATACGCCGGTATATACGCTGCGTACAACGAAGCTTGGAAAATAACGCAAATGGAAACTGCAGAAAGAATTCGAGAAATTGATCGTATTAATTTAAAGAAAGCACTCTCTGTAGTGGACAATGGGTTAACAACTCTGTCCTCCAGAATATATTCTTTGGACAGCATTGTATCCTCTGCAATTGACATAATAGAGCAGGACTTGCTAATGTTACAACATGGCCAGTCTCAATTACGTTCTATAATGCAGTTAGGCTGGATGTTACAAAATCTTCGTTCAGGCTACGTGCCATGGCGTCTAATCAACACAAAGTAATTGTTTTCTGTATTTAACCTTACAAATCACTTTGGCACAAAAAGGAGCAGACTATACGGTGCTGAGCATTGAGAAACTGGAAAGATTACCATTGACAGTTTCTGAGAAGCCTGTCATTGAATGGATAATACATGGCACCATTACGATACCAGTGACGATTTTCCAATTTCAGTATTGTCTACAGCATATACCAGCGTGTCTGTATGAAAGGTTGGGTAAAGAATACATTAAGTCGACCTGGACTTTACCATTCACACACACATTTTGGAGTGGGGGAAAAGAGGTATTCCTTAGTGGTAAAAATTGTAAGAACTCACTAAGTGGTACATTTCTGTGCCAAGGTATTAATTTACACGGAGCCTGCGACGGTTCTGCACATAACCTCTCTTGCCACCTGAACGGTACACCCTCCACAGTGATAGAACCAATTTTAAGGCAGCTTTCCAATGGCAGCTACGGTATGCTCAATGACCACAGCTGTTGTGACATGTTGCCAGGAAAAACGTATCTCGTTATTGTGTCATCCAGGGTCACTTGTTGTATGCAAGTATTGTATCCAAAGAGCAAGACAGACAGGGAGACGGAGTTATGGCCTTCACTGAATATCTCTTCTATACAAATTGATACTTTAAGCAGAATGAAAATCATCCTTTTGCAAAAAACTGTGCCACTGACCTCGTCTAAAGAAACGTATGATCTGCAAGTTGCAAGGACTTATCCAGAGATACATGCAGTATTATCAACAAACTGCCCAGTACGTTTCGCAGAAATGTTAAGTCAAATCTTAAATATGTCTGATACCAGTGGCATCGCACATGTATTTAAGATGATTTTCTCGGACTGTTATCACCATTTAAAGCAGTCCTCTGCATTTTTCCAAATTTCGTGCACTCTGTGTTCGGCGGTCTGCCTCTCATTTTGGGACTCGTAGCAGGAATTCTATTTTTATTCCTTCTGCTCCGATATGGCAAGTCCGGTCACTAGTGATACCCAGAATACCATGGAACAATGCTTCCTTGCTATGAGGTATCGTGAGAGAATAACACAGATTCTTGGCTTGGCTCATTTAAGAGATCTGAACACAACTTGGTTTCTATCGTTCAGACCAATCTGGCAAGATTGCATCTTAACTGTTCTACGAAGCCTGCTTTGCGGAGAGGAATGCGTGTTGGACATTTGTCTTACACTTCCATCAGTCCGGCCATCGGATGTCGATGCCTTACTTGGTCCAGTAATGACTCATGCATTGTGTTTTCCCCAATGGCTAAGATACAAGGATCAACAGGCACACAGGTACCATCTGATATGAACATTACTAACACTGCACTTGGTGCTGACGGCAATATTTCTCATTTGTGCACCTTTTATCTACTTGATGAAATAGTTCCACTTTGACCAACTGTGGTAGACGATTTCTTTGCCAGCCTAGACGATCTGATGTTTTCTCCTGACACCGAGAATAACTCTTGATTCATGCACACATCGTTCCCTGAACGCTGAAATTCGGCCTTCACGTTTTCAAAACAAAGACTTCTAACTTTTCTCCCCCAAAACATTGAACTTTTGGCACAGACTAATCTGCTTAAAGTAGAACTATTCATAGAGAACAAGAAATTATTTTTGAACTCTTCCTAGAGGAAATATTTGGCCTTGTCCTCAATACTATAAATATTGACATGCTATGTTATATTATGAAATGGTCTCAACCTTTTTTCTGTATTTAAGAGCCATTTTCATAAATGTAATTACATGTAATTACATGGTTCATTCAGTTTGCATTTCAGATATGATACTTTATGCTTAGAATGACATAATTTCCCTTTAATACGTACAGTAGAAATGCTCAAATTTTCGTGTACAACCATTTCAAGTGCATTTCATGTATTTTGGGGAGGGATTGTAAACACATGCCTTAGATATGTTCAGTGCTCATACATTTAGTTTATTGAACTTAACATCGTGGAGTGGGTGTTGTAAATTAATCTAGGACCCAGTGTAACTTTTACAGATTCATGCCCTTATATAGGTATACATTATCCAATTCTTATATAGGCATAGAAATCATTACCATATTTAGACTGAGCCAATGCCGCCCAAATACGGCATGGCTACTTCCACTAAGTTCCAAGAATCAATAACGATTTCTTAGAGAAACCCGCCTTCAGCAGCTAGGGACATCCCCCTGCCTGAATACTAATTTATCTAGGAATTCATGGAGTTTTCGAAGAACTGAGTCTTTGATGACGTTATTAAGTCCAATCACACGTCAAACTCGGCACCTTCAAAGTATAAATAAGCCTAGATTTTCCCAGACAAACACACAGTGGTTTGGAGCAGATCGACTAAATACTTGCCCAACGCCCTGCAGCAGCAAGTGCCGAAGGAAGCCGACCCTCCAGCTGACGCACTGAGAGACGCTGTCTTTTCTCCTGCCGAGAAATCCAGCTCCAGTGTTTCCAGGCTACCCTTGCGGGTTGCTGGGAAATCGAGTCCTGAGAGAGAGATACAAGACCTCCTTCATTCTAAACCAAGGTACGGAGCTGATTAGACCCTTAGAGAATTCTTGGATAGATCCTTGGCAGAGAAATACTAAACTTAAGCTACTCTTCACTTACTTCTTCCATTGCACTAGACTTAGGTTAGGTACACCGGGGTAGGTGTATTTTAAAAGCACCAGTTGAGTACTTTTAGTCATTATTTTTTATTACTGTATGTATTTTATATATTTTAAGGCAATTTATGGCTTAGAAACCATATCATGCTTTTACAGTACGACTTTATAATATTTTTCGTATTATATGCCCTGTACTTTATAACCAGTATTACGATTGTAGCAGTACATTTCTTATGCTTGAGAGAGAAAACTGTTCAATAAATACCTTTTATTGAAAACGTCTGTCTCTCTATTTCCTCAGCACCTCTGGTGAAACGAAGCATGCACGATTGACTGAGTAAAATAGTTATCTATTGTTTCCGCGACTCTATAGATTGATTTCTTATTCTTGGGAAACAAAGTTGTCATTTTTATGAGGTTGTCAGAAACTAATCCATTCTTGTTTATTCGAGAAAGTTTCTAGTGACCTCTGAGCTAGCTGGCACTATCAATTAAGTTTAATATATACGATAGAGACCTAGTCGACCTCAGTCCTACGTCTAACTATAGTATATGTTATTCCAAAGCGCAGAGCCCATTGGGAATATAGGAACTACACTAAAGGCTGACTATGCTCCAGTAATAGATGTTCGTAACACTACTAATAGACCCAGAGCATGGTTTCCCATGTTAATATCCATTGCTATAAGTTATGAATACTAGACTTGCCTCCCCTCTCTTGCTCGATCTGTGTCTTCTCTTTTTCTGTCTCACTTTCTTTCTTACACTCCCTTGATTTTTCTGTCAGTCTTTCGCTCCATGTTTTCTTCCCTGCTTCCATTTTGCCATTTTAGCATAAGGGTTAAGTACCGTGTCTGGCCTGCATGTGTGAGTGTGAATGTTCTACCAAGAATTCTAGTCTTTTAGTCTTACAGTTTCAGATTTCCGGTTAATTATGGTTCCGTTCCATAGAAGTTGTGAATCTCTGCCAACCTAATTGTTGATTCGCTTTGCTTGTGTCGACGGTGTTTCGACCCCTATTTGAATGAGGGGTCTCTTCGGGACCTATGATTGTAGGGACATCTATGAAAAATGGAAAAGAAAACGTAAGAGAGGACCTTGTGTGGTCTAGCACACAGTGTAGGAGAGATGGAAGACTTGTACCTAAAGCAAAGGATAGCAGGTCAGCGTGATATAAACAAGCACCTCCAGAAAGTGATAAAGTGAAAAAAGGGAAGGGGTGTTACTCACATAGGATCCAGCCGGGCACTGTATATGTGAAGGGAGGAATGGAAAAGAAAGTCAGCCAAAATTGGCATAGGGTTGGTCTAGTACATCTATATAGGAACAAATCACAATGACCCCATGAGAAGCAAGGGGGAAAAGCTGAAACTGGCAGCTGCACAAGTTATAAATGGTTCCCCTATCTTTCTTCTTAACATATATGGTTCTACTGGTGTCAATTCACAATTTTGGCTGAACATGTCACATACCATTCATTCATGTCCTGACGCTAATCTACAGGTGGGTGGTGACTGCAATCAAGCCATGGACCCTTTCACGGATAGAAAGTCCAATACTTGATACATTCCCAACATAATGCAAAAAGCTTTCACGAGTGCAATTCGCTTGCGGGGTTTGGTGGATGCTTGGAGGGTATTTCATCCGGAAAAACTAGAATACACTTTTTATTCTCCTACTCACCACTCTTTGTCTAGAATAGACTACCTTTTTTTGAGTCCACATCTCCTTCCTAACTTAATCAATACTGATAGTGGGTCTATTCTAATTTCCGACCATGCCCGGTGTGGATTAATTTAGATCTCCCTTCTGAGCCATCCAAGACGCGCAGATGGCGTTTTAATAATTACTTACTTAAGGATCCTAATTTTCTGGAACGTTTTAAATAATTTTTGCCACATTTCTTCCTTAGGAACGCTAACCCCGATATCCATTTACACACTATCTGGGACGCCTTCAAAGCGACAGCCAGAGGATTCATTATTGGTTATGTTGCGGTTAAAAAGAAACAATGTATGAAGGACTCCACCTTCTTATTAGCCTTTAAGCACTTAATGAAGATACAGTTAAGAAGTTAATTCAAGCTAAACGTTGTTTAATAGAAAATCACCTGAGGAGGCTTCTGGGGCCCTACTTAAAGTTAACTCTAAAATGTATGTTGGCTGCAACAGAGCTGGTAAATTACTTGCAAACTACTTGAAAGTAAAATCCCAAAGATCGTGGTGTTGATCATTTCAGGGATGAAGAAATACTTAATTGTTTTACAGATTTTTATAAGACACCATACACCCCAGAATCTTCAACCTCTGGTGTTGCATTGGACTCTTTTTTTGAAGTGTTACTTCCTTGCCGCTCTTCCTTCCTTGATTGCTCGATATTAGAGAATGACCTATCCCTGTCTGAACTTTAGTCAGCCCTCGCTCAATCACCAAAAGATAAATCCCCTGGTCCAGAGGGTTTCACTGCTGAGTTTTACTCATGTTTCTCCCAGACTCTTCTTCCTCAGCTTTTATCTTTATTCCAACATTTTATTTCTCACAGAGAAGCACGTGGTTCCTTTCTGGAAGCTATGATTTGTTTGATTCCCAAGAAGGGCAAGGATCCCTCTTCTTGCGCTAGCTATCGCCCTATTTCTTTAATCAATTTAGAGGGTAAGATCTTTGCTAAGGTTCTCCCTCTTTGTATTAATAAAGTTATTCCTGAATTGATTGATTATGAATAAACAGGGTTTGTCAAGGGTAGAACGATTGTGGATAATTCTAGAACTTTTTTAAATATTATACAGCTTCTAAAAGTTCTTCTCCTTTGACCACATTCACTGGCTTTTCATGATGTGTGCACTTCAGTGGCATGGCTTTGGCCCTGTTATTTTATCTCTTATCGGTTTGTTATATTCTTGTCCTACTACATCGGTTTTTGTTAATGGTTTTGAATCTCCCTATTGTACTCTTCACCGTGGCACTCGTCAGGGTTGTCCTTTATCACCTTTGCTTTTTATTCTGTCTCTTGAACCATTTCTTCACTCCCTAAGACATTCTTCTGCGTTTCGGGGCTTTACACATAAATCTATTGAAATCAAGTTCACTGGTTACTCAGATGATATTTTGCTATCTTTTTGACCCTTCCACCTCTTTACCCACTTTTATTTAACTTTTATCTTCTTATGCTACCCTGTCTGGATATAAATGAAACTTCTCTAAATCTGAAATCCTTCCATTAAACTAACACTGTCTAAGAAGTATGTTCGAAGGGAAAGATTTCATATGGTATACCAATTGCATAACTTGTCTGGGGATAAAGTATTCTTCTTCAGTTGCCAAAACAGTTCAACTCAATTTGGAGGATGTTCTATTAAAGATATTTGGCATGGCAGAGAAATGGTCGACTTTATTTTTGTCTAGGTGGTGTAGACTAGATATGTCTAAGATGACGATGCTTCCAGTAATTAATTTTTGTTTGTCCATGTTACCAGTACGACTTTCTTAAAAACTCTCAGTGGCATCTTGAGCAATTTTTGGGGGGGAATAACCGCCAAGCTCGTATCTCTTTGCCTGCCTTGTCTGCCCCTAAAGATAGGGGTGGGGTTAAGTTTCCTAATTTTCGTCAATTCCATTCCTCCTTTTTAATCCGTCAGGTTTTACCTTATCTTTCTTCCTTGGATGACCCACCTTTATCCGTTTGGTATAAATTGGAGGAATCCCTTATTCACCCACTTCCCTTTTCCTCCCTAGCTAGTTTTACTCATTATTCTTTCTCGTTTAAATCCTCTACCATTTCACAACTTGTATCAACCCTTTATCCATTTTGTTCAAAATTGCATTCACCTTCACAGACGTTCCTGGATTACTCCATCGTACACAATAAATCCATTAAAATCTCTAATCGTACCATTTTCTGGAGGGTTTGGATTGCCAAAGGGATTATTCAAGTTAAGCATCTTATGCAGAATATGCGGTTTTTGTCCCTACAGGAAATTCAACCCAAGTTATTTCCGCCAGTTGCCTCTCTCCTTAAGTTTGAATCTTTAAGATTGATCTTACCTCAACAGTTCTTCCTTATCTCTGAGTCTTCCTCCTCTTCATATGACCCTCCATTAGAACCATTACCTACTTCCCCTTCTGTCCGGGCTTCTCACATTTATAAATATCTTCATTTCTCTCTACCTACCCGTCCCAAAAGTAAAATTGAAATTTTATGTGAAACGGATTTACAACATACTCTTTCTATATACACATGGAATCCCATTTGGGCTCGGATCCCCCCACTTTTTGCAACTCCAACACCACTCAAACTCTCTATTATTTTTTATCAGAGACTATTTTTAACCCCATTAGCTGTTTCCAAATTCAGTTCTTACTTATCTCATAACTGCTGGTTCTGTAAGAATACCCCAGGCGCATATATACATTCCTTTTTTCTTTGCCCTACTACTTTTTTTCTGGACAAAAGTATGTAAATCAATTGCCTCCATTTTCTCTACTAATTTCCCTTTTGATATCTACTCAATACTTCTGGGCAGTAATTCCATACATTGGCTGGGTGCTCGCAAATTGGGCTCATTTGTTGATTTGCCCATTACAATTGCTATTCAAGTAATTACATCCAATTGGTAAGATGTCTCCAAGGTCTCTTTTGCAGCTTGGTGGAATCTTTTATGCCATAATCACAGGCACGATAGAGCCTCTGTAACCACCTTGCAGCAACTTCTTCAAAAAGAATACTTTTGGTGTCCCCTTACCAAGTACCTATCCTCCTCAGCATTATGTACCAAAGATACTATGTATGTTTTTCAACCGCCGTGAGTACTGCATTTATTCCTTTACAACTGATCATATTTTATTGACAATAAACTGTTATTGTGATTTTATATTGTTTGTTGATGGAAAGTTTTATTAGAATATTTGATAAGGTTGTTAATACTCTTTGTCTTCCTTCTTCCTTTTTCTTCCTTTCTTCCTTTCTCTGCTTTCTTTTTCTCTCTTCTTTCTTCCTTCTTTTCTTTCATCCCCTCTCTAATCTTTTTTTAAAAATTAAGTAAAATTTATTATGGTACACTTCTGTCTATTTCTGCTCTTAACATTGGTATTTGTTCTTGATAATGAATAATATATCAAGCGTTCAACCTTTGTTGCCCATGTATATTTTTTATCATCCTCTGTATCTGTTTATTATGACTATTATTATAATTCTGTACGTGCTCTTTTGCATGTTTCAATAAAGCTTTCTAAACTTTAAAAAAAAGTCGTAAAGTTAGACTTTTGGCTCAGATTAACTTTGTGTATTAGAATCTGTTAGATCTGGGGGTCTCTAGTTGGCAATGGTATACACCTTTGTCCAAATAGGGACGCTTGCTTCTAAGTCAGGATAAGGGGATTACACTACTGGATAACCCCTGCTCACCCCCTTAGTAGCTTGGCAGGAGCAGAGAGGCTTATCTCAGAGGCAGTGTGTTAAGCATTTGTGAATATACACAGTAATGCAGTGAAAACACTACAGATGGACACAACACAAGTTTTATAAAAATAAGTATTCTTTATATAGACTTAACACAAGACCACAAACGACAAAAATCCACAATACTGTACTTAAGATTGACTTAAAAGATGGTAAAAGTTGCTTAGTTCAAGTTGGTGATAAATGCGACACAGTTGTCACAAAAGTACGTGGATGCATAATGCAAAATAAACAAAAGGCTTGCAAACGGAGATGCGTTGGTTCCGTGCCCTGGGGGAGATGATGCATCACGCCTCAATGCTTGCGCAGAGTAGGGGATGCGTTGTGATCCTTACAGGTTTGGGATGATGCGTAGGTTCTCGGCCTGTGGCCCGGTTGCAATGCACAAGATGGCGCCTCGATGCGATGGGACAATCCTGGTGCGATGCGAGAAGATGGCGCCCTTGATGCGATGATACGATGACATTGCGTTCACGCCCTGGCAGCCTTGCGACGACTCTGTACTTTGGAGCCGCAACAGGCCCTGCGACACGCTTCTCCGGCGATGCAATGGCGACCCTCTAGATGGCATCACGCTTCTCCGGTGATGCGACAGCAGGAAGCTTTGACGAAGACACGCTTCCTGGGAGATGTAGCGGTGGCACGCTTGTGCGGCGATGTGACGACTACAGCTGCGGCGGCGTCACGCTTCTTCTTGTTGCGTCGCGCTTCCCGCTTCCAGCGACAAGCAGGCTTCTTCAGTTAGAATTCCCAGCACGGAAATTCAGAGGGGAGTTAGTGGTGAAGTCTTTTGTCCTTGAGACTTCAGCAGGAGGCAAGCACACATTCAAGCCCTTGGAGAAATATTCTGCAAGATGATGAAAGTTCTTTAAAAGTTCCTTCTACTTTCCATTACAATGAATAAACCACGGCAGGCCAACCCAGCAAAAAGCGCACTGGCAGAGGGGCAGTCCAAACTCCTGCAGCTTCCTTGGTTCTTCTCCTTGGCAAAAGGTTTGGCTTGTTCCCAGAAGTGATCTAAAGTCCTTGGGTCTGAGTCGCAAGATTTATACTACTTTTCTCTTTGTTCTCTGAAGGCAGTGGGGCCTTTGCCCAGTCCAAACCAGTTCTGGAGCACTCTGTTTACATGACTCCTTCTTTCCTTTCACAGTGCAGGGCAGAAACATCAGACGCCCTACAGGAGGTGGAGCCATCATTGTGGAGGGAAAGCACAGCCCTGGAGCACTTTGTTGATATGATTCCTTGTCTTCTTTCACAGTGCAGGGCAGAGACATCAGCCGCACCCCAGGGGGTGGAGCCAGCATTGTGGAGGGAAGGCCCAGCCCTATTCAGGTCCCAGGTGCAACTCCTCCCTCCCATCTAGATGCAGATCTCCCTATTCACCACTGGGCTGACTCATTCTGTCTCCTGAAATCCCCCACCCTGTCACTCAAACTCCGAACAAGGAATACACAACCTAGCAGAGGCAGGCCTGTATAGTTAGACAAGAAAATACCTACTTTCTAAAAGTGGTATTTTCAAACACAGAAGATTAAAATCAACTTTACTAAAAGATGTATTTTATCATTCTGAGTTCAGGCATATTAAATTTGAATTTCTACCATGTTCCCTGAGTCAGTTAGGATTATAAGATGTAATAATCTAACTGCCCATTCTGGCATATGGGGACCAGGTAGTTTTGCAATAGTGTAAAAGGAAAATGGCTGTAATTCACTATTAGGACATGCTACACACAACAGGGCATTTCCTAACCTTATACTTACAATGCACCCGGCCCTTGGACCTACCATAGGGGTGTCTGATATGAATCAAAGGGAAGGTTTAGGGACTGGCAAATGGGTGCACTGGCCAAGTCGACATGGCAGTCACAGATTGCACACAGGCCTTGCAATGGCAAGCCTGAGACACACTTTACAAGCTGCTTCTGTGGGTGGCACAACCCGTCCTGCAAGCCCACCAGCAGCATTTGATTTACAAGTCCTGGGCACACATGGTGCACTGTACTAGGGTCTGACAAGTAAATCAAATAACCCAATCATGGAGTCACTAATTAGTACATCAGTTTAACATAGGGTGCACTTGCACTGTGGCACTGAATGGCAGTGGCACAGTACCCAAAGCATATAACCAGCAAAATATATCAAAAACAGAGGAGGCAATCAGTAAAAATGGAAGGGAGACTCACGCCATTGATGCCAGGTCTAACAGATCCTTTATGTTTATGTTTAGGATTTTGTTAAGCGCATGGCAACCCAAGGGCTTCCCCACGCTGATGAATGTTGACCTAGATAACTGTGCATGTTAATGGGTTAATGGGGGATGACTGTACTAGTGCTAAGATGGTGTTTTTGAGATGAACTTAGGAGCCTGGCTGGGGCATAAGAAGATACCAGGCCTCTGAGCTTAGCTGGACCTTTATTCTTTTTGGCCTTATGTGTAATGCAAAGGGATTTGAAATTAATCCTTGCTTGAACCAGCAGCCAGTGGAGCTGTTTCAAATACTCTCTTACTGCGACATAACTTGGGACCTTGAGAAGGAGTCTTGCTGCTGCATTTTGCAAATACTGAAGTCTTTTTATTACATACTTTGGAAAGACCACATAGAGAGAATTACTGTAATCCAAATAGGAAACTATGAGAACTTGAATCACAGTTTTTCTTAGATGCTTCAGCATCAGTGCTAATATCTTCCTTATCATTCTAAGTAGACTGAAACTGATCCCAGCCAATTTTTTTGCTTGTTGATCCATTGTGAGGGCTCTACCCAGCCACATTCCCAATTTTTTTTATAGGGGATTTGGAATCTGGGGGGGTTGCCATGCAATTTTATTAATATCACAGGGGTAATTTTCCCACATTCTCCTGATCTCCCACTCTTGTTTTTATCTAGGTCACTAATCCCCCTTCTCCATGATTTCAGGTGTCCCACAATTTATAGGTCCTGATTAGACCTCATATTTCTTAAGAGGTTGAAGCGTCTTCGACACACCTGCATAGCGAACCATTGTTTTCAGCCTCTGTCATTTTTACAGGAGACATTGAATTATTATTGCAAATTAATTCGATTATAGCTTTTTGCTCTCTTGTGTTTTTTTAAACCTTCATGTCTGTGACAACCTGTCAATTTTGTATACAGGTTCCACTTTTCACTTGGGACACAGTACACATTTTTGGGACTTTTCAATATAAATTACAATGCATTTTACCTGGGCTCTCTAAGTGTTTTTTTTAATTAGTACATCTTCTCCTATATTATTGCTACTGTGCTGAATTAGCATCATTATTAGAAATACTAGAATTTTATTTTCTTATTCTCACAGGCACCATTGTTTTTTTTATATATAGTATGTAAACTGGCTCCGTGTGAGTAGGGTGGTCCTTGTCTCCTTTGAAAGCTCCATTTCTTCTGGGGCACTTTTTTCAAGTTTTGCCTTCACAGAAATGTTTTGCCTGCACAGCGCTTGTGCTGTGCTTGTGTACCTATTCTCCCTGGTACATCACGCTTACATGATTATTCTCACCCTGGCAGCACACATTTTAAGCGTGCATGCCAGATCTGGGTTTTTTCCTTTCATATATTATTAAATGAGGCTTGAAAGCCTTGCATTCAACCCTGAGCCCCACTCTCTGCAAAGCCTTGAAGTAAGTTGCTTCCCTGCTCGTTTCCCTTCCTGTTTCTTTGCGGTGAGTTACTAATATACACTAAGTCATGTCTTGGAGGTGGTCACACCTCACTGTGACAGGAAACCTATTGTCCTGCCTTCCCCTGCTCGAGCTTGGCTGAGCCGGAGGAGAGCAGAATTTTGTCTCTGGTCGGCAGCAGCCATAGTTTGCTGTCCAGGGTCTAGAAGACTGGTAACAGGAGCAGTGAGGGCCTCCAGGTGGAGTTTTATAGTGCATGGAATCATATCTGCCACACCTTTTATGGGGTGGGAGTATGATTTCAACATGTTTGATACCAAACATGACAGGGTTCGTTAAGCCACTTTGGAGATAGCCATTGTGTAATGACGCATGGCCACTATATGTATCTTAATGGCTGATGCACTTACAACCCGGTAGAATGGACTCACAAGGTTGTAGGGGTGTCCTGTTTATGCAGGGGCACCTTCACAATTAGAACTGATCACCCTTCCTTCAATATTGAAAGGTCTGCTTTAGGGATGACATAGGTTTTAAGTGCAGTGACATCAGCTATAAGAAAACTTATATCTGTTGTAAGTGGTGCTAGCACCAGCCTACACAGACTGCAATGGCAGGCCTGTAGTTAATGAGTGGTCTCTCATGGGTGGCATAATACATGCTTTAGTCCATGGAAGTCTCCTGGTGTACCTCTGCCCTGGGTACCTTAGTGTCATATACTAGTAAATCAGTAGCCAATCTGGAGTGCACCTAAGTACTCACCATGTCCACTTTAGGGAAGAAACACAGAGACTGGGTTTCTGGTTAGCAGGATCCAAGTCAGACTAGTAAGACAACATAATGACACCAGCAAAAGTGGCGGTTACTTTAAAAGCAGTTCCTATTTTCCTACATATATTTATAACATGTAAATTCTGTCAGAATGGTAGTTTCTAAAATCCATTCTGTTGCACGTAGGAGCTTGTAGAATACTACTGAGTACATGCCACACTGACGTTGTTCACTCTGCACTATAATCGCACACGTAGTCGTACTGGACTGGAGATACAATGAACATAGGGTACTCAATCTAAAATTCCCACACTGTTGTTACTCCATCTTTTAGTCTTTCTCACATTATGTTGCACGCTGTAGATATTTGAAATGCATTCATGTGTGCGCTTTTTAGGTCTCTCATACGCAGTGCGCATGCACTGCATAGGAGACCATTAGCCGTCGTGCAGCTCTTTTTCAAAGCACATACTCGTGCTTGTGGCGACATACACCTTGCGGGAGCATGCAGGGGCGCGCCACAAGCACGAGTATGTGCTTTGAAAAAGAGTACAATGATCGCGCACCCACCACTCCTGGACGATCACTTTCACTCTCGCGGCCAATGCTTGTTTCTGTTTTGTCTGGCAACAATGGCACACGTTGATGGGTAGCAAGCCTACCTGCAGGAGGAAAGGCTGCCTGTCGCAAACAATATGTGTCTGGTTCAAGGCGGATCCAACAGCTCCTGGGTTTTCAAGTCTGAAGAGTTGCAGTCGTGCTCTTTCTGAGCTCTTTGTCTCATTCAGATTGTTCAGGATCAAATCGCCCATGGCCTTTCCTTTCACTATGCAGTATAGGTTTTCACATTGGTACCGGGCGGCATACACCAACGTGCACTACAGATGAGAAGATAGAGCTACACTTCCCTGACCAATCTATCACTTTCCTTCAGGGAAAGATGGTGTGCAGCATCCATGTCCCTTATGCAGGGGCTGTTATGTCTTTCCAGGTCTCTACCGGCCCCTACTGTCCCATACGCACCTTGAGAGCAGAGTGGCTGTGATGTCCCTGATGCCACACCAGATCTGGCACCCAAACCCCAAATCATCTGCAGTTTTGCAGGTCAGACAGCTTCATGCACTTCGTTATGGTATATATTTTCTAAAAGATTGAAACACTGCCACGGTATTTCCTAGCGGTTCATGGGCTTGTGAGTGCACTTCTTGTATTAACATTATGCCTAGCACTGCTTATTTCATGCTAACCCCTACCCAGACGTCAGTAGTATTTTGCCAGCTTTTTATTACCTTTCCTGGACATTACAGCGACGGGACCCACCTTTTCCCAAAGCAGTATTTGTATATAAATAAGTGAGGTCGAACTTTAAGTATAATTGCACAGGACTTCTGGGAACTGTGGGGCATATTACCAACAACTAGCGATAATTAGCGCTAGGTTGGCTTAGCGGCAATAATTTTATCGCCGTGTCACGACGATTTTTATCGCTTAGGAGCCTTGATATTATCAAGGTTTATCTCCTAAGCAATAAAAATCGGCCAAAATGCATGAATATCGTTGAAAAGTCAGCGATGTTCATGCATTACCGAACAAATGCTCTTAGCAATGTTATCCACCTCCCATTGGATAACATGGCTAAGAACTGCTCAGGGCAGATGTTAGCTTTTGGAGATATTCGCGCTTAGCGCGAATATCTCCGAAAGTTGGTAATAGGAGATAGCGATGTTAGCGACTGTTTCCAGTCGCTAACATCTTGGCACGCCCACTTTGCATGTCATTAGTGATAAATTTCTCTGATATGCAAAGTGGGGCCCAAGATGGTCGCTATCTCCTACCAGCTGTCGCTAACTGGTGTTAGCGACAGACCATGTCTCTCCTCTCTTAGGGAATGTAGCGTGCACAGTGAAGTGTGACGAGGCGGTGAAGGTGTTATCTGTGCGAAGCACTAACTTCGAGGCTGCATCCCGTGAGCGGCGGCACTGCCACTTCAGAAGTAGATGAGTGTACCCTCCCTATGCTTGTTGTACTTTTCTGTATCACATCGTAGTTATACTAATTGAGTGTGGCTTTCGTATTTTTTTTAATTAGAAGTGTCCTGCTAATTAACACGTATCTTCTGACTTCTGTAAAATATCCCATCTGTGTTTCTAGAATTCAGTCGCAGAACCAGTATTGAGCAGTACAAGAGCTACTCTGCACCCGCAGGTGTTGTTGACACATCGGTGTCACCCATCCCGTAGCCTTCGGGCTGTCATGAAATTAGGTGACTGTATTTAAAAAGCATTTGCAATGCAACAGGTCTCGCATTTACACGAGTTTCAGCCATTGGCATTGCAAATGACAATGCCTTTTTATTATGTTTTGGTTTTGTTTGTTAAATTCTGCACAGATTAGTCATATGACTATGGTGGTTTTCACATTTTCTGATTTGCACTTCTCTGATTTTATATCACACTAGTGTCAACTTGATGTACTCGCTAATTCTCGAATCTAATTATGGGTTCTATATTTCTTTCTCTCAAACACACTGGTGTCAACTTGATATGTTTGCTGATTTCTTAAATCTAGTTATTGGTTCTAACATCATTCCCCAGAATTCTCATATATATCTGGGTGGCACAGTTCTGACTGGCATCCCTGCAGAGCCCAGGCTGGGGCTGACGGCTTAAGTTCAGAGCCTCTCGGCCAGCAGCTGCTCGTCTGTCCGGCTCCAAGCCTGAACCTGACACCCTGGATACTGCCCATGAACCCTGCCTGCTGCTGCCTACCCTTCCTGTACTACCCCCTCCCTTCCCTGCTCTTCAATGCCAGAGGCAAACATAGAAAACTCAGCAGCAGCATGCCCCTCTCCCCCTGCTCTTCACTCGCCCACCTGGGGGTGGCAAACATAGGGACCGCCACAGGCGGCCAGAGGGCAGGCTACACCACTGCTGGCACCTTCTTCACCGCACCACCTCATCTCCAATAGGGCTCATTTCTTGGTCCACCCAGCACTTTTCTGTGCAAACACCCCATCTACTGTATCCACAACTATAGCCTATTCACACTAGTGATTGCACTTTCACCCTGACTGCTTTTTTTTCTCTCACTAAATATTTATCATTGTGTGCCCTCCTTGCCCCATGCTGCCACATTTTCCTGCTCCTACTCCATTCTCTTTTAGACATTCCACTGCTAAACCTGGAAATCACCTCCTCCACCCCTCTATTGCACCCTTTCTCATTGAAATAATTCAGCCCCCGGGCAATCTGTTATACATTATTGTACCCCCCCACACTTCTGTACTTGTTATTTGTCTTTTCTGTGCCTCTCTTCCCTGCAGTGCCCTGTTTCACTTTGCGCAACACTTGCATACCTTTCACCTACTCTCAGACACCGCTCACTGTGCACACTCACCCACCATTTACTCTGCACAGTCACCTTGACATTGTGCTAACAGTCAGATACTGCTCATCCACCACTCACACAGTGCTGACTCTGTACTCACACACCACTGGCATACCTCTCACCCAGCACTTACATTCTACGCACCCTCCATCCACCCTTTTAACCCTGAACTTAAACCGCTCATACTGCACTTATATTATTGAGATACCGCTCACCCAATACTAGCAAACATTGTTCCTTGTACAGTGTAATATCTCTCACCCTGTACAATCTCACATCAATCACTATGCACTGAGGCACTTTCACCCTGGACTCAGACACTTATCAACCTTCATTCATGCACCAATCTTCTTGCTCAGACAGCACTCACACCATTGTCCCTGCAGTCATACGATACCACAGCCTCCTTGACTTATTATTAATCCCACAGGCGAAATCTAGCACGATGAGCAGTGAAGTGTCATCAAAAAGCTACAGGCAAACTACATGGTGCAGGTTAGAAAGTTATATTTTCTCCGAGTTTCTCATAATCATAATGTTGCTAAAAAGTGTTTGTTTGGCTAGAAATAAATTCTTATTAGTAAAGTCATCGCTAACTACGGTGTTACGTGCTGAATCCTGGGTTTGTTCTTCTCCAGACGAAGCACTCTTAAAAACTACCTACAGTTGTGGATGACATGTGAATCCTATTCCTTGTATTTCCACTTGTCATAACATTTACTATACACTGATTTACACATGTATTATTCATTGTCTCTGTATGTGTGTATGAGGGATGTATCACATTACAACGCATGTTTTTACATCGCATGCCTTTACAACGCTGTTTTTACAACGCATTCCTTTACAACGCATAGTGCTTTGGGGCGGTGGATAGTGAATAGTTTAATTTACTATTCCAACTCCAGTCCCCGTGGATAGTAGGGAAGGTGTTGGATAGTAAATTAAACCTATTCCCTATCCTAGAGTGCCCCCCAGCGCAATACGTTGTAATGGTTTGCGTTGTAAAAGTTGCGTCGTAAAGGCACTGCGTGGTAAAAGTTGCGTTGTAAAGGATGTTTCCCGTGTATGAGAAGTGCCATAAAACAAATTAAATACATGTGACAGAGGGGCTATGGAGAGATGAGAGGCACTTTTGGAGGGTGATAGTGAGGGAATCAGTGAGGGGGCCCCACAGAGATTGTGGTATCCTGGTGCACTGTAAGGTCATCATTTGCCATACTTTTAAAGTAATACAATTGAATATATAATGAAAAATGTGTTTGTGGAATGCACCACGTTTGCCCAAATTATCTTGAGGGGAGAATCCCCCCTTCCCCCACCCAAAACCCTCCTAGCAGTGCCCGGGCTCACTCGTTGCACTCACTAAGCACAGTACAGGGGCTGGTCTGACATAACGTGCCAGGGTTGCTTTAGGTTCCCACTCCACATGGTCTGGGACTACCGGCCACCCCTCTCCTTAACACACTGACTGGATTACCTAATTCAACCATTCAACACATGGGGTCTTTGGAAGTCAGGGGGTCAGGGCCCCCCCGGCCGTATTTATTAAAATATAAAAACAAAATTAAAATTTTAATAAAATAAACATTTAGACAATTATTAAATGCACATTTCAGAACATTAGATTGACATCCGTTTTGACATGGTATGATGGGCTAACCTTAACAAATATCTAGTACAGCGTGTTTCCTAACCGAATCTAACACCCTGAAAATTAAAATTGCATTCTAATAATTAAGTCGTACGGCAAGGTCGCTAACCGGTGTCAGATCCTTTTACAGCTGCGCTCTCACGTTCGAGATGCGCATGCGCAACCCAGGGCACGTTTCACCCACGTGCGCTCCCTGAACTCCATTTAACCATAACAGGAGGGCCCTGACACTCGCGCACCTTGATGACGTCATAGTTTCTGTGAGGGGTGGCTACCAACCTGAGGAAAGCGTAGACTCCCTCCCCTGCACCCTTTTAAATAATGGATATCATATCCTGCCCCTGAAGTTCTGAGAGAGACCAATGGCCCCTCCCGACGGGCGGCCCCTTTCGTGAATGGGCCCGCCCCCCCCTAAGGACCTTAAAATGCTGGTCACCGATTATGACCTTACCGCCAGACCCACATAATAAATACGACATTGCTATACTAAGAGGGAAAAAAGGCCTAAGGAGAAAATTAGTTAATACACAGCAAAGCACAAAACATATACATATATACATATTCCTGTAAACGGGAAAAAAGGCCTAAGGAGAAAATTAGTTAAAAAACCACAGCAAAGCACAAAACATCTACATCTGTTCATTCCTCCAGTAAACGGGAAAAAAGGCCTAATGAATCAAGCATATTATTCCTATGATCCTGCACATCGCTAGACAGTATACCTACCATTGGCTGTCCCCAAGTTCCGCTAATAAAGGGGATGGAGGGTGGGGAAAATTAAACAGCCCCACGGTGGGGCGAGGAGCGAGCCTGGGAGCGCGGGCACAAAGAGGCCGCTTCCCGCGCTCCCCAGGCTCTTAACCCCTTCGCCGTCGCGGCCCCGCCCCCTCGCCCCAGAAGTGCACAACTACTTCCGGGGCGAGGGCGGGGGCAAGCGACCACGAAGGAACCGGGGTATGGGCGGGGCCGGGCCCCGCCATGCCTGCGTGGGGGCCGATTGGCCCCCCCTTTTCTCATGGTCTGGGACTACCGGCCACCCCCCTCCTTAACACACTGACTGGATTACCTAATTCAACCATTCAACACATGGGGTCTTTGGAAGTCAGGGGGTCAGGGCCCCCCCTGGCCGTATTTATTAAAATATAAAAACAAAATTACAATTTTAATAAAATAAACATTTAGACAATTATTAAATGCACATTTCAGAACATTAGATTGACATCCGTTTTGACATGGTATGATGGGCTAACCTTAACAAATATCTAGTACAGCGTGTTTGCTAACCGAATCTAACATCCTGAAAATTAAAATTGCATTCTAATAATTAAGTCGTACGGCAAGGTCGCTAACCGGTGTCAGATCCTTTTACAGCTGCGCTCTCACGTTCGAGATGCGCATGCGCAACCCAGGGCACGTTTCACCCACGTGCGCTCCCTGAACTCCATTTAACCATAACAGGAGGGCCCTGACACTCGCGCACCTTGATGACGTCATAGTGTCTGTGAGGGGTGGCTACCAGCCTGAGGAAAGCGTAGACTCCCTCCCCCGCACCCTTTTAAATAATGGATACCATATCCTGCCCCTGAAGTTCTGAGAGAGACCAACGGCCCCTCCCGACGGGCGGCCCCTTTCGTGAATGGGCCCGCCACCCCTAAGGACCTTAAAATGCTGCTCACCGATTATGACCTTACCGCCACAGGCCAGGTAGTTGACCGACTATCTGGCCCCCCCCCAAAACCATCCTGTAGAAAGGTCATACTCTCCCTGCAAAGACTTCAACCCATGCCAAGATATTCCTTATAAAAAGGGCATTCCCCGCCTCTGTTAAGTGGACCCCATCCCGCAGGTAGAAGTGCTCTCCCCAGATGCAATCGTGCGGTATGGTCTGTAAGACCGGAGTTCTAAATAACTTGTCCAGCTTGTTGTTGACCCTCTTTACCGAGTTATTCAACGTGCTGACTGAGTCCCCTCCTCTCCATTGCATTCTCGGTATCAGCTGTGACCATACAATCACGCTCCCCGGTAACCGTTTCGCTAGCCACCCTGCTGCTGATATAATCTCTTCCAGGAGGACCCTTCTACACAGACCTGTCAGATCATTCCCCCCCAGATGAAGGATCACCGCCGAAGGAGGTGCAGTATGTCTTCTTAATAAGTCCGACATATAGTCCCTAAACTGACTGAGGCGAAGCCCCCCCTGCCATGGAAGGCGACCGTGCACCCCCCGCTCTCCACCCTCTGTCTACCCGATCCTGCAAGAAAATTAGGATTAGCACGCTTGACATACGAATGTCCCACAACCCAAACTACCACTGTCTTCTGTTTGTCCTCCTGGTACTTCCTTGATGTTGATGAGTTGATGTGAAGATCCATGGGTAGTTTCCGTCCTGCGTTGCAGGCCCGAGAAACTGTAAATAACCAGAAAACAGCAGGTGTTAGAAAACTCCAAATGGCAACAGCTCTCACAACATGTGCAACCGCACATAACATTTATAGGCATTCGAGGACCATCTCCCAATCCTTTGCACACTATCTGTGTTCAAACGCCTGGCCGTTGCCTCCGTGGCGGCCCCTATCCAGAAGGAGTGCGTCCCAAACTCTCTGTGGTTATAACCAGCCCTGGCCATACTCATGGCTAGTACCCTCTGGAACTGAAATCTGGTCAATGGTGTCCCATCCCTATGCATCAGCAGTGGCCCCCTACACTCTTGCGCCCGCTGTCTTATCAGTTCCTCCACGTGTGTCACCGGGCAGCAGAGATTGTTCCGTGCCCGGTGTAACACCAAGCTTTGACCCCTAGCTTCCTGATCAGTTTTTGATTTCCTGATTATAATCCACATTGTGTCACTCCTTATGCTGACATCCTGTAGCTGAAGGCCGCCTACCCTATCACATTTGTTGGCCGCCACCAGTTCGCCTACCCTGAAGGCACCATAAAAGGCTAAAGAAAATGCCGCTTTAAAGAGGCCCACCTCGGACGCAGAGCTACATGTGTCAGGCAGTGCGAGGAGAACTGCCGACAAGCGTTCAAAACCTATTGGTTTCCTAGAATCTGTGGAAGGTGCTTGCATGCGCCGCCATCCCTTCAATGCCTTCTGAGCTAGGAAGCTGTTTGTAGGATCCCTCACCCCTTTTGCACGTGCGAAAAAGGAGATTGCCACCTTGTGCCTACTGGCTGTCGCCGCCGTGCGCCCTTCTTTGTGTAAGGCGCTCATGTACCTATTGAAACTAGCTTCCAGAGTCCACCCACTCTCCCAGCCCTGTCCCAGAAAGTGACAGTAAGACCTGAACGCCCCTTCGTAAGCTGTCCTTGTCTTGGGTGCTAGGCTGGCTGCCACGAGGTCATGTAGTTGGGGGCACCAATCTGCCAGAGATTCGACGGGAAATGGGCCGGGGTTGCCTCCGCCTCCGGCAAGTGATCCCTGAAAACCTGCATCTTAAAGCGAGAAAGGGCATCAGCTGCATTGTTTAACACCCCCGGGACATGTTTCGCCCTGCAAAGTATATTCAATGTCATGCAACACAGCACAATCTCCTTGATCAGGCGTAGTATGAAGGGACACCTTGCAGCTTGTTGGTTGATGCATTCCACCACTGTCATATTATCTGACCAGAAGATTACAGATCGGTTGGCCAAATCCTCAGGCCACACTTTCAGTGCCACCCAGATTGGGAAGAGCTCGAGGAAACCAATGTTCACCGTCAGCCCGCTCTCCTCCCACCAGGCGGGCCACTTCTGTGCCACCCATTTCCTACGAAGGATTGCACCAAACCCTACACTGCCTGCCGCATCGGTCCACAAACCCAGGTCCTCCGAGGACAGCGTGGGTGCACCCCACAGCACTCTGCCATTGAAGTCCTCCAGAAATGCGATCCATATCCGCATATCCTGGCGAACCTCAGTAGATAGCCGTGTCCGGTGATGTTTCTCCCGAAGGCCCCTCATGGCCTGTGCAATTGAGCGTGAAAAAGGGCGTGCCATGGGAATTACTCTTAATGCAAAGTTTAACTGCCCCACTGTCTTCTGTAACATTTGTAGAGTCACTTTCTTAGCTTGTAGGCATAGTCCTAGGGTATTCTTGAATCTTTGTATCTTCTCCATTGGTAGTCTAAAACAGCCCTCCACTGAATCCAGTTCAATGCCTAAAAATTCCAGGCATGTTACTGGCCCGACTGTCTTCCCCTGCGCCAGCGGGACCCCGAAAGAGCGCATGAGCACGCAAAATTCCTGCAATGCTGACGCACACTCCCGTGAACCCGCCGGACCCAGAAAAAGAAAATCGTCCAGGTAGTGCATGACCCACTGGTGACCCGTACATTGCCTTAGGGCCCATTCCAGGAAAGAGCTGAACTGTTCGAAATATGCACATGAAATTGAACAACCCATGGGCATACACTTATCCATGTAGTACTTCCCTTCAAAAGAGAAACCTAAGAGGTGCTGGTCCTCCGGGTGAACAGGGGGCAATCTAAAGGCTGACTCGATATCTGATTTAGCCATCAGTGTTCCCGCGCCCAAGCCCCTCAGCATGTACGCTGCCTGATCAAAAGACGCATATTTAACGCTGCAAACTGATTCATCAATAGCATCATTCAAGGATAGGCCCCTAGGTGCAGACAAGTTGTGGATGAGCCTATACTCCCCCTTCTCCTTCTTTGGTACCACCCCCAAAGGAGAGCATACAAAATTCTGAGTAGGAATGACATGAAAAGGTCCCGCTACCCTACCTAAACGCAACTCTTTTTCTATTTTGGTCGCCACCAGCGTGGGATTGGAAAGTCCTGACAGCTGATTTCTGCACTGTGGTGTCCCGACATAACCCCCAGCTGGAATTCGGAAACCGTGGGTGAAACCCTCTTGCAACAGTCTCGCAGAAGTGTGGTTAGGGTACCTATTAAGCCAGGGGATCATTGCCGCCAAAAGAATAGGTGAATGTGCTATAAAGGGATGGATCTTGTTATTCTGGTTTTTTCCTTCCCCTATTACCCGACCCATTGCCTTTATTCCGGCATGTCGACTCTGGGTGGGAAGGGTGGCCGCATAAATTGCACGCGTGCCTGAACTTACAAGTGCCCTGTGCCCTGTTGCATGTCCTTCTGTTGAAGTCCCAGCATACCCCCTTCGTACCTCCATTTCCTCTGTTTTTCTGGGTTGTCTCCCCACCCTGCGCTGCTCGAAAGGGCTGCTGGAATGGCTGTTGTGGCCTAGGAGAATAACTTTTGCTCCAGGCAGCGCTAGTGCTTGCGCCCTGCCCCTTCTCAAATTGCGAATGCCAGGAAATAGAATCAACCTTGTCCCATGCCAAAGACTTATTAAACTCCCTAGACTTTCTAAAAGCTATGTCATATTCTTTCCAAACATCCCCCACATGATTATCATGGTACATTGTGATCCTACTCTGATAGCAGCTCATAACAGATTGCATTCCTGGAAAACGTTCACCAATTACTGCACTGTACACCGCAAAGGCCCTTACCCAATTCATGATGGTTTCCTCCACCCTAAATTTGTACAATTGTGTTCTCCATTCACTAGGCAACATCATATCCTTCTGTGATTTTGCATATTCCCATTCCCTGTTGTCTATCAGTAATGAAAAAATATTAACATATTTGTCCGCCCAAATCATCTCTTTCACGCTTTGTGATACATGTTGCGCTAGGCACTCCCCCCTGGAGGGCATTGCGCCCTCGCCCAGCAGTGGCAGGGCAATCTCCTTACCATTGTCGCTGGGTAACGTCGCTTCCACGGTCTTGGCAGCACCTCCATCGTTCGTTGGACCTGTTTGTGGAGAAACTGGTGCAGGCGGCGTGCTGCCCCGACCACTAGCCAACAATATCTGAGTAATCAATGTTTGTTGCTCTGCTGTGAGCGTCGTATTGGCCGGCAGCGCTCCCCCACCTAGCCATGGGAGGACAGCTGCTACCTGGGCTGCCAGTTCTGTTGGCATTGGACCCGACGCGGGGAGAGAATTAGGGACCGCACTCGGTACCGGGCCCCCCGAGGGCACCGGAGTGGGCGGTGGCGCCACTGGCGCCGCCACTGGAATGGCTGGCACTACTGGCACTGCCACTGGCAGCTGGGGTACCAATGCCGGGACACCCAACCGGGCCTGAGGTGGAAGGATAGGTGCAGCTGGAGGTACATTGGGAGTTGGACTTCGTGGACGACCCCCCACCCTCCTAGTTTTTGCCCGCTTGGGTGGTGTCTCAAATACTCCCCTTGGTTTGGGCGGTACTATCATTCGCTTAGGTCTTCCAGATGGCCCGGCCTGAGCATCTACCTTTGCTCCCAATTCCTCTACGGTCTTACCCAGTTTATCAACCTTCCCTAGTCGCTTATCCATTACAGACATTCTGCGCATCATTTTTTGAAACATTAAACCCACGTTCGCATTCCCATGCCCCCTTCTTGCAGACATACTTATGAGCACACCGTGCTCCGTACCTGACCCAGTTGAAGGCGCCCGGGCTGGAATACACTGACTAAGATCGTAGACTTGATTACCTGAAAATAGAAAATACGTTAAAATACAATTGTGGCTATTTATGCATGGGAAACTTCTCTTCCCACCTGTAACTGAACTGATTGACTGGACAGTCCACGCCCTTTTGACGTTTTTGGGAAAACACACTACAGATCATGTACTTATTAAATTGTCAATCAAACCCTTAATAAATTCCAAATGTATTTTAATAATTCCTTGCGTGCATTTTGATTGCAACCTAAGTCAAGCCCTTATATGCGAAGAGACAGGTAAATCCCTTGGGGGACCTGACTAGATCAAACCACTTTTGTAAAGAACACAACCGGTCTTAAACCTGTTTAAAAAGAGTATCAGAGCGCTTTACATATCACTAGTTGCATTACATAGAGACACTTCCATATGAGGATAAAAACAAAAAAGTCTCTAAGTCACGTTACACTTTTTAAGATAAACAGGAAGGGCACCTTCGCTCTGTAAATTAAACTCTAGCATAAACACCGAGCAGAGCCTGCCCCGCGTTTGTGTTAACGTAAGCAGAAAACAAATCTAAAAACCCCCACACAAAGCAGCGCTCGCGTGACTCACTTGTACTGTATTTAAGAGCCGAGCCTGCCCCGCTTTCGTGGAATGTTACAACAGGAAAACGAGTCTAACACTCCCCACAAAAGGCAGCGCTCTCCCGACTCGCTTGTACCCTCCCATCCGCTCTCAGCCCTAGCTGTCCCTGCTTAACTTTTTGCAAAACTTGCCGGGTAAAGAGAAAGCAAGGGCCGAGCCCGCCCCAAGTTCGTTGAAGGAAAATTATGCGAATCACTCAGTACACACGAGGAGGCACAATCTCCCCCCCCCCAACGGACAGCGCACACGACACACTTAATTTCTGGGTTTTTAAATCTTTCTTCGTGAGCTGGGCAGCAGCGCTCAAAGCCGGTTATCCCCGCTCGTTGTGGCCGGTGCTTCTGAGCCGCTGCCGAGCCCCGCCCGCCCCGCAAAATACCTTGTGTCTCCGTGCGCAAGCGTCCCTTATGTGTCCTTCCCCAGTTGAGTCCTGGAACTGCTGCTCGGCGGTGCGCTCTCCCCGGCCTCGCTAGATCCACAGGATTCCTCCGCAGCTACGCCCGATCTCCGGTCACTTGCAGCTACTACCGCTCCACCCCGAACTCGCGTCGGCTCCGGTCTTGCTGCTACTCCCGCTCCACCACGAACTTGCGTCGGCTCCGGTCGTGCTGCTACTCCCGCTCCGCCACGAACTCGCGTCGGCTCCGAGGCAGACCTAAAAATAAAAATGTAGAGAAAATTAAACAGCCCCACGGTGGGGCGAGGAGCGAGCCTGGGAGCGCGGGCACAAAGAGGCCGCTTCCCGCGCTCCCCAGGCTCTTAACCCCTTCGCCGTCGCGGCCCCGCCCCCTCGCCCCGGAAGTGCACAACTACTTCCGGGGCGAGGGTGGGGGCAAGCGACCACGAAGGAACCGGGGTATGGGAGGGTCCGGGCCCCGCCATGCCTGCGTGGGGGCAGATTGGCCCCCCCTTTTCTGCACTGACTTGTGCCACCAGATTTGTTTTTGGTGGCTGACAAATGAGCAGTCTATGCTTACTTCTTTCATTATAAACCTATATTAGTCAGGCTGACTGGAACTATGCGATTCTGAGTTTTTCATATAATTACGAATTAGCCACATTTGCCAAATAATTCATCATATGCTGCATAATCTACCGAACTGAGCAAAACATTTTTGTGTAGCTGAAGCAGTTAAAAAAAAATAACTTCTACAAATTCAGCACTGGGTGTTGGCCTGTAGAGGAAAGCCCTTTGCAGAGGTTGACAGGTCACCTTTCAGTTGCTTATTGCCGAGTTTGGCTGTTCACCTGGTACTCCTGAAGTGAAAACGTTGTTCACACAGTGTTAAAATGCGTACAAACGACAAAATAGTGACTTTCAAAAATGTGAATTATTACGCCGCATAACTTAAAAAACCCTGCCGAAAAGTGAGATCCTTCTCTTGCACATAATTTCAACTGCCCTGGTATTAGTTAGACAACAAACAGCAAGGAATCCACCCTCTTAGTTCAAGCAAAACTAGAACGCAGTCAAGTTAGCAAAAAACACACCTGGCTGAGTGGGAGCTCAGTTCAAGAGAGGACAAGCAACGGTCTGTTTTTCAAAATAAATTCCTCTTCGCTGGCGGTGGTGGGAGGACTTTTTAAACAATTCACCCTGGTGAGGTGGAGTCTGAGGAAAGTATCCGCTTTGTCGTCACTTGTTTTTTAATGAGGTTCTTGCCCGAGGAGTTATTTAAAAAAAAGTTGGGTGTAGATCAATCGTCCAGAATAGAAATTCACAACGAAGCGGGACTGGCAGTGGGGCTGGCAGAGCTGTGCCCGGTGCTCCGTGTGGAAACACTGACGTGTGTGTGTGTGCGGGGGAGGGAGGGCGGGGTGAGGGTGAAGGGTGGTGGGTATCTCTCCTGAACTCATCCCATGCGCAGTTCAGACGCAGGCAGAGAAGTGAAGAGACCTGACGTGGCACAAGAGCCTCCTCACACCTGGTCCCGGCTCCACTCTGACGCCATCTGTTTTCCTCGGCAGACGAACAAGAAGGGAAGCGCGGGGATGGAAGAGGGAAAGCACGCGCACGTTTTGCGGAAAGTGGCCTTGGCGGGAATGCTGATGGCCGTCCTCCTGGCGCAAGGTATGTTTTGGGTTGAACGTGTTCCTAAAGTGCACAGCACCCACTGGGCCAAAAGGACTCCAGTCCCCCCCAACCCTCGCATCCCCCGTGCATAGCTGCCAAGGTTTCAGATTGCTATGTGTGATATTTCCAGAATTTCAGAGTAATTATGAGTGACATTTCACTGACTATGAGTGACGCTTTATCACGAGAAAAATCAAGCAGATAAAATGAGGGAAACAAATATCTTAAATGAGAAACATCCTTAACCACGATGTTTGTATAACGACTTACCTTAACCACGAAGAGTTAACAACGAAGAGGGCTGATTTATTTTTTATTATATTATCTTAAATTACACCCATTTGAGCAACGTGACTGCGTCAGCATAAAATGTTTTTCATAGCATAGCAAGTCAGTGCAACAGTAGTTCTTGACTTACACACTCTTCCTGCACAGGACAACGCAGGTCTAAGACTGACCTGATTCGCCATAGCACAGTAAGTAACTATATGTGTTTTAATCTGACACACTGTAGAACCAGCACCCACTGACAGCAGGCAGCTGCCTGATTACGCTCTGCCAAAAAGGAACGTGCTAATTAACACGCACACGGACTGAAGCACTATATTTAGCGACAGTGCTGATTATTAAAAAAAAAAGTCCAGGGCACCTGCAGCATAAGGGAGTCTGCAGGGCTCACGGGCGCTTTCCAAATTAATGTCATTTGAACAACTTCCTGAACTCAAAAGCCATAGAGTTTGCTGAGAACTGTATACGTTCGTTAAACACAGCAACTTTACTTGATTGATCCTGGTCCAACAGGTAAAAAAATAAAAATTTTTACAGAAACAGAACCGTTCAGATAGAGCAGTTAAAACAACAGCAGTTTCTGCTAAAAATGTTTCTCGGGAACTGTGCTGACTGCACCTCGGGCGGCAGGAGGGAGGACCCAACCCGCCTTAAATAAAGTTGTAAGCAAAATCCCGAGGTGCGTGCAGTGTTCCGTGCCCCTGTTTTACATTGTAACAGCACAGGCCCGGCTCCAGGAATTTTTGTTTGGGTGGGCCAAGGGTGCATTTGGGTGGGCCACTGCGGGCTCGATTTGTCGCATATATGTCTGGGCAGGCCTGCGTCCGGGCCCTCCTTTATCTCTTCTTAGTCTTACAAGGCCCAGTAAAACGCACTCTTTTCCAAATCTCTTTCTAACTAGTAACACTCTCAAAAAGTGTTTTTTCCATGTAATGTTCCTTTGATGGGAAGAGGAGGTTTCTGAGATGGGAGTATCAGGCAAGTGACACTTCTAAGGCTCCCTCTGTGCGAGCCTTCAGGGTGAATCCCTCTTCATTACTGCCTCCACCTGACCCCGAACTCTGCAACGCACTCCCTTACGGGCTTGATTATACACTACACCTCTCCAGTACACCTTATCTCACAGCTGAACTTGGGCCCCAGCCCCATATCAGGCACCATCGAGACTCCACTTTAATTTTTCCTGGTAAAAACATTAGTAAAATCACCTTCAAACTTAAAACATTGAATATAGCAGTAAATATAATTAGCACGCACTTTAAAGTATGTTCCACAGTAGCCGTTATGACCCAACTGCTAATTAAATAAACAAAAACAGAAAGGCCATGACAGGGCCGGCTCAGCGCTGTTGCGAAAGTCTTTTTTGGAGCTGCACCAATAACCTCTTTCTCCGTAAATACATTTACTACCACCTTCCAACAGTGCCCCTCATCCCTCCATCCCCCATTGACGACCTCCTCGGATTTCCTCACTGCCACACACCACAAGTGCTCCCCATAGCCCCTCCCCCTCATGACCTCCTCCTCAAATTCCTCACTACCACCCTCCACCAGTGCCCCTCATCGCTCTGTAGCCCATCTCCCTCATAACCTCCTCCTCAGACTCCCTCACAACCACCCTCTATCAGTACCCCTTATCTCTCCCTATCACCCCCCTCCACCCCTCCACCCATGACTGCTTCCTCGGATTCCATCACTGCCACCCTCCAACAGTGCCCCTCATTTTTACGTAGCCCCTCTCTCATATGCATTTCATTTGTTCTATAGTGCTACTCATATCAGTGTAGTGTGTCAGTACTTTACATCATGCATACATTATACAGAGTCAATGAATCAGTCTATAGGAAATGTTCCATAAGCCAATGAGGATTACAAAGTGTATAAATCACACATCATCCATACTGGTGGGCAGTATGTTTAAGAGGGTTTGGTGGGGAAACACAACCTTAGGATTTAAAGTGTACTCCAGTGCTTGGGGTTTGGATTTACTAATACAAATATATATCTGCTCAGGCGAACTCTTTTTTTTTTTTTTAGTTTAAGACATTTTTATTGGGTTTTAGCAAAAAGAAAAAAAAAATACAAAGAAAGCCATACGATAATGTAAGCGATAATCGGTTAAGACAAAAGACACTAGAGGTAAGAAAAATTTCAAAAACATCAATGAGGATAAGAAAGAAAAGGAGAGAGAAGAAGAAGAGAGAAGAAAGGAAAAAAGGGAAAAGACAGAAAAGAAAGGAGGAGGGGGAGAGGAAGAAGCTAGGTGAAAGGTGGGAATATGCAAGAAGGAGAGCAAGACATGAACTCATACGGAATGGGTAGAAGAGAGGAAAGAAACAGCAACATTAGAATAATGAAAGATTGAAGAAGTTCTAACTATATCACAAAACAAAAAAAAGTCAAGTTCTGACTATACCAATCAGGTCTGTATTCTGCTCTTTGGCGACAGTTCATTGGTCACTGTCCTATGTTAGGATTATAACCTCTGAACTGCAAGTAACACAAGAATCTCTGTGACAAAGGCAGTAACCCACTGAGCTTCCACCTAAAATACAGTTCATCTGAATTTACAAACTACTAACTCGCTCTCTGCAGCAGGATTATTAATCACCAGCGTTATCTGGGCATTTGGTATTGTCTTATTGTTGTCCTGCATCGGCCATGATAATGATAAAAACAGTTTAAATGAAGCTCACACAAGTATGTGTCCTGGGCCTGCGCAGATTTAAAAAAGAAAAAATAATAGTATAGTCAAACTTTGTGTCACAGGCAGCCTGATGTGATAAGCAGCTTTGGGGGTCAGGAAAGGTGAATATGAATAAACAAAGGTATTTTCTCCTGCTGCATAGAAAAAGAAATATCCACGCAGCTGAACAGTAGAGTAGGCAAAGGTCACTACGTTGTCAAAGTAAGGATATGTTGCCTTTGCCATGTGGAGATGAAGGGATGGAGGGGTGAAAAAATAAACAAAGCCTCGTTAACATGTCAATGGTCTTTTGAAGACTCGGGTGCAGGCTGCGATAATCTTTAAAACTGTCTGTGTATGTGCGCGCCAGGAAGCTGTCTCAGCCCGGGCGCACCCACGCAGACACACTTTGAGGTCAATGTCCTTGCGCGCCTGCCTTCAAGCCCTCACTGCGAGGGCCAAAGCTCCTGTTTGGGTGGGCCAGGCTCATGTTTGGGTGGGCCGGGCCCACCCGGCCCCCCCTCTAGAACCGGGCCTGTAACAGCAGCTGATCCAGGTGCCAAACCTGCCAAAGCACACCTTAGCTGGGCGCACAGTTACTGCACTCCTCCTCACTAGTTTAAGCTGCATTAGAAGCACTCCCGCTTTGACAGTGGGGGAGACGCTATATTGCGTGACTTTCCATTTCAGTGCGGTGATGCGGACCACCACACTGAAATGAGATATTGTCACGCCTGATGCGTGACACTTGGCAGGAATGAGTCCCTGGCCCCGACAGCTGCAGCTTCGACGACACACACAGCTCTTCGGCTGTTGTGTGCTCGGGCAGCAGTGACCAGGGAGGCTCAGCGCCCCCCCTCCACCCCCACACAAAACAAGAAGGGAAACTGAGTGCAAAGGGGACTGGGTCAGGAATGTGCCTGAAAAGGACAACTGTATTCTACAACTATCATGTCAGCCTTTCACCTTCATAAATTAAATATAAATGTAAGTTCCGGTCATCTGTGGGAAATGCGTGATTTTATGTCAGGAGAGATCATTTGGGTAACGCTGTCACTGCAGATGTCTGTACATACAATGAGGGTCATACAACTGAATCCTGGTCGGTGCAGCGGGGAATAGTAACATCTATTCATAGCGCCAAGAAATACCCAGCCTGAGACTGAAAGCACTGTAAATATGCAAGTCATTATTTTAATATTGAGTTACACACAGCGTAAGCTAGGCTGCTACATAATGAACAGAGATATTCTGGGTCAGATTTGCAAAGTCATTTTGGGGTTACAAAGTTTGTGATTCAAAAAATGACAGGGTTTGTGACTACTAAATGGCTTTTAGATTGTGATTCGCTAAGAGGTTGTTTATATTCAATATGGATTTAGAAAAACGTAACAAATCAGTGATCAGAAGAGCCGTGTTTAGGGCGTCCATCCTATATAGTGAGTCGGTATGGAATGTATCAATCCAGCCGCACATCATTGAAAAGTAACAGATTCCTGAGTTGGGGAGTTAACATGTTTGTAATTGTAAATGTAATAAAAACGTTTGTTGGGGAGCAGGTAGTGGTCGAGAGAACGACTGTACCTCTGAAACGGATGTATGACGTTACAACGCATACTTTTACAACGCCTACCTTTACATCGCAAGTTTTACAACGCATACCATTACAACGCATAATGCTTTTAGGCGCTGGATAGTGAATAGTTTAATTTACTATTCCAACTCCAGTCCCCGTGGATAGTAGGGAAGGTGTTGGATAGTACATTAAACCTATTCCCTGTCCTAGAGCACCCCCAGCGCTATGCGTTGTAATAGTTTGCGTTGTAAAAGTTGCGTTGTAATGGTAGTTCGTTGTAAAAGTTTTGTTGTAAAGGCTGTATACCCTCTGAAACAAATTAAAAAAGAAACTTTTATTGTTTGCATCCAGTCCCATTTCATTTAAGAAACAAGCACTGGCAAAGCCAATCGGGTTTACCTTTGCAGAATCTGTCGGTTGTGTTAATGTATTTTAGACATGTTACACAGCAGCACTAGTTACTGTACAGCGTGGCTTACCGTTCAAAAAAAGGGCTATAACATGGTCAACGCAGTCTGTGTCATAGTGATTTGAAATAAGCATTGGCATAGCCAATAGGTCTCGCCTTTGGGACCTTATAAGTGTTTAACCATGCAACAGTTGATGTTGTTGCACCGAGTATATTATGCTGGATAACTAAACACTTATAAGGTCCCAAATGCGAGACCTATTGGCTATGCCAATGCTTGTTGTAAAAGGTCTTTCAGTTGTATTTATCAGTGATTAGCTCTACTTTAAAACATATACATGAAATGTGCGGTGGTTTAAGTGAAATAACTGAATCCACTCGGAGGGTTACATGTTTGGCGAAAGCGCCTTGCTAAATTTGTAAACATTCTTTGAGGATAATGTTGCACAAAGGGACCTTTATGTGAATGTGCCAGGACGCCCAGCAGGGCCGGACTGGGAACCAAAACCGGCCCCGGCAAAGTGCTCGTCTGGCCTCCCCTCCCCCAGGCTTGGGGGTGCCGCCGAGCGCTTTGCTAGTGCCGGTTTTCAGCCTATTTTGCTGCAGGACGATTTTGCAGCTATGTTGCAAAAACGGCCCTGTAACAAAAACGCCCCCCTCCCTTGCAGCGCACCGGGGGATTGCCCGGTGCCCGCTACGGCCAGTCCGGGCCTGACGCCCAGGGGATGTGCGCAGTGTAAGTGACTCAAGAGACAGCACTGTGCATTGCTAGATTATTACATGTTGAGTGATTTTATCTTCCGTGTTACAAAAGTGTGCTCTGATAATGTGCGTCTGTGGATGGAAACAATGCTCTCTTCAGATGAAAACATTATGCTCTATATTAAAAAAAAACATGAAAGTCATGATAAATTAATACAACGGAAAATATTTAATTAAACTGAAAGCAGCAACTGCGCTCAGAGCAGAAGCGCTGCAACCACGGGTATTTCTGAGCAATGAATACAGGGAGTGGCTGCAGTTTTTGGAATCAAAAAGGGAAAGCATGTTTTATTGTAATGTCTGTGGATTCGCGAATTTAGATTTCACTTCTTTTCGCTGACTTGTGTTTATTTTTACGAGTTTTGTGAATGTCTCTCGCTGTGAATGTATCTGAATGAGGCCAGGTAATCGCCCTAAGGCAGTGAATGAAGCCTCGGGTGGGCAGATTCCAGGTCAGTGACTAGACCCCCCACCCCTTTTACCATTGGTAAGGACATTCCTTGCTCTCACCAGGGCAGAGAGAGGAGCCCCTGCGACAACATTCCTAAACTCACACCAGGGTAGTAATCGCCACATACATGATCATTCCTGCAGCCTCACCAGGAAAGTGTATGAAGACAGAGGTAAAAAAAAGTATTTCCAATTCAACAGATCAAGGGAAAAGAGTTAAGAAACTCCATCTACCGTTGTACCAATGCAATCACTGCTGTACACGAGCTGCCACAACCATTTTTTTTATAACATTAACAAATGGTAAATTGAGGAGGACAAATGAGGTCCCAAATCGGTGACTGTGTCCACCGTGTTGAAGTAAAAATGGGCGGCGGGCGCCATTGGTGACGATGTGCGGCCGTGTTAATCTTGAAGCGGGTGATTTTGCAAAGGTCTGCAGGTAATTTAAATATATTAAAAAATGATGCTAACAGTTGCACCAATGCAATCACTGCTGTACATGAGCTGCCGCAAGCGCTGAAGCTGACGACGAGAGAGTGGGAGGGGGGAGTAGGAGGAGGGAGTGGGGGCAGGCACAGCGGTGTGACCGCAGTTGTAAAAGGCAGGGAGAGGGTGAGTGAGAAAGGGAAAGATAGGAATCAAATTAGAACAAGCGCGCACCAGATGCCAGCTGTGCACGTTGTGTGCACTTCGGCGCATAACAGCAAGCTGGTGGCCTGCAAAGGTAGCACTTTGAAAAGCCCCTTACTAAAAGTCGAGCTGAGCAAGCAGCGCATGCTCTCCTTGAAGAACAGGAAGCACAGTGGAGTGGTGTGGCTCACTGGTTAGAGGCGGCAGACCCGGAAGCAGAGAACAGCCCGGGACCAGGATTCAATTCCCGACACGGCAGTGTCGTGGATCAGGGTCAGCGGACTCGATAATTCTCGCCTCGGTGCCTACTCTAACCAGTGATCACACTCGGCAACTCTGGGCATTAGCTTGCCTCATCTCTACAACGGCCCCCCACATTCGTCGGGGATGCCTGGTTTCACCTTGGAGATACCCAGCAGGGACCATCTCACAGGGATAGCCAGGACGGGTTCCCCAGCGGTCTACAGCGCCAGGACGTCTCAGGGCAGCAGTGCGCTTTACAAGACACATGCATACATACACAGCCAGGCCCCACTGACCAATGACAATGCGGCAATGCAGTGTTGTGATTTGTTTTGAGCGTCCTGGTTCGACGCGCAACCAGGGACAAGGGGCCTGGGCATGTTCTCCACGCAGGCTGAAATGCAGACTGCATGGAGAACGGAGAAAGTGAGCATGACTGGTTTGGGCAAACCACTCCTGCCCTGCTCGGAGAGCAGAGTAGCCCCACCCACCCGCAAAGCAGCACAAACATAAAATGATAATAAGTGAAAGTTATTATCATTTTATTTTTCTGGTTCTTGCACTGCTTGAATGCAGTGGGGCGACGCTCTGAGGAGCCGCAACACAAAAGCGTCTCATAATTTATAAGACGCTTTTGTGTTCATGCATTTGTTAGTCCAAATTCTATTTCTAATTCATGGAGAGGGGTGTGGCCTAATGGCTAAAGCTGCTGACTTTCAAACTGCGGACTCAGGCTTGAATCCCGGCTCTGGCTCAGTAGCCTTTGACTCTGGGCAAATCTTAAATAATCACCCTGTGCCTTAAAAAAAATGAATCAGGTTTTGTGTATCATAACGTGGGCTCATATAAATCACTCTACTGCACCTGGGCCAAACTCGCGCTACAAAATAAATACCACCTGACAAGAAGACTTACCATGTACACAATACAAAAGCCAGAGCGGTTCACTGATTGTTCATAAAGTGTAGCGCCCTGACACCTCAGAAGGCAACAAGTGGAGGCACTTCAATAAAAAATAAGGCAGTGCTCTATATGATTCGGCTCTTCCTCTTTAAGGGCTTGTGTTGTGCATCTTTGTTTCCGAAAAAGGAAACGTTTTGTGTTAGGAAAAAAATGTGCAAAGCTATTGATTTGTTGCGCAACGTGTAACACGTCCTTTTCCGGTCCACTGGGCTCCTTCCCTAGGGCAGGCTAAGTCTCTTACATTCATTGGTTGGTGCAAACAGGAAATTTCCACAGAACAGCATTCCGACAAATAATACAACATTTCTAAAGGGGGGAGCCCCGTGGCCCCAGCCCCTGTGCCAAGAGCACACGCCCCTCAGCCTCAAAAACGGGAAGCGCTGGGAGGAAGTTGTTGCTGAGTGAGCTCGGGCCTTGTTCCCGCTCGGGAGCTTCTTGTGACTAGGTTTGGCGCCGCTACCTGACGGCAGTGTCTCCTTTTATGGAGTATTTGAGAGAAAGCGCAAAGCCCATTGTTATGTTATGTTATGTTATGTTATGTTATGTTATGTCATAAACAGTTTTGTAACGCGCTCAATTACTCAGGAGTATCCTGGCGCGGTCATGTGCGGGAAGGCAGACACCAAAAGTGTAGGCAGAAAACAGAAAGGGGGGATCGGATTGTTGTATTGAAAAGATGAGTTTTTAAAGCTTTTTTAAAAAGAACAATGTCCTGAATGGTACAAAGGTGTAGAGGGAGTGCGTTCCAGGCTCTAGCCGCTGTTACAGAAATAGACTGTCCCCGCAGCCTAGCACGCTGGAATCGGGGAAGGACCATTCGACACATGCTGGCCGATCTAAGGCAACGTGTAGGGACATACATTGAAAAACGTTTCCTTAGATACAGTGGCCCTTGATCGTGCATCGCTCTGAAGGAGAGAACCAGGGATTTAAACAGAATCCGCTGTGCCACCGGCAACCAATGTAGGCTACGCAGATGATGGCGGACGCTAGACCTCCGATGGATGTTAAAGAGGAGCCTAGCTACCGCGTTCTGAATAACCTGAAGACGTTTATTCAGGTAAGTTGGAATACCACTAAACAGAGCATTAGCATAGTCTAGCCGAGAAAGAATAAGGGCACGTGACACCTTCTCTTTAGCTTCCCTCGGAAGTAAAGGGAAAAATCTGCGCAAGGCTTTTAAAGTGCCAAAACAGACACCCGTTAATTTTTTTATATGGTCTTCAAATTTGAGATTTTCGCTAAACCATACACCCAGATTTTTTGCCGGGCCCCCCATGGATTTGGGGCAGTGGGCATCCAGTGGCCATAAAAGTTCTCTGAAGTTACTGGGGAAAACACTGTATAGGAGGACTTCGGACTTTTCCTCGATGCACTTCAATTGGGCAAGTGCAAGCCAACGAAATACTGAAGAGAGACAGAGCTGAACAGCAGAAGTGTCCAGATTGTCACCTGGCCAGGTAAACAAAAGCTGGGTGTCGTCAGCATAGGCAATTGTTTTTGCCCCTAATTGCTCCGCCAGGTAGATCAGAGGAGTCAAGTAAACATTGAACAACAGGGGACTAAGGGTAGACCCCTGAGGCACCCCAGTAGAAAGTATCCTAGGCGAGGACGCATGCGGCGGTATCCACACCTGCTGGGTCCGATTATTTAGAAATGGCGTCAGCCACTCTAAAGCGGAGCCAGCAATGCCAATGGCAGACAGCCTGGCGAGAAGAAGCTCATGGGGCACAGTGTCGAAGGGGGCAGAGAGATCCAACAAAATCAAGACCGCTCTGCCGCCTCCGTCCAAGCATTGAGCAAGAGCAGGGAACCTCCCTGGGCTGGCTTCAGAAGATGGGGGTCATGTGCCCTGGGGCTGACAGAGAAAGGCTTGCTCTGCAGAGAGGAGGAGGTGGGAGGAAGGGGCGGAGGAAAAGGAGAGAGTGGGGAGGGAGGAAGGTAGAGAGCGAGGTGAGGGGAGAGAAACAAGGAAGGAAGAGAACAAATTGTGATGAAAGAAGAAGAAAAGATAAAGGCGAGAAATAGAGGGTGGTTGGAGTGAGGGATGAAAGAAGGAGATAAACTGAATATAGTGTCAAGAATGGAAGAAGAGCAAGGGGCAGTAAAGGGAAAAGAGCGACTAACCAATGAAAACAGGAAAGGGTGACAAACAGAGAAGAATGACAAGAGGGCAAAAGGTGGGGCGAAGAGAACGAGAAACTAGAGGGACGCAGGAGGTACAGCAGAGAAGGAGGGAAAAGAGTGGATGAATCAGCGATACAGGTAAAAGCGTGTGGCGGGAACCGGCACTATTGGTGACGTTGCATGCTGGTGCTGAGGTAAAAAGTGGGCGGCGGGCACCCTTGGTGACTATGTGTGCCAGGTTGAAGTAAAAACGGGCGGCGGGCGCCATTAGTGATGCTGTGCGGCCGTGTTAATCTAGAAGCTGGTGATTTTGCAAAGGGCTGCAGGTAATTTAAATATATTAGAAAATGATGCTAATGGTTGCACCAATGCAGTCACTGCTGTACATGAGCTACCGCAAGCTCGCTCTGAGGCTGACAAGGAGGGAGTGGGAGGGGGAGTGGGGGCGGGCACAGCGGTGCGGCCGCAGTTGTAAAAGGCAGGGAGAGGGTGAGTGAGAAAGAAAAAGATAGGGATCCAAGGAGAACAAGCGCACGCCAGATGCCAGCTGTGCATGTTGCGCGCGCTTGTGCGCGTAACAGCAAGCTGGTGGCCGGCAAAGGTAGCACTTTGAAAAGCCCCTTACTAAAAGTCGAGCTGAGCAAGTAGCACATGCGCTGCTCTAAGCTCGACCTAAAAATAAGCTTTTATTGTTTAAATCCCGTCCCATTTCATTTAAGAAACAAGCACTGGCAAAGCCAATAGGGTACACTTTTGCAGAAACTTTCCGTTTTGTCAATGTACAGCATGGCTTAAAGTTAACAAAAAGGGCTATAACATGGTCAACGCAGTCTGTGTCATAGTGCTTTTGAAAAAACTTTATCTTGTGTGTGGCCTTGGAGTCCAATTACATTAAAGTGGGGAGCGCAGGTTCCACGCTCCACTCCCAGACGCACTGCATGAACTGGATACAAGATCCAATCAACTTATCATCACTTCCCTTTACTGAAAATTTTAACATTTAATTTAATCCGCGTTTTTTCAAGGTATTCTTTTCTTTTTTTTGCATATCCACATGCGTGACAAAATGCATTTTGGAAACTTCTCGTATTTACGTGTGCCCATCAGGACTTCTTCGAAAATATGATCCAAATACAACCAATAGTTCGGAGCAGCATCTCTTTATTACAAACCCAATGCATTTCGGGCTGTTTCACCAGCCCTTCGTCGGGGGTCACTGCAAATCAACAAATTCAGGAAAAACCATCAGTACCAAAATATACCGTTTTTAACATGTTATGTAAAACTTTTTAACTTAATATAGTTCACTTTTTTATCCGAGTTGCTTTCAACAATCTATTAAAGTGCCCAGATCCCACAATCTCCCCCCATCAACCAAAACCAAAATTATATTACAACCCACCTGCCCTTAATTCAATAAACCACCCTTTTTGCACGCAGTGCGCTCTCTGAAATCTTATGTCATCACTCTATTAAGTCACATACTTGGTTCATTTTCAATTGCATGACTCATAATCCATTTTAAACACGGACGTTTCAAAACCCTCATTGTACTCCCCTTCTCTCAACTTTCACCTCTCTTTAACAGCCAATGTGACAACGTTCTTTATTCTTCTACGAACTTCATTACTTGACCTATCTGTGAACTCAAACTCCTGCATTCTAAATAACTCTGCTTAGTGCATACCTGCTTACTCCATTTTCTTCAAACTGCTAACGCGGGATTACTGGTTACTAGTTACCTTACCAAATCCCAAACTAAGTCGACTGAATCGTTGGTACCTGTCATTGAGTAAAAGGTAATCTTACAATAAGTCAATCAATTTAAGAACTTACACCACTCTAAAGGACCACTGACCAAATTTTAAGTTTCAAAGATTTAATATAAAGTCAGAGATAACTGAAGATACAAACTTCTCAAAATGAGATTCAGAAGATAAATCGGTATCACTATGAACATGAACTTCTTGAGTAGTCTAAGTCTGAAAAACAAAATAATAAGTACAATCTCGAAAACCATAAGGGTTGTCAAAATGGATATAAGTTGCAATCTCAAAGTCATTACAGAAAAGAAAATTAAGGTTAGTCTGTCCCTACACTATACTAAGTGACATCCCTACTTAGCAAGATCTTTACCCTCTAGGTGTCAGCCGTGGTGACTTCCTCAGAAGATCACGCACTTCTCTTTGTCTCTTCTCTGATAATGGGTCTCTCCTGATCAGCCTATCTGCCTACCCATCCGCTTCCTTAGGCTCCCAAAATCATCTGCTCTGCTCTCCTCCCGGGTCTCTTTCCCTAATACCAAATCACATTTCTGATAGGAACGCCCCTTGGGACGCCCCTCACGTGGTATCTCTGTGCGCGGCAAACTCCATGATGGTACTCTTGAAGACCCTCGTTAAAGTTGACCTTGGTTCCCAGGCTTCTTCTCCAATGCGCCGGTACCCCCTAAATTCCTGGAAACTCCTACAGGCCTGCGCAAGGCGCCACTGAACAAAGTCCCTTTCATTTGAGCTGATTAGGACCCTCGCACCTGCATACAGCTCGTCCTGCAGTGGGCCTCAAATTCCAGACTCCACCATATCTTTAAGTCGTAAAACACACTCCAAGCTCTGTGCTGGACACCTCTCGACTTCTTCCCTAATGAGCACATGGCGGTTCAAACGACATGTCATTATCTGTTCAGGCCTACTTGATTTACATGAAGCAGGTCCCTGCACTCTTAAAACGTTAACTTGATTTAAACAGCAAACATTCTTAACTAGCATACGTTTCTAAAATAACACATCTATAAAGCATATACTTTTAACCCTAAGTTCAATAATACATTTGGAAGAACCACGTCAACCTTATCTCACATTATTTTAGCAGCACGTTTAGGTTTGCTGTGAATTGCCCTGAGGCCTACACATTTAATCTGGATTTCAAAATTACATTTAATTCGGACATGATTCTTTTAACATGAGAACATGAGGTTTTCACATATATTCCAACATTTCTACATTAATCTCACACCGTTATAATTATAGTTACTCTACTTAACATTCTATACAGTTCGCTACTGAATATAAAACACTCTGTATATTTCACTCCTGGATATAAAACACTCGTGTGCAAAACATGTTTAAACTAACTACGTGCTTGTAAATATGGCGCACTTATACATTTTTTTCCAAACTTGTGCTCTCTCAATCCCCCCTTTGATGACCTTCTGGGGTCATCACCATCAAGACACTAAAAATGTAGAACCCTTCAAAGTGAAGTCATGGCTGTGCCACTTCTTTTCATACTCTCTAATGCTTTCAGACTCTTGTATTGAGTGTCCTGCATCGCTGTCAACTCTTCCTCCTGTTTCCTCATAGTTCTCTGCAACCTATTTGCTCTATAACATTGATACAAACGCACCAATCCCCACAAAGTGATTACGCAAATCACAATTATGATGATGGGTTTCAGTATGTACCAAACAATACCCTTTCCTAAGTTGGCAAACCAACCTCCAACTTTACCCATTCCATGACCTACTTTCGCCCACACGTTTACTTTTGCCAGGTCTTCAATTTCGTAGTGTATGGCAGTGATGTTTCGTATATACTTCTCTAGAGGTTTTGAATTGTCTGGAATGTAAGTGCAGCATTCCTGGACCTTCAAAGCCTTACAGACTCCTCCCTCTTTAGCTAACAGAACGTCTAAAGCAAGTCGGTTCTGAAGAACCATTGCCCTAATCGATTGCATCTCCCCTTCTATCAGCATCAATGATCTTGCAGTACTGGCAGATAGCCTATCTACGACTGTAGCTAACCTCCTGATCTTAATGTCATTCAATATCAGTCCTAAGATAGGGAATGCAGCACCGAGTACATCTCCAACTACTTCTGCTGCACCCAGCCCTCGCTTCCATCTAGTTGGTATTTCTTTCTTTGGCATGTCTAAATTCTCAACATGATATATTTTAGGGAAGACAACAGCCAGATAGCATGATCCGTACCAATTATCTGGTAACTTCACATAGGCATTTCTTCCACATACAAAATATACATTTGGTATTGCTTGCATCCCTTTCAAAAAGTCCTTAGAATAGTACTCCAATTGAAAGGCATGTTCACAATTGACTTGACCTACATAAAAGTTTTCATAATAAGAGTAACTCCTGTGAATGCACAGTTTCTCCTTATCCAAAGCAATTGGACCAATGCTACCTTTTCTTTGATGTGCCCTTTCCTCCTTGGTCCAATCTGTTTCCCATTGTCCTGATGCCTTCAAAATCTTCTGCCTCCTGTATCTAGTATCTACCTGTCCTATAAACTTTTTCTCAACTTCTGATATTTGACAAGTCAGATTGTTTCTTCGAGCATGTGAAGTATCTAACGTTTTCCATGGAATAAACCATTTGTGTAATCTGTCTTCGCTTTTGTAATAGTCCCACTTGTTCAAATGCTTGAAATTCGGGACCTCTGGCAATGTCGAGTCGAAATTCGGGAAATAATACTCAAATCCTTCTCGTCCATAAAATATGCTCAACAACAAACTGCACGTGATTCCATACGTCAACGGAAGATGATGGTATCTGATACCCTCCTCTACCGAAGCTGGTAATTGCATACAAACGTAACAATCCTTCACTTCCATGGCATCAACATATTCATAAAGCAATTTAGCATAAGCATTTGACTTGTAATTTCCCTGTGACTCATCTGTATGTAGCCTTTTTATTTCTGCATCTAACAACGCTTTGTCTTTATCATTGATGTTTTCCTTTTCCTTAATAATGGTAGTTTTCGGTGTTGACACTCCCTTGACCTCCTTGACTGCAGTTTCATGCCTCTCGTGTCCCACTAGGAATGAAACAGTTACCACTAAAATTATAAGAGAAACCACTACTCCTAAAAGTGTAACAACTATACATTTTGCCCTGCGGTTCGGGTTGCCAGCCTCCATGTTCTCAAACAGTGTGGTTCTGGACGCTCTTCCTGCATCAACTTCTTCCTCTTTTCGAACAAAGTCTTTCTCTCTTGCAATGTCTCTCTTTTGAACACTTGGAAGCTTGACAATCTATTTCCGCAAAACAGTTCAAAGTCCAGTAGGAATTTAGACAACCCTAGCCCTTCTCCATCCGCTAAAAGGAAACCCCTACCATTTTTTCTTCTTCCACTCGGCGCTAGGTTATCTTGCAGCAATTTTACAATTTCTTTTCAAAAGTCTTATTTTCGTCTGAAGTTATGTATGGCTCAAGGAGGGACACTACGTCTTCACAAATGTCCATCCGAAGTAACATTCCCTCAGGTTCTGGGCAGTTCGTACCACAACATGGAAAGTCAACTTTTTCTAGGATTATTCTCCTTATTTCGCTCAGGACAAGTGGACGGACGAAATTGAGAGTTAGCGTTTTTTCAATTTCTACTCCTGGTACTATCAGTTCTACATCCACAATTACAAAGGGGTCCGTTCTAATCAAGATCACTTTCTTCACCTTTCCAGTTCTGCGCCCCTTTGAAGACATTCGTAATATGGTATTAATCCACAACAATAAGCGCTCCTAGCATTTCTACTACTCGCTCAAGCATTTCCAAACGAAGAAGAGTTCCCTCCAATATTGGATATCGTGAACAGCAAACTGGAAACTCAACTGTCTCTAAAATCAATTTTCTTATTCCGCTCGGGAGAGCAGGATGAACGATGTTGAGTGTCAGCAACCTTTCGGTCTCCGCTCCTGGCAGTAGAAACCTTATTTGCACTGTGATGATCGGGTCAGTTCTGACCAGTTCCACTTCCCTGATCCTCCCTGTTCTGTGTCTCCCAGACATCTGCAACGAGGTAGGTCCAGTCGGGAGTAGAGTATCTTCTGCTAGGCACTCGCACCCTCCTTGATCTTCTAAGACCCTCCTCGGCTTGATCCTGGATATCTTCTTCTGGATCTGAGTCTTCGGATATAGGAGCAAGCGTTTCTTCTTGGGCAGACCTCAAACTTAGCCTTCTTCTCCTTGCTGGCCAAGTGGCAGCTCCAAGCCTTATTCTCCTATTCCTTGTCCTCTCACTTGGTTCTTGGTCGCTCTGATACGGATCTGAGTCTGAGTCGTATTCACTTCTGCTCTCTCCTTCAGTTGCGTCTTCCGTCTCACTGCCGTCCTGCCTTCGCTCTTCTTCTGAATCCGTTGCGTTCCCAACTTCTTCCGACACCCCCTCAGCTGCCTCAATCCCTTCTTGCGACTCTTCTTCCACTTCCGGGCTTTCGTCTGGGATAGGAGCTGTTCCTTCTAGAGGTGCTGGAACCCTTGGAGTATGGGATGCATGGATCCAATTTGGCAGCCCCCCGCACTTCACCGCGGTGTTCGTTATCAGGATTACCTGAAAGGGCCCACGCCAGCGAACATCTAGGCAGTTCTTCCGGACGTGTTTTTTAACCAAGACCCAGTCCCCTGGGTTCAGGTCATGACACAGGTTCCTCGATGCTGGAACTTCAACCGCATGCACCTGAAGGGACACAGAATGGATGGCGTCAGACAGTCCTTTACAATAATCTAAGATCAGATCATCTGTAATATTCAGTAGGGCAGTAGTTGGAACTGTAGGAAGTCTCATGGCCCTCCCCATCAGGATCTCGTGGGGAGAAAGACCTGTCCTCCGGTCAGGGGTGCTGCGCATGCTCATGAGCACTAGAGGAAGAGCATCTGGCCAACTCAAAGATGTGGATGCCACTACTTTAGCCAATCTATTCTTCAAAGTGCCATTCACTTGTTCCACAATTCCTGAAGCTTCTGGTCGATAACTACAATGCAGCTTTTGATCGATATTCAGTGTGGAGCACAACATCTTCACTATTTCGCTGTTAAAATGTTTTCCTCTGTCAGATTCCAAAGAGGCAGGCACCCCGAAGCGCGGTATCAACTCCCTGAGCAACAATTTAGCCACTGTGAGCGTATCGCACCTACGTGTAGGGTACGCTTCAACCCATCTGGAAAATACACATACAATCACCAACACATACCTAAGGCGATTGACCCTTGGCATTTCGATGAAATCTAATTGCATTCTATTGAAAGGCCCCCCCGACCTCCCAATGTGACTCAGTGTTACTGGTGTTCGTTTGCCCACATTCAGTTGTTGGCAGGTAACACATCGCTTACATACTGATTCTGCTGCTATTCTAAATTTAGGGCAATACCAAGTTTGCCTAAACACTCTCATCATAGCATCCCTTCCTAGATGTACTGGACCATGTATTTCTCTTGCCATGGGATTAGCTAATTCTTCAGGTAACACAGCTCTCCCATCTGCTGAAACCCAAAAATCCATTTCACTTCGCACACAACCTGCGGTTTCCCATGCCCTTTTCTCAGTTTCTGGTGCATTCTCCTGCATTACCCTCAAATCTTCCCAGGAATCCACGGTCTCTAACATCATGCTTAATTCCGTCCTTTCTTCTGCACCTTCTATTTCCACCTTTGAGAAAGAATAATTTTGTTCCGCACAGTAACGTGCGACTTCATCAGCGTATCTATTGCCTTGTGACACAAAATCTGTATTCTTAGTGTGAGCCACACACTTTACTATTGCGATGTCAACTGGACCTTGCAATGCTTCTAACAACAGCCGCACAATTTCTCCATTTCGAATGGGCGAACCAGAGGAGGTCATGTAACCCCTCTGAGACCACAACTGCCCGAAATCATGAACCACACCGAAACCATATTGGCTGTCCATGTAGATGGTGACTCTCTTTCCGTTTCCTGCTATGCAGGCACGAGTTAAGGCAATAATTTCTGCTACCTGTGCGGAATGTACTCCTTCCAGGCAAGCGGCTTCCACAACTCCAGTAATAGTACAAACAGCATAAGCTGCTCTCAACCGACCAGTATCGTCTCTTAAACATGAGCCATCAACAAAGTAAATTTCATCGGGGTCAGACAACGGCTCATCCACAATATCTGGTCTGGGTTTCGTGCATAGTTCAGTCACATCAAGGCAATCGTGGTCTTCACATCCTTCGCCTTTTATCACAGTGGGTAATGGCATCAAAGTAGCAGGATTCAAGACAGAGCATCTCCTGAGAGTCACGTTCTCTGCGGCAAGAATAACTTGCTCGTAGCGCGTGAGCCTACTATTGGTCAGATGCTGCGTCTTCGTCCTGGTCATTAACAATTCAACTGAATGTGGTACATACACCACCACTGGATGTCCCATCACAATACTCTCGCTCCTTTCAATGCTGACACCCGTTGCAGCAACGGATTTGAGACATCCGGGCAACGCTGCGGCTACTGGATCTAATGTAGCCGAAAAATATGCAACTGGTCTACGGGCGTTTCCGTGGGTCTGTGCCAAGACTGACAAAGCACATCCCTCTCTCTCACAGCAATAGAGTGAAAATGATTTATCGTAATCGGGCATTCCCAGAGCCGGAGCACGACATAAATCGTCTCTCAGCTGTAAAAAGGCCACCAGACATTCTTCATCCCATGGTACCGGATCACTCACCTCCTTGTGCGTCAGTTTCTGTAAGGGCTTTGCTTTCAGTGAAAAGTTAACTATCCACTGTCGGCAGTAACCCACCATTCCTAGGAACATTCTAACTTCTCTCTGTGTTGTAGGCGCATTCATTTTCATTATCGCCTCAATCCTCTCTGGGGACACCTTACGTTTCCCTTTTTCTAACCTGTGCCCTAGATACTGTACTTCTGTCAAACAATACTGCAACTTGCTTGGAGATACCTTATGTCCATTTTCAGCTAAATGGTTCAGTAAGGCAATGGAGTCTGCTTTACAGGCTTCCTCTGTTTCTGACGCAACAAGTAGGTCATCTATGTACTGTACCAGAACCGAGTTCTGTGGCAGTACTAGATTCTCAAGATTCTTTTTCAACAACTGATTAAAGATGGAGGGGCTATCTGTGAATCCTTGTGGGATTCGACACCATGTTAAAACGCGATCTTCCATTTTAAAAGCAAAAAGATACCTGCTCTCTTCATCCAATGGGATTGAAAAGAAAGCCTGGCAAAGATCTATCACTGTGAACCATTCTGCTTGACATGGTATTTGAAACAGTATCACTGAAGGATTCGGTACCACGGGACAACATGAAACAACTATGTTGTTAATTTTTCGTAAATCCTGTACTATCCTGAATTTCCCACTAGGTTTCTGCAAACCCATAATCGGGGAGTTACAAGGACTACCCACGATTTCTTTCAGTATTCCCTGTTGTATCATTGACTCGATCACAGGTTTTATTCCCGCAATCGTTTCCTGTGACAATTTGTATTGAGGCGTTCTTGGAAACTCAACATTTGGTTTTACCAATATTTTTACCGGCTCTACCCCCTTAATCAATCCTATTTCTTCTCCTGTGAAATCCCATACCTCTGACGCCACTGCATCTCGTAGGTCTTGGGGAAGATCTTCTATTGTCAGAGTAGGATATAGTTCTACACAGGATTTTGAATTGGCCACCTTAAAAGTAGCATCTTCGTCGGTAGTCTGTACTTCCACTCCTTGCGGGGTGCAGTATATGGTGCAGTTCAATTTGCACAACAAATCCCTTCCTAACAGACATACCGGACTCGAGTCACAAACCACAAACTGATGTTCGTTCATGTGGTTTCCAATTTTCACAGACACAGGTTCTGTCAAAGGACTAGTCATTCTTTTATTTGCGACTCCTACCACCTGAATTGTTTCCCCTGACATTGGCAAGTCTGGAACCACCGCTGATCTCAGAGTCGAACGAGTAGCCCCAGTGTCCACTAAGAACGTAGTGGGACACCCTGCCACTTCTGCCTCAACAAATGGCCCTCTCTGATCCACTTCTAGGACTGCCCCGAGGGTACAGTCCTCTTCACTGCTCACCCGTTGTCCTGTCAATGGATCAATGTAATAACACTTTTCTTCCTCGATAAACAGAGGCATTTGTTTAAAGACCTTTCCCCCAGCTGCTATCTTCGGTGGCTGTGGGAATTGGACCCGTGGAGCCGAAGTCCCCCCTTTGGCCGCCTTACTGCTTGGAACTGTCACCTTTTGCGTTGGTACTTCTTGGACCTGCTCTTCTACTTCTAGCTCTCCATTTTCCGGGTTAAAGGGACACTCGCGTCGCCAATGCCCCACCTGGTGACACTGATGACACTTTGTTGTTTTCTTTAAAGTGGCAAAGTCTATCCTAGGTCTCTGCCCTTCCTCATTGTGCTTATTCTGACCGTTTGGCTTTCGTCCCATCCCCTGTTTCTGCTGGCCACCCTTCCCGGCGGACTGCATTTGTACCACCATCAATTTCTCCTTTAGATTCTTGGCTTTAGAGTCTATTTCATCACTACAGTATCGTGCATAACGTAGAATCTCATCTAGTGGTTTATTCTGCCAACAGATTAAATGTTGTTGAATCATCAAGCAAATGTCAGGTCTCAACCCCAAGACAAATTTTGACACAAATTGTCCTATATCTTTGGGATCCATTACATCAAGTCCACTGTATTGCTTGAATGTTTTCAACAACCTCTCATAAAACTCATGCACGGTCTCCTTCGGTTCTTGCCTTGTTCGATCTATCTTTACCCAATCTATATCCTGTGGTGGTACCTTATCTTTCAACCAAGCTATTACCCTTTCATACTTTCGCATGACAATCTCAGATGGTCCATTAGTTCGAGCATCCCTCAATGGTTCAGCATTTGGCCATTCGACACTAGTCTTACAAGGGGTCCACAGATCAGATGGGACCACGATGTCAAACAACGTGTTCAAATCAATCCACAATACCTTCGAAATTTTAACAAACCTCTCTACCTGCTTATACCACTCTACTGGATTGTCCCGCAACTTCGGAAATGAGTTGGTAAATGCAGCTAAGTCTCCTCTACTCCAGGGCACATGTACATAATTTCCGTTGGATATTTCTCGCAAAGGGAATGCCTCCATCTGCATTACCCTTCCCTCCGGGGTCATCACATTTGTACTTCGCCTAACCGTGCCCTTTTTCGACCACCTTTCTTCCCATTTGTCCAGTTCTCTCCACACTCTTATCCCAGATATCAACTCCCTTATGTGAGTTTTCAATCCAGTAGTCCTCTTCTCATCTAGGTCTTGGTCTGAGTATTGTAACCTATGGTTACTCTGTAATGCCCTTGTCCTAGATAAATCCACGGCATACCTATCTGCCAAATCAGTCAGTTTCTCGTGGAATGCTCTAGCTCTCCTAGTAGTATCCTTCGCTATGAACAGCAATTCGTCTTGTTCGTACAAATCGATCCTTTCTAAAGGCACCGTTCCTTCTATAATCTCGTCAAGATCGGATTTTAGACTGGAGACATCAAGCCTTTTAACCTTTATCGCAGCTTTCAGCACCTCTGGTCCAGGTGTACCTTCTGCCTCCCTCCCTTCCCAGCTCCTAGCCCTGCGTCTAGGCACTGGTGAGTTAAAGGGAGTCCTCCCCTGTTCCCATCTCTCTAAGTCCCACGCCTTTCCATCTTCTCGGGGTGGATGGTGAAATACTTCCTTGTTTCTCACCTTCCCGCCTTCCCCATTCTGCCTGTTTTCACTGGGTACATAGTAAGGCATCCCATTGCTCCCCCTTTCCTCACTATTTCCCCGTGATTCTTGATTACTCGAAGTATGGCGGGACCTATCACTGTTCTCTTTCCTCCAATGTTGAACATCTTCCCCGAGTGTATGATGAAGGCACCTAAACCTATTCTGAAAAGCCCGTACCGCCTCATCTCCTCCTTTCCCCCAGAGACGGGACATTTCCTCACATTCTACAATCCTAGTATTTTGTTCCGACTGTTCTCCCTGATTTGTAGGACGTGCATCCCCTCTATTCGCTTGACTTTTGCCTTCCCGGCCCTGACTACTTTCGCTGGCCCCACAATGAGATACAGTCCCATTGCCCCTGGTTTCCCACTCTGGTTCCGTTCTTGTCCTGTTACTCGGGGATACTATGGACCCGTCCCATTCCCTCAAATCAGCTCTTAATTCTGAATAGGATCTTGGCCGCGGTCCCCTTAGATCCATTGGACCTCTCGGACCTCCCTGTTCTGAATTGGGACCGACAGTCGTGTCTAATGGGGTATTCCATGTTACCGATCCTGGCAATTGTTTCCATGCATTTGTCACATTATTCCTCCTTTCCATCTCAATCCTTTCCCTATCCAATTGCCTTTGTTGTTCCTCTCTATCTCTCTCAGGGTTATAGATCGAAACTATGGGTCCTATGGTAACAGGCACCTGAAGAGCATCTGGCAATCCCACAGACTCAGCCCTTTCGGTGGTTGGCGTTTTCTGCACCACAAACCTTCCCACTACACTCTGTACAGTGTTGTTTTGAGGTATTTCTCCGCCTTTGATAGGTGTCCATTCCGATATAGGGAGTGGTGTATATCCCTCTATGTCATTCCCATCTTCTCTTGCGAGCCCTCTATCTTCTATCACCCCCACCCTTGGAGGTGGTCTATCCATCAACAACCTGTTTATCAGATTGTCCTCCGACTCGCTTTCCTCGTCTTCTTCCATGAGGTTTCCTCCTCCTCCTGCCACCTCCCTCATCGGATACATTTTTTCCACCTCAATAGCCTGTACCCTCCAACGCTTTGCCTCCTCATCCCATTTAGAATCCCGCACTGCTCTTACCGATCGCGTCAGCCTTTGTTGACCCCTGTTCAAATTTCTATCGTGTGCAGCCTTAATCCATGCATTAAGGGCCTCAAACTGTGTTGGTCTGGGCGAGGGTTTCAATGAGGACATGGTTGCTTTTAGCCGATGTAACACCTCTAACTTAAACGTCCCGTACTTCGGGAATTGCATTTCCTCATTCCCTTCCGTAAGCTTATTCCAAGCCCCAATCCATAATATGGTATGCAGCCCCACATTCGTTGCCATATAATGAGCTGGCGTACCCTCTGGCGGAGCCTCTTCCCCGTAATAATGTTCACTTCGTTTACGTTTAAAAATCCCTTTCAAACACTTAAAACACTTCATGATTTCTCTTTTCTCTGCATTTGTTTACTTCCTGATGACACTCCACCAATCTCAGCGCCGTTCTCACTAACTGGCCTATCCGTACGCGACTTTCCTCCGACGTCACTCTAGCCGCCCAACCAGAGCGCGGCTCTAGCTAACGTCACACCAACCGCTCAATCACAGCGCGGCTCTAGCCGACGTCACCCGTCCCCCTTCGCAGCAGTTCCCCTCCTTTCTCAGCTCGTCTCCTCGGTCATGCACGCGTCCCATTCATACTCTGAAAAATGATTACTTCCGTCCAAGCGATCACCTTTCTTGACTGTACGCCCACAGTCTTTCTGTAGTTGTCACCTTAACTTGGCGAAATGTCTTTCCGTTTACTTCCAGACAATCGCCTTCTCCGATAGGTTACTCACACACAGTAACTTTCGACCAGCGTCCGTTACTCATACACTCACTCTTACACTCCCCCTATCTTGGATCCACGGCGGTCAATGGTACCTCGTGACCTCCGTACTATGGTCGACAACTACCCTGGATGTTCGATACACCCAAAACCACTTAAGCTCTGGCCTGAACTTAAGATTTCACCAGTTCACCCGTTTACCAGGTTACCAGTTTACCAGGTTGCGCGCGCTCACAACCTTCTCTCATTCACACTACAGGCATTCAACTCCGCAAGACATTACAATACAAATACAACACAAAACACCGCAATCTGTTCACGCATGACCCTTTGTTATACTCACTCTCTTCCGATACTGCTGCTTTTCTCGCGCCGTCTGCACCTTTCGGCACACGATTCTTCCGCTGCTCGTCTCTCGACGTCTGGGGCCTTGGGGTAAACTAACCTCTCTAGATTACCTTCCTCAAGAAGATAACCATCCTCACTCTGCTACCAACTGCTAACGCGGGATTACTGATTACTATATATTACGATATAAAGTCAGAGATAACTGAAGATACAAACTTCTCAAAATGAGATTCAGAAGATAAATCGGTATCACTATGAACATGAACTTCTTGAGTAGTCTAAGTCTGAAAAACAAAATAATAAGTACAATCTCGAAAACCATAAGGGTTGTCAAAATGGATATAAGTTGCAATCTCAAAGTCATTACAGAAAAGAAAATTAAGGTTAGTCTGTCCCTACACTATACTAAGTGACATCCCTACTTAGCAAGATCTTTACCCTCTAGGTGTCAGCCGTGGTGACTTCCTCAGAAGATCACGCACTTCTCTTTGTCTCTTCTCTGATAATGGGTCTCTCCTGATCAGCCTATCTGCCTACCCATCCGCTTCCTTAGGCTCCCAAAATCATCTGCTCTGCTCTCCTCCCGGGTCTCTTTCCCTAATACCAAATCACATTTCTGATAGGAACGCCCCTTGGGACGCCCCTCACGTGGTATCTCTGTGCGCGGCAAACTCCATGATGGTACTCTTGAAGACCCTCGTTAAAGTTGACCTTGGTTCCCAGGCTTCTTCTCCAATGCGCCGATACCCCCTAAATTCCTGGAAACTCCTACAGGCCTGCGCAAGGCGCCACTGAACAAAGTCCCTTTCATTCGAGCTGATTAGGACCCTCGCACCTGCATACAGCTCGTCCTGCAGTGGGCCTCAAATTCCAGACTCCACCATATCTTTAAGTCGTAAAACACACTCCAAGCTCTGTGCTGGACACCTCTCGACTTCTTCCCTAACGAGCACATGGCGGTTCAAACGACATGTCATTATCTGTTCAGGCCTACTTGATTTACATGAAGCAGGTCCCTGCACTCTTAAAACGTTAACTTGATTTAAACAGCAAACATTCTTAACTAGCATACGTTTCTAAAATAACACATCTATAAAGCATATACTTTTAACACTAAGTTCAATAATACATTTGGAAGAACCACGTCAACCTTATCTCACATTATTTTAGCAGCACGTTTAGGTTTGCTGTGAATTGCCCTGAGGCCTACACATTTAATCTGGATTTCAAAATTACATTTAATTCGGACATGATTCTTTTAACATGAGAACATGAGGTTTTCACATATATTCCAACATTTCTACATTAATCTCACACCGTTATAATTATAGTTACTCTACTTAACATTCTATACAGTTCGCTACTGAATATAAAACACTCTGTATATTTCACTCCTGGATATAAAACACTTGTGTGCAAAACATGTTTAAACTAACTACGTGCTTGTAAATATGGCGCACTTATACATTTTTTTCCAAACTTGTGCTCTCTCAAAGCCGCTCGGCGTACACTTCCAGCAGCCAAGGAATTCACACGTGTCTTGCTCCGCTCATCAACCCACTTTTAAAATGTGCGTGCTCCTCCCCCTTTCTACGTGAAACCTAAAAAATCCCTTCCACATATTGTTGCCTTTCTACGAACCACAATCCCCAGCATACACCTTTAAAAAAATAAATAATCAACACTCGTGCGCACAATCAACAACATGTTAAATGTCTTGTTTGTTTTAAAAAAAATATATCCCGGACTTCCTGCGTTCAGTATTTATATGTTTGTTCTTCTGTCATCAACTCAGTTGCTCTTCCGAACTTGCCGAATGTGGAGTTTTACTTTAGTAATTCATTTCGTCCAACAGTATTTTTCGGGTGCAAAGCCAACATGTTAAAAACTGTATATTTTGGTACTGATGGTTTTTCCTGAATTAGTTGATTTGCAGTGACCCCCGACGAAGGGCTGGTGACACAGCCCGAAATGCATTGGGTTTGTAATAAAGAGATGCTGCTCCGAACTATTGGTTGTATTTGGATCATATTTTCGAAGAAGTCCTGATGTGCACACGTAAATACGAGAAGTTTCCAAAATGCATTTTGTCACGCATGTGGATATGCAAAAAAAAGAAAAGAATACCTTGAAAAACCGCGGATTAAATTCAATGTTAAAATTTTCAGTAAAGTGAAGTGATGATAAGTTGATTGGATCTTGTATCCAGTTCATGCAGTGCGTCTGGGAGTGGAGCGTGGAACCTGCGCTCCCCACTTTAATGTACTTAACTTAGTGCATTTGGGCGAGGCACAACCTAGTTCTGCACGCAATAAAGAAGGAGGATGTTTATATTGGATTAACTTTGAAAAACTTGGAGTGCATACCACCCCTTTCATGTTCATCTTGGAGTCCAATTAGGCAGAACTCCCTGGCAAACCTACTACAGTAGCTAAGTCCCACACCACCGTCTTTTGAGTATAGCTGGTTGCCAGAAAATGGACCACAGTAGTCACGGTATTCAAAGGATAATAGCAGGACTGGAAGACCATGTTTTTTGAAAGCATGCCGTGTCTGTGCCCATGCTTGGCATAAATCACCTATTGAGGTATTGTGGACAATGGAAATGTTATATGCTATCCACATGCGCTTCCCAAACTGCATTCAGGGATTGTATGTAAACCTTGATAGAAAAGTATTTCTCAATAACCCCTAAATCCACTCACATAGTACCCCGCATTAAACTAGCCAGGATGGGCGGCCGGTCATTCAGATACCTTGCGGCAAAGCCCTGGAATGAACTCCCAGTTCAAATACGGGGAATGGAAGATGTGTTACCTTTCAGGAAAGCCATAAAGACTCATCTTTTCTGTTAATCTGCAATTATCGCTATTATGTCACTTCAGCATCTCCTCCCGCTCAGTTTCTTACAGCTAGCGCTGGGATGCCCCTTGGCTGGGGCAGCCGTGCGCTATACAAGTCCATATAACATTAACATTAACATTAACATAAAAAACGAGCATTGGCAAAGCCAATAGATATTGGCAATGCGAGAGCTATTGCTGCTGTCAATGTCTTTTAGGCATGTGGTATAGCAGGGGGCTGCTGGTCAGCATGGCGGAAAGTTGTGGAGGAATCAGCAACATCCTGGGCATGGCCACCATCCCGCATGTCTACATGAAGCGGCAAAGTAAGATCCATGCCCAGGTATTTGATCCAGCTCTTCGTCCAGCGGCTGGGGGGTGAGCAGAGAGAAAGAACACATGGCTAATGTGTGAAAAAGCAGAGGATCACACTGGGCATCTGACGTTTAGCTAAAAATCAGAAGCGCTGACACACATTAGCAGAAAGGGTTATCATGGTGTTACTGAGTGGGACTGGAAAAAAACCATCCTCCACAGCGCAGTGAGCGGGGGGGGGGAGGGGTACCCCTTTCACTTTTGAAATTCATGCTGTGTAAACCCTGTTTTGTGGGATGAGGAATGGTGCCCCCGTTTCTCAGACACACATTGGTTATTGTCACTCCTTTCCTACCGGTGTATCCTCTTTTGTTAAGGCTCAGAGTGGATAGCGGAATGCTGCTTGCCAGAAAGCATTTCATTAACTCGCCATAAGCGCTATATAGCTGCAATTACAATGGATGACAACCATTTAAAACAAGCATTTGCAATGCAATAGGCCTCGCATTTACCCAAGTTTGAACTATCGGCATTGTAAATGCCATAAATAAAAGGCGTTGTCATTTACAATGCCAATAACTTAAACTCTCGCAAATGCGAGACCTATTGCATTGCAAATGCGTGTTATAGCTGGGACCTCCCTTTGTGCCACCGAGCACTCTATCAATCGTTGAATATATAAACACACTGTCCACCATCAGTAAGACATTCACAAAGCCATCCGAAGCAGTCTGGTAATGAACAACCTTTTTACCAATAAACAACACCCTTGTGTTACATCAGTTTATAAACCAATTGTTCCCTCTGTCACTCCCGGGTGGATCGCCTGGCCAATTATCTGGCTGCTTACAATCACTGCAAGCCAAGTACTGTTCATCTGCATTTGGAATAAATCCCAGCTGGGCGCAACCAGTGAAGGCCACAGGGCCCTCTTGGGTGTGCCCATTGGGCATTTATTTGGCTGCCTGCAAGCATTGCCTGCCAGATGCGGTCCTCTGCAGGGCACAAGTCCTACTGAAAGAAGAGGGGGGACTTCCATCACCGCACATGACGTCACAAAGTGTGACATCCCACATGGCATCACAGAAGTGACCTCACTGGAAGACTGCATTAGGATGAGTAGCGCTATAAAAGAAATAAAATAGTGCTATTTATATTGTATACTGGCACAGATCATCCCATCCGATATACTTACAGTGCAAGCACTTATATGCAGGGGCTGAAAAAAGTTAAAAGCATGCATCTCTTAAGTATCTGTGAAGATATAACAATCTGTGTGCTTTTGTTTTCTCTCCTGTGCATTTGCATTTAATTGGGAGGTTCCAGGCTACCTCCGGTCCCTCCAATACTCGATCAAAAGGAGGCCTCAGGCCCCCTTAACTTCTGACTTTATCTTCGGCACAGTTGGAGGTGTGAAAAAGGCCACCTAACTGCTGAGAATGAAAAGCAGACAACGTGCAGGAGCTGCTGAACGTGGCCCGGTGTCTGAAAAAGACACTGGGACAAGTTTAACATATTTCTGTGGGACCCAACTTCTTGGCAGGGGGGGCGGCGTCCACCCTATTAACACCTTCACTGCGGCGGCTATTCCGCCGCAGTGCTAAACGGGCGGGGCGGCCGCGCGGCGGCAGCACGCTGGTGACGGAACCGCTCCGTCATCAGCCGCGGTTGGGCTGTGCTCATGACGGAGCGGTTCCGTCATGGCCCCGCCCGCTCAATAGAACGCCCAGTGCAGGAGCGGAATCCGCGCAGGCGCGGTGGCAGGGCCATGACGGAATCGCTCCGTCATCAGCACAGCGCCGCCGCAGCTGATGACAGAGCGGTTCCGTCATCAGCGGGATAAAATAGTGGGTGGACGCCGTCCACCCGCCTGTACACCCGAATCGTGCCCTGGTCGTGTGTCACTCTTGTAAACTTCATTTACCACTGGAAGTATTTGGTCAGATAAGAGTGTGGTGTCTTCAGATACCAAGTGACAGGCTTGAGCCAAAGATCCTAATGGCACTGCTCTACATCCCATTGTGTGAGGGACACGTGTATGGCCCAGCAGGTGAACACCATCGCTGCTTTTTCGTAAGTGACACTTGCTTTATTCCCACCTCTCCGTTTACAGACCACAATCCGAGATGCTATAGTGACAGTATCATCTGAACTCGTGTCGCACAGCTGCCAGGGGCCACAATGTGTGCTCAAGAGTGAGTATGGGCCTCTATTTACAATGTTGCCTCAGTGTGAAAGAAGCAAAATACAACAAATATACCTGATTAAACCTTTACAGAAACAGCAGTAAAGATGCATGTTTGGAAATAGGGAGTTTAATCTACAAGTGTGAACTTTTTGGGTAAGTTCCTGCCTAATCAACTACATGAACAATGTTACCTTTATTAAAAAAAAATCTGGATTATAAAATGTTAAACGTGTTTTATTTCAATAAAAACAGTGTAATTAAATCCCTCCTTCAGATACAAAAAGAGTAGTTTTGGGTGAAAAGGGAATGATATGCGCCAAAGGTCACACCTTATGACAAAATTTAGGCACAGCAGTCGTTTTACAAAGTGTACTTAAACGGACGCTGGTTTAGCAGTTACTATGGGGCATATTACCAAGCTATAGCGATAATTATTGCTAAGCTTGGTTAGCGGGCATTAAAATATCGCCGCACTCCGATGATTTTTACCGCTGAGATAACTTGATATTATCAAGGTTTATCTCAATAGCGGTAAAAATCGTGGGAAATGCATGAATATCGCTGTAAAATCAGCGATATTCATGCATTATCGCGACAATGCTCTTAGCCATGTTATCCACCTTCCATTGGATAACATGGCTAAGAACTGCTCTGGGCAGGCGGTAGCTTTTGGAGATAATCGCTCTTAGCGCGATTATTTCCAAAAGTTGGTAATAGGGGATAGCGATGTTAGTGACTGTTTCCAGTCGCTAACATCTTGGCACGCCCACTTTGCATGTCATTAGCGATAATCATCGCTGACATGCAGAGTGGGCCCCTAAATGCCCGCTATCACCTATTAGCTGTCGCTAACTGGTGTTAGCGACAGCTAGGTGATAGGGCGATAAAATTATCGCCGCTTTAGCGGGAAAAATTCCCGCTAAAGCGGCGATAATGCCCTTGGTAATATGGCCCTATATTTTAGTAGAGACAATTTATGTGGGAGGCCAGTTTCTTCCTTAGTTAGTAAATAAGGACATGATTTGTCTAAAGCTTTAGGGACTCCCTCGTCGAAACAGTTGGCTAATCCTGCCACTACTTAATTAAATTCCAGAAAAAAATGTGTAATACGTCTTTAAAGACCACTTGCTGATAGCAGCGGGGTCCTTTGCCAGGGTGGTCCCTTGTTTTGATTCATAAATAACACATACCATCCAAGTTACTTTGGAGGGTGGCAGCAGGGCACAGCGTGGCAATTTCTCCGCCAGTCTCATTCGCGCAGAAGGTAGGGCGACCAAACTGGCATGGGTGCAAATTCAGAACAGCAAGTGTAAAAATTCAGCACAAAGGGTCAAAATTCAGGACAGAAGGTCAGAATTCAGGGCAAATATTCTGGACAAAAGGAATGCTTTACAGACACACCAGAGGAGGTATCGTACTATTACATAAGTAAATAGACAACCAACACAAGTAGAAGTCAAAATAACTTTATATTAGGTTGCGACAACCTTGCACTGCATCTGTTGTGAGCGCAAGTGAAACTTAAACACCTTCATTTATATATTTTAAAAAAATGAAGAAAAAGATCAAAGCTGAAGGCTTCTCAGATCTTACCCCCCTGTCCCCCATTGAAAAAGAAACACCCGATCAATCATCCCAAGGGAATGTGGTGTTTAAAAGCTAAGGGGGCTGGGATGGGAGGGGGGCAGGGTAAACATGAAAATAATAAAAGCACAAATGCAGAAACCTTCCACTATTGGAGCAAAATAAATAAATACTAAAGGACAAATGTGCTGAACTATTGTCGCTGCTTGTGTGACAATGTAAGAGGCTAACCGTGGATGCACCTGGGTAATATTGTATTGTATCGTAATTCCATCTATATAGTGCTTACTACTCCTGACGAGGCGTTGAAGAGCTTTTTTAGCGAGTGGCACGCTACTCCGGATCCCATAAAAAATGTGTGATGAATTGGTATAGTGAAATATAAAAGTTATTTGAGTGATGGATATGTTAGTCAGTTTTTGGGATTGAGAAGGATAAGGGAGGGATAGAAGAGGGAAAAAGGTTTGCATTTGTTATTGCTTGCTAACCCTGATTGGGTTTTTTTTAAGTGCTTTTCTGGCAAATAGTACTCAATGGAGTGTAAAAGAAGTAAAAGACACAGCAGAAAGGGAGGGACAAAAATGTGAAACAAGCACACAAGGAGGAGAGAAGAAATAACACATGAACTCCAATAGAGAGTTAAAAGAGAAAGAAAAAAGTAGCTCCCTGATTGTAAGCAATGGAAGGATATACCACATCCAATCATAAACACTGTAAAAACCTATGCTCCAAAGTAAGGACAAGCACAATAAAAGGAATGAAAGCAATTGAATAAGAAGAAAGGAAATAAGATTAATAAACAAGCCCACGAATAATAAGCCATGGGCAGAACCGAAGCCCATTCTAAGTTTTGGCATTGAACAAAGGTCTTTTGGTAGCAGACAACTAAAGCTGTCTGCTCAAGCGGCCTGATCAGTCTTTTTCTGGAGAAAGGCAAGTGTAGCTGTCCTCTCCAGATTGTGAGAGTCACTTTCAGCCAGTCTTGTTTTTGGGCCAGAAGAGAAGCATGCTGGTAAACGTAGTTAAATTTTCCTTAGCCTTGGTGTGGGTCTTTAAGTCTCCTGAGAGGAGGCCAGTTGACTGTAAGAGACCAGTGTTTGTTCATTGTATGTTATGTTATGTTAGCAGTTTGTGTAAGCGCGACAGCTGCCCCAGCAAAGAGGCGTCCCGGCGCTGAGATCAACAGGTGCAGTACCGATAGAGGTGAAAGAAACTGGGACAGGCAATACTAAAGAGGGGGAAACAAATGGGTATCAGTGTTTGGAATTCATACAGAGCATAATGAGCTTAAAGTTTGCCACTGCAGCCCTTTTGGTAGTCTGTGTATGACTTTCCATGCAGTTATAGCCAATCTCAGCTGGGTAACAGGAACTCAAGAGGTTGAATGCCAACATCAACGTACCTTCCTGCTGCACACGTCTTTCTTGTTTTCACCTGTGCCAGACATTGCCAGGAGGCATGCCACATGTCCCCACATGCCTCCTCTGCCTATGCAGCATCCAAACTTCCTCCAACCCAAACCGGTTTTAGGATTGTTTGTCTGCATTAGTTTTGCACCTGAGGCTAATTTTGTTCAGGCAAATATTTGTTTTTGAGAGTTGCACAGAGCACAATATGAACTGGATTGACTCTTGGAATTGTGGATAGCGAGCACGGATGGACAGAAATCGTGTAAACCACTTGTGGCTCAATGGTTAGAGCGGCAGACCCTGATGCAGAGGTCTGGCCCGGGACCAGGGTTCAATTCCCTGCCTCAGCGGGTCTTGGGCTCAAAATTCCAGGGACCTGATAATTCTTGCCTCAGTGCCTATTCCAATCATGGAGTCCCACTCTGCAACTCTGAGCAATAGCTTGCTTAATCTCCACAACGGCCCCCACAACGCTAAGGAAGCCAGGCCTCCACCTTGGGGGTGCCCAGGAGTAAATGTATTTTGTAAATGTATTTGAGCTTGTAAAGCACACTGCTACCCGTCTATATGTTTCCTGGCGCTGTATAACTCAGGGGAACCCGTCCTGGCTTTCCCTGTGGGATGGTCCCTGCTGGGAGTCCCCAAGGTGGAGCCAGGCATCCCCGGAATTGATGGGGCCGTTGTGGAGATTAGGCAAGCTAATGCCCAGAGTTGCCGAGTGGAACCCCTGGTTAGAGTAAGCACCGAAGCGAGAATTATCGAGTCCGCTGACCCTGGTCCATGACCCTGCCGCGTCGGGAATTGAACCCGGGTCCCGGGCCGACTTCTGCTCTCGGGTCTGCTGCCTCTAACCAGTGAGCCACAGTACTCCACACCAGTGAGCCACACTACTCCACAGTGGACACCTCACAGGGAAAGCCAGGATGGGTTCCACAGCAGTATTCGTACAAGCGCCTTGAGACCCTTGCGGGTGAGTAGTGCGCTATACAAGTATCAATTTACATTTATTTACTAAGGCCAAAATCCACTCTATTGGTGTCTATGGTAGTGCGTGTGCGTGTTTGTGTGTTCATATGCCATGCATTCAGGTATGCCATGCCAACCCTGGCTGGGAAGTAACAGCGCCATGTATAGGACAGTAGGAAACCACTGGTGGTGTACAAGAAAAACAGAAGCATAGGCGGGCGAGTTCTCTTTAGATAGAAGGAGCTAGGTATTTAGGGATGGGGTTTCCATAAAAGACATGAGCTTCACTTCTACTGTGAAGTGTAGGAGTTATAGGCACAGTTATGGATCTCAGCCCCTTCCAACTCAATAAAATGAATGACATGATCGCAAGCTCTCTTCATTTGGGTACACACAGGTCATGTCGATTAACAGAAAACACCACATTAAAACAAAAAATTGTAACCAAGCATTATCCTCAAACGAACAATCACAATTCTTAAGGCGTTCTCATATTAACAGCAAATGGCACACTTCTATCTAGCGGGTCCATCTTCATAAATAAAAATAAAAACGTATTACGCAATTTAACACGGGCCAGAATGAAATCTTGGCCCCTGGTGAGGTGACAGGAGCCCATAAACAAAAGCAGTTTGCCATGCCCTCAGCTCTGGCAGGAGGAGGCCCAGCAAATGCTGTCACTGTGCAGAGAGGCCCATTATTATTCTGTATGTGATCATTAGGCCGGCATACAGAATGATATTGTGACAATAGCAGCCTGTGCCAGGTCGGGGAGGGGCTGCTACAAGCCACTGATCACAGCAGGAGCACGAGCTGGCCCCCCAGTGAAAGTTACATAACTCCCAGGCTGCTTGCAGGGGGGCGGCTTGCTGCAATGTCAGATATTACAGAGATGACAAAAGGCAACCGTGGAAGAATTCCTCACAAAAAACGGACAATAAGCCCAAATTAGGGGCAATCCATGAAATTTATGGATGACTGGTCACCCTAGCAGAAGGACGGTTTCATCAACAGGACCAGAACTCAACAAAGAGAGGCATTTGCCCCTCCTTGCCTCCTACGCCCTCACTCAGGGGGCATGTCACAACTAAAAGGCCTGGCATGCACCAAGCGCATCTGTCAATTCTAAGGAAATAAATCGCTCTCCGGGTGGGCCAATGGGATGGCAATGACTCTGGAGGTCAGTTAACCATGGCAGCCCTCCGGCACCTGCCACCATTCATGCAAAACCCCTACCAGCACGCACAAAGGCGATCCACACTTTCTGAGCCCGGATAATCAAGGGGTAAACCAAAGCACCCAAAATATTCCCCCAAAGGAAGGCTGGGATTTAGAACCCTACGCCGCACTCTTTGTTACAATAATAATTTACAACAAGGGGTGGTGATGGACAGAGTCTCTGAATTAAGCAGAGTACTCTCACCCAGTCAAGAGATCAGGGCTAGATCCAACACCGTTTTTTAGCTCATTGCACCATCCCAGTTTCAGAACCTGGCTGTATGCAAATTAGTCTGTCCCTGGCCCAGTGCATCATGGGAACAGGGCAGACCAGACTACAAAAGCCAATTCTTACACTGGGAAGGAAACAAGCTTCCGGGGACCGATCAAGCCCTGATCCTTGGACTGGGTAAGAGTGGTCTGCTTAATTCAGACACTCTGTTCATCACCACCCCCTTTTCTGTATCGCACTCTTTGTTACAGTATTGTCCTAACACCAATGTCTGCCAAAAAACACCTGCATTACCATAATACGTCTGTGCTGGTTCAATGTAGTTAAATTACATTAACACATATTTCTCCTACATACATACATACACAGAATCTTCAGCTTCAGAAACATGTTTCTAAAACTCCAGTCAAAGTTTTGTCTGTCTGTTTTGTTGCGTTACACCTCTTTACTTCAGGTATATATCTTGTATTCAATAGTTTATCTCTTTAAACTCTCTCTGATGAACCTGTAGAAGTTAGAATCAAGGAAAGTCAAACACGCTTTTTCATCCTTCCGAGATCGATACACCACCAACAACCATGCAATTGGGTTATAGTATCACCTGTTATGTACAGCGCCTAAAAGTGTCAAAAAGTACAATATTAAGCGCTCCGACTTGAAATTTTAGGTCCTTTCGACATGTCTATGATTTTTGTCAGTGTATTTTTCTTTACCTAACTTGCACAAATGACTTTGTTGCACTCGTGAGTTACGAATGTACTTTATAAAAGCAGTAATCAACAAATAGATGTAACAATTACACTGATGTTCTTTCCTACTGTCCTCTAATACCTAGCCCCATGGTCAAGTTCGCCGGCGGAACAGCCGGACTGCAAAGGCAATAATCGAAACCAGCTTCTGAGAGCCAAGTAGCTCACTCTGCAAGCCACCCACAACAAGAAAACGTAAACAAATGTATCTTATTAACAACAGTGCCAAATTCCAACATTGAAACTGATTTTTGAATGGAAAAGAACACAGCACTCACAAGTTGAATCTCTGTTATCCAACAGAGAGTACACCTTAAAATGGAAAGTATGTCTTAAAATGTACTTTATCGGTCTATTCTCGTTTATATTTTCATTACGGTGCAAGTTTATTTCTTTGGCCAGTAACCATATGGAGGAATTACAGATTTCACCGAGATGTGTGAATCTCCCGCATGTTGTGACACATTTCCAAGCTTTACATTCATGCAGGAAAAGTAGGCAAACAGAAATTTGCTGTATTAACGCTTATTTTCAGCGCAAAAATACAGATGAGTATTCTCCGTAACAAAGCAGGGATCTACCAGAGAATGCATCTCCTCCTGCCTGAACAGCGATGCGATGGAGGCGGGTGACACTGAAATAGGCCAGGACTGGCACAAGCTCCTCTCTGTCTGCCTCCCCCATGCACTGCTGCCCACGGCTCGCGCTGACTCCCACGCCAACTGCAGGGTGGGCTGGGGCTGTCCAATAATGTTTAAGCCATAAACAAAAAAAAATTGCAATGCTATAGGTCTCGCATTTAAATGAGAAACCTATGGCATTGAAAACAAACGGCCGCCACTGTCCCGGCTGCTTAAAAATAAAAGTGGGCATGGTGCGCCAAATGTAAGCAAAGCATGTCATCGTACCTGCAGCAGGAGAAGCTCAATAAAGAAAAAAGTATACATACTGTGTAACAACAAAGTAAAGGGGCCAGTAGCCATAGAAGGATACAAATGATGACATGGCTGTACTAAGGAGGAACTAACAAGCTTATTTAGAAATCAGAAGACAGCATTTATGAACAACTAAGACACAAGCCAATGAAAAATATGGGCGGGGAGTGGGCGGGGTTCCTCTCCCGTACTGAACTACAACAGATCATCACCAGAGCACTGCTTGCGCGCTGGCTCATGCACAACCTAAAAAAGTAAATAGAATGTTCACAAAGAATGCTGATTGGATCAATGAGCCGGGTTCTTCTACATGCAGAAATTTTTTTGAAAATATTTTGCTAATTGTGATTAGTTTTTAACACACAGTGCACTTTCTACTGTAAACTTAAAGACAAAGGTGAGTTGTCACAGTTTCGCTCGTACTCGATTCTAGCATTGACCAGCATGTCCTGTGATTCTGGGAGAATCCCTTTACTTCCTCTCGCTTAAACTGAAAATATATGCAAATAAGTAATGTAAATTATGAAAATGAGAGCTCTAAATGGTACGATCCAATCTGCAATGTCCTTCTTCTTTGGCCATTCACAAAATCCCGATCTCCAATCTTGTCTCCTGTCTACCTGTAATTCTCAGTAAAGAATGTAGGGCCATATTATCAAGAAAGGGCAATACATTATCGCCGCTTTTATTTGCAGGAAAGTGCCGCTAAAGCGGCGATAATGGGCTTGATAATATGCCCTTGTGAATTCCCATAGAAGCCCAGGTTCTGGTGTTAACCTGGGCTTCTATGGGAATTCACAAGGGCATATTAACAAGCCCGTTATCGCCGCTTTAGCTGCACTTTTCTGTCGATAAAAGCGGCGATGATTTATCGCCCTTTCTTGATAATATGGCCCGTAATTTTTTAGGCTTGCCTACTATGTAAAAATGATCCCTGAAAAACCCTCTACTTCTATATGGAGCTATTCTTACATTGTATTAAATACCTAACATAAATATGTATGTATCTCACTTGTAATTATCCCTCACCCAAATTTAGTTCAGTGGACACATACGGTTTTCACTCTTAATCACTCAATAAAAATGTAGTGGGTTGAATATACCACGAGCTCAGAGAAAAGACAATTTATATACAGCAGAGTATAAACTCTTAAGAAATGCTATTAAATATCAGTTTAAATCTTAACGTAATCACTCAAAACTCGACTATGTGTGAAGGCATATGAACAGTATGCATGCCTCAAATATGTGCAAGTGTGTGCTGCCTCTGTCATATGCATTTCTCTAATATATGCGCAGTGTATTCAGAAGGTGTTAGAAATGGGAATTTCTGGTTGGCTGAGGCTTGCGCCAAAGCCAGGCAGAAACTACCTGTTAGAAGGGGCGATCTCAGAGGGTCAGGTTGTGCTCACCCAACCACCCCAGGACCCACCTCTCCCACAGATCTTGCTGAGTCTTATCGTGAGGTCCTCACCGGGGAGGACTTCGGGTCTAGGATCGTACACACTGAGCCCACACCACACTTACGAATGGACACCACACCGATGGATTTCAGTAACAAGTTCTTTATAAGCAGCAAAAGGAAAGTAGCACTCTTATGTACAAATGATCGAGGGATCACAAAAGTCTTTTAGGGTTCAGGAAGAGGGAAGCGGGACAGTCTTTAGCCTTTGGGCCAGTACGAAGCGTACCCTACACACAGCTCTCAATCCTCGAGCCGGGGGATACGGAAGATGATGGTCGTACTGGCTGCTTCACTCCCGTCGAGTCGGCTCGGGTCGTGATGGTGGTCTCGATGGTCCAGCCGGACCAGAGTACTCTTCGAGCCGCGACGAGGTCAGCAGGGCTCGCTCCAGAGAAGTTCATGAGGAGCCGCGACAGCGTCAGCAGGGCTCCGATGGTTACGGGTTCAGCTCGAGCCGCGACAGCGTCAGCAGGGCTCCGAGGTCTTAGAGAGGACAAGCCGCGACAGCGTCAGCAGGGCTCCGATGGTTACGAGTTCAGCTCGAGCCGCGACAGCGTCAGCAGGGCTCCGAGGTCTTAGAGAGGACGAGCCGCGACAGCGTCAGCAGGGCTCCGATGGTTACGAGTTCAGCTCGAGCCGCGACAGCGTCAGCAGGGCTCAGGTGGTTCAGTTCCTTGTTGCGAAGAGGGAGCCGCGACAGCGTCAGCAGGGCTCAGCGATGCGAGGTTGAGTTCTTCTCAGGGTCAGCCGCGATCAGATCAGCAGGCTTCAGGTCCAAGATACAACTGCCCGCTAGTTGTCGGGCGGGCCCTGATATAGTCCATTGGCCCTTTGATGTCCGGACCCTCGCAGGCGGAGGTCTCAAGCCCTGGGGGCTGGTCGTTGGCGAGGTCCGGCGGTTGGCTCTTTGATCTCTTTGAAAGATGCATCCGGGGATTCCCAGACGCCCAGCAGGTCTGGAGCCAGCACTCGGGGAGGCCAGAGAGGTGCGATCGAAACTGGCCCATAGGGGGAGGCCAAAGTCTCTCAGGGGAGCCCGGAGGTGCCATCGAAACTCCCGGGCTTATCTCACTCGGGGAGCCCTTTACCCCCCAGCCGGGACTGGCGCGCCTTTGGAGTCTGGGTTTCGCTGGGGCTGGGGTCACGCTAGGCCCAGGGAGACAGGGATCTCCCTGGGCCTAACGACCTTGAGGCGAACTTCAATATACCATTGGGTTCTGAACAGATGATTTTAATTAAGTTTTACTTGAAGGATCCGTCCTGAAGAAGGTGTTTTATAAGAAAAAAAGCCAAAACGCTGCATCGACAATCTTGTGATTCTTGTTTTATGTATTATGCTTTTTTATGAAATGTGTATGTAATTGTGATGTGCAATCACCTATGTTTTTAACAAAATTATGAACGTACATTTGTATTTAATATTCAAATTCAAATTCAAAAGAGACTTTATTTCGGTTTGATTCAACCATAAAAGCACACATTTCATACTTGTATTTAATATGAATAATACAAATTTGTATACATTGTTCACTAAAAACGAATTGATATTAGCCTACTTATTGATATTGATATTGCATACGATTGATATTAAGACTGTACTTAAGGATATTTAAAGTAAGCACGCCCTAGACACATCAGAATAATAAAAAAAAATTCTCCATTCTTTCTCTATCCTTGGTGACACTTTATTAGGCCGTGAGAGATCCCTTGTAGTGTTTCTATTCTTGTTTTCATATAACAGGTATACAGTAATCCTTCAGTTTATTCTTTGGATCTGTACTTCTTCCCCCTGGTCCCAGACAAACCTAAGAGGGGCCTCCCAATCTTTTTAATAACCCCAGGCCAACTGGCCTCTCTGGGGCTGAAACGCCCTGTGTCCCAATGTCAGGGGGGCCTAAACGGAGCAGCTGCCCACTAAGTGCTGGACAGCTGTGGAGCTGATGTGGAGCCTTGCAGGCTCTTGCCAAAAACACTTGTGTCCCCGTGAGCCTCGCTGGGCTCGAGAACAACTGTGGGGCAAGTGGGAGCGGCCCGCTGCCTTCCGGGGCCGCTCTACCACGAAAGGAAAAATGCCCCCTTAGACGTTGGAGTCCCTCTCGGGGGACTCGAGAACAAATGTGGCACTCAAGAGCCTCGGGGGCACTAGAACGAAAATGCCGCCTTGAGCCTCTCAGGGCTCATCAACAAATATGCCCCTTGAGCCTCTCAGGGCTCATCAACAAATGGTGCCGGTTGTTGGAGTCCCTCCCTGGGGGACTCATAATTAAAGTAAGGCCCCACGGGCCTCACGGCTCGCAACACTAAGGCCCTCGCACTGGAGGGGAGGGGCGGGCACCGGCAATGTGCCCCGACGCCCCCCTCTCCTTCGCAGGCACTCACCGGGTCTCGCGGCGGCTGGGGCTAGAGAGCTCCCGCTCCTCAGGGCTCTCCTACGTCGCGGTCTCCTCTCACTCTCCAGGGCTCTCCCTCGCTCTTGGGAGCCCCGGGGGGGATGGCGGCGGTCACTCGGGCAGTGCAGGAACGCGGGGTAGGCTCCAGCTGCTTCCTGCTTCTTCTCTAGCTTGGGGCAGCCAATCACCGCGCAGGTCGCCTTGCGAGCCTCCCGCAGCCTCAACCAATGACAGCGCGGCTCTCCAGGTGACGTCAGCGGCAGCTTCCCCTCGAGCTTGCTCTTGGCTTCTCCTCGGCCCCGGTGCTGCGTCGGTGATCTCGGGGGCCAAGACGAAGGGGGGGCTCCCTCGATCAATTATCAGAAATGCCGGCAATGTCCCTGGCGGGGTGGGCACCTGTCAGGAGGGTAAATTAAAGCAGGAACCCGGCAATATGCGGCGTGGGCAGCCGCCAAAGTAAAAATAAAGTGCTCTGAGTGCTAGGGGCCAATCCAGGGCTCCCAGGCGCTGCAGGGCTTAGGAAAGTAAAAGTAAAGCGCTTCTCATGCGCTAGTGCCCCCAAAGTCCAGCACAAAGTCCTTCAGGGGGTGGGGGGCAAGGCTGGGCCTAGGATCCAGCTCACAGGGCCCTCCAGGCAGGGAGGCAGTCCCCAGTGGCGGTCCTCCTGGCGCCCAGCAGCAGCCCCCCCTCAAGAAGAGGATCCAGGAAGAAAGCATTTTGCAAGGGGACACAGCCCCTTTTTATACAGTAAATCTCTTTGTCTGTGTGCAGGGTGAGGGAAAACCAGTTGCAGCTGGTTTTGGAGCACTGTGATGTGCTCAGCCCCTCTCACTATTCACTAGTCTGGCTAGGGTCATTAGACGCACCACAGGGGTGGAGCCAGCATTGTGTGGGGAAAGCCCAGCCCTATTCAGGTCCCAGGTGCACTCCTCCCTCACATCAGCATGCTAATCTCAGCACTCACCACCGGGGCAGACCCATCCTGACTCCTGGAGCCAGGCTCACCAGCCAGCTCCAGCCAATCACACGCCAGATACAAATTACACAAACATGCCAACTTCTAGAAGTGGCATGTCCACACTAGACACAATCACGCCGCATACATCATTGGGCAGCATTTAATCACACGAGTCCGCACATACCAAACTCGCACCTGCACTCCCCACGCATCAGGAACTAACATGGACACATACATTCCCCATGCATTCCTATGGGAGGGCAGGCCAACCTTACTACACGCACGCACTTTACCCTGGGACACAGTGGTAAAGTGCGCAGAAACCAAAAATCACTATTACCAGGTCACCATTAAAAAGCAAAACGTTTAGGGGTGAACCTGCCAGAAGGGCCAAGTCCAACAGAAGGTCTCTGATACATGCAAAGTGTGCACTGCCTCTGGCCTTTACATAGTATACAGACCTCTCCTATGCACAATATATACACCAGATGTCTGATGTTTGCTTTGGAGGCCTCGACTTAATTTACGCTATTCAGGTCTCAAAGAGTGTATGCATATTTTGTGGATAGCAATTACAAATATCCCTGTAACTTAATGGTCATCCCTGACATCTGTTGTAATCTGCAGGTCCGAAGTTTGAATCCGGGCAACGGGACCTGAAACTTCCATCCTTACAAGGGATTAAGTTGTGTACCCTTAACATCGGTAATAGTGTCACATCTTATTTGGAGCACTCATTAACTTGAAATATACTGTTCAAAACACCAAAGAAAAAAGCAAGATATTATTTATTATTATAATATTACCATTATTATTATTATTATTATTTAATCATTATTACATAGCAGGAATTTGAATATTAGCCCTATATAAGAGGCACACATCCTGGTTATGTATTGGGGGATACCATATTATGACTTTAGCAGATACTTGTACACTGTGCATATATCTGAAACCTCTACACTGTGCATTTGTGAGAGGCTCACACACTATGCATACATTGCTTACATCTGAAGCTTCCATTATAAGAATATGTTCGAGACTTGCACACTGTACATTCATCTGAGACAGGTATATATAGACACATATTCAAATTCAGAAAAAAAGTATTAAAATAATTATAAAATAAAAGTCTCTTCACCAGATAGCAGGAGCACATCTTTATGTCGTGAGTGGCAGGGCTTTCATGTGACTATAATCCACATTACATGCAAGACAGACCTGAATGCATGTTAAGATGATTAAAATGTAAAATTAAAGACTTCATATGTAGAGTGTGTCCTAGAAAAGCAGGCCAGCCTAAAACTGCTGAAAAGCACCAGCAATGGAATGGCACTAGGATGTGAGAGAGGCCCCAGTGTGAAGCCTGAGTAAAGTAAAGTCCACATTTGTAAAGCGCACAATCACCCGCAAGGGTCTCTAGGCGCTGGGGGCCGTCTGGAAGATTAAGCGAGCTATTGCCCAGAGTCACATGGAGCTGGGCTAACCTGCCGCCGGAGCCGGGGATCGAACCGTGGTCCCCAGGTTCCAGCGTCAGTCGCCCTGGCCGCGGCGCCACACCTCTCCCAGTCACTCTCAGTGACGCTGAACTCCACTTTGTGCAGACTGCAGGCAGTGACTGCAATGCAGAGCCCAGCTCAGGCACTGTGGGGCATATTATCAAGGGATTTATCTCCTCTTTTTTGGCTTTAAAAGCCAAGAAAGCGGAGTTAAAATTATCTCCCTATTACCTACCTGTCGCTAACACCAGTTAGCGACAGCTAGTAGGAGATGGCGACCATCTTGGGCCCCGCTTTGCATGTCAGAGAAATGTATCACTAATGACATGCAAAGTGGGCGTGCCAAGATGTTAGCGACTGGAAACAGTCGATAACATCGCTATCTCCTATTACCAACCTTTGGAGATATTCGCGCTAAGCGCGAATATCTCCAAAAGCTAACACCTGCCCTGAGCAGTTCTTAGCCATGTTATCCAATGGGAGGTGGATAACATGGCTAAGAGCATTCGCTCGGTAATGCATGAATATCGCTGACTTTCAGCGATATTCATGCATTTCGGCCGATTTTTAGCGTTTCAGAGATAAACCTTGCTAATAGCAAGGTTTATCTGCGATAAAAATCGTCGCAGCTCGGCGATACATTTTTCTCGCTAACCAAGCAATAGCGATAATTATCGCTTTTGCTTGGTAATATGCCCCTGTATCTTTACTTACAAGCCAAAGCTGCCATGTTTTCAGATTGCCTATGTGTGACATTTCCATGGTTTGGTACACTTAAGAGTGACATTCAAATGTTAAATGTGTGACCGTTTATGTGATACATTCTTACGAGTAAAACAAAGCAAAGAGTGCATGGAAAGAGATAAATGCCAGATATTATACACTTTTGAGCAAAGAGAAGCCCTAAGATATCTTTACTTGTGTAAAACCCTTGAAATGGATGACTATACAGTGCAACTTTTCTTTGATACTCTGTGCAATATAATTTAAAAACAATAACATGCATATTCATAGCAGGGCCGGCCTTAGGCATGTGCAAGCTGTGCACCTGCACAGGGCCACCAAACCCCAGGGGCCACCACGCCAGTGCTTTAATTTAAATATATTTTAAATTGGATGCAGCGGCCTCAGACCGCCTTTGTATAAGTCACACATCACCGCCAAAAAATGAAACTGCCTGGATCCCTGCCTCGGGCGTAGGTCACCGTCACACCGCAATTTACAATTGTTCATGAGCTACCAATGAACGATTGTAAAATATATTAATAGCCCGCCCCGTCCCTCCCAGGCGAATCTTCAAGCGTGTGCCCATATTCAGGCCAATAAGGATTGTTTTTGGCCGCTGGCCCGCCCACCATACTGCGCAGCTGCAGGGAGCTAATCATCAGCCGAAGAGAGAAGCAGGCAGCGTGTTGCGCAGCAGGCCTCCATCGCAGATCAATTAAGGCTGTCCCAGTAAGTAATTACTTTAACTTTTTTGACATGATTCTAATATCATAGGGCGTCCAGTGTTTATGCAATGGGCCGCAAGGACATTAAAAGGATTGTTGAAAAAGCTTAAATAATTATCAGGGAAAAAATGTCTGTGTTTGTGTGCCCTTGATGGGCCTAGCATGTGCGTGGTTATTGGAGCCACATGCTGCGGTGGCTGCAGTTTGAGACGCTCCTGTGCAGTGATGGTATAGGGATGGGCTTCCAGTCAGTGAGGCCGTGTGGACCGGCCCTTGACACCCCAGGGCCTCCCCACAGATGCGCGAGCGGCCTCAGCTGTCAGAGCAGAGGGCAGAGCCTGCCATGCACGCCGAGGACAGGCAGAGAATGTATACAAGGAGAAGCCGATAGTATAAGAGGGGGAAAGAAGGGGAAATGTGCAGGAGAGGCTGCAGAAAGAGACATATACAATGAAAGGGAGTTCGGAAAGAGAGTATGCCGAAGAGAGACAATGCTCAGAACGGAAAGAGAAGTGTGGAGCGGGGGCAATATGAAGAAGAGTGGGGTGTGCCGTTGTAGAGGGTGAGTAGAAGAGCGAACCATGAGTAGGGGTTGACCCTATATACGGGTCATGTGTAGGGGAGGTGGTGGCAAAGGCGGCATTCGTATGGAGATGGGTTGTAGATAAGGAAATGGGCAGGGGTTTGGGAAAGTGGAGTTGTGTAGGGTGTGGGGAAATATGTACGGTGTAGAAAAGTAAAAGAAAGGGTATATAAACTAAGATGTGCAGAGAGTTGTAGAGGGGTAGAGCCAAAGACGTGGGTTACTGAAGAAGAAATGTGCTTGGGACAGAAGGTGACATGAGAGGGAGATGGTGCATAGGCAGACATGTTTAGAGGAGTAGATGTAGGGGTGTGCTGCATGGGAAATGTGCAAAGGACAGTTCACGGAATGGTGTATGTGCATTGTCTTGGGGTGTGGTATAGAGTGAGACATCTATATGCGAAAGGCAGGGGCTCTAGAACAAACTAAATAAAGGGGGATGGGTTTGTGAAGTCATTGGGGTACGGGACTGATAAGGAGGGAGGCTGCAGTGCAGGGAAACGGAGGGCACATGGGTATGAAATGATGAGGTGTAGCAGAGGGCCGCGCTGTGTAAAATGGAAGGTATAGAGGTGATATGGAGGTTGCAGTGTATGGAAAGGTACAGCACTGGGGCATAGGAAGGATAAGGAAAAAAGGAGTACAAGTTGTAGGAAGAATAAGGCAGAGACCGCTAATGTTTAAGAAGGTACAGCAGGATAGGAAGGATAAGGTGCAGTGCAGGGGTGTACTATATACACTGGAAGGTGTAGAGGTAGAAGAACGGTATGGAGGCTGCAGTGTGTGTAAAGGTAGGGCATAGAAGGGTAGGAGCAGCTGCAGGTACTCATCTAACGCCTTTTCTGGACGTTTTATTAAAACACCTTCCTGAGCTCTGGGGGGCTCTGCCCCGCCCGGACCCCCTCTTCCGGGGCCCCCTACCTAGGCTCCCTGCTCAGGGCCACCATAAGCCTAGAGCCGCCCCTGTTCATAGTGGCTTCAGTTACAGGCTGGGACATCCTAGCACTGTACAGTCCCCTTAGGCCTGGACTCAATTCTTGTTCTCTTTGATTACTCAAAATACATCTTGCATTAACCAATTGAGATTGTATAATGTAAAAGAGTGTAATTCCCCTATTCTTTCCTTGTTTTTTTCTGCTGTGAGTCCTAGGCTGCATTGACTGCTCGAGCTGACTGGGCTAAAGCCCATTATGACCTCCGCAAATTGCATCAGATATTTATTTGAAGAGTGGCTTTAGTGCAGGGCATCAGAGCAGCACCATAGATCATGGGATCCTGAGAGCTTGGGTTTACCATTCATCTCAAATTATTTCCTATGATTTATTCTCTCTTTGTGGATGGAACAAGTTAACCTAAACCCATGATATTTTTGTGCGTTTCAGATGTCTGAAATATAAATTAAGAAAACTGTGCCTCACTTTGATGTAAATCAACTTGAAATGTTGCCTACTATAGTTAAGACATGTGCCTGCAGTGGTCAGAGTGAGATAGAGTGCAGAGCCAGAGAGACTTAGTGCATGACTCTCCCAGGCTGCCAGTTCACAAGTGCCTGGTGGGGGAGTGTGGCTGCCCAGCAGAGCGCTTTACTGGTGACGGTCTCATTGGTGCTTGTGCTGCTCTGATGGCATGGCGCTGCAGCAACTCTCAGAGGGGCAAGCTCAGGTCTGCTGCAAGTCCACCTGCATGAGAGTCTTCTATGCCCCCGGATCCACATGAAGCTCTCTGATGATAACTAGGCTGTTATGTTATTTTGGTCAAAGCGCCTTGAGACCTGCCGGTGAGTTGGCGCTATACAAGCACATAGTAACAATAACAATAACAATAACAATAACTAGGACCTGCAAAAGACACACTTGATAGCATCGATTGTGTGTTAATTATTGATTCACCAGGCTGCACTCAAGTTCATCTTGTATCTATTTAATTTTCTGACACATTCACATGCAGACTTTCTATTGCACAGCAAGCTCGCTGCTGAAGCTTCTTATTACAGTACGCCTAGGGGAGGTCGTGTGCCCCGAATAATGCGCGACTAATGCATTTAACACGTTGATGCAGACACTAGCACTAAAATGCGTTAGTCTAACCCCTGATGCGTGGTACTTGGCAGGGCTAAACCTACCGGTACTTTTCTATCTTCAGGGCGCTCCGGCCTGCTACTTCCACTCATGCACAAGTTCCGCAACGTCCTGATCGCTGCTGGCATTGCAAGATCCAGGCGTGAGATAAACATACCTGGTACTTGACCCAAAGATGCACTTTGCATTTGTGCTGCCATTAATCCTGTGCAGGTGGCTAAAACACTGGTGCACAGAACTGAACTGAATGTATGCATCAGTCAGTATTATGCTGATTCCTTTGGCTAATGTTACATGACCATGAATAGACAATACTCAGGAGTTACCCTGCCCATACTATCCAGTCCTTATCAGCCAGTATTATGCAGTCGCAAGAGACAGCATAGCACAACTCCTATTCGCCAGTATTGTGCATCCTCTTCCATCTGGTTCTATTATATATGTACCTAGCATCAGATAGTAATGTACACCATCCTGCATTAGATATTAAGTATTTTACTGCCTTCTGTACAAGCTAGTGTTATGCAGTAACCACCACCCATCAGCCAGCATTACAACTCCCTCCACTAGACAACTGGCTGCGCCAGTACTGCGCAGCCAGCTAGACTGCTGTATTGTACAAATACAACGGTCACAGCCTCCCTCCCATTTACTGTTGTTTTTAATGATCTAGATTGGAAGTGTTGTGCTGGGTGGCCGGGTTCAGACATACTTCTAATATGAGTTAGCTTATAACCAGAAGCACAAGACCAGGCTGTTACCGCGACTGACTTAGTCACGTATTGACGCAGGATTTGTCCAAAATAGATGCATATGTTGCATGTGGTATTGCACCAATTAAAGGCTTTTTCTCTAAACGCCTGTCTTTCTGCACCTTATCACATGTTGGAAGTTAGGCTATGTTGATTTGCAGTAAACCCTACTGCCATCTGGCAGTGTGCACCACGTCCTTTGTGAGACAGATGTATTGAGGGACTTATTTACAAGCTCAATGCTCTGCTGGAACGTCACTTATTTTGACGACCAGTGGCGCACAGGGCTTGCCAATTTCTACAAGGAAACATTAAGCAACCCTCACCCTGCATGACTGTTCACGGCCTCGTAGATATGGTGTGAGGCAAAGCAGCGCAAGTCACGATACGGAGGCGTGCCATGGGCATTATGGTGGGTGTTCCCACGAAACACCCATGGCATTTTACACATTCCCAGTTAGATTTACAGCATGTTGTACACCTGGGAATGTGTCAAAAGCCAACACCTCTCCAAGGGTGGTGTAAGGGTTGTTATTGAGAAGGGAGGTGTCCTTTCCTCCTCAAAAACAAAATGATTTCAACACAGACACCTTATCATCATGGTGCAAGGGTACCTGCATTGGTGCATGTAAGCCATTTGTGTACCAGCACTGTGAAAAAGGACACAAATGTGTGGTATCTCATAGATACAGTGCATTCCTCCCCTTTTCTTTTGATGGAGTGCAGCACAGCAGCAAGGCTTGCGGAACTGCCCTACACCAAAAAGAAGCAAATGAGGCCCTGAATGTTTAAATATGGATCTGCAGCACCAGATTGTTCCATTGTGCTGCACACAAAAAAAGAGGAAATATTTTTTGTGCTGGAAGGTGTTAGGCCTAGTTTCCATAGGAAAACCTTTTTTTGTTTTGCCAATAACTTTGGCACCGTTTGAAGAATTTTTACAAAATGTTCAAATTTGGTATGCCCCTCACTCCTGCCTTGAAAGTTTCAGGGTATTCTGTCAAGCAGAGGCTGAGAAAAAGGGGGAGGGTCCCAAAACGCATTTTCTACATGTTATTTCCCATAGAGATTTTGAACACGACTACAGCCTGAACCACTGGAAGGAATTACACCGAATTTGGCAGAAAGTTGGCTCTTGGTCCAGAAACAGGCCCTTTTGTGATTTGGTGTAAATGCATTTAGTAGTTTTGTAGATAGTAACATAAATGCAAATGTGTATATTTAGGGGCCAAGGCAGGGCTCTGATTGACTGGCTGCATCTTCACAGAAAAGTTGTGGTAGCCATTCAATATCTTGGGGAATGGTCCCTGTGGCTGAAAATGCTATTTGAAGGGGTCAGGTGAGAGCTTCCCTGAGCCCTTGTGTATGTTAGAAATGAGGGGCAAGCAGGTATATTGGGTTGAGAATACCAAAAAGAGTCAGATCTCACTTGTGAGATCCGGGGACCCCTAATGGGGCTCAGCACCCACGACCCAACCCCCAGAACTCCTCAATGGATCCACAAAGCTAGCGTGACCCAAATAAATAACTAAACAAATGTAACTACTTTTACATCCACTCTTACACTCAGAGACAATCTCACACCCGCTGACATACTGTCATGCCCACACTTACGCCCACACAGGCACTCTCATTTCACTCACATACCCATGTAGGCACTCTCATGCCCACACTTACACCCAAACATACAGTCTCACACCCTCTGAAATACACATTCAGATACTCTAACACCTACACGTACACCTATACAGACACTCTCATATCCACTCACACACGCATGTAGAGTCTGTCATACCCACTCACTTACCTATATAGATACTCTCTTACACAATCACACACCCATGTAGAACACACCCATGCAGAGTCTGTCATACTGACTCGTATACCTATATAGATACTCTTGCACACAGTCACACACCCATGCAGACCTTCTCACACAAATTCACACAGATGCACTCAGAAATGCAAAAAGGGTTGTTTTCTTTTAAAATCGTGCTTTTGCTTTGCAGATCTGTGATGGATCCGCAGAGTTGAGAAAATGTAATTAAAAAAAGATTTACAAAGAAATAGAACAAGTATGTGGGAAATAGGGTGGCTCTGATAAAAGTATTTGTGTTTATTGTGTATATGTAATCACTAAACTTAAAACGGATGTAGTCTTTCAGGTTGCCCAGGAACACCCTGTTGCCTTTCTCTATGAAATGAACTCCATCAGGTCTGTAAATCCTGCCCATTTCAAAATATAAGTTATTATTGTAGATAGAGCCCATGTTTTGGTCTCTGAAATGCAGAAACATTTTATTCACATGTTTTCTGGCATTGTCTATCTGTGGACAGAATTCAGATAACCACTTCCAACATCTGCCTCTGGATATGTTGGAAAACAGCGAGGCAGTGTGAGGTAAAAGTGGCATTACTTTTCCACAGGTATCCTTCATTAGGATTTCCAATACTACCCCAGTAAGAGTGACCAGTTCATTGCCGCCACAGTGCATAATCATAAGTAAGTTTGGGCTGAAAATCCGTTCCGTTCGCGGAATTTGCGGATTTTTGGCAAATTCGCGGTCCGCGCGAATTTGCCCAAAAATCCGCAATTCGCAAGCTGGCGGATTTTTTTGCTTGGTCGCGCTCGAAAAATACAATATCGCGCGCGTGGCGTTGACTTACCATGATTCTGAGTTCGAAGAGTTGTTTTCCTCCCTGTTTGCGTGTGCTGCACCATTTTGGATCTTGCTGCGTGATCGCGCGAGAGTTTTTCGACCGCGAGTACGTCATCGCGGCCCGCCATCTTGCGTCATAAGGGCCCGCGATCACGCATCGCGGGAGTAAACAATTGCGAACACGTAGATACGGCGGGCACCTGACTTCCGGCGGGAGATTTGAACAGCTCACGTTCCCGAACTTGCAAAAATTGCAATTCTGCACAAGAAATCCACCGCAGGCAGCATAAACCTTCTGAAAATGATGATTTTGATCAGAATAACTCCTCAGATTGACATTTGGCTGCACTTTTTTTGTGCAAGGAGTCCATTTTTGCGGGGTGGGAGGAAGGAAGTGGCCCAGAAGCTCCAACTTCCTGCTCCTGTCTAGCAGGCTCCTCACAGTGCTTTGTCCATGTCCTGGTCACTTTTCGTTTGGATCTGGAGCTGGAAGGATTACTTTTTGTGGCTGCTGCTGGATATTTGGATGTGAGGACTTTTTGGACTTTGGATCATTTTTGGATTTGAGATTTTACAAGTAAGTTGGTGTTGTTTGTTTGGGGCATTGCAGTTGCTGCAACTACAATTTTAAAACTTTTTCACAACTTTAAAAAAAATATATTGTGGGTAGCCACAGTATCCAGTAGGCCCAGGGTTAGTCATGGGTGCATGATACAACTGTTTCTGTGAGTTTTGTTGAACTTAAATCTCATTTATGTCATGGAATTTTAGCTCACTTTTATATGTGGAATTTTATTTTTTAATTTTAGGGTGCCTGTAAAGCCACACTAACCAGTAGTCCCAGGGGTAGTGAGTGGTGCATGGACCAAGTCTTTCTGTGGGGTGTCTTGAATTTAAACATCATTGAGGGCATGGATTGCATTGGATTGTGGTGATTTTTGTGTGTTTTTTTACTTTTTGGGTTGTTGTTGGGGCCTGGGCATGTGGGTAGGGGCCATTTTGAGGCCAGGTCCATGCAGGGCCTGGCCATGTGGATGGGGTTCAAGGGACCATTTTGAAGCCAGACAGTGTGCTCAGGCCTGCACCCAGTTTGCCTTGCCTTCATCCATTATGCCCAGGGGTACTCAGTGGTGCATGGACCAAGTCTTTCTGTGGGGTGTCTTGAATTTAAACATCATTGAGGGCATGGATGGCATTGGATTGTGGTGATTTTTGTGTGTTTTTTTACTTTTTGGGGTGTTGTTGGGGTCTGGCCATGTGGGTGGGGGCCATTTTGAGGCCAGGTCCATGCAGGGCCTGGCCATGTGGATGGGGTTCAAGGGACCATTTTGAAGCCAGACAGTGTGCTCAGGCCTGCACCCCGTTTGCCTTGCCTTCATCCATTATGCCCAGGGGTACTCAGTGGTGCATGGACCAAGTCTTTCTGTGGGGTGTCTTGAATTTAAACATCATTGAGGGCATGGATGGCATTGGATTGTGGTGATTTTTGTGTGTTTTTTTACTTTTTGGGGTGTTGTTGGGGTCTGGCCATGTGGGTGGGGGCCATTTTGAGGCCTGGTCCAGGCAGGGCCTGGCCATGTGGCTGGGGTTCGAGGGGCCATTTTGAAGCCAGGCAGTGTGCTTTGTGCCATAGGCCTGCACCCAGTTTGCCCTGCTTTCATCCATTATGCCCAGGGGTACTCAGTGGTGCATGGGCAAAGTCTTTCTGTGGGGTGTCTTGAATTTAAACATCATTGAGGGCATGGATGGCATTGGATTGTGGTGATTGTTGTGTGTTTTTCGACTTTTGGGGTGGTGTTTAACTGATGTTCCTCTGGCTTCCTTTGCTTTTAGGTGGACAAGAGAACCACCAGTGCCAGAGAAGAAGTCCTGCAGCGGTGTGTGCCGCACAACGTCACGTGACGTCACGTGTGGCCACAGACAACTCTGCAACTCGTGCAACTGCGGCCTGCTGTTCTGACATCTGAAGAAGATGGGCCCAAAGAAAGGTGGCCGTAGCTCCTCTACCAAGAAAGTTGCCAGTGCCACTGCCAGTAAGAAGGAGCAGAAGAAGCAAGTAGCGCCACTTACCAAGGAGACTGGTGTGCCCACAGACACTTTTTTCGGGCAAAAAAAAACAACGCCTGCAGCAGTGGGGTCTGCCGGGTGCCAAGCTGGGAGCAGCACCTCCGCTTCATTGGGCTCAGTGCCATTTTGCAAGGTTAGGTCCAAGGCCATGAGTGCTGAAGAGGCAGCCACTTTCATTGGTCAATCACTATCGACCAGTGATGTTGGCTCATCACAAGAAAGTAGCATCCAATCAACGCAGGGTGTAACTCATCTGACGAGTGTTCAGCAACCACAGCCGCAACGACAACCACAGGTGCAACCAGTACAAGCGCAAGTACATGCGCAAGTAGAGGCGCAAGTAGAGGCGCAAGGAGAGGTGCAAGGAGAGGCGTAAGGAGAGGGGCAAGGAGAGGCGCATGGGAGGCGCAACTAGAGGTGCATGGAGAGGTGCAACTAGAGGCGCATGGAGCAGCACAACTGCCCACAATGCTTGTTTCTCCAGAAGTAGGGGCACATCAGGAAATCGAGATTCAAGCGGAGGTATCATCCGAGGAAGCCACTCCTCCTGATGATGATCCATTGTCTTCCAGATCCCCAGCAAGAAAAAAGTCAAGGAGGGCTACTACAAGTTCTTCTTCAAGCCCCCTTCCTTCTGATGATCTTGATGTTGATTGGAACCCACCAATGCAGTCTGAGAGTGAGGCACGTCATGAGCCGACAAAGGTAGCTAAGCCTAAAAGGAAGGTTCCCGCAAGGCTTCCACTTAAGGGTGATGACGACGAACAAGAAGTGGTGTATTCTGCTGCTGATGAACAGTCTGACGACGATCCAGTCATCACAGTCGTCACTCCAGCCCCAGCGTGCATGCAGCAGACAGACATTTTGACCTTATCCCGAATTGCTGCAGAGCGGGATGTGGGCGGCGTGGCACTAGTACCACCACCAACGCAGTTAACTACAACACCAACACAAACTAAAGCTCCCATATTTTCTGGTCAGACTCAGAAGCGCCGGCAGGGACCTCCATCCAGCTCGACCTCCATTACCTCAAGTAGTGGTGCTGTAAGTGCACAACAGAGTCAAATTCAGCCACGGCCATCCTCCACTTCATCTGGCATTGAAACTGAAAGTAGCACCTCCACCACCAGCAGACATCTCCAGTCACCCAGCTTGGTACCAACTATGGTACCGGAGGCAAGAGAGGTCATCTCCAAAAACACCACACTATCCAGTGGGAGGCGCACCTAATGAAGATCCGGGAAGCCAAAAGTAGAACAGATCCAAATGTATCCATTCACATTGCATCTGATGATGACCAGGGGCTGATCGTGCAGGGGGGAAGTCAAGAACCGACCAACATTTGTTCTGGTACACCCAGTACCCCTGGCAGCAGCACTGCTGTGGTAGCCCTCTACCCCTGCAACATGTATGAGGCACACTAAGAGTCTGGGAGAGACACCAATGCAAAAAAGTACTTCAATGAGCCTAACTGGGTTGAAGAAGTCTGCATCATCAGCATCACGTAAAATGGTCCAGACCACCATTAGAAGCATGTTTTGGTCGAAGGCGCCATTTGAACGCAACCACCCAACGGCACGTCTGTATAACGCAAATCTGGCTAAAATGTTAGCTCTGGACCTTCTCCCTTTTTCTTTCATGGAAGGGGTGGGTTTTCTAGAATTTGTGGAAACAGTCTGCCCTAAATGGAAGGTTCCTTGCCGGTCCTATTTTGCCAGAGTTGCGGTTCCAGCACTACATCAAGATGTGCTGGAGGTAATTGGGGCAGCTTCGCAGAAGAGTGCTGTTCACACTATCCACCTGACAACAGACCTGTGGACCAGTTGCCAAGCCCTTGATTACATGTGCATCACTGCACACTGGGTCTCTTTTGCAGGGGTTACAGACATGTTACGTGCAGGTGTTGACACGGACACAGTTTTCCAAGCTACTCGGAGACATGCAACAGTAGCCATGTTTGCCATGGAGAAATCTCATACTGCACTAAACATTTTGGATGAGTTTCAGAATAAGGTCTATGAATGGCTGCATCCAAGAAAGCGCATGATTGGTTATGTTTCCACGGATAATGGCAGTGATATAGTTAAGGCCATGCATGAGGGTGACTATTTCAGAGTGCCGTGTTTGGCGCACAGTATTAACATTGTTGTGCAAGATTTCTTGAAAAAAGAAAACACAGTCAGCAAGTTACTGACCACCTGCCGAAGAATCTGCACACATTTCAGTCATTCTTTTAAGGCCCAGAAGAAGCTGAGGAGCATGCAACGTGAACGTAGACTGCCAGTCAACGGACTCATCCAGGAGGTGGTAACACATTGGAACTCAAATTCTACATGCTTGAGCGTCTGTCTGAGCAGTGGATGGTAATCAATGAGTATGTCTTTGAACTGGGTTATACTATGAAAGACATGAGGCTAGAGTTGGGGGAATGGAAGCTAGTTAAAAGCCTGACAGACATGCTTCGTCCTTTTGAGGTCTTCACGCATGAAGTCAGTAGGGAGGACTGTACTTTGGGCAAAGCTATCCCATTGTTGCGCGTGCTAGAGCACCAACTGAAGGCGGTGTCTTCAACGTTCCGAGATGATGCTGAAAAGCAAGACGCATATCAGTTGGCCGAGACCTTATTAAGCCCCCTAGTTAACAATGAAAGGCTTAAAAAAATACATACAGAACAACATTACATTTGTGCCACTATTCTGGATCCACGGTACAAAAAGGCAGTGGCCAGCAAAGCATTCATTCCTTTTGATGAAGCAGATGTTACAAAGTACAAACTTTGGCTAGCTCTGTCAGCCACTCGGTTCGAAAAAGAGCGGCAGAAAATTTAAGGAACCGGCAGAAATACTACTGAATCAGCAGGCCATCAGGCGTCAAGATCCACTTCTGAATCTGTGGCCGAAGGCAGTCACTTTCCCTCACAGCCATTAACGACACCAGCAACCGTATCATCATTCTCCTCACCTGCACCAGGCCCAGCCATAATATGGTCGGAAAGGAGAACAAGGGAAACCCTACTCACAACGGAACCAGGGCAATGCGTTCATCCAGAAAAACAATGGTTCCTGTGGCATATTCCTTTTCTGCTACTTAAAGAATATATCAGGCTCAATAGCAATTCAATCATTAGAGGGAGGGTGGCAAGAAAAAGAGAGACACACATCTGTTTTGGGGGTCAATGCCGTCGCTGCGCAGAGTATCCAGAGATTATCTGTGCGTATTCGTGGTCCAGCTCAATCGCTGCCTCCGATCGTTTGTATGATACAAGATTTGTGTCCGCCAAAATCTAAATAGGACACGTTACCAGCTGTCATACACAGTGTGCCCGGCTGGGTTCACTGTAAGTAAATTTATTTTACTTCTTCACGCATGGGCTATATATACCCCTTTGCAAGACGTCCCTCACTGCCCAGTCCTGACGAGACCCCCATTCTAAGGGTCGAAACGCAGTCGACGCACTAAGAAACGAACCAGACTAACACAGTTCCTATAATTGTATAGCAGCTGTACAACTATTGGTTGAAATAATCACTCTGAGTCTAGTTTCCTCTTTTGTAAATAGTCACAGCTGAAACCTGTATAGTTCACTCAATTGTACACGCTTTTGTTTCGCTCACAATATCACTTGGGACACATTGCACTTTGTATAGTATATGTATGTCGCAGTCAAATTACAAGTATTATTCGTTTTCATTTTGAAATACAAGAAAAAAATTTGAACCAGTACAGTTGTGTGTCTCTCTTTTTCTTGCCACCCTCCCTCTAATGATTGAATTGCTATTGAGCCTGATATATTCATTAAGTAGCAGAAAAGTAATATGCCACAGGAACCATTGTTTTTCTGGATAAAATAATATTGTCGGAAGCGGATTGGCTAACTCATCAAGGGTTTGGTCGTTCCAGGGATGCAAAGGCCACATGTGGTACACAACGTGGAGCACCCCTGGAGAACTTTGAGTGGATGGTGCAGGCCTATCTGGATGACACAACAGAGGTATTTGTTAATCAGAACCCATTGCTGTATTGGTTTAGGAAAAGGCCTCCATGGCCACTGGTCACCAACCTGGTTCTAAATAATTTGTCTTGCCCACTCCCAAGCGTGTCTTCTGAACTTGTTTTCAGTGCTGCTGGTGCCATTGTAACTTCAAAAAGGACCCGCCTCTCGCCCAAAAATATGGAGAGGTTAACAATGATCAAGATGAATCAGCACTTCATACCACCAGATTACAAAATACGTGAATGCACGCAGGAAGAAGAGGAGGACACCGACTTAGGTGATGGAAGTTCTTCTCTGTTAGCTGACCTACTCCCTTCTCAATTCACAGAGTTTGAAGACGAGCTCTACTTCCCTGACACCGAGGCCTGAAAATGACTTCCTTTTTTTTCCGTCCTTATTCACTTTTATTTCTGTGGTTTTTTTTATTTTGCAACTTTTACCACAACAAAACTCTAATCACCTAATCACAACAAGTCCATCAGCAGCACTGTCTTCATCTTATTTCCTTATTGATTTGAAGGTGCCGCAGTCTGTATTCCTGAGGTTCACAAGTTTACAACTCAGTCATGCTCCTCTATCCTCCTCCTCCAGACTCCCCCTATCCATTTCCCTCAAAGCGGATGGCGGGATTACACAGAATCAAGAAACTTTGTCTTCGTAGACGAGTCCCCTCAAGAGGGACTGGAATTACTACTGACTACATGCTGATTGCTGACAGTTACTTCTGAAATTGACAGGAGAGGCTGCCCTGTGGGCCTTCGCTTTCAGAACAAGATGCGGACAAAAAGTGGAACAGGTAATGAATAATGAGAAGATGGCATGCAATGGACAGCAATGGCTGTCTGGCTCTGATGAAAGCAATTGCTGTTTGTTTGTTATGCATGAAATGAATCATATGTCTTCTGTTATTATTTAATCTTTTACACACTAAATGTAACTCAAGTCTACTCTGATTTTTTTTACCTTGTTTAACTCAAATTGCACTTCAACTGCAGGGGCCACTACGTTGCATTTTCCAATATGCAAAATGTCCTTGGACTCACTGTTTGCCAATATACCATGATGATTGATGATGAGTGTTGATGATCAAAGTTAAATAATATATCTTTTTTCTTACAGTCACTCACTGGGATGGATGGATCATTATCGTCGGTTTACGGAAGATCTATGGCCAATTCGTGAGTGGCAAACAGGTAAACCAGTCAACAAAAACTACTACAGCAGAACTACATGCCTGTCTAGTCATGGTATGGAGTGGTCGTGCCAGTGTAGTGTTGTTATGCCAGGCAGAGTCCAGACAGTAGTTCATGTAAAATTGGGGCTATGTGGCTTGCTGCATACAATTATATATGCTTTGTCTGTCTGTGTCAAAGAGCCTAGGTATGCTACATGAGGTTGCTTCACTCAGTGGTGCCTGCCTTGACCGTCTGCATGGCCCTGGCCTGCTGTGTGCTAAGCATGGACCAAAAATTCTGTTCCGCTCGCAAAATTTGAGCATTTTTGGCAATTTCGCGATCAGCGAATCTCGCCAAATTGCCGAAAATTCACAAATTGGCGAGCGGGCGGACTTTTTTTTTTTAGGACAACTCAGTGTAGGGTTGAGGGCTATGTTTGAGGGAAATTGGGTGTTTTTTAGGGTTTAGGGCTGTTTTGGGGGTTCAGTGCGGTTTACTAGGGTTTTTGGGTTGAATTTGGTAGGGTTCCCGGAGTCTAGGGCTCAGGGCCTGATGCAGGCTCGTTCATAATGATGTTGGCGAGGTTTTAGGGGGGGTTTGGCATTTTTTGGTCCAGAATTGGCCAAATTGTGGCCTTTTTTAGTGTTTTGCGGGCGCGTGTGTTTGGGTGAAAAGTCGTACACCTTCCATTGAATCTATTTTGTTCTGCCTTGCTGAGATTCTTGGGAATCCCCTGAACAAGTGTCTTGGTAAGTTTAAAGAGGATTGAAGTAGTGGAAGTGCTGAAAACAGCAATTTATTGACAAGGCGCGATTTGCCATGTTATCCAATGGGCGGTTTCGGGGCGCAAGGAGAAAGTGTGTTTGGGGTGTTCCAGTTGAGCTAGGGGAACGGGGCTTCTGTGAGTGGTAGGGAGGGGTAATTGGTGGTTGTGCAGGAAATTTGGGAGGAATTGATTGATGGGAAGGGTGTGTTTAGGCAAAGTCGAGAAAGGGAAACTGCTGCCATAGGCGCCCATGTTAATTTTCGATTATTGCGTGTTTTCAGGGTGCGATTGGAGTGTGTTGTAGGTGGGTCTCAGTGGATTTGCTTAGCTGGGATGAGAGTTGGGAATGTCTAGTTTTGATTGCAAGTTGTTTGAAGAAAATCCATGGTAGAAAAGGGGTGTTTTGGGCCTAGTTTCAGAGTGCGTTTTGGCACGATTTTAAGGCCTGTGCGAGGTCGCGGTAATGCACGTTTTTGGGAGGGTAATGTGGGGTGTTCTAGATTTTTGGGAGTGGGTTTAGGGGTCTGGGAGCACTGCTAAGAAGGTCTAATTTTGTGTGAAAATTGCAGTTTGGTCCTAGGTTGAGGGGAAAGGGGAATTTGGCCCTGTTTCTGAGGTGCAATTTTGCCATTGGCTTACATTGGCGGCCTACAAGGTTACAGTATGGCATGTTTTGGGGGGCTATTTGGGGGTGTTCTAGATTTTTGGGGGTGGGTTTAAGGGTCTGGGAGCACTGCTGGGAAGGTCTAATTTTGTGTGAAAATAGAAGTTTGGTCCTAGGTTGAGGGGAAAGGGGAATGTGGCCCTGTTTCTGAGGTGCAATTGTGCCATTGGCTTACATTGGCGGCCTACAAGGTCGCAGTATTGCATGTTTTTGGGGGGCTATTTGGGGGTGTTCTAGATTTTGGGGGTGGGTTTAGGGGTCTGGGAGCACTTCTGGGAAGGTCTAATGTTGTGTGAAAATAGCAGTTTGGTCCTAGGTTGAGGGGATTTTTTTCCCCATACTTATCTTCAGCATTGCATAGGCTACACATTTACTGTTCCTTCTAATACTCTTCTCAGGCCACTCAATGTCTCATTTTTTTACTTTGTTTTTCATATGCTGCTACTGCTAGTGTGGTACCACTCCTACTACCACCACAACAATGGAATTTCTGTCCTGGATGGATTTCATGGGCAACCGTAATCGCCATTTGCCATGCAGCCAGCGCTGTGTCTAGCTCTATTCTCAAACACGAATCACAGGTAAGATAAGCATTTTGGGGAGGTAGAATAATGGGCTAGGACTCGGAGGAGAGAGTGACAATAGTACTAGTAAAGTACTAGCAGGCCAATTGAATTCACTAACTCTGTTAGTGGCAATTTTGACATTTTTGGGACGTTTTAGATAACTCATGCTGGTAAGTTTGAGGAAACCAAATGTGCAGTAACCCCCACCCACCACCCCACAAAATAATATGAACGCGTGCACTATGTTTAAGTATGTAAAATAAATAATTATATATTATTTACCCTAACAAAAATAAACTAGTCCCAAGGACCCAACCACCCCCTCCCTACCTCAAACAATTGTCCATTTCAAATGTAAAAAATAGAATTAGGAAACAGTTTAAAATGAATAGGAGCTGTAAAAGTATAATTATATTAACAACAGAACAACTTACTGGGGCCAGCAGAAGAGCCTGCAGAGGACCATTCCTGCCCACTTTGTTCCGCCAGAGTCTCGGGTGTAGTCTTCTTGCCCCTGGGAGGTGCTGATGATCATAAAAAACACAAACATGGATGATTGTTTTTTTGAAATATTTGATTTCTTTGACCACAATCTAAAATTATCTCGGGGAAACAAATGACCAACAATTGGACTACATGTATTGACCTATCTGATCTGGTCAACTAGGAGGATACTAGTACCGTATTGCTGGATTCGCAGACCATCTACTTGGAAAGTTATGTAAATCACTAACTAAACCAACAACAAAAAGGTTCTACTACGACTGCCAGCACTCAGCAGCACGCGACGTGACAGACACAGTCCATCATCATGTTTGCAGACCACTAGAAAAGTCCTACTACTAATAACAAGTCATATTATACTCAACCTATCAATCCACCACTATCTCTTCTACTTAGTGGCAGCAAGAGTACAAAGGAAGGACTAGACTTGAGTCTCTAGACTCTCTAGCATTACGCAGTTCTGTAAAGTACGACACTCATACATATTCAGGCCAAATGAGCACAAAGTTGCAAACAAGTAAGCATAGTAGCAACGCCACTGAGCAGGCGAGCACCTGCAATCATAGAAGCTATTTAAACATTAATTTACCTGCAATGTAATGGAATCAGCAGCATTCTTGCTCTTCGGGAAAAACATATATTAGCAATATAACACAGAGCAGAAGAAAACAAATTAGTTATTAAATAGCTACTCACCAAGGCCAGGAATCTCCACGCCTAGCAGGTGGAGCAGGTCCTGCTCCCGGTCAAGGATGTCTGCCCACCGGTGCGTCACTTGGTCATAGGTGCGCCGGACCCCCGACTCCCTACGCATGGCCCGGCACACCATATCCCAAAGCTGGCGACGCTCCCGGAGGCCATACCCTGCACTGGGCCTACCCCCTGCTGCCAAGGTCTTCGGGAGGTGGAGCTGAACATAAAATATAAGTGCAGCCACCTCCACCATGCTGAAAATCTCCCTGGCCACTACATCCTCCCCCTTTAATCGCCCGCAAGGGAGCCGGCTATGGGGTTTGGGACCCTTCCCCTTGCTCTTCCCGGCTCCCTTTGCCATGGTCCTGGACAGGAAAGGTAAAACAAAAATAGGAAAGAATAGGGAAAAAGTAAATAAAAGAAAAGAGTTGAAAAAAGTAGTTTAAAGTAACCAAAAGTAGAAAAAAAAAATATAGATGTAGAAAAAGAGAGGGATAGATAATGAGTAAAAAAGATCCCAAAAAAATTCAAAGAAACAAAGGATTACAAAGATTAGGGGAGGATGGAAAAAGCATGCCCAGAACCATAGCAATGAATGAAAAACAAGATGGCCGCGCCCATTGATGACCGCGTGGGTAAGTTTGCGCGATATTTCCCCCGCGAGCATGCAAAAATGCACGCGACCATGCATTCGCGCCCCGCGCACAACGCGAGCCTGCAACTAGCGCCCGGAAACGGAAATACGCAACGGGAACAAGAGAGGCCGCGCCCATGTACGACCGCATAGGTAACTTCGCGGTCAGTGCGCTGCAGGAGGCCCGCGAACACGAAAAGCGCCCCGCGAACACGCAAAAAAAATCCGCAAATTTACACAAATTCGCGGATTATGCAGACCGCGAATTCGCGCATTTAGCCCATACTTAATCATAAGGTCTGAATGTTGGCAATCCATAATGTTTTCAACTATTGGAAGCAACTGATGCCACTTTTGTGTCTCTGACCAACGCAAGAAAAAGCAAATTCGGCAAACCCAGGTACCTGCCAATATTACTCTTTCTAGTAGACTCTCCAGCCCAAAACAAATAGCTATGGCCCACAATCCACACTTTCACCATTTTCAAAGAAGCAGTAGCACACAGGAGAAGGCTGCTAATGAATGACACAGATTTGAAAAAGAAGCCTAGCCACTAAAATGTAAAAGAAGACATTTTTGTTGGCAGGCATAAATATGATAGTAGTTAAAGCTAGGTTGTATTATTGAGATAAACGTATGCATATGTGTGATTAGCTTTTCTGATATTAACAAAAGGTAATGGAGTATGGGATATGGCTCTATCTCCAAACACTCATCCACACCTGCTACAGTTGGTTTAGGGGTTAGTATGTTGGTCTAGAAACTGTTGTGAACTTGTGACCTACTGCTAGCAGAGAATGTTTAAAAAAATGGTCACCATAGCAACCGAGCTTCAGGAGTATGTGAAAGGGTCAGAAAAAGCCTTCAACGTGGTAAAATATCAGCTGTAAATGTTTCAGCTTATTGATTCAGATAGACCCCATTTCCTACTTTTATCTAAAACATAGCTCCCCACCGAAACTGTCCCTGATGTTAGCAGCAATACCTGACAATTATTACATTCTTCAGGCTAACAGACCTCTGAGAAAAGCCGGAGGTGGGGTGGCTTCTATCATCCATCAGAATCCCCAGTTTACTACTTTAGGGATTGCAGGTATCACTTCTGCGGACAGTCTTATACTTAAATTTGAATCTCCACAATCCTCGTTCATCTGCGCTTTATTTTATAGACCCCTTTATCAAATGCCAACTTTTCCTCAACTATTAGGCAATATGATCTCCCATCTAGCTATAAATCATGCCAGACTCCTAATAATTGGAGATTTCAATTACTGGGCAAATGACGCAAGACAGAGTGTAAACTCCACGGAATTCAGCAATCTCCTAACTGGAATTGTTGGACTTGGCCCTTCTGGCAGGTTCACCCCTAAACATTTTGCTTTTAATTGTGACCTGGTGTTAGTGGTTTTTGGCTTCTGCCACTTTACCACTGTGTCCCAGTGTAAAGTGCGTGCGTGTGGTAAGGTTGGCCTGCCCTCCCATAGGAATGCATGGGGAATGTATGTGTCCCTGGTCGTTCCTGATGCGGGCGGAGTGCAGGGGCGAGTTTGGTATGTGCGGACTCGTGTGATTGAATGCTGCGCGATGATGTGTGCGACGTTAATGTGTCTAGTGTGGAAGTGCCACTTCTAGAAGTTGGCATGTCTGTGTAATAAAGGTGAATTCCCTGTCTGGTTTGTGATTGGCTGGAGCTGGCTGGTGAGCCTGGCTCCAAGAGTCAGGATGGGTCTGCCCCGGTGGTGAATAGGGAGATTGACAGGCCACTTTGGCCTCTCAGGGGCTGAAACGCCCTGTGTCCAGCAACGTCAGGGCAGGCTGCGCAGGCAGCAAGAGAAGATTGCGCAAGGACTAAACGAATCAGCTGCCCACTAAGTGCTGGGCAGCTGTAGCAGGGAGCCCGGGCACCAGCGTGCCTCCTGGCTCTCTTCGGGGCTTTGAAATGAACAGTAGGGGCTAAAACCAACGTGGGAGCCTCGTGGGCTCTGAAAACAGATGTGGTCCCCTTGGAGCCTCGTGGGCTCTACGAAAATGCTGCCACCTGGGGGAGCGGCCCGCTGCCAACCGGGGCCGCTCTACCCTCAGAAATGCCCCCAAACTGGTGGAGCCTCTCGGGCTCTAAAACAGAATTGTCCCCAGATGTCGGATTAACGTGGTAGTGGCCCGCTGCCTCCCGGGGCCGCTCTGCAAAAAAAAGAAATGCCCCCGATGTTGGAGTCCCCCCTCTGTGGACTCGGAAACAAAAATTCCCCCTTTGTTGGAGCCTCAGGGCTCAGAATGCCTCTATGCCACCAGGTCACAATTAAAAGCAAAAAGTTTAGGGGTGAACCTGCCAGAAGGGCCAAGTCCAACACAACCCCCTTCCAGCCAAAATGCAGGGTAGACCAATCATGTGTTGTGCCCTTGTGTGGGGTATATGTTTGTGCCTCATGTGATCTTTTGCGCAAATGTGATACTTTCCTAATGTGATTTATGCAAATGCCTTATTGCCTACACCTCTAAATGTATGTTTAGGCTTAGGAGGTTGTTATTCCTAATATAGGTCCTACTAGTGAGTTCATGGTTCCCTGCGTGATATATGCCTAAGGTGGTTAGGGTTGCGTGGTGTGTACTTACCTTTCTAACCAGTGATTACTGGTTGTGTGCTACATTTGCTTTTTGGTGCTACAGTTATTATATGCCCTATTGGCTAAGCGTTATTCCTACACGTATTCTATGTTCTAAAAGTGCTATTTCTACTAAGTGCTTATTCCTGACAGTGGTCCATGTGGCCCGGTCCTGTGTATATAATCCCCTTTAAATTCTGCCCGTGCCAGGAACACAGTGTAAATTGTGTGTTTATTATCTAATGTGTTTGGTATAATACAAAGGCTATTTTTATACATAACTAGACTTTCCTGTTTTCAGTTTCTATTTTTGGTAAATTCTGGTGGTTTTTTTTCAGTGTTTTCAATATTCTAAAACACAGTTGTTATCAGTGGTTACACATTTTCTCGCCCCTAAAAACAACAGAAAAAGTGTTTTTCCGGTGTTTATGGAACGTTTTGCTTTTATTATTGCTTGCTTTCTGCACGGAAAGAACATGGTATATAGACAGTGTACTTATAGTGGAGTAGTGTAGCTCACTGGTTAGAGGAGGCAGACCTGGAAGCAGAGGCCAGCCCGGGACCAGGGTTCAATTCCCGGCTCGGCGGGGTCTTGAGTCCTAAAATGTCCATGGACTCGACAATTCTCGCTCCGGTGCCTACTCAATTCACGGGTTTACACTCTGCGACTCTGGGCAATAGCTTGCTTAATCTCCACAACGGCCCCTCGCAGCGGGATGCCTGGCTTTCACCTTGCGGATACTCTGCTGGGGTTATCTCACAGGGGAATACCAGGACGGGTTCCCTAAGCAAGCGCTTAGAAACCGCTCGGTGATTTGCGCTATATAAATTCCTGTACATTTACATTTACATTTACATAGTGTATATGAGGTCCAAATAGATTTTTGCAAGTTAATCTTATTGTAGAACCCCATACAATACTTCTTCAGTGAGTCTTTGGGTCATGTGCGCTTGCTCTTTCCTTCCCATGTAAAATTCTGTGAAAAGGCCCTCTCAGGATTCATAGCCCCTTGGGCTGAGAACCATCAGCTAAGGGACACAGTTGGGATGACTCTTTCCTTGATGCCACATAAAGCACAAAATTATAAAGATTTGCATTTTAGTTCCTGTGCATAAGAAAACAGTGCACCAGAATGGTCTAAAAAGTCAATAGCACCCCTCATTAACTCTGAAGATTGTAAAGATGCTTTCAGCATACCATCTAACAAGTGGCAAGGATCTCCTACAGGGACTCACTTCAGCTCGGTTATCAATTTTGACAGGGCATCACACAACTTTTTTAAATACGTAGCTGAATCACTGTAAATACTAACAATATCACTCCAATCTTTGTTGAATTTGGAAAGAACCTTTGTTGCAGAGCATTACAAGTGAGACTGCATTCCATGTTTTCCAAAAGTCTGGTGTCCTGTTTTCACCACTATCCCAGATGCTTGGTGATATATATACTTGTCACTATACCTTGCATTGATTGTTTAAAGCCTGAGGTGTTGGCAATTCACCTACTATCAATACTGACCCACTAGAAACTATGGCCTGATGTATTAAGGGTTTTTACCCATTCTCTGTGGGTAAATGTGATGACACATATTAGGAAAGATTTTTATGAAACCAGCCAATTTACCTATCAGTGAAAGAATCAAATGCAGCCAAAATATCAAATATGAGTTTGATATTTCCTGATTCTCTATAGTTTATAAAATAATTAAACTAGACCTAAAACATAAAACCAAACCCTGCATCTTTAGACCAAAAGGCCACAAAACTGAAAAAGTAAAAGGAAGAAGACCAGCAACAGGTTGCTCGGAGAAGCTGGAACAAGATCACAGCCGACCAGCTCACCGCTTCCCTGAGCCAGCACCCTCCCGCCAACTCAGCGAACCCCAGCCAGGCCGCCGACAACCTCACGAAATGGATCAACGACTGCGCGGACGAACTCGCCCCTCTGAGAACCCCACCCAGCAGACCCTGCAGCAGAAAAACACCATGGTTCACCGACGAACTCAAGAGCTCCAAGAAGAACTGTCGAGCCCTCGAGAAAGCATGGAGAAGGGAACCAACGACGGACAACATGACCACCCTCAAGCTCGCCACCCGGAAGCACCACCAACTGATCCGCGCCACCAAGAAAAATGCATACAAGGACCGGCTGGACAACAACGCACACAACTGCAAGGAGCTCTTCAACATCGTGAAAGAGCTATCCAACCCCAACGCCGGAAACAATGACATCACCCCGTCGCAAGAACTCTGCAACTCCCTCGCGTCCTACTTCCACAACAAGATCACGGACATACACAACAGCTTCAACAACCAACCAACGCCAGCCACAACCGCAACGACGCCACCCACCACCACCCTCCGCACCTGGACCCCGATCAGCACCGAAGACACCATCCGCACCATGAACTCCATCCATTCCGGATCTCCGACTGACCCCTGCCCTCACCACGTCTTCAACGAAGCCGACACTGTCCTCGCACCCCACCTGCGGGACATCATCAACACCTCCTTCGACTCCGCCACCTTCCCTGAGAGCTGGAAGCACGCCGAACTCAGCGCTCTCCTCAAGAAACCCACAGCAGACCCCACCGACCTCAAGAACTACCGTCCCATCTCGCTCCTCCCGTTCCCGGCCAAAGTCATCGAGAAGACCGTCAACAAACAGCTGGCAGCCTTCCTCGAGACGAATGGATCCCTCGACCCCTCACAGTCTGGCTTCCGAGCGAACCACAGCACCGAGACCGCCCTCATCGCCGCCACCGACGACCTTCGAACCCTGATGGACAACGGAGAAACAGCGGCCCTCATCCTCCTGGACCTCTCCGCGGCTTTCGACACTGTCTGCCACCGCACCCTAATACAGCGCCTCAGCAACATCGGAATCCGGGAGAAGGCACTGGAATGGATCACCTCCTTCCTCGACGGAAGAACACAAAGAGTCCGCCTACCACCGTACAAGTCAGAGGCCACCAAAGTCATCTGCGGCGTCCCTCAAGGATCCTCGTTGAGTCCCACCCTCTTCAACGTCTACATGAGCCCCCTCGCGGCCATCGCACGCCAACACAACCTCAACATAATCTCCTACGCTGACGACACCCAGCTGATCCTCTCCCTGACCAACGACCCCACCACCGCCAGAGCCAACCTGCACGAAGGGATGAGAGACGTAGCCGAATGGATGACGACCAGCCGCCTGAAACTGAACTCAGACAAGACGGAGGTCCTCATCCTGGGCTCCTCACCCTCCGCCTGGGACGACTCCTGGTGGCCTCCCGCCCTAGGCACCGCACCCAAACCAACGGACCACGCACGCAACCTGGGCTTCATCCTGGACTCCTCCCTCTCCATGACCAGGCAAGTCAACGCCGTCTCCTCATCATGCTTCAACATCCTGCGCATGCTACGTAAGATCTTCCGGTGGATCCCCACCGAGACGAGGAAGACGGTCACCCAAGCCCTCGTCACCAGCCGACTGGACTACGGCAACGCCCTCTACGCCGGAACCACTGCCAAACTCCAGAAGAGACTCCAGCGGATCCAGAACGCCTCGGCGAGACTCATCCTCGACATCCCCCGACGCAGCCACATCTCCGGACACCTGAGAGATCTGCACTGGCTCCCGGTCAACAAGAGAATCACCTTCCGCCTCCTCACCCACGCACACAAAGCCCTACACGACCAAGGCCCGAGCTACCTCAACAACCGGATCAACTTCTACACTCCCAAGCGCCTCCTCAGATCAACCAACCACGCCCTCGCCGCCGTCCCCCGCATCCGAAGAGCGACAACAGGAGGAAGATCCTTCTCCTACCTGGCCGCCAAGACCTGGAACTCACTTCCCACCAATCTGCGCCTGACCCAAGACCACCTCTCCTTCAGGAAGAAGCTCAAGACCTGGCTGTTCGAGCAGTAGCGGCACCCCCCCCCCCTCCCAGCGCCTTGAGACCCTACGGGTGAGTAGTGCGCTCTACAAATGACCTGATTGATTGATTGATTGATTGAAGAAACAATATTTTAGTGGCATCTCTAAAGAACACAACTCAAGCAGAATAATGTTACTGCTAGCTTGTATAACAGAGTTACATTGTATTGACCCCTTCAGGAAGAAAAAAACTTACTTTCACTCTATTTTTCCTTTCTTTGGAAGGCATTTAGTTTGTGGTTGTCCAGGTGTTTTTCAGTGTTTATATTTGTTTACCGGTGAGGGCTATTTTTCTTTCAGTGGGGTTTTATCAGTTATAATAGCTTTAAACCTAAAGCCCCACAGCCTATACATAACCTTGTGTGGAGTTTCTTTTGTGGTGGGCCCTGGGTGCGCGAACAAACGTTTTACACATTGCCTCCGGGATAAGCCTGACTGCTCGTGCCAAGCTACCAAGGGGGTGAGCAGGGGTTATCTTTGGCGGGTGACTTCCTTGCCCTGACGTAGAATGGTGGTTTCTGCCTTGCTTTGGCGCAAGCCTCAGCCAACCGGAAATCCCCATTTCTAACAGGAATGAATTGCACTCAGCATGTGAAGACTGCCTCTCATATAAAGGGGCACTCATTAGACCAAGTATGGACTTCCAACTTTGATCTATCTAAATTTACTATCTTACCTTGCACTTGGTCGGATCACCATCGTATTACCTTTGCTATATCTATTACTCCACCTAGGAATAATGCTCAGATAAAAAATAATCTGGCGAGAAATTGGAATCACACTGATATGGGCAAATTTTGCTCCATACTCACAGCAACAGTCACTACCCCTGAAGATTTCCTGCATACCCTGGCAGCAGACATTACAATCTGGCTTGAATCTGCTAGCAATCATATTGCTCATTCCAGAAAATAAAGACTATGCGACCCCAAGATGCCCAACGTTGGTTCTCTAACGAGCTAAAATTTTTTAAAAACTTGCATTACAGCAAGCCGAACGTAAATGGAGACATGATTACTCCTTGGATAAAAGGGCCTTATAGGGGGGGCGCTAGAGGGTGCATCGCGAAATGGCCGTTCATAAGAGCTGCTCCACCGGCCTAGCTCCAGATCCGGCAATTATCCTTTGAAATCTTGGCCTCTAATCACCATAAATCGCTGTACTGACTGCCCAAACAACAGCACACTGCAGTGGCAGTGTTTGACAAAGAACTGCGGCGTCTTTCCAGAACTACTGGCATGTGAGGCAACAAACTTGGCGCGGACAGCGTGGCGGTTCCGGGCGCGCTCGGTCTGGGTGCTTAAGGTAGGCCTCAGCTGGCGCTGTGGGGTGCCGGGGTAGGGGGTACCATGGCAGAGTGTGGATACCTGGCCTGGCGTGCGGTGTGCTGTGTGGCGGCTTCAAGAGCCGGCGATGCTCAGCTGCCTGGATATTGTGCACTGGGCTCGGAGGCCTTGCCTGCGCGGCCTGCTGGTGGCGGGGCTAGAATTTGTCTGTTCTGCGTCTCCGGGACTCGGGCCCGCTGGCATGGGTCTGCGGGCCTGCTGCGAGCTTCTCGGTGAGCCGGGCTGCGCTCTGTGCTGTTACCGCCTAGCGAGCAAGCTCAACCTGCGCACCGCTCTGTAATTTGCTGCTCTGCCTTCCTGCTGCCACTGACCCTGATCGTTTTGCAACTGAGGAGGATATTTTGCTGTTGTGTGGCGGTGGCCACATTGCATCGGCTCCAGGTGCAGTGGGCCCAGAGTGATTACTACAGAGCTGCATGATCATGGATACCTGCCTGCAGAGTGTACCATACTGTGTCTGCCTCATCGGCGCTGTCCATACAGCGCTATATCGGCTAGAATCCACTCCTCCAGGTCTGGGCCTACCTTCCATGCCAACACTTCAACTCAGTGGCTCAGACCGGCGTGGTTGTCTATTGCGGTCATAGCGCAAACCTGTGGAACTGGCTGTTTGCTTTGTTATTATTGTCACCACTGGTGTGCATTTTTACGCCGAGTTCTGCTACGGTGTGGCTGCTCTACTGGCTGAGCCTCTGAGGCTGGTTGTGGACTACAGGGCCTTGCATTGGTAAGGAACGGATGAATTATTCACGTTACACTCTACGAGACATTTCGAGTTTCCTGCAGTGCATTGACAATACGATTACTATCACACAACTGCGTCCTGCGACATCAGTCTGTTTTGTGCATTGCAGCGGCAATCGCAGCAGAACCCCTCCAGCTGCGGGGTGTACATTTGAGCCCCGGAAGACTTGGAGAGCAGCTCAGCATGCGGCCTCGAACTCAGAAGCGGACCCTCCCATGGATCATTTGACCAAAATAGACAAGACCCTCATCGCAGTACACACCAGCCTACAATCCATCGACGGCAATATTGACCACCTTAACCTTCGTATGGATCACATGTCATCCAAGCTGGACAAACATGCGCAGCGCCTGGGGGAGGCTGAGACGCGCATCTCAGTCGCAGAAGATGGGCTGCAACATGTCACTCAGAAGACGACTTCTATGGAGAAGGTCCTTGCTGTCATCCAGACCCGTAATGAGGATTTGGAAGCCAGATCATGCCGCATTAATGTGCGAATTATGGGCCTGCCAGAATCCACAAATACAGGGCGCATAGAGACCTACATAGAGAAGCTAGTCAGTGATATTTTTGGGTGGGAGCAACTATCACAGGTCTACTTTGTGGAGCGTGCACATCGCTCACTGGCTGCAAGGCCTCCACCAGGTGCCCTGCCTCGCCCCATTATTGCCCGCCTATTAATCTATAGGGATCGAGATGTGATTCTTCGCCTTGCCAGTGAGAGGGCTACCATCACGCATGATGGAAAAACCCTGGCGTTTTATCCTGATTTTACAGTAGCAGTACAGGAGGCACGTCAAGAGCAACAGCCTGCAAAGAAATTACTCCTGATTGCGCAAATTCCGTACGTATGCCTATGCTCTACCCTGCCAGGTTACGTGTGGAAGATAGCGGGAAATACAAGATTTTCACCTGCCCAAAATCAGCTCTGGACTTTGCAAAGACTGTGACCCATCGCAATCGATCCCCAAGGGCCACAGATGATGCAGATACTGGTGATCCTGAAGATGTGGCTGCAACACGAGGCAGACACTGACTTGTCTGATTTGCAAGAGTACATTGTTTCTGATCTTTTCTCTTTGCTGTTGCATTGTGTGTAGGCTTTCTGGACCCATGGAGGGGGTGGTGGCTCCGGAATTGGTGGCTGCAAACCTTTTTGATGGCCAGTGACCCGTTAGTTTTATGATGTTAAGATGGTTCTTCTACATGTACCGGGTGGTTATATACTTGATGTATCTAAGGCCAGCTACATGCGATAGCTCATCCACCTCCTGCCCACATCGGGAGAGAGTTAGTGCTCAGCGCCCCCCTGTTTGGGTGTTCACTGACAATGGTTACCTCCTTGGCACTCTGCTGAGAATCTGTTTGTGGGTGTTCGGGATGGCTTTGGCAAGTTTAGGTTGCTCAAGTGGGAGGGGGGTTGTCCAGGGAGAGGGAAGGGATTAAGGGCTGTTCGTGTGCCCGGAAGACTATTTGTTCCATCGATGGTTGTTTGTATTTTTCTATATGTATTCAGGAAAAGTGGTAGATTCTGTAAACTATACGTTTCATTTTTACTATGCATGGTAACTGTGTGACTGTTTGTTGTCTAACATGGAATGTGAGAGGGTTAAACTCACCGAAAAAGATCCGTTAAGTGCTGGCTCACTTAGGCCGGTATGAGCATTCCCCTCCTTCAAGAAACTCATTTGATGAGACACACAGATCAGCAAATTGGGGCCTGCTGGGCTGGCTTTCGTCTTGCCTCCTCTTATTCCTCTTACAGTCGAGGGGTTCTTACACTGATACGGAAGGGTCTCTCTTTTACAGTCCATCGCACACATACTGACTCTGAAGGGCTATATGCTATTGTACATGCTAAATTGGCGGGGAAACTGGTCACCGTAATTAATTGCTATGGTCCTATTATAGATGACCCTGGGCTATATGAGACCATTCTAGCACTACTCCGTAGCTGGCCTGATGCGGTGATCATATGGGGGGGGACCTCAACGTACACTTAGACCCCAAGAAGGATAAGTCTAGTGGTAGGGATGGGCACTCACCGCGAGAAGCACAGGTGTTAAATGCTGGACTAGAAGAGTTCGACCTTTTAGATATCTGGAGGCAATGACATGTGAATGCACTTTCTGGCACACATATTTCTTCTCTGCATGGCAGCTGGTCGCGCCTGGACTACTGGCTGGTGGGGGACTATGTGGCGGGCTGGATGATGGAGGTAGAGAATCTCCTGCATACGCTCTCTGATCACTGCCCTTTCCAACTCACTTTATGCATCCCTATGATAATCACGCGGCCCTTCACATGGCGCTTCCGCTCAGAGTCCCTGCTAGATCCTCTTTATTTAGAAACCATTTGGAGGCCATAACACACTGCTTTTCTGAGAACTCGGGGATGGTAGATAGTGATGGAATGTTATGGGAAAGTTTTAAAGCCACCATTCGGGGCACGTACATCAGTACGATGGCTGGCATGTTGAAAGATATTCGAGGTCAGATTGCCAAAGTAGAAACTACGCTCACTAGACTAGAACCCGATTATGAATATGCTCCCTATGCATCGACTCTGGCATCTCTTAAAGAAGCCACTCTTGAACACTCAAAGTTGGCAGAAGAAGAAATTAGATACATCTCCAAGCGCTATGTAGCTCGCTCTTACGGGGAGGGGGCGCCTTGGCCAACACTTAGCCCAAAAATTTAAGCGTTGCCTCAACCACGACATCATCACTAAGATAACAGATGAGTAGGGGCAAGATCATTATAGCATTTGGGCATTGTGGAGCAGTTTGGGCAGACCTACAAGACACTGTACACATCTGAAGGCGAGACCGTCTGGGTGGAATTAGATGCATATTTGTCACAGGTGGCTATTGCTTGGCTGTCGGAAGAGCAGAGGGAGTTTTTGGGTCTCCCTATCGCGGTTGAAGATATCCGTGCGGCCATTGTTTCTCTTCCCAACATGAAGGCCCTGGACAGCTTTACCTCTGAATTTTACAAAGCTTACGCTGAAGAGCTTGCCACTTTTTGATTGGAGATGTTTTCGGAGGCTTATGAGTCGGGTATCCTCCCTCTGTCGCTTCGCGAAGCCTTAATTATCACGCTCTTGAAAAAAGACAAATCTCCTGAGTACTGCGGCTCCTATAGGCCGCTCTCCTTAACTAACAGTGATGTAAAAATTCTAGCAAAAATTCTAGCAAACAGCCTTCAACTGCTGATGCAAAATCTGGTCCTCCCCGAACAATCAGGATTTATATCCACACGTTCTACATCTTACAACCTCTCTACTTTATTTGCACTGTTCCACACTCTCTCTCCTGACTTGCCAGCTGTGGCTGTTATGTTAGACGCCACCAAGGCGTTTGAATCAATTGCATGCGGGTATTTATTCTTTATCATGCAACACATGGGCTTCTCCCCTTTCTTTATCAATTGGGTTAAACTGCTGTATACGTGACCAACTGCGCGGGTTAGGGTGGGTAGCCACACTTCGGCCCGATTACCATCACTAGGGGCACTCGCCAGGGGTTCCCACTGTTGCCGCTACTATTTGCTTTGACATTAGAGCCTCTGGCCTGTCTTATTCGACAACACCACAAACAAGTGGCCTCAAATCTCCATCATTGGCCTCTTTATGCAGACAACATGCTTCTTTTCATCCGTGAGCTGCGAAATCATCTGGCGCCGGTACTGCACGAATATATTTGATTTGCTCGTTTCTCCGGGCTGTCTATAAACTGGGCAACATTGGTGATACTGCCTTTGACTGTCTGCACGGAGCCACATGAATTGGATTTCCCTCTAGTATGGGCGTCAGAGTCAGTCAAATATCTGGGAATCTGGGTACACCGGGATCCTGATATAGTCTTTCGGGAGAATTATGGTACAGCCATTGCGTGGCTAGAATGCCAGAAAGACATGGATTCACACTCCACTCTCTCTCGCGGACCGCCTTGCACTTATAAAAATGGTGGTGCTGTCAAAATGTTTATAGTGTTTTAATAATATACCTATCCCCCTTACTCAACATTACAATCATTGTTACTTAGCTTGACATGGGGTGGGAAGCAGGCGCGAGTGAGCTTGCGTACTCTTATTCTTGATTACAAACATGGGGGCTTTAATGCACTTGATTTCTATTTATATTATTTATGTGCTCAGGCACACTACGCGCACTTTTGGTTTACGCATCATGACTTTATTCCTCATGTGGCGGTGGAACACTGGGATGCGCATCACATTCTGCTACACTCTATACTTACTCATAGCCGTCGCCTCTCCTCCTGGGACAAAATAAATATTGTCAACTCAACAATTGCGGCATGGCAAGCACTAGGTCGTCTGGCCGATAAATTGCCCTTATATTCCCCACTGCTCCGTGTTGCTTATCATGCGCACCTTTTGTTTGACGCATGAGGAAGGTCTCATGCGTATTTTGGCTCAGTCGGGCATTGAAAAGATGCAGGATCTATTCCCTAACGGCTCGTTCCTGACTTCTGCAGATACAGAATATATCCAACATCAAACCCTGTTGTTAACTATTACATTACATAGGTTGAGAGGAGCATCATGCGTCCACTTTCCTACCTTTCCTGCGGAGCCTCCCTCAATAATGGCTTTGAATACATTACTAATTAGCCCCACGAGGCGCAGGCTTGTCACTAAACTATATCAGGCCACTAGGGCGGATAGGATATTTCCTGAAAATAAGAGTTTGAATAAATCGGCCTTTTAGAGACGGTCTCCGAGAATCAGATAGGTGTACCCATTGCAGTACTTCTGGGACGGATTTCTGGCATCTAGCTTGGTCCTTTGACAAGATACGGATGTACTGGATCGCAGTGACCACCTCACTGTCAAAAATCATTGGTAGTACCTTGTGTTGTTCACCTCAGTTGTGCCTGTTGGGTCTGCTTCCCTTTTTAAAAGGGGCTGTGGGAAAACTAGCTTAGAGATGAGTGGCGATGGTATGGGACAGTAAACGCACCCCCACGGAGGCGCAATGGCCTTTTGAGGCTCCAATTGGCCTTTTTGGTTCTATGGTACTTTTGACTTTGTTTCTATATTTTAGATGTGTTGCATTTTGTATGTATATGTATATTTATAATGTTTTCTATGTATATATATATATATGCACCAAACCTCCTTTCAAAAGAAATGAGTAGAGACCACACCGGGGAACATCTGTTGGAAGCGAATTTTATTCCTGTATTGGCGAATGCATTTCGGCACTTTCATCTGCCTTCATCAGCGCCCAAGAATCCAGGAGGCTGTTCACATCACGAGTTTTAATCCTGCTGCGCTTTGATTGGTCAAGGTCACACTCCGCCCCTGTAAGTATCTGCACATCTGTTGACAGTTCACGGTGTGTTTGTGGACTGCCACACCCAGAATGCATCAACTCCAGTCCAGGTAGGCGTTGCATGGGGAATTCAGTTTTTGTTGCGGGTTTTGAGCATAATAGTCCGTGCACAATAAAACAGCCACATTTTCCTGGTTGTTATGGGAACAACCATTTCCTGTATATATCCTATATATATAGGAAGTGTTTATATATATATATATATTACCTACTGGCGGTCGCCAGTAGGTATATATAGTTAGGATTTTTTCCCTATGGGATTTTTGAAAATTCTATGTCTAATAACTTTGGCGTTTGTGGACGGAATTGGCTGAAATTTTCTGGAAAATGGAACATTTTGTTTCTGAGCAGCCCCTGAAAATTTGGGGGGGGTTCGTCCAGGGGGGGCCGAGAAAAAAGGGGGGTCCCAAAACGTGTTTTTAACATTGAGTTTTCCATAGGGCGGTTAGCCTCACTTTTAGCCCGAACGGCTGAATGGATTTGCACGAAACTTGGCTAAATTGTAGGGACTGGTAGCCCGATGTGCCTTTTGTAGGTCTCAATATATGTGCTGCAGTGGATTTTGAGAAATTAACGTTCAAAAAAAGATATATATCTGTAAGCGCGGACCGGGCAGCGCCCCGGTTCGCGGACCTTAAGCGTACCAAAACTTCGCGTAGCGAAGCTGATTGGCTCTCCGGTGTCTGTCAACATTCTAAACAGTCCGGAGCGGCCGCCATCTTGTCTCTCGGTAGGATCGAGAGACAAGAGGAGGCCAAAACAAAGGGGGAAATAACCATAAGGGGGCATAGTAGATCCTCGCTGACCCCCTAGGTTTAATGTGGAGGTTTTAAAAGGGCCCCGCGGGGCAAAAAAAAAAAAATTTTTTTTTTTTTTTTTTTGCGTGGGTAGCGCCCGGTACGCGAACCGGGAAGCGTTCTGGGGAGCGTACTAAAATGAAAAATGAATGATAGACTTTTCAAATGCTGTATGTTAGATGATTGTTGGATTTGTTGATTATTTTTTATTTTCTTTATCTTCCCAGGGAGCGACCCGGTACGCGAACCGTTGAGCGCCTCGGTTCGCGGACCTTAAGCGTTCCGGGAGTCCACCATTTTGTGTTTCAGTCGAATTAAGTTACAAGATGGAGGGCAAATAATGTTCAGAATGGGTAGAAGGTGCACGGTAGAGTTATCTTGACCCCCTAGGTTTTCTGAGGGTGGCTGAGGAGGCTTATATGTGCGAAAAAAAAACATTTTTTTAAAAAAATTTCGCGAGGTTAGCTCCCGGTACGTGTACCAGGTAGCGCCCCAGGGAGCGTATTTTGTTGAAAATTAGTGAAAATGTTAGAGTTAAATAATAATTGTGAGTGATTAGATGTAGGGTAGCTCTGAGAAGAGCTTTTGGGTTTATGGTACATTTAGGTACTTATAAGTAGGTACCAATGCACATTCTTAAATTCAGAGTGAAAACTCTGTTGCCCTCATCTGAGAAGTGAACTCCATCTCCTCTGTAGATATCTTGCATGTAGTAACGCAAGTTATTGTTGTACAGGGAGCCCATTCCATGGTCTCTCATGTAAGCTGAAACAGATTTGTTTACATGCTTCCTCGACTTCTCAATTTGTGGACAAAATTGGTTTGACCACCTCCATTTCTGTCTTTGGCATATATTTGAATATACCAAGGCAGTCTGAGGAAAAAGTGCCATTAATTGCTCAAAGGTGTCCTTTAAAAGCATTTCCAGACCTACCCCAGTCAAAGTGCCCAAATCATTACCTCCACAGTGCACAATTAACAGGTCAGGTTTTGGCAAATGCATAAAGGTTTTCACCAATGGTATCAATTGGTGACATTTTAATCCTCTGTGGCCAAACCACTTAATTTCCACATCTTGTAAATTGAGGTTAGGTAAATTCCTGCTTTCAACGTACCTTTGAGCCCAGTGAATATAACTATGACCAACAATCCAGACAGAAAACATGGTGAGAGAAGGTTCTCCTGCAGTCAGATGAAGTGTGGCAATGAAATGGCAGTTGAAAAAATGAGAGTGTAAAATGAAAAAAAAACTGTGGAGTTTCTGTGTTCATGAAGCAGTAACAGTGATTGGTGGATTTTGATTGATGAAAACAGAAAGTTAGGGTGCACAGATGTGTTCTTTGAAAGATGTATTTTGAGTGGTCAATAAAAAATCATTAAATGAAAGAATGCACTGGATATGCAGGTGCACTGAGAGTTCAGAGTTCAATTGCAACATTGTTGTGTGAACTTGCAAACACCAGAGGTATTCCAGGAGGTGGTTGCTATGGAAAATAGGCAGAAAGGGCAGAGGGGGAAGGGTTTTCATTTGAAAAAAAGTGAGGGAAGAGTTTTGATTGGGTGACATGAGAAATATGTGTGAAGAATTACAGCATTTCTGTGCTTTTGATAGCTGCAGACTCTGGAGTGCATACCTTTTGCTCTGCTGAAGACAAATTGGTGTGTTTCTGAGACTGTTTTCAAACTCAAAGTATTTGCTAAGGTGAGAAAATATTTCTTTAATTTAGATAGAGAATAGTGTGCTTTAAGGAGAAAATTATGATTTATGTGGCGCAAATTGCTTGTAAATATGCTCTCACATGTGTATGGAAAATTTTGATTTTGAATGTTTGTGTTACATAGCCATGTTAAGAGTGACCCTACCATGCAGGAAAGCCAATCAAAAAACGCTTTCATGTGTTTTAATGACATTTTAAGTCATTTTCCCATGTGCAGTGTTTAGAAATTATGATTTGAAAATCGTTTTTGGGGAAAAGGAATTGTTTTTAAATTCATGACAAGGACATAATGGTGTATGCTTCTTTATAAGGCAATTGACTGTCCCTGATGTTATTTTTCTCATTTTAGTGTAAGACCTTTCTCTGTGGCGCAAATTGCTTGTAAATATGCTTCCACATGTGCATGGAAAATTTTGATTTTGAATGTTTGTGTTACATAGCCATGTTAAAAGTGACCCAACCATGCTCGAAAGGCAATCAAAAAACGCTTTCATGTGTTTTAATGACATTTTAAGTCATTTTCTCATGTGCAGTGTTTTGAAATTATGATTTGAAAATCGTTTTTGGGGAAAAGGAATTGTTTTTATATTCATGACAAGGACATAATGGTGTACGGTTCTTTATAAGGCAATTGACTGTCCCTGATGTTATTTTTCTCATTTTAGTGTAAGACATTTCTCTGTGGCGCAAATTGCTTGTAAATATGCTCCCACATGTGCATGGAAAATTTAGATTTTGAATGTTTGTGTTACATAGCCATGTTAAGAGTGACCCTACCATGCAGGAAAGCCAATCAAAAAACGCTTTTATGTGTCTTAAGGACAATTTAAGTAATTTTCCCATGTGTAGTGTTTTGAAGTTATGATTTGAAAATCGTTGTTGAGGTAAAGGAATGTTGTTAAAATTTATGTGCGCCATATGCCCCCAAATTTTTTTTTTTTGGGTGCAGCAGTGTGTTCTTGAGACACCCCTGCACCTTTGGAATAAATTCCTAATTTGTGATGAGCAAATTGTTAATCGCAAATTGCACCTTCATTTATATGAGCCTCCTAGCCCATGGAAATGAATGGGTAATTTGCAATTAGCAATTTTCTCATCGCAAATTTGGAATGGTAAAGAATCGCTATTTATTCCTTAAAATTCGCTTTTTTGGAAATGCAAAATAGTTATATGATACATATGGCGGTTGATGTCTAACAAGATAAGAAGCTTATGGATTCATTTATGGTGACTGGCGCAATGAAGTAGACATCACTTACTTCATTGGTAGAGCTTTACATGTATTATCTCCTCTGTATTCTTCATCAAGCGTAACTTTAATCTGCAATCCTGAGTAGGCCTCACCTTAAACAAACCTCTGGATAGGACACACTTTATTGTCATCCTGGATTAATCATTTAAAATGCTAGGGACAGATTTATGATAGGTGTATGCCTCTTTTGTGCCACTGTGCGTCACTTTTATGATGCAGCGGTGGTGCAAAAGATTTGCTATGAGGCGACAACATTACAAATTGATGCATTTAGGCAGATATGTCATGGTGTAAAAAAAACGTACCACATAAAACCCAAGCAGCAGTGATGCAAAAGATGCACCATGTCGCAAGACAGGCCTCACTTGGGGCCATATGTATCAAGCTAATTAGCATTTGCAAAGATCAAAATTCTATGAATTTCGGCCTTTGCGAATGTTAATTAGACAAATGGTATGTATCAAACAAGTTTGATGCAAAATAAGGAGTAGCAAAATTTGCTATTCCTTATTTTGCAATTGCACTGAAGGATTTGCAAATTTTCTGACTACTTAAATGCAATGTATCAAACAAAAACTATGTAAAAAATGACATTAAGGATTTGGAAACTATTGTGGTAAATTGGTGGTAATTTGTGAATTCTTTTCAAAAAGCTTTCTTTCAAAAAAACAAAAGGTGCCATATGACGCCAACACATGCCCTTAGGGCATGTATGTGTGCCATATGCCCCCAAATTTGTTTTTCAGGGGTGCAGCAGGGTGTTCTTGAGACACCCCTGCACCCTTGGAAAAATTCCTAATTTGTGATGAGCAAATTGCTAATCGCAAATTAAACCTTCATTCCTATGAGCCTCCTAGCCCATGGAAATGAATGGGTAACTTGCAATTAGCAATTTGCTCATCGCAAATTAGGAATGGTAAAGAATCGCTATTTATTCCTTAAAATTCGCTATTTAGAAAATGTAAAATATTTTGATGATACATATGGCAGTTCATCTGTAACAAGATAAGAAGCTTAGGGATAGATTTATGATGACTGGCGCATCACCAGGGATGTGACAGTCATCCTGCGCCGCTGTTCCGCCACCCATGGTGTGCTGCATTTACAATGCGGCGCAGCATGGGGCAAAAACGGCACAGATGCGTGACGCATCTGTGCCGTAAAGGTGGCGCATTGCTGGAGTTGTATCGCAAGTGCGATGCAGCTCCAGCAAGGCTCAGGGGTGCCCCATCTCCACAATGCTGCGTCAAGACCTATGCCAGCTTCAAGCAGGCGCAGGGTTTTGACGCAGCTTTCTCCTATCTGATTGTAAATGCGGCACACCATGGGTGGCAGAGCAGTGGTGCATGTTAACTGGTGCATGCCTGGGGATGTGCCATTTAATATAAATCTGCCCTTTAACATTTAAGTATGTGCAGGGGACACAGAGTCGGTGAGGCTTATCCAAGGTTAAGAAAAGATGAGTCCTGTTCAGTGGAAAATTAGACATAGGCTTCACCTGCTCAGCATTGCTGGACATGGCTAAATAATAGCTGCAAAATGTTAATCTTGTTAAACAATTTTACTATTATAATCTGTGAGATTTGTCTCTTACTCTGCAACATCTCATTGTTGTTATCTTTCTTTAAAGATAAAGACAACCTCAACATGAGCGACAATCTGCAATCAGTTGATTTTGACCTCATCATTGAACTTGTAATTGAAACATCAGTGGATGTTGATCCTTTGGATGATTTAAATCCTGAGGATGAAGAAGAGCGTGATGAGGATGCAGATTTGTCCGAATTATATGATATAGGATGGGAAGCTGACCTGCTTGAGCCTTTGGAAATATAAACATTTATTTTTAAAATTTATAATCAATAAAAAGTAAAAAGGTAAACCGTTTAATTTAAAAATAAAGACACCTTCAAAAACAGGTTATGTGTAGTGTCTTCAATAAAATATTAAAATATGCTCATAAAATTAGATCAGATTCACATATAAAATAGCATAGGTAACATAAATATAAATGTCATTTCTTTTCTGGTATTTCTGTATTGTAAAATTGCCAATGACTAAAAAATCTTCAAATTAAAATGTCAAGTAGTGTGTTAAGTTTTTGATCACTGTTACTGATTTACTGTTTGGTAATAATGTTTAATAACATTTTTTATTATATTTTTCCACAGATTCAACTGCAGATCATTTCAAGATTTCACCATGCCTACAATACAAAGACAGATAAAGGCTGCAAAACGTCAAAGACAGCAGGTGAAAAAAAAAACGCAGCAGTCCTCTAACAAAAAGATTTCTCAAGCCACGAAGAAAGCACCGGGTAAGAGCTCTAAATATTTCATAAGAAATATTTGTATTAAAAAAAATATTACTACAGAAAATGTTTCAGTCCATAAAACGAGAAGGAAATCAAATGGAAAGAAAAGGACAATGAAAAATGTTACTGCTAGAGCAAGAGATAAATCTGTGCATGATAGTAGAAGGAAACAACAGTTTAGGGAGATTCGTAAACGAATGTTCCGCAACAGGATAATTGGCAATTTGTTAAAAAATATTAAGAAAGGTCAACAGAAACTAGTTTTTTATAAGAGAAAAAAAAAAGTTGAGAAAGTTATTGATCAGGCATTTGAAATTAAACGTAAGTTATTTATTTTGATAATCAATAGAATTAGGAAGCTAAACAAGGCAATTTTTGATTTCAAAAGAAATAGTAGATGGAAGAGAATAGTTAATCGTAGTAATTTTTGTGAAGTTTTTTCTGGAGAATGGATGCATAGTTCAAGCTGTGAGGCATTTTTTAATGAGGAGAGTTATTTCCAGGATAATGATTTGGTGCATGCAGTTGACACCAGTGGTCGTGCTTATGAAGTGAAAGATGGTTGTCCAGTTGAAAAAGAAAAACTTGTGACAACAGAGGCAGAAGAGGTGTTAGGTAATGAGGTTTTAGGAAGACGTGCTAAGGGTCCTGTGTACACCTGGAAGTGTAGTAGTATTTGCAGTGTGCGACAGGATTCCATCAATTTGCTTTGTGATTTTGTACGGTCATTTAACAAAAAAAGTTTGAAGCAGAAAATGATGTTGTTGCAAGAATTAGATCCTTGCAGAGTAAGAGAAGTGACAGGTTTGCATGGTCATTCACTGGCTTGTCTTTCCAGGAGAGTATGCCAGAGTGTTTTTCATCATTTCAGGATGCTAGCAGTGCATCATAACAAAGTGAGGAAATTAGTTAGAATGTTGTATTATGCTAAGAGTCCAGCAATTATGCTGAAACAATTATGCGCTGCTCTTTTGCATGGTTCTGAAATAGATGTGAAGAATATATGTGAAGAAATTGAGTTTTGTTACTTTGGAAGTAAAGAGGAGAATGTTGAAATTGAGCAAGAAGTAGAGGGTCATGTGGAAGATAGTGTACAGGTTTCCAGTACAGATAATTTCCAGAGGGAAATTGCGACGTTTGACGTGAAATCAAGTGAGAGGCCTAATTTCACTTGTGTGTGTTGTCGACGCACTTATTATAAGAATCAGACTAAGTTAGTGGATTTATATGCAAAAAGTGAAAGGGAAAATAATAGTGAATGGAAGGATTTTGCAACATACTTGATGGTAGAAAATTGTTTTGATTTGGGATTGGATCAACGTGTGTGTACTTATTGTTGTAACAAATTAAAACAAAACCAGATGCCTGCTAGAGCAGTTCATAATAATCTGGAATTGGTTGAGATTCCTTCTGAATTGAAGGACTTAAATACTTATGAATCTATTTTGATTCAAAGTATCCATCCCTTTCAGGCTATTGTAAGAATGGAGCCAAAGACAGGGAAATTGCCTCCATCAGATTTACAGAGAGGATTAAAGGGAAGAGTTGTTTATTTGCCTCTAGATTTCAAGAAAAACATTAACACAATTGGAGTAGAAAAAGTGGAAGAGGAACCTCTGGTTATCTTAGTTAATGGGGTTCCGACAAAGAATAAGAAAATATGGCAAGATTTAGTAGATGTTAGGAAAGTTAAAAAGGCAACATTGTATTTGAAAAAAAATAATAAATACTATAAGAATGTATATGTTGCAGAAGAGGAAGTAAGTGAGGAAGAAGATAGCGATTTGTGTGCTGGTCAAATTGAGAAAGTAGAACCCTCTACTAGTGAAGAAATATATAAACATTATAGTGTTCATCCTTTGCATTCCAAGGAAGTCATGGGGAATGCTATTGAGTTGTTTCAAATGAAACAAGCCAAAGGGAGTCCCATTAGTGTTTGGGAGGAAAGTTTGGAAGCTCGGTGTTTCCCACAGCTTTTTCCAACAGGTCAGGGAGGAAGATATGATGAGCGACCTCATCAAATTCCTGCTTCTGAATACCGGACTTTGCGATTGTATGCAGGAGATGCTAGGTTTTGACAATGCATTCCTTATTTGTTTCATCTCCTGTTTGAAAGCGATCTGTCTGGACTGTCATATGCAGTGAACCACATCTTGAAAAGTGGTATACACATGCAAAACATCTCGGCAAGTGATTTTATGGATAAAGTCAATGTCCAAGATAGTATTTTGGATTCTCACCTGATTAATCTCATGGCGTGTCAGCGTGGTACTAATGAGTACTGGTACCGTCGTCATGGTGATTTAAAATGTATGCTGAGGAACTTAGGTACTCCCACATGGTTCCTCACTCTGAGCTGTGCCGAGTATGGCTGGGAAGACTTACTTCAATTTCTACGAGAGGCAAATGCTAACGTAGATAACATCGAATTCAAGACACCCGGAGAACTGTGCTCTTTGGATCCAGTCAATGTATGTAGGTACTTCAATCATAGATTTGAAGCTATGATGTCTTTCATCATGAATAAGAAGAATCCACCTCTTGGAGAGGTGTTGGATTTCTTCTGGAGAAAGGAGTACCAAGCAAGAGGTGCTCCTCATATACATATGTTGCTGTGGATCAAGGATGCACCTAAATTTGGAACGGATCCAGAAGACTCAGTGATGAGTTTCATCCAACAGTATTCTACGTGTGCTGTTCCAAACGCAAAGGAGAAGAAAAGCCTAAGAGAAAAAGTTCTGCGTTTCCAAAGCCATCGATGTGGAAAGTACTGCCGTCGTAAATTCCGAAACAAAGACAAGTTCTACACTAAATGTCGTTTCGGCTTTCCACGACCGGTGATTTCTAAAGGAAGAGTAAACAGTTTGATGTCTTCGTTGCGACACAATGTCATGAAGAAATCACCTAAAAACACTTACAATTTGAAGAGGAACGAAGAGTCCAAGTACATCAACGACTACAACCCGGTGATTTTGTCCATGTGGAATGCTAACATGGATATACAGTTTGTGGCTGATAACTGTATGGCTGTGTTTCGGTATGTGACGTCTTACATCACCAAAAAAGAGAAGACAGAATTGAAGGATATGTGGGAGGACATTTCCCATGAAAAGAGCCTCAGCAAGAAGTTGTACAGTTTCAGTCTGAAGATGTTGTCGCATCGAGAAATCGGAGCGTACGAATGTTCTGACCGGTTGTCTTCAGCAAGTCTCTATGCCAAGTCCAGGAGTATCGTTTGGGCGAGTCTTGGTCTTGCTGCAACGCGTAATCGAGTTCTCAAACCTGTGCGGGAAATTGAGTATTTGGCGGAAAAGGAGCCAAACAGTACCGACATTTTGAAGACAAACATGTTGGATACATATTATCCAAATCGAAGCAGTCACCTCGAGAATGTTTGTCTGTATGAGGTTCTGCAAAATTACATATTCAAGAGGAACATCAAAGAAGATACTGAGAAAGGAGTGTATGCTGTAATAGGAAGTGAGGGATGTCTGGTCAAGCAAAGAAAATGCCACTTGGTAAACCATCGAAAATTGAGTGGCGAATCTCATGAAAAAAAGGAGTTTTTCTATTTAGCACTTTTGCAACTTTTCAAGCCTTGGCGTGCAGAAGAGGAACTGCTTGGAGATTTTCTCTGTTACGAAGACTCTTTCAATGCCGCCAAGGAGACCATAGAATGTCCTGCTTTTCCCAAATATGTAGAAATGTTGAATGCGGAAATTGAGCAGGAAGCAACGATTGCAGCCGAGATTGCCAGAGACAGTTCTCAGGACAGTCAGAGTTCTGCTTCATTGAGTCAGGATCCACTAGGAGGACCTGTTATCGAAAATGAAGCTGCCACTGCTATGGATGAAGTGGAAAGAGCCATGGCACATGCTCAAGAGGATGTGGTTAACTTAGAAGAGTTGGAAAGGCAACTCAACATTGAGCAGAGGAAAATATATGACGAAGTTACCATGCAAATTGATCATGGATTAAGTCATGATAAGAAAGAGTGCTCATGTACGTCGTTGAAGCCTGTCCGACTGTACGTGAGTGGAACTGGAAAAAGTTTCCTCATTAAAGCAATTTCATGCTATTTGCAGGAAAGGACAGAGTCATCGCTGTCTTGTGTTGTCACTGCTCCAACTGGACTGGCAGCACATAATATTAAAGGGATTACTTTACATCGTTTACTGATGCTGCCAGTGGAGCATGACAACAAATTAGAATATCACAAGCTATCTGGAGATGCTTGTTTTGAAGTTTCAAGAATCTTGAGGAAAATGAAACTTCTTATCATTGACGAAGTAAGCATGGTTTCCAATGTCATGCTTGCCTTTGTGCATTTGAGGATGCAAGAAGTTCTCAAAACAGAGTATGATGTGTTATTTGGTGGCAAACACATCATTGTTTTCGGAGATCTTCTGCAGCTGACACCAGTGAAAGGGCAACCTGTGTTCAAAATGCTCACGCATGAAGATACCAGGAAGTGCCTAGGCAGCATTGGCAACGTCAATATATGGTTAAACTTCAATTATGCTGAACTGCATGAAAATATGCGTCAGGCGAAGGATGAAGTTTACAAGTCTATTCTACAAGATGTTAGAATTGGAAAAGTGACCGAGCATGGCAAAGAAGTTTTACATGCACGATTACTGTCAAATTTATATCCAGAACAAGATGTTGTGCCTGAGAATATTTTTCAGAAAATTACTGAAAAGAAATCTGGAATATGTTTGATGCCAACTCTTGCAGAATGTGCCAAATTTAACAACAAAATGTTGCATTTAGAAAAGCAAGAGATTGTGAAACTGGAAGCTATTGATAGAGTAGAGCATATGGGATCAACAATTATTTTGTCTGAGAATCTGAAAACAAAATTGGATTCATTAGAGAAGAGTATATCTAAAACTGCAGGTTTTGAAAAGACTCTGAATGTGTGCTTGAACTGCCGTATAATTTTAAGAAGGAATTTACATGTTGAAAGAGGTCTGGTAAATGGATCAATGGGTAATGTTGTTGATTTTGTGAAATACAGAAATAGAGATGGAATTGAATTTTTAAAAATTAAATTTGATGGCATTGAGGAAGTACAGCTAATTGCTCGTTGTTCTGCTAGATTTTTGCTTGTAAAAGACTTATATGTTCGCCGTAAGCAGTTTCCTGTTTGCTTGGCATATGCGGTGACAATCCATAAATCGCAAGGTTTAAGTGTAGACAGTGCATTGGTGAATATTGGCAGTTCTGTGTTCAAGGAGGGTATGGCATATGTGGCATTGTCACGAGTTAGAACTTTATCGGGATTGTACTTGATTGAGTGTGATGTCACAAACATTTGTGCAGATCTAGATTGTGTTAGGAATACAATAGGTTAAGAAGAGAGTATGCGCCACATTTGCCTCAGTTTCCTTTGTTTGAGAAACGTGTGGTAGGCCGGAAACGAAGAAATTAGAACAATACTGGGGAGGTTGTAGCAAAAAGACAAAAAGTCAATGAACCTAAAATTACAAGCAGAAACAAAAAGGATTCTGTTGAAGATGTTGTTGGTTTTCAGTTTGAAAACAGTTCTGGTGTCAACTGCTATGCTAATGTAGTAATTAATGTTTTGTTTTCTCTAAAAAATGTAAAAGAAGAGATTGTGGTCAATTCTGATCAAAGATTTTGCAGTTTGTTAAATTCTGTGTTAGAGAAATGTACCACTGATAGAAGAAACATAGAAAGTGTGTCTGAAATTCGAAATCTGTTAGACAGATGTTCAGGCCAAACACAATTCTCTCAAAATATTCAGCAAGATTGTCAGGAGTTTTTAATGTATATGCTTGATGTATTACATGCTGAAGGTGTAGATGTAGATCAGCTGTTTGGGCTTTCTTATCAATGGCAGCATGACTGCGAGAACTGTATGGTATCAAGTACTACTAGTGTAGACTCAGAAAGATTTATATATTTAACTTTGCCAGACAGTAAATCAGTCTCCTTTAATAAGCTAGTAAAAGCTGCTAATCACAACATGGAGTGTAGCCAATGTAAATCTGAAATGACGTCCACATTATTTATACGAACATATGGCCAGTACATCATTTTAATGTTCCAACGGTGTAGGCCTGATGGAACAAAATTGACAACTTTAATAAAAAATTTTGTAGCTTCGCAGTTGTCAATATCAGGAAGGACTTTTGTAACTACAGCAATTATATATCATGACGGCCCTTCAATAACATCAGGACATTACACAGCTTATTTAAAGTCTAGAAATGGCTGGTCATTCTGCAATGATTCTGTTTTAATTTTCAAAAAAAAATTGCCGTATGACCTTAAAAACTCTTACCTGGTGTTTTTAAAACCAAAATTTTAGGGAGATAATTTCGGGATGTGTTCTGTGGAATTTCAAGAAGTTCTAATGGCTTCTACACTATTTGGCCTTGAGGATAAGTGTAGTTCAGAGACATAAATTCTAACCACAAGACTGGACATCATGGAGAAATAAGTGCACTTTGAATGAGTTCAGAAAAACTGTTTCTTTTTATAAGCTAATTGAAGCAGCCAATCAAAACATGGAGTAGAGGGAATGTAAGTCTGCAATGCTGTCTACTGTTTTACATTGCTTTGTGATTAAAAGTGATGTAGAGAATTAAATAATTGTAGTAGTCATAGAGGTAGTGTAAGTCTGCTTGTAGCAGTGTCATAGGAAAAGTAGAACATGACTGAGCAAGAAGGGGAAGATATTACTATTCCAGGATTGTGAAAATGATCTTCAACATTTTAATTCTGAAAGTTGCGGAAATGTGAAAAGACGGGATTGGCTAACAAGAAATCCAAGAGTTATACATGGCTCTGACAAGATTTGGCCTTGTGGAATCTTGTGGTAGAGAGCAAGAAGTCATTTATTGTATGTAACATGTTTTTAAAATCGATGGAGATTTTCTTTCAGAAAGTGGCGGGCTGAAAGTAATAACAGCACAAAAGAGTGTAAGCTGTTCATAGGACATCCTTGGACGTCATGGAAAGTAAGTTAACTTTAAGGAGTTCTGATTTTTGATTTCTGATGTTGTATGGGTTTTTTAAACACAATCATTTTGATTGTGGTTTTTTTTCCCCGCTGTTACATGATGAATACCTTCAAGTCACTGTTTTTAGTGAATTTTGATACATTCTGAGAACAGCAAAAATAAACCATTTAACATGTATAATTAATTCTGTACTGTTTGCATTTATGATGTATATGTAGAACTGTGTAGGAGGCATGGAGAAGGTGAGGCTTCTGTAAGTGTCAAAGTTGTTGCATGCAGTGCTGCACTTCTGCGTATTCTTTCATATGCTAGACTACATCTGCACAATGAGATACCTAAGCAAAGGAAACACAAGTGATGTGATTGTGAAATGAGCAAAATAAATTGCATGTATTTCAATTACATCACCTGTGTTTCCTATCATTACGAATCACATTGTGCAGATCAAGTTTAGGTCTGTCCAGGGAAACATAGGAGGTTTGGACTTTGTTGAAGATTGCAGTGGACATGACTCACTTCATTGGTAGACCTTCACATGTATTATGTCCTCTATTCTCTTCAACAACTCGAAATTTCATCTGCAACCCTGAGTAGGCCTCACCTGAAACAAAACTCTGGATAGTAGACATCTTATTGGCATCCTGAAGCAATTATTTAAAATTTTAGTGTCTTGCAACACTTTTCTGAAACAACAGCAATGCAAAATATGCACCATGTTTTAATATAGGCCTCACTTCATCTGCATCAAGATAGTGTTAGTTTAAAATGTATATCTTCAGGACTGTGTAGCTTCTGTAAGTGTCAAAGTTGTTGAAAAACTGTTTGTCCTTCAATCTTTGCCCTTGTCTTTTGTAATTTTTTAATACATGTTTTTATATTTTTCTAATGTTTGTTCTCTCTTTCACAGATTGAAAGTATAAAAACAAAAAGTGAGTAATTTAACGACAATTATAAGGTAAATATTTTGTACTCTTTTCGTTACATTTCTATCACATTGAACTACTATTAGTTCCACTGCTTCATTTCTTTAATCCTCAGTTTCCTGCCTTTGCTACTTCCCTCATTCCTTTCTCTATTACATACTTACTCAACTCCTTCCACTCTTTTTCTCAGTCCCTCTCTTCTCATAGTTCCTCACTCTTGTTCACTCACTCCATCTCTATTACTCTTAGTGTCTTTGACTGATCACTGTATCACTATTTGTTCATAATGCTTTCTCTGTGTAGTTGAAGCACACTAAGTGGCATATTATGAATACAGCCAATAAAATTATTGCTCTTTTTATTGGCAGAAAACTGGTGCAAAAGCGGCTTTAGCGGCAGTTTTCTGCCGCAAAAGCAGCTTTAGCGACACATTTCTGCCGATAAAAGCTGCAAAACTTTTATTGCCTATGTTGATAATATGCCCCTATGTTATTTACATTAGGGATATATTGTCCAGTATAACAATCAAAATTGCTCTCCAAAGACACCAGGCAAAGCAGACGCTCCCTCAAACAGATCACCAAGCGCAATTTACCCTACTTACAGCCTAGCCTGTTCTCTGTCGAGACTTTAGCAATCTTTAGAGCACAAGATAAGATCTTTTCACATGGAAGAGTCAGACATATTGCAATTCTACTTAAGAAACAAGCATTGGCATAGACAATAGGTCTCGCTTTTGGGACCTTATACGTGTTTAGACATGCAACAGTTGATGTTGCTGCACCAAGGATATTATGCTGCATAACTAAATACTTAGAAGGTCCCAAAGGCGAGATCTATTGGCTATGCCAATGCTTGTTTTTCTTTCACTTCGTTATCTATTTTGTTTTTCACAATTATACCCTCTTCTGTCTTTTCTTCGGTAAATAGATCTATTAAACAGTATCTCTTCTTTACTCCCTATAGCTGTCTTTCTTTTAACATCACTCTCTGTTTACTTTCCTTATACTTACACTTTTTTTTGTAAAAAAATTTTTTTTTGGTTAGCTCCCGGTCCGCGTACCGGGAAGCTAACCCGGGAGCGAACCAAAAGAAATAGAGCTTGCCAGAGTGCTAAACATTGTAGCAATTTTTTTTGAAAGGGAAGGTAGTTCTGAAAAGAACTTTTTTTTTTATATTTTTGTTGTTTTATATTTTTTTGTATTTTTTGAACATTTTTTGTTTTTTTTGTATTTTTTGAACGATTTTATATTTTTTGGGGGTTTTTTGGGGGGGGGAAACAACAAAAAACAGGCGTTGAAAAGGGCTCAACAGGAGCAAAAAAAAATTACTGGGGGCGGTTAGGGCAATCATGGTGTTCATATGCAAGGTTGAGTGCATTGATGCTCATGTTGCCACAAGCTAATAATGCACGACAGCGCATACATAAATGTATCATATTCCCAAAATTTGGTTGGATATTTGGCACAGTTTCCCGTGCCTCCTCTGGTGTTAAAGAAACCGATGTTGTTGATCTCGCCACAGGAGTTGCTCTAGGATTGTCCATCATATCCCTTAATTCCGCCCGGCTGTAATTTAGGGGATGTTTCCTCGTCATGTGCCTATGCATGGTGTGATTACCATAACTGTATTTTTTGTCCGTCCCTCTGGACAATTGTTCCTTGCATATGAGGCATGTTGCGTACCTGGCATTGACCTTTTTTTGGCCAGGAGGGATGGAAAAAAACTGCCAGATGAAACTGGCTTTCTTTCTTGAAACCCGGGGCAACTCTTCCAGAAATTGTGGTTGTTCTCCCTCCTCATCCATTTCTTCATCTTCCTCCTCAGTGTTGGTAACCACCTGGGGAGGTGGTCCTCTCTTCCCATGAGGAGGTGGAGGTGGTGGTGGGGGTGCACCAGCTGCAGCAATCAATGAAGCCATTTTCACACAACCAAAATAGGTCTTCCAAGAAGCAAAATAGGTCTTCCTCTCACAATAATGAAAGTCAGAGTGAGGAAAGAAGGAGGGGTTTTCATCATTTGGAAAAAACAATACTTCTCAACCAATGAAAAGTGTTATTTTTAGGTCACCTGACCTAGCCTTCCATAATTATGAAACTAAAAGTGAAATGAACCAATGAAAAGTTTTATTAACAAGTCACATGACCTCTAACGCTCATGTTACGCGCTGCGGAACGCTCCCCGGTTAGCTTCCGGTTCGCTGCGCTTCGCGCCTCGGTCCGCGCCCCGGGACACTTCCGGGTGCGCTAACGCGATACGTCACAAGACGCATTTCGCGGCAACGCGATACGTCGCGCTTTCGCGCCGCGGATCGCTTCCGGGGAGTTGCGTTTCGCGCCTCGGTCCGCGCCCCGGGGCACTTCCGGGTGCGCTAACGCAGTACGTCATAAGACGCATTACGCGGCAACGCGATACCGTCACTATGTTGATTTCTTACCGGTTCGCGGACCGGATCGCGGAATCAAATTGAGCTAACGGGAAGCTTCCCGGTTCGCGGACCGGGAGCGAAACAAAAAAAATATTTAAAAAAATTATTAATAAACATATAAAATATATTTTTGGATTTAAAGAAGAATACATTTTACAGCTATAGATATTAGCTTTTAAAAAACCAATGAAATTCATTGAAAAAACCATAGGTTATAGACCATATATAGTTAGGAATTAGCATTTACAAAACCTTGAAAATTCACTGAAAAAACCATAGGTTATAGACCATATATAGTTAGGAATTAGCATTTAAAAAACCTTATTTTACTCACACAAAACCATTGAAATTCCATATATAGTTACTTGCACTAACTATATATCGCGCACCCGCAATCCACTGCTGATCATGTCACATATTACATCATTCATGACATGGTCAGTGACATCACTGATGACATCACTGATGACATCTCAAATGACATCACTGATGACATCACTGATGACATCTCAAATGACATCACTGATGACATCACTGATGACATCTCAAATGACATCACTGATGACATCACTGATGACATCTCATTTGACATTACTGATCACATCACTGATGACATCATTCATGTGATAATACGATGAACCTCTTCAGACTCTAATATAACCTTAGATACACTCAGTGTAAACAGACACTCATAGACTGTCACTCATCCATGGAGTTACTCAGACACTTAGTCAGTCATGCAAAGAATCAATCACACCTCCATTTCCTCAACTATACAGTTATACACACCTTACTTATTCAAACATATACTAAAACATATTTACTCACTTATACAATCCTGGATACAAGTTCACAATGATCCATACAGCCACTCACACATTCACTGGCTCTTATGCACAGTTATTTATATATGTCAACTCTCACATGTACTGTGTTTTACATATGTACTTACTTTGACATGTAGCACTGAGATATCCATTCACTCACCAATACACTCATGCACACAGTCAACCGCCCATACAGCTGTTTCCACATGCACTTTTGAACCCATACATCTAGTCAATCAACTGCTCACACATCTATGCAGAGAGTCATACACCTCCCAGCCACCCACACACACACTCAGTCTCCCATACAAATGCTTGGGCAACCAATCAATAACCCATACAGTTAATCATATAGCTACTGATCAACACATGCAGCAGTTTACAGAACAACAGACATAATGATGCACAAATTAAGACAGTTTAGTCACTAACCCATGCACTCAGTGAGACACATTTAATCAGTCACTCATACAGTCAGCCATGCCCCTACTAAATCCTTCATCAAGACACTTATACATCCATTCATTCTTCAATATGTAAGACATATTTTAACTTTACAGAATTATACAGTCACTGGATGACGTCATCAGTGATGTCATCAGTGATGTCATTTGAGATGTCATCAGTGATGTCATCAGTGATGTCACTGACCATGTCATGAATGATGTAATATGTGACATGATCAGCAGTGGATTGCGGGTGCGCGATATATAGTTAGTGCAAGTAACTATATATGGAATTTCAATGGTTTTGTGTGAGTAAAATAAGGTTTTGTAAATGCTAATTCCTTACTATATATGGTCTATAACCTATGGTTTTTTCAGTGAATTTTCAAGGTTTTGTAAATGCTAATTCCTAACTATATATGGTCTATAACCTATGGTTTTTTCAATGAATATATATATATATATATATATATATATATTCACTGAAAAAAACGTAGGTTTCACACCAGTTATAGTTAGGTGGAAATTTTACTCGCATAAAACCATTGAAATTCCCACGTTATAGTTAGTTGGACTCACTATAACTTGCGCATGCAATGCACTGCTGATGAAGTCACATATTACACCACTCATGACATGGTCAGTGACATCACTCATGACATCACTGATGACATCTCAAATGACATCACTGATGACAACATCCTTGTGACAAAGTGGCAGACCTCCTATCAGCATAAAATAACCTTTGACACACATTCAAAAATAGAAACTAACATTTTCTTAAAAAAGGAGAAACCAATACCAATTACAACAACTTATTAGGTAATTCCAACATCTACATACACATCCACTCATTCACCAACAGTTCTATATAGTCACTCATGCATGTACTTACTCATCATATGTACTCATACACCTATACATCCTGTTACACACTAATACTCATCCATATAGTTACTCACACACAAATTCACACATGCAAATAAACTATCAAAAAACCATTTACTTGATTATACTGCTATATACACACCACTACACATACTTCTACAGAAACGGAAACATATTTACTCTCTTAAACAATCAATTATAAAAACACATACTCAGTAACCCACCCATACACACAATCATCCACCCATACAGTCTGGCACACATGCTGTCTTCAAAATACATACAAATAGTGAGTCACTCATTCATGCATCTGTGCTCTAAGTAATATCCCCCACCAAACCATACAGACACTGATACTGATACTCAAAAAAACAACTAATAACCCATATACACACTCATGTAGCTACTCACCAACCCGTGCAGCCACTTATACACAAAGTGAGACACAGATACAGATATTTAAATATTTAAACATTACTCGCTAATATATGTATTCACTAAGATACATTTAATAAGTCAGTTAACCAATCAATTTTACACAAACAAACATCCATTTAGACATTTATTTACCCATTTATTCTTCCATCAACCTTTAGATATACATATATAAAAAATATTTATTTTTCAGAAAGATACACATTCACTGGATGATGTCATCAGTGATGTCATTTGAGATGTCATCAGTGATGTCATGAGTGATGTCACTGACCATGTCATGAGTGATGTAATATGTGACGTCATCAGCAGTGCATTGCACGCGCAAGTTATAGTGAGTCCAACTAACTATAACGTGGGAATTTCAATGGTTTTATGCGAGTAAAATTTCCACCTAACTATAACTGGTGCGAAACCTATGGTTTTTTCAGTGAATTTAATAGGTTTTTTAAATGCTAATTCCTAACTATAACTGGTGTGAAACCTATGGTTTTTTCAGTGAATATATATATATATTACCTACTGGCGGTCGCCAGTAGGTATATATAGTTAGGATTTTTTCTCTATGGGATTTTTGAAAATTCTATGTCTAATAACGATGGCGTTTGTGGACGGAATTGGCTGAAATTTTCAGGAAAATGGCACATTTTGTTTCTGAGCAGCCCTTGAAAATTTGGGGAGGGTTCGTCTTGGGGGGGGCGAGAAAAAAGGGGGGTCCCAAAACGTGTTTTTAACATTGAGTTTTCCATAGGGCGGTTGGCCTCACTTTTAGCTCGAACGGCTGAATGGATTTGCACGAAACTTGACAAAATTGTAGAGACTGGTAGCCCGATGTGCCTTTTGTAGGTCTCAATATATGTGCTACAGTGGATTTTGAGAAATTAACGTTTAAAAAAGATATATATCTGTAACAGCGGACCGGGCAGCGCTCCAGTTCGCGTACTTTGCGCGCAACGGAGCTTTGTGAAGCGAAGCTGATTGGTTCTCCGGCGTCTGTCAACATTCCAAACAGTCCGTAGCGGCCGCCATCTTGTCTCTCGGTAGGATCGAGAGACAAGAGGAGTCCAAAGCGAAGGGGCAAATGACCATAAGGGGGCATAGTAGATCCTCGCTGACCCCCTAGGTTTGATGTGGAGGTTTTAAAAGGGCCCCGCGGGGCAAAAAAAAAAATAATAATAATAATCGAACGGCTGAATGGATTTGCACGAAACTTGGTAAAATATTAGGGACTGGTAGCCCGATGTGCCTTTGCTAGGTCTCAATATATGTGCTCCAGTGGATTTTGAGAAATTAACGTTCAAAAAAAGATATATATCTGTAACAGCGCTCCGCTTCGCGTAACGGAGGTTTGCGAAGCTGATTGGTCATTCTGTCACTGGGCTATAGTTGGGCTACATCTGGCTGATATTTGGGCTACATTTGTTTTTTTTGTCTCTGGCGGGCATCTTTGGGCTACATTGGGCTACATTGGGCTACATTTGGGCTCCAACATATATATAGGCCAATGTAGCCCAATATAAATTTTTCAAAGTTAATTTTCGTAAAAACCACTGGAGCATATATCTTGAGACATAGCAAAGGCACATCGGGCTACCAGTCCCTACAATTTTGCCAAGTTTCGTGGAAATCCATTCAGCCGTTAGAGCTAAAAGTGAGTCCAACCGCCCTATGGAAATGAAGGAAATGAATGGGTAATTTGTAATTAGCAAATAGCTCATCGCAAACTAGGAATGGTAAAGAATCGCTATTTATTCCTTAAAGTTCGCTATTTAGGAAATGCAAAAAACTTTGATGATACATATGGCGGTTCATCTCTAACAAGATAAGAAGCATAGGGATAGATTTATGATGACTGGCGCATCACCAGGGATGTGTTAGTCATTCTGTGCCGCTGTTCCGTCACCTATGGTGTGCTGCATTTACAATGCGGCGCATCATGGGGCAAAAACAGCACAGATGCGTGATGTATCTGTGCCGTAAAGGTGGCGCATTGCTGGAGTTGTATCGCAAGTGTGATAAAGCTCCAGCAAGGGTCGGGGGTGCCCCTGTCGCAGGGTTTCTGTTCTCACAGAGAACTGTGCACAGAGGATTGGAACCTCGGCGAATTAGGGTGCCCCAAAACTCACGTTAGTAATCAAAAACCCCTTAGCAAGCTAGGTACAGTGTCACATTGGATATAACAAACTCTCAATGTTTAGACAATCCAGAATATGAACTTATAGTACCTCAGGATACGTGGAACTCATGAACAGTCGGTCGTTATATATTTCTTAGAAACCAGAACATGGAGTTAAGAAGAACACATGTGTATTTGAAATGTTTATTTACTAATGCCGTCTTCTCAGGCGTAGTATCTTAGATAATACAAGTACACATATTATCAGTAGCAAAATTACCAGCATAGTTACTAGTACATAAAAAGCGAATGGTGACAGTATGTTAACATGCTGTAAATGAATAAGAGTTATCAACACTTATAAGCAGCCACGGGCCGTGGAGGGAGTTACGGTGGGGCAGGGAGGCAGGGAGGGGGAGGGGCAGGGTGGAGAGGGCTCCACCCTGCCCCTCCCCCTCCCCGCCTCCCTGCCCCACCGTAACTCCCTCCACGGCCCGCGGCTGCTTATATCTCACCCTCCCTAATACACATATTATATTATTTGCTAAGAAGGTCTGTTTGTGTTGGTTTAGGGCGTGCCCATACTTTAGTGTCTTAGATTTGAAGGAATCACATCAGCATACACCAGCTCTCTCTTCATGTGAACCGCATCAACTGTTGTGTATGTGTGTTCGGCAAAGCAATATAAAACCCGCCTCATGCCCAGAATTGGCAGAAGCTGCACTTATGTTATGAGTATGAAGTCGTGGAGATCAGACCTCATAACAATTCTGTATCGTGTTGTTCTTGAAACTTCAGCACTCGCTGTACAGATATAGTTTAACAAGCAAAGCAGATAGTAGAGCAATAACATATTATTCTCATGTAAACCACGATGAACTACTAGGTTGAAAGCTAAAGCAACAACTAAGTGTCGTGTGCAGAAGTTGCAAAAAAGGAAAAATGGCGTTTAAACCGGTAATGAGCCCATGCTAACTTAACACGGTGTAAAGATATCCAGGACCTAGATGACACCTCCCCATGATCCGGAAACGAACTGAATAAGATAATAGAAGTGCCATCTCATGAGGGCAGATTGCAAGTTTATATGTGGACGGTCCGCAAGGTAAAGCATTAAAAACTAGGAAAATTTAATGCTAAAGAAAAATAAAACAGCCAAGTACTTTATCGAGTCTTAAGCCAATAGGCAAGCTAAATAATAAAAACTTGACAAATAAGTAAATGAATTGTCAATGAAATGCTAGTACTCAGCATATCAAACATGAAAAAGGTCTATGACATAACTGTGTATGCAAAATAAGCTGCAACAGCCTCCAATAGGAAGTCACCGTCTTCATCCGAAAAGAGTTCAGCCATCCAATTTAAAAGCGGAAAAGAACATACGTGCTCTCCCAGCACCGGATCCTCTATCACCATCAGAGGACAGCTCGGTGGGTTTTCAAGAAAGCTCTGTTCCAAGAAAGACTGTGTTGCCGCCAGTAAATTCCAGGGACCAATTAGTCCATGCATCAATGCCACAGCCATAATCCTTTCGCCAGGACAAACCAACTCGTGAGTAATGATAGGAGTCATCAGCTGATTAAAGTCGACGTCAGGAGAAACCGGTCCGCAGAGACACAAATCAATGGCCCAATCGAAATCACAGGTCAGGCAGTGAAATACAGGCTGGACACAGGTGAAGTAGGAGAATCGAAAAGATAATCCATATGCCGTGCTTAATATCGCCAACGGCATTGTGCCATAATATTCTAGCATGCGATTGCGGAACAGTGTCAGCAGCTGCAGGGCGGGAGCTTGCACAGGAGGGACATCCATATTTAAAAATGTAAAAAAGCACAAGAGCGTCCGCTGGTAATGCAAGTAAAAATGGGAATCCACGAAGCAGAGTGGAAAAAATAGAATGAAAGAAAGCAGGGATGACTCCAAAGATTTTCTCAAATGAAGTCACGAGACCACTGGTAACAACTTTAAAAAAGTGCGCCAGGGCCTTTGTGGAGGACGCGTTAAAGATAGTCCGAACCATCTTGCTGAAATGGAAAGGCAAATCTGTATTGAAAAGGGTCTGCACCTCTGTACGGGTGTTCGCTATGTGAAGCACGAAAGTTTCACGGGCCGAACTCAAGGCCACCTCTCTCTGAGACAAAAGAGCTCTTATTCTTGCCATGCCGTTGAAATCTGCTCCCAAGGTTGGTATTTGTGGCGAGATTGAAAACTCCCTATGTTCATGTGTGGGAGGAAATAGAACATTTCTGCAGCAAATAACCCGTTCACTTACTGTTACGATAAAAGGAATACTTTTAATTAACCCAGAACAATCTTCATTATTGAGCATCAAATAACTACCATTTTCCAACAACTTGAACGTGGGGATGATAGAAGGAACTGGCGTGCCTTGCAACACGCAAGCCATATTTGGTCGGTGTTTGTTGCATGAACCGTGTAACTGTATGTGCCTACACATTAGTGAATGATCTGGCGTCTCAGTGCATTCCTCTCCATTCAGATAAACTTCTTGATCATCTTTGAAACATCTGTATGTGTATGGAAGCGACCAGACCTCATGAAGAAAAGCACTACCTAAAGGTTCATAACGACCTATTGGTATATATTTCATACAATTTGAAAACTTATATAAAGCAAAAGGCAGCGTTATTAAACCGTGGATAAGGCACGTTGCCAAAAAACCCGCAATCCTCTGCTGATGATGTCACTGAGCATGTCATGAATGATGTAATATGTGACATCATCAGCAGTGGATTACGGGTAATAGTATCTCTAGTTTACTCCCCTATAGCTGTCTTTCTTTTAACATAAGTGTCTGTTTCCTTCCCTTATACTTACTGTTCTTTTTTAAAAAAAAAAATGTTGGTTCACTTCCGGTTCGCGTACCGGCGAGCGAACTGGGAAGCGAACTACGAGAAATAGAGGTTGGCACAGTTCCAAATATTGTACCAATTTTTTAATAACGGGGAGGTAGTTCTGAAAAGAACTTTTTTTTAAATTGTTTTTGTTGTTTTATATTTTTTTTATTATTTTTCTGAATTTTTTTTTACTTTTTTTGAATTTTTCTGAACAGTTTTATATTTTTTGGGGTTTTTCTTGGAGGGGGCAATGAAAACGATTCATTGTAAAGGGCTCAACAGGAGCAACAAAACAAAAAAAAAGTATTTATTATTTGGGGCGTTTCGTACAAACTTGCATATGATTGTCAATAGCTCTGTTGATCAGAGTGATGCTACTTTCTCTGTAGCAAATGAATCCATTGCAATGTACGCAGACTTGTTTTACTTCACCAAATCTCATTTGTATATTTGGCACCATCTCCCTGCCCTCTGGTCCCGTTACTTCCGGTACAACAGATCTTCTGGCCATAATAGGGAGATTATCTAGGTCGTTCCGAAACTGTGCAGCACTGTAGTTGTTAGGATGCCACCTAGTCATATGGCGATGCATTGTGTAGTTTCCGAAACTGTATTTTTTCTCGGTCCCTCTGGACAGTCTATCTTGACATATAAGGCAAGTTACGTATCTTGCATTTACTTTTTTCTGACCTTTGGGAATTTTTAGAAATTGCCAAATGAAGTTTTCTTTCCGGTGAGACGTCCTGGGCTCCTCAGGCAAAAACTGCCTCTCTTCGTGCTCGTCGTCCTGTTCCTCTTCTTCCTCTTCTTGTTGAATTATAACTTGAGCAGGTGGTCCACTCTTCCTTGGATGTGGTGGAGGTGGTGGGGAAGCACCAGCTGAAGCTACTACAGAAGCCATTGCTCACTGGTAACAAAGGGTCTTTCTCTCACAATGATGAAAGTCAGAGTGAGGAAAGAAGGAGGGATTTTCATCATTTGGGAAAAACAAGAGTTCTCAACCAATGAAAAGTGTTCATTTTAGATTATATGACCTAGTCTTACATCATTAGGAAACCAAAAGTGAAATGAACCAATGAAAAGTGTTATTACCAAGTCACATGACCTGCTGTGTTTACGTTAAGCGCTTTGCAGGGCCTCCCGGTTTGCTTCCAGAAACCTGCGCTTTGCGACTCGCTTCGCGTACCAGTTCGCTAACGTAGCACGTCATATGACGTATCACGCGACAACGTGAAACGTCATGCGGACGGGAGGCGTCACGATGTTGTTTTCTAACGCGGCAGTTGCGGTAAAGAAACGTTTACCGGCTCGCGGTCTATTTCGCGGCATCAAGGTCAGCTAACGGGAAGCTTCCCGATTCGCGAAGCGGGAACGAAGAAAAAAAAATATTTTTAAAAAAAATTATTCATAAACATATAAAATATATTTTTGGATTTAAAGAAGAATACATTTTACAGCTACAGATATTAGCTGTTAAAAAACCAATGAAATTCACTGAAAAAACCATAGGTTATAGACCATATATAGTTAGGAATTAGCATTTACAAAACCTTGAAAATTCACTGAAAAAACCATAGGTTATAGACCATATATAGTTAGGAATTAGCATTTACAAAACCTTATTTTACTCACACAAAACCATTGAAATTCCATATATAGTTAGTTGCACTAACTATATATATCGCGCACCCGCAATCCACTGCTGATGATGTCACATATTACATCATTCATGACATGGTTGCAAATTAAATGTTTTAAGTGTTAACACTTTATTCCAATCAAGATGACTTCAGGTGCGCCATACTTTTGTCATAAGTAAGACTGTTAGCGCTCTAGTTGTTCTTTAGAACACTCTGGGACATTCTGTCATTGGGCTATAGTTGGGCTACATCTGGCTGATATTTGGGCTACATTTGGTTTTTTTTTGTCTCTGGTGGCCATCTTTTGGCTACATTGGGCTACATTGGGCTACATTTGGGCTCTAACATATATATAGCCCAATGTAGCCCAATATATATTTTTCAAAGTTAATTTTCGTAAAAACCACTGGAGTATATATCTTGAGACATAGCAAAGGCACATCGGGGTACCAGTCCCTACAATTTTGCCAAGTTTGGTGGAAATCCATTCAGCCGTTCGGGCTAAAAGTGAGTCCAACCGCCCTATGGAAATTAACATGGGGAAAACACGTTTTGGGACCCCCCTTTTATCTCGGCCCCCGCTTGACGGATCCCCCCAAACCTTTCAGGGAAGGAGCGGAGCGCAGCGAGGCAAAGTTAAGGAAAATTATAGGCAGATCCCTCATTCGGCGCCAAAGTTATTCCCAATAGAATGTTGCAAATTTCCTATGGAAAACAATCCTAACTATAACTACCTACTGGCGACTGCCAGTAGGTAATAAATATATATATATATATATATATATATATCCAACCCTATGCAGATCCCATTGAGAATGCTGCCTCACAAAGGTAAGTGTTCGCCCACTTTATTGGTTAAAACAGCCTGCCAGCAGGAGTACAACACAGGAAACAAAGTGTTCGCTTGGAAAACGCCAGACGCGTTTCAGGATATCGTCCTTTCTTCAGTGGCGTGAACGGCAAACTGATTGGTGCAAGCGCTAAGGTGAAAAACACTCCGTGTCAAATCACCTGCTCAAATAAGCGTGGCCTCTTGCGGGGTCCTCTGGGTGATGTAGTGTTTTCACAGTGAAACCCAGGTGGGCGCGCCTGCACATCTTCAGACTGTGAGCCTAATAAATGCGTGTCTCTGTGAAAGCTCCTGCCCCGCTTTGTGGGCTGTCAACCGGGGCTCGGTGCCTTCCTCCTCTGCTAGATTCCAGCTCCGCCTTTGCTCCATACCGATGGTACCATCTGGATGCCGTCGAGGATCCGCCGGAGCGACAGGCGCATTCTCGCGACCGGGACGGCCGCTATAAATATATATATGTGTGTGTGTGTGTATATATATATTACTGCTATTTTGTGTGCCGTGGGACTCCCACTTCAACGACGGGGAATGTTCGGGCATGTGAATCTATGAAAGTCACCAATACTGGAGAACCACAGTTTACAGGTAAGTAACTAATGTTCTTCCATCGGGTCTAGCCTGCGCTATATAATAACTCATTAATTAAATCTGTTCCCATTTAGTACTCTTTCTCTCTTTGTCTACCTCCCTAGCTCCTATTCACTCTCCCCTGAATCTCGCACCTTGCCTGCTAGTCTGCCTAGCCCCCTGTCCTGTGTGCCCTTTGACTAAGCACTCCTTCTCCCCTTGTTGGGGAAAGATCCAATATTTATACTCTGGAGTCTCAGCGTACCCGCAGAGAGTGTCGTCTGCGCCAAGGGAGCCACTCACATCTGAGGTATGGTATGGCACCCCTTGCCAAAGCACTCCCTCACCCCTTTTTGGGGAAGGATCCAGTATGTAGGCCTTGGAGTCTCAGAGACCCCTCAGAGAGAGTCCACTGTGTGAAGGGAGCCTCCCGCAACAGAGATAGGGAAGTGTTACCACTTCCCCTGGGACCACAGTTTACTGGACTTTGGACGGTGCTTTGACTCGTCTACCAGTTTGAGTCCCAGTCGCCCTTCCCCTCCTCTTTCCATGCAGTGTCCTTCACCCTCCCCTCCTCTTTCCTGCCTTCATTACCTGTCTACTTCCCCAGCACCTTCCCCCTCCCCTTAATCTTTCCCCTTGCCTGCTTTTCCCCTTACATATTTGTGCTTATTGTTTATCTTGACCTTACAAGTAACTATGTTGCTATGCTCTCATAACTGTGTAACCTTTGTAACAATGTAACCTGCAACTATGATCTGATGCTCATGTAAAGCGCTCTGATACCTCCGGGTCTAGCCAGCGCTATATAAAACCTTTAAAATAAAATAAATAAATAAATAAAGACCTGGCATACTGCAGTGAGAATATGGTGTTATATGCGGAGGAGCTTCCTGCAGCCTCCCGACCTAATGATATCTGGGAACCCCTGTTAATTTATTTACGCTCCATTGTTACGCACGATGCCTCAGATACGGAATCTGTATAACTACTGATATTGTCTATGACTAGGATGTACTATCATGGTAGCTATGTTGCACCAAACAGAATCTACCCTGCTATGCGTATTTAATACGGCCTCCTGCTCCTTTTTTTTTAGTAAGGTGATGTTATTACTCCTTTTTGTTGGCCTTTTTCTTGTCCACATGGTCCTTATAGTGCATTATTGTCCATTTGTATTGTGATGCATTTTGAAAATCATAAATAAAACTTTTAAAAAAAGAGCCTTTTACGTCACGTCGCTCAAAGATTATAAAAATGCAATTCTCCAGATTAAAGTGGATTACATTTCTGCGAAGATCGTTAACTCAGCAAATAAGTCTAAAGAAATCTTTTCCATAGTTAACAAACTTATCAATCCAGACAGGGTTATAGCTAAACCTGCCCCCACACAATCTCTATGTGACTCGCTCAATTCCTATTCCAATTTCATGGACAAAATTAGTCTGATTAAAACTAGCATTCCGCCAGCTTCCTCTGTTATAGCCCCTCTACCTCGCAGTAAAAATACACCTGTATTTAACCAAATCCCCCCTATTTCAAAGGAAATATTCTTTGATCTTTTAAAAAAAGTCAGCTCTGGCTCTCCCACTGATTGCTGCCCATCGCATATCCTCCGCGAGGCTTTCCTTACTTGCCCCGACCCCCCCTTACCACTACTCAACAACTCGCTAAAATCTGGTATTGTCCCCGACACTTTCAAAAGTGCTGAGATTTTCCCAATTCTGAAAAAACCTAATTTGGATCCATCTGTGCTCAGTAACTACCAGCCCATCTCTCTGCTGCCCTATCTCGGGAAAATCCTAGAAGCTCATGTGGTAAGCTGCCTGAGCCCCTTCATTGAACAATCTCACTTCTTGGATCCCCATCTGGCTGGATTTAGGCCGGCACACTCGCAGTCATGGATGAACTCAGAGGAGGGATAGACAGAGGACTCACCTAGGTCCTGGTACTCCTTGATCTGTCAGCTGCTTTTGACACGGTTGACACGATATTCTGATTGACCGTGTCAGTAAGACCAGAGTCCAGGGCATGGCTTTGAGATGGATTTCTTCATTCCTCACAAATCGGTTCCAGGTGGTTCGCATGGCGAATTTCTATATCCCAGAAAATGAAATTTGAATGTGGGGTCCCTCAGGGGTCCCCCCTCTCCCCATTGCTGTTCAATCTATACTTATTTCCCCTGATCTGGTCTCTGCACGAGAGAAAGGTTGTCACTTTTAACTATGCTGACGACCTTCAGTTGGTATTTGATATCAGTCCTACTATCTCCTCAGCACTCTATTACGTTCCACATTAAGTTTTATCAGCACCTGGATGAACAACAACCAAGTGATATTAAACCCTGACAAAACTGAACTCATCCTCACAGGGGGATCAGCTAATCCTTGGAACGCCAATTTTTGGCCCCCTACTCTAGGAAGTCCCCCACTCCCTGCAACGTCCGTTAAGTCTTTTAGGCATCATGATTAGCAACGATCTTACCATGAACGCTCAGATAAGCATAGTGGTTTCAGCATGCTTCTTCCATCTCCCCAGAATCAGAAATATTAGGAGATTCTTAACCCTTGACACCCTAACCTTGACTGTCCTTGCCTTAGTAACATCGCATATTGATTTCGCCAACTCCCTTTACGTTGGTATCCCCGCATATAAACTGCAATGTTTGCAACTGGTGCAGAATCACGCAGCCAGATTAATCACCCACCAGCCTCTACGACATCACATTAAACCCCTATTGAAGAGCATTCGCTGGCTCCCGGTTGCTAAAAGTTGTGCCTTCAAATTGGGATGCACCACATTCAAAGCCTTAATGGAGAATGTCCCTGCCTTCCTCTCCTCCAGGATTCAGCGTTATATCACTTCCCGAGAACTGCGCTCCTCGAATCTGAATGTGCTGACCACCCCCGCATCAAAACGTAAGAAACACGGTGGGCTTGGATTCTCGGTACTGGCTCCACAGCTCTGGAATTTGCTTCCCCGGGAAATTAGGCTCACTGCCTGTTATTCACTGTTCCGGAAACTACTTAAAACCATTCTGTTCACTCAGGCACTCAGGCATATCTGTAAGTCAAATGCATCACTGTTGCAGCTCCTCTCTTGCTCTTGCAGCGTCATGAAACCGCTTGGCGTACGTGCACTATTTACATTTATTTAACATAACATAACATAACAACGTAAAGGTGAACGGAGAGTGGTAGTAGAAGAAATAGTGAATGAGTGTGTTTGGGATTATTGTGTAAGTGATAGTCATAAGGGGTAGTTTAATGAAAAGATGCTGGTTTCTCACGCGGATCCACAGATCTGCTGCGAGGCTACACGTGCGACCACGCGGAGTAGCGCTATTAAACCGCGTAGCCATTGAAAATACTGACCGAATTGGGCTTTCGTTTAAGAAAGGGTTAACAATGATGAGCTAATTTATTTATAGTGTGTGAAACTTTGAAAACAAATTTGAAAAGGTTGCCATTAATAGGTCCCTTCTATGAGAGTGGTGCACCATTTTTGTGCTTGATTTTTGTGTACTTTCTGAAAGGAGTTTTACTGAGAAAGAAAAATAGAAACCAACAGTCACACTCAACAGGTATGTGAATTAAGCTATAGCATAAATCAATATTTGATTGAGAAGAAATGAGTGCATAAAAGGTGGATGAAACTGAGTAGAATGTTTACCGAAACTAAAAGGATATATAACATGAGAGTATGTGATGCAAATAAAACAAGCATTTGCAATGAGATAGGTCTCGCAGTTACAAGAGTTTCAGCTATTGGCATTGTAACTAACAATGCCTTTTATTTATATTTTAAAACAAAAACTAAAAAAACATTAATATTTGCAATGTCAATAGGTCAAACTCGCGTAAATGCGAGACCTATTGCATTGCAAATGCTTGTTTTAATCGGGATCTCTAAAGTTGAAACATTCACAAAATTAAGTTTGAATTCTGAACAAAATAGTGAAATGCCTAAAAACGATTGCATGTGGTCACGATGCAGTGGTGTAGATGCTTCCACAATACTTTGTACAATTCTAACTTGGGACTTATCCCTTCACCAGATGTGGTATGGCCAAGATAAGTGACTGAGGTGACCCCAATCTTGCACTTTTCTTTCTTGAGAGTGAATCCTGCATCTTATAATCTATTCAAAACATGTCTAAAAAACCTGCCAAGTTCCTGTCGATTCTTCCCTGATACCAAGATATCATTCTAGAAAAATAACACATTTGCAATTACTTCCGGTACTTTCTTCATTATTCTCTGAAACACAAACCAAAAAGCAGGCATGTAAATCTACATACTCCTAAATGTGTAACAAAAGTGGTGAGATGTTGAGATTCAGCGTGTAGTGGCACTTGGTGATATGCTGAAGACAAATGTATCACACTAAATGATTGTGCCTCTGAGTCTGAAAAGTGGTTCTGAATATTGCGTAGCAAATGCCAATCCACACAAATGTGTTTATTTAGAGAACTTAAATCCACACACATCCTTATTTTGGTGTTACCATCCTTGAGCACTAATATCACTGGAGCAAACCATTCAGAGGACTCATTCTCCTCTAACACAGCAAGTCGTGACAACTTTTGAAGTTCCTCATTAAAGGGAGTTATCATCAAATTGGGCACCTTTCCCACTTTGTGTACGGATGGTGTAGCATTCTTCATCGGCACAGTCATGTGCTCAAACACTTTCAATAACCCTAGTTCCTTCTCAAAAACTACAGGAAACTGATGCCACTCAAGCCAAGAAGAAAAGCTTGCTCAGGTGATCTTTTTACATCTTTGTTACTTCTTGAGGCTAATTCCCTGGTTCTCATGAGCTTGGTTAGGCACCTTCTCGTGTTTTGGAAGATTGTAAATGTGAGTGTCACAGTCTGGGTCATTCCGTTGCTAGTGTGAGCTTCCATGTTGGGGCATTCCAGCTGGCTGTGATGAATAAGGGTGTAGCCCCATACCTTTTTGTCCATGCATGGTGGTGGTGGAGGTTCATAATTGTGGGATATACTCCTTATTCTCCTCTCCTGGCCTACACCTCCCTGGTCATCCATTGTGGCGTAGTGGTTCATAATTGTGGCGTGTACCCCCTATTCTCCTCTCCTGACCCACATTTTCTTGACCATACACAGTGGGGTGGAGGTTCATAATAGCAGGGTGTACCTCCCTATTCTTCTCTCCTGGCCCACTTTTTCTTGGCCATGCATGGTGACGTGGAGTTTTATAATTGCAGGTTGTAGCCCCCATTCTACTCTCCTGGCCCACACCTACTAGGCCATGCATGGTGGCATGTAAGTACATAATTGTGGGGTGTACCCCCATTCTCCTCTCCTGGCCCACACATTGTTGGCCAGACATGGTGGCGTTGAGGTTCCTAATTGTGGGGTGTACCCCCCATTCTTCTCTCCTGGACCACACATTGGTCGCCACGCATGATGTTGTTGAGGTTCATAATTGTGGGGTGTACCTCCCTATTCTCCTCTCCTGGCCCACACCTTTTTGGCCATGCATGGTGGTGTGGGGTTCCTAATTGTGGAGTGTACCCCCTATTCCCCTCTCCAGGCCCACACCTTGTTGGCCATGCATGGTTGTGTGTAGGTTCATAATTGTGGGGTGGACCACCATATTCTCCTCTCCTGGCCCAAACCTTGTTAGCCATGCATGGTGATGTGGAGGTTCATAATTGTGCGGTGTACCCCCTATTCTCCTCTCCTGGCCCACACATTGTTGGCCATGCATGGTGGCGTTGAAGTTCCTAATTGTGGGGTGTACCCCCATTTCCTCTGCTGGCCCAAACATTGTTCGCCATGCATGATGTCGTTGAGGTTCATAATTACGGGGTGTACCTCCCTATTCTCCTCTCCTGGCCCGCACCTTCTTGGCCATGCATGGTGGTGTGGGGGTTTCTAATGTGGAGTGTACCCCCCTATTCCCCTCTCCTGGCCTACACCTTCTTGGCCATGCATGGTTGTGTGGAGGTTCTTAATTGCGGGGTGTACCACCATATTCGCCATGCATGATGTCGTTGAGGTTCATAATTGCGGGGTGTACCTCCCTATTCTCCTCTCCTGGCCCACACCTTCTTGGCCATGCATGGTGGTGTGGGGGTTCCTAATGTAGAGGTTACCCCCATTCCCCTCTCCTGGCCCACACCTTGTTGGCCATGCATGGTTGTGTGGAGGTTCATAATTGCGGGGTGTACCACCATATTCTTCATGCATGGTGGCTTTGAGGTTCCTAATTGTGGGTGTACCCCCCTGTTCTCTCATGGCCCACACCTTTTTGGCCATGCACGGTGGTGTTCAGGTTCATAATTGTGGGGTATACCCCTCTGTTCTCTCCTGGCCCACACCTTGTTGGCCACGCCAGTGGTTATGAGGTTCCTAATTGTGGGGTGTACCCCCCTGTTCTCCTCTACTGACCCACACCTTGTTGAACATGCATGGTTGTGTTGAGGTTCATAATTGTGGGGTGTACCCCGCAGAGTCTCCGGGCCCAGACCAGTGTTGTCCAACAGTCCTCACTGTGTGATGTGGCCAGGGGGCTGCTTACCACCAGAGACAGCCAGAATCAGTCCTGTTTGCAGGGTAGGAGAGGTCAGCACAGAGATGGCTGGCTGTGGAGAGTAGGGGAGAGGCGTCACAGGGGAGGGGCGGCCATCGCTCCTTGCCTGTAAGGGGGGGCTCCTGCTTTTCAGGCCCAGTTCTCATGCAACAACTAGTTCTTATCGAAGCAACCTGACTGCTTCATTCCTGAGAATGCAGCAGAGCGGCCTCACCACTAGGTGGCAGCAGATACTTGAAGTGCCTGATAAAGTTTCTCTTACCCCAGAGTAGAGTAAAGATGATTGCATGAAAAAGAGAGTGGGGCCCGCATCAAGGTTTTAACCCGGGCTCCACAATAGCTTCTGAATATGGCCTTGGGGGAGTGGGAGAGGGGGGGTTTGTTGCGACCACGCCAGTCACCCCAGACCCACAGGTTGTGCTGACGTCCTACAAACACCCAGATTTATGGATGGTCACAAGAGCAGTGTAGGCAGGTTACATGATGCTGCAGTGAGAGGCAAGAACCAGTGCGCCCCACAATCACATCTCCACTGAGGTGTCTATGGGGGGGGTTAAATGGATGCAAACTTTCAAAAAAAGAGAGTTTCCCAGAAGACCAGAAAGGACTGGGTATCAAACAGTATAAAAAGGAATTCCTTTCTGTGTTACTCGCTTTACAGTTGTGACCAGAAGGCCTACACACTAATATCTCTTTTTTAGTGTTGAATAGTGACACGGATAATTATTTATGCACAAAACTAGAATTACCTTTGTCTCTCAAGTTTTTATTCTTATTCGGTTAAAAAAAAATTAGATTCATCTATTACATCACATTATACACAAACATATGCTCCAATTAAAATTCTCCAATACATATGATAATCCCTGTAATAGTTCAACTCAGATTTAAAAAAAATACAAAGACTGATATGAAGAAATGTATCTTGATTGGGGCTGCACTGCAAAAAATATGTGTGTATAATATGTAGTGGACATGATATGAGATATTGATCATGCTTCTGTCAAAACTGCTCTTATGACGATAATATATTAAACATAATAACAATCTAGGGTGACTGAATGTTAAGTAATATGAATGTGGTCCTTTCCTAATAAACCAAGGATAGTACAGAAATCGTGACATTTAAAAATAAAATTTGGGCACAATCGGAACAAATTGTACATGGTATAGAAAGTATTACATTTGGTTAGATTACTAATTGTTCCCAATGAATTAACAGAGATGTATGACCTTTGAATCACATCTGTATACATACTATGTATAATGCTTGATAAAGTCGATATTCAGCAAGTATAGATCAAATGTGATGGGAGCATCATGTAAAAATACAGTAAAATGTCTTTATAATAAAAAAAAGTGTATTTATTTAACACAAGGAAGCGTTTCGCCGCAGTACATCAGATTGTATCAGGGCATTGATAGGCCTATATTAGAAGGGACAGTTTGTCAACATGAACTTAGAAACATCCTGTCCCACCTTAATGACAATGAATGTACTGAGAGGGAAGGCAGTGGTCATGCGTGTGGTCTAGATGCTTGTTAGAATCTATTGAATCAAACATGTTTTCGTACAGCACGCATGCTGAACTCACATTTCAAGGTGATCTCGTATGCGATAATAAAGAAAACAAGCGGCACTGAAAGCGATTGCGTCGCGATCGCTTTTGTAAAAAAACAACTAGTGGTGCGCGCGCACCACAGAAGAGCGGGGGAGGGAGCGCTGCAGCGGCAGCGTGGTGAACGCGCGCTGCTGCGTGTGCTAGCCACCGTCGGGAATGGGCGTAGCAAAGGCGGGACAAGCGCACGCCTTTGCTCAATCGCGTGCCTTTTTCTAATAAAAAAAGTATGCGAAAGCCAATGCCTGCAGGTGAATGCCTGATCACATGCACGAGCGTGTGGTCAGCTTTCAAAACCCCCTTACAAGAGGTCACATGCTGCGCGCTGGGCACGAGACCTAAAAAAGTACTGTGATTAGCGTTGTGTTAAAACTAACAAAACGCTGGTATACTCCAATGTAGCCACTGATACAAGCAGGGGAACACTAAAGAAAGGAGTGAGATACTGAGGCATTTTACAAAAAAGTAAAAGGGAATATGAGTGGCGGGCATAGGATGCAAAAAAGGAAAAGTGCAGTGGTCAGTAAGGGAGGATTAGAAATGTCTAAAAAGTAACAACACTCAGGCATACACTAGTGTAGACATTGCCACATCCACTGAAACACTAATACACCCAATAACACACTTAGGCACTCTGTCATTTATACAGTGACACACCCAAGTATACACTGATGCATGCACTGAGACTCCCAGGTATCTAATGACCATTACACTGACACACCCAGGCGTACACTGATGCATACTTTAACATGTATGTGCTTAAAAGAGAAGACATCTATTTTAAAGTTCCAGTAAGTTAGACATGCACTTACATATGCTCAGTTATAATTCTAGTCTGCCACCCATACTGCAAGTTACATACTTATTTACAAAAGCATAGATCCACTCATTCACCCACTCACACAGAGACTGAGGCATGTACTCACCCACTCACTCGCCCATAGAGCAGTCATGTATCCAGCACTAACAGAGTCACTTCCACACACGTCAAGAGTCACTAACTCAGCCAGTAAGCAATCTATGGCACATTGAAAAATGATTTTTTATGCATTTTCTGCATTGAAGATGATGGTAATAGCATTTTCTTAAATGTTTGGTACATGTGCTAAGGGAATCGCAAATTGTGATTCCCTATTTGTAGTTACAATTTTAGGTAATCGTTATTTTTACTATTACTTAAAATTGTGACTACATTCACAAATGGCTAAAATTACCAATTTGCACCACTTGCAAATGCAAAATTGTTTGATACATGTGGCCCTAAAGGCCCACAGGTGTGAATGGTTTTGCCTTATGTAATTTGCAATTACCCAATTGTTAATCGCAAATTAGGTAATGCAAAAGCAATGGTACCCAGTACTCTCCCCAAAAATGCACACATGGAAAGTGCATTTTGAAAGATTCCTTTTTTTGTGCATTTTCAAAAATTGCACATGGTTACCATCTACTTGGGGACAATGGTAATAGCATTTCCTAAATGCACAGTTTGCATTTAGAAAATTATTTGTACATGTGCTTAGAGAATTGAAATCGTGATTCTTTATTTGTAATCAATTTTTGGTAATCACAAAAAATTGGGATTATCAAAAATGCACTGCCAAAGCCTTTCATACATGTGGAAAGGCTATTTTGCATTTGCATACGGCCGAATTTAGCGATTCGCACCAACTGCTAATGCAAAATGTTTTCATACATATACCATTGCTACTTACATATCCAGTGACAGTTGTACAGAGGAAATGGTACAGTCTCTCAGATATGTATTTCAATTTTGACACAACCAAGTTAGCCATCCAGACAAGTTGCCCTTTAAACATCTTTTAGGCCTGGTTCTTCAAACCCTGTATGTGCATATTTACTGTCAGTCTGATTTGGAATTTAACAATCCTTGCCAAGGCTTACAATCACCTTTTTCTACATATAAGTTACTCATAGGGTAGGCTGTAGGTAGGCCATACAGGAGGGTGCTTTGTGATTTAAAGGTAAGATATGTAGTTTGAAGTTTCACTGACTTATATGTACACTTACAGACCTATACTCCCAGTTAAACATCCAGTCTCCGATCTACCTGAAACTCATAGGCTTATTTACAAAACCATAGAGGCACTCACACACCTGGTCCGACAGAGACAGACTCTATTACAGAAGCATTCACTCACTCACGCCTTCAGCTCATATGTATTCCAGCACTAAGAGAGCTACTTGCACAGTCAGTTACACACTTTAAAAGTCACTAATGAAGCCAATGAGCAATCCATACAGGTACTCTCATGCACATTTAGAGACTCATATGTTTCTAAGATATCTAGTCATATACCAACATAAACACCATCAACTGATTCGCGCCACCAAGAAAACAGCATTCAAGGAAAGACTGGACAACAACGCACACAACAGCAAGGAACTCTTCAACATCGTGAAAGAGCTCTCCAACCCCAACGCCGGAATCAACGACATCACCCCATCACAAGACCTCTGCAACTCCCTCGCCTCCTACTTCCACAACAAGATCGCTGACATACACAACAGCTTCAGCATACAACCAACGCTCCCCACGACCGCACCAACGCCCCCCACCACCACCCTCAGCGCCTGGACCCCTATCAACACCGAAGACACCATCCGCACAATGAACTCCATCCACTCCGGATCTCCAACCGACCCCTGCCCTCACCACGTCTTCAACAAAGCCGACGCCGCCATCGCACCCCAGCTACGGGACATCATCAACGCCTCCTTCGACACCGCAACCTTCCCTGAGAGCTGATAGCAGGCCAAACTCAGCACTCTACTAAAGAAACCAACAGCAGACCCCACCGAACTCAAGAACTACCGCCCCATCTCGCTCCTCCCGTTTCCAGCCAAAGTCATCGAGAAGACAGTCAACAAGCAGCTGGGCGCCTTCCTCGAGACGAATGGATCCCTCGACTCCTCACAGTCGGGCTTCAGGGCCAACCACAGCACCGAGACCGCCCTCATCGCTGCCACCGATGACATCCGTGCCCTGCTTGACAACGGAGAAACAGCGGCCCTCATCCTCCTAGACCTCTCCGCGGCATTCGACACTGTGTGCCACCGCACCCTAGCGCAACGCCTCAGGAACGTCGGAATCCAGGAGAAGGCACTGGAATGGATCATCTCCTTCCTCGCTGGAAGAACACAGAGAGTATGCCTACCCCCGTTCAGGTCAGAGGCCACCGAAGTCATCTGCGGCGTTCCTCAAGGCTCCTCGCTCAGCCCCACCCTCTTCAATGTCTACATGAGCCCCCTTGCGGCCATCGCACTCCAACACAACCTCAACATCATCTCCTACGCCGACGACACACAGCTGATCCTCTCCCTGACCAACGACCCCGCCACCGCCAGAGCCGACCTGCACGAAGGGATGAAACACGTAGCCGAATGGAGGATGACCAGCCGCCTGAAACTGAACTCAGACAAGACGGAAGTTCTCATCCTGGGCTCCTCGCCCTCCGCCTGGGACGACTCCTGGTGGTCACCCGCCCTAGGCTCCGCACCCAAACCAACAGACCACGCACGCAACCTGGGCTTCATCCTGGACTCCTCCCTCTCCATGACCAGACAAGTCAACGCCGTCTCCTCGTCTTGTTTCAACATCCTGCGCATGCTACGTAAGATCTTCCGGTGGATCCCCACCGAGACCAGGAAGACGGTCACCCAGGCCCTCATCACCAGCCGTCTGGACTACGGCAACGCCCTCTACGCCGGAACCACCGCCAAGCTCCAGAAGAGACTCCAGCGAATCCAGAACACCTCAGCAAGACTCATCCTCGACATTCCCAGACGAAGCCACATCTCCAGACACCTGAGAGACCTGCACTGGCTCCCGGTCAACAAGAGAATTACCTTCCGCCTCCTTACCCACGCACACAAAGCCCTGCACAACCAAGGCCCGAGTTACCTCAACAGCCGCCTCAACTTCTACGCTCCCACACGCCACCTTCGATCGACCAGCCACGCCCTCGCCGCCGTCCCCCGCATCCGAAGAGCCACAACAGGAGGAAGATCCTTCTCCCACCTGGCCGCCAAGACTTGGAACTCCCTCCCGACCCACCTCCGCCTGACCCAAGACCACCTCGCCTTCAGGAAGCAGCTCAAGACCTGGCTGTTCGAGCAGTAGCGGACCCCCCCCTCCCCAAGCGCCTTGAGACCCTCCGGGTGAGTAGTGCGCTTTATAAATGCTATGATTGATTGATTGATTGATTGAACATAGTAAATTACATATCCAGTTGTACACGCAAGAATGACATTTTACACTCACTTAGATATGTACTTAAATACTGAAACAAGCACAGCAGCCATCCAGACAACTTGCCCTTTAAACAGGTCCCAGGCCTGCTACTGCAGAGGCTGTGTGTACAGTTTTAAGGGTAGACTGAATTGGCATTTAAAAAGGTGCTTGAAAGATAATACTCAGTTTTACATTAAAAGGTTACTCAGATACATGTGCAGTTACACACCTATATGCCATGTTAAACATCCAGTCGCTCACGCCTACTGCGACTCATAAACCTAATTATTAAATCATAGAGACAGTCACACACCTAGTCAGACAGAGATAGAGCCACTTACACATACAATCACTCACCCAAACAGTAGTTATGTATGCAGCAGTAGCAGAGCCACTTGCATGCACAATTACACCCCAAGAGTCACTAACACAGTAGGTAAGCAAGCCATACAGATACTTTCATGCACATTTTCAGATCCATGCAGTTTCTATGATAGCCATTCAAATAATCTTTCTTTCTTTATAAACTTTATTTCGGTCAATGTGACCTCAAAAGTAGAATCACAGTACATACAAGTACATTTAAAATTGCATCAAAAGTCAAATACATATAATTAAAAGAAATTAGGAAATCAATATGGACATTGTTGGTGCACATGTAAAATAACACACCATTTAAAAAGCCTACAATCCTAAATTAGATCGCTGAGGAAAGACGAAAGAAGCAAAAGTCACAGAGGGTTATTCTAGGCAAGAAGCAAGGATTCACCTTTGGAAAGTGCATAGTGCAAATAAATAAATAAATACATAAATAAGTTACTTAAAAAAGATTCCTAAAAAGGATGACTACCATTCTGACCATGCGAAAGCTAATTAGTCCTAACACTGGGAGTCCCCTGTTCTACAGGTTACTTCTACACAAAGTTTTTACAATAATTGTGGTAGTAGGCTAACACATTACCATTTCCCTGTAGCATGACACAGGGGCCAGTGAACAGTCTCACTTTGATCTAATCAAAAACAAGACCTAATTTAAAACTAGTGGAAGTAACCACGGATAGGTATTTTTCCCAGCTATTTAATAATAAAATTGTTACATTTCCACCGCGAGCACATCCTAGCTCTTTTTTGGGTGTTTTGTGAGTATCCTGCAGGTACACCACATGGAAAATAAGAAACCTGTAACTGAGTAAACAATTGAGGTACTGGCATCATACTTCAGTATCCTGAAAGCCTGAGAGCAACGTCTAGTTCCAAGGTTCCTACAAATCTGCACCAGTCATCGTTTTCTTGACTTATAGTACCCAGGGCAGCTAAAAAACACGTGGAGTACTGACTCTTCAGGGCAGTCACATGCTGGGCAGTTTTAAACTTGCAGACCCTCCCACTTATATGTAAAACAGCAGAGAGGCAGAACCCCATGCCTGACTGGAGGTAAAGCTTTCTAGCAGCTGCCGGTTTGATATCATCTAGGGCCGGCTCAAAGCTAAACCTATCTTTAATTTCTAGAAAGGCTGAGGTTAGCTTGCCTGTTTGGGGGCAGCTATGAAGCTGTGCCATTTTATACTCCTCATAATGAGCCTTCAGTAGTTTCCTAGGTAGTGAGGAACAGGCGGACTCAGGATCAACCCAAAGTTCCCCCATTGCCATACTGGCTAGCATGTGTTTAATGTATGGTAGCCACGGTAGTTTGGCAGCCCCCCGCAGGTTCATTACTTCTAATGTTTCCTCCCTGTATGATAAAAGTTCTGTAGTAACCCACAAGTGACGCCAGTACAATAAGGGTTTGAGGTTAGATACGTCTGCGATTGCAATGAGTCCCAGTTCTAATCGGAGCGGGGTTAGCAGAGTGCTCCGTGGGAGATTTAACAGCTGTCTGACAAAGTTGTTCTCTACCTGCATTAAATTCTCGGGACTTGAGTGGCCCAAAGTTCTGCACCATATAACGCCCCTCCCCGGGCTTGAGCCTTATAGATTTCAATGGCTGGACTCACTGGTTTCCTGCTGGACTTACAGAAAACCTTCATGATGCCACCTGATGATTGCGCTAATTTTAAGGATGATTTTTAATTTGTGCCCCCCAGTCCATGGTTGCTGTGATTGTGATGCCGAGATAATCGAAAGAGGAAACACTTTCGAGGGGTTTATAATTTCATAAAGGGTTTGTTTGTGTACTTTTGGTGCTATTAAACACCATAAATTTGTTTTTTTATGGGATAATTTCTAATCCTCTTTGGCTACAGAATACTTCAAAATTTTTAAGTACCCTCTGGATCCCCATAGGTGATTTAGATACTAATAAAGTGTCATCGGCAAACATCAGTACTGGGATGATACGGGAGGCTAACTTGGGTGTGTCAAGGTCTTTTTCTGCTAGCAAGGAATCTACCGCTCGGCGGTAGCAGCGCGATGATTTTTCTTATGCACTTCAGCTGTGGCGGCTCGCAAACGGGCGTTAGCGACGATTTCAGCACTCTCTTCTCTGTAGTAGAGCTAGAGGCCCTGGAACTCAACGGGACCTCACCTGCAGATAGAAATCCTTGCTGGGATGAATCAGGAGGCTGGTGGGGGAGTCAGGTGTGCCTGTGACTCTAACAGGAGGCTAGCTCTCTTCTAGCCCTTGGGTGATTGCTTAGCAAAATAAAAAGTCTCCCAAAAGTCCTTTTCCCTCTTCTTCCAAGTCCAAGGGGAACCACTGCAGGCCAATCAAAGAAACAGCACACAAGCACAAAGACAGACCTCTCCTGCAGATTCCTACAGTAACACGGACAGAGGTTCCTCTTGACATCCAGGAGCAATACCAAAATCAGGGGTTTGGGCACAGATATTTATGGCCCAAAAGTCTTTCTTCTCAAAAGTCTCTAGTCACTGAACCCAGCCTGAACCAGTTCTGCTCAGGCCTGGAGCGCTTTGTTTACCAGGTTGCATCCTTTTTTCAGAAAGAGGGGTCTGCCATCAGACGCACAGTAGGAGGTGGAGCCAGCATTCACCTTGCCAGGCATAACCCTATTCAGGTCAAGGAGCTACCCCTCTCCAATACTCAATGCAGATTTCTCTATTCAACCCAGGTCTGACTCAGCCTACCTTGCCCCTTTAAAGCCAGACAGCCAATACACAGAACAGCAGAGCACACTGGAAGGCTTAGGCAAGAAAATACCCACTTTCTAAAAGTGGTATTTTCAAACACAGACTGTTAAAACCAACTCCACTAAAAGATGTATTGTATCATTCTGAGTTCAGGCATACTAAACTCGAATTTCTACCATGTTCCCTGAGTCAGATAGGTCAATAATATGTACTAGCCAGTCTGCCTATTCTAGCCTATGGAGAACAGGTAGCCTTGCAGCAGTCAAAAACAAAATGGAGGGTGATTCCCTACCAGGACATACTACACATATCAAGCCATGTCCTACCTTACACACACAATGCACCTACCATAGGAGTGACTGACATAATGCTAAGAGAAGGTTCAGGGGCTGGGAAGTGTGGGCACTTCACAGTCAAGATGGCAGTTCTGGACTGCATGCAGACACTGCAGTGGAAGGTCTGAGGAACATTTTACCAGCTGCTTCTGTGGGTGGCGCAAACCAGCGCTGAAGGCCCACCAGCAGCATTTGGGTTACCATCCCTGGGCACACACAGGCCACACTTCTAGGGACTAACAGGTAAACCAAATAGGCCAATCAGGGATATACCAATTCACAGTCATATTTACAAAGGGAGCATTTGCACTGTAGCACTGAATGGCAATGGCACAACGCCCAGAGCATCTAATACCAGCAAAAACAGAGGAGACAACAGTGAAAAATGGAAGGGAGATCCACGCCAATGGTGCCAGGTCTAACAGTCGCCCACCCATACTGCGACTCATAAACCTATTTATTAAATCTTAGAGGCATCCGCACAACTAGTCGGAGAGAGTTAAAGACACTTACACAAACAATCACTCACCCAAACAGTAGTTATGTATGCAGTACTAGCAGAGTCACTTGCATGCACAATTACACCCCAAGAGTCACTAACACAGTAAGTAAGCAAGCCATACAGATACTTTCATGCACATTTTCAGATCATGCAGTTTCTATGATAGCCATTCAAATAATTATATAGTAACTTACATATCCAGTTAAACATGCTCAAAGGAGATTGTAAACTCACTGAGGTATGTAATCAAATACTGACACAACCAAGGGCCAATATAAATACTAAGCCAGCCAGTGACATACCTATATAGCTACTTACACTTTTACTCACATACCTAGAGAAGGACTATGTGTATGTATCTACTAAATAAATTATACTTTAAGTCATCCTATTGAGACAAGTAGCACTTCAAACATGTCTTTCGGCTGCTACTGCACAGTCTGTGTATTCTGTTTTACTGCCAGGTTGAGTAGCATTTAAACTCCTTCAGCAAGTGTTACATTTCCTTTTATCTACATAAAAGGGACCCTACAGAAGCCATAGGAAGATATACACTAATGCATACACTCAAATGCCCAGGCACACTCTAAAGTATACAGTAGCATATCCAGGCACCCACTGATGCATGCACAAAGACAAACAGACACTCATGCATACACTAACACAGCTAGGCACACACTGATGAATACACTGACACACCCAGGCACTCAGTCATACATACAATAATACACCCAGGTACACAGTTATGCATACATTGGCACACCCAGGCACACACTGATTCAGAGACTGATACACCAAGGCACACAGTTATGCATACACTAACAAAACCATGCACACTGATGCATATAGTGGCACGTCACAGATTTACTAATGCATACACTGACACACCAAGGCACACACAGATGCATAGACTACAAATAGTAAGATATAGAGGCACACACTGATCCATACACTGACACACTCAGGAACACAGTGATATATACCCTGACACACCTAGATACACTGTGATGCCTACAGTAGGACACGCAGGCACACACTTATATATACAGGCATACACACCCAATGAGACACTCATGGATATAGTGACACACTGAGGCATCCACTCATCTATACAGTAAGACAGCTAATTACACACGTATGCATACAGTGTCACACCCAGGCACACACTGATGCATGCACTGACACATCTAGACAGACAGTGATGCATACACTGACACACTCAATAGTGAGCTCATATATACACTGACACAGCTAGATACTCACTCATGCATACACTGACACAGCCAAGCAGACAGTGATGCATACACTGACACACCCAGGCACACACTGACACACCCAGGCACACACTGAAGCATATACTGACATAGTTAGACACATACATTAACACAGCCACATATACTGAAAAATACACTGACATACCCAAGCTCAATCATACCCAAACAGTAAAAGATGCATTTCTAGATCGATAATGAGAGACTTGTACAACCTTTCAAAAACTGTATTCACCACTTATGTAGTTAGCTGCGGCTAGCAGGCCATGATGGCGGACGGAGTCTGTTAGAGCTCCGGTGCCACCGGGAAGCAAACATCCTGAAACGGCCTCTACGGGGCCGAACGACATCTTGGAGGGGGTGACCCTGAATACGCTGGCCTCCCCGGTAACCCTGGACTCTTCTGACATTACTGGCGGCCGAAGGGGCTGTAAGGCAGAGCCTGGTACCGCTGCAGCCTGTTCCCCTGGGAGCGGCCGGGACCTGGGGTTTGGGACACGCCCGGCCTGCACACATCCTGGAACAGCCTCTACGGGGCTGAACGCCATATCGGAGGGGGCAGACCTGCTTGCGCTAGACCCCCCGACGACTCTGAGCACTCCTGGCACTTCTGGCGGCCGAAGGTGCTGCACGGCAGGGCCCGGCGCTGATGCGGCCTACTCCCCGACCGGGGCCTAGAGTCTGGGGCACGCCCGACCTGCGAAGTGCCTGCTGCTGGAGGAACCGGCGCTGCTCCTGGACGGGCCGCTTGAGGCCCGATCACATCGGCGGCAGCGCAGTGGAGAGGCGGTACAACTGAGCCACCCCCAGGGACACACTGCCTTGGACGCCGCGCCATGGGTGACCGCTGCCCCGGACCGGACCTATCCGGAGAGCCCTGGGGAGCGTGATGGATCCGAGAACCCTGCGCCCCTGGCCAGATGAACGCCAGGAGGTAGGGGGATGAGGATGACATCACCTGAGGGCGATCACTGATATTGAGCCCGGGCCTCTTTCTCCCCCCCCCCTTTTCATCCCTCCCCGCATATCTCGGCCTTCCTGGGGAAGACCATAGCCCGGAAGCGGAGCTGCCACGGGCCATTGCGACCGACACTGACGCCGCAAATTGGATGGGGGCTGCCTGGACTCCCACGATGCACCTCCAGGGGAGGGGGTAGGAAGGCGCCGCTGAGTCCGATCTCCCTGTAAGGGGACCCCACCCCAGCTGGCTCCCGGGGCAAAGACCCAAACGACCCGAAGAGGGGCCCACTGAAAGAAGACCTGAGTGACCCCCCCTGTACCAAGTGGTGGGTCCCGTCGACAGAGCTCGGGGATCCGACGACCGAACGGCAACTGATGGGGCTGGGTGACAGCACAGAGTACTGCCCAAAGAGATACCCACGCCTGGTCATCGAATACGCCAAGCTGGGGCAAACATGGTCCGGAAGGGGGCTAAGACCTTGGATGGGAAAGACGGCCCGATGGCTGCGGGACAAACCCCAGAGGCCATGTCGGAGAGATCCACACTAAAACCGTCTGACCAGGCTCCTGCTGGGGATCAGCAAGCTGATAAGCTGGATTTGATTCTTCAAGAGATCAGAGACTCCAGACTCACTATGGAAACACAACTGGGAGCCCTTACCACCAATCTCTCTTTACTAAAGGCCGACCACTGCAAACTGGCTGACAAGGTGAAAGACCAGGGTGTGGCGCTAGCGGAGCTTACCCCGACAGTGGCGGATCAGACTAACTCCATCAAGCACCTACAAGAACAGGTGACGACCCTAATGGAATGTGTGGAGGATGCCGAAGGTCGCAATTGGCGCAATAACATCCGCATCATTGGGCTTCCGGAAGGCAGTGAGGGGACCCGCGCAGCGGAGTTCACGGAACAGTGGTTCTGAGATCATGTCGCCACGGAGGGCTTGTCGTCGCTCTTCTGTGTGGAAAGAGCACACCGAATTCCTACGGGGAGGCCTAGACCAGGACAGCCGCCGCGACCGCTGATCGTCAAGATCCTTAACTATCGGGACAGAGACATGCTACTTCAGAAGGCCCGGGAGAAATCGGTCATTGAAAATGAAAATCAGCGAATCTCGCTATACCCGGACTACACTAATCAAGTGCAAAGACAAAGGTCCTCCTACTTTGCGGTCAAGAAGAGGCTCCAGAACGCAAACCTCTGCTATGCCCTGCTGTTCCCAGCTCGCCTCAAGATAATCTATGACAACAAGACCCACTTCTTCGAAAGTCCTACTGACGTGGAGGAGTGGTTTGAGGTGATGGACGTTGAGGCAACTCAAGGGGCATCATCCAGCAGTTCCAAAAAAGATTCGAACCGCACAGGAAGAACCTCCCCCATGCCATCTGCGAAGTCGAGACAACGCAAGCCCTCTACTGCACAGCAGAAAGAAGACCAGATAATAGCGGTCAACATGGTGGGCTCCTTCAGAGATGAACACGAAACAATCAACATGGATACGGAGGACAGTACACTGCACTCAGACTCAGAACACAGCATGGTCCTGTTTCCGACTGTGACGCCGAGAGCAGCGGACGAACTACTGGACAATGGACAGGAGTAACTGTCCAACACAGAGTAACCTGTGACTCCGTGTCCTATTGATATCCTTTGATGGTGACCTGCATGTGGCTGGGAAGTTCGGGGTGGAGGGTGCGGATCTTTTGAGTGATTGGGAGGTGTTTGTTTTTGTAATACTTGGCGGTTAGGCCCACACTACAGTATTAAGTATCTCTCCCATGATAGTTGCACTATGTTATCCTGTCAAAATAGACTCTTGCTGGCTGGGATTACCTGCCGATAGCAGGGAGGGCAAACCACCCCCACCCCCCGGAGGCCGACAAGAATTATAGCTCATATAAGGACTTCCCCGGCAGCACCGTTGAGCCGACAGCGCAGAACTGTAAGACTATGTGGATAGGGTACATGCTAAGCCAACCCCTGAAGGCGTATGCACCAATGTTTGGTTTGTTATGGTTTACATTTCATGGTTCGGCACAGCAGTGTATTCAAGCTGCGCCAAAAGAGTTCAAGTTTGGGGTGGGCAGAAGTACGTCTCCTGGCTATTGCAGATATTACCTGTGCTACAGATGAGGGCACTGTTATTCAGGGCACTTATTGCCGAGTATGGCTGACACTATAGGGAAGTACAGGCTGGCTACCTGGAACATGCGGGGACTTGGCGCTATACAGAAGAGACACAGAGAACACGCATTCTTACTCCGACAGCATGCCCATATTGTCTTCCTGCAAGAATCCCACTTGACACAATCCGAGGCACACACACTGTGGAAGAAGTGGAGAGGAGCTGTATTTTCTATGACATACTCTGCTTTCTCCAGGGGGGCCACCATTTGGGTGAGACACTGTACTCCCTTTGTTGAACTAGAGAGAAAGGTTGATGACCGGGGAAGGTATATCCTAGTGAAAGGTACACTGGATGGCACACTAGTGGTTCTGGGCAGCGTATATGCCGCAAATTTTGAACAAGATGCGTTCCTTGCGAGGGTGGGCCGAACGCTGGCGGACTGGGTGGACATCCCTTGGATCCTGGAAGGGGACTGGAATTTGATCCTAGACGTAGACCTGGATAGGTCACATCCCCCCCTCCAGACGACAGGTATACATAGGTTGACGGACTCTTATAGGACCTGGCTCCAGGGCTGGGGACTGACGGACATATGGCGAACACTACATCCGACACATAAGGAATATTCCTACTATTCCCCGGTGCATGCCCTACATACCGATTAGATAGGTTTTTGTGTACTAACTCTCTGGTGTCCAAATGTGCGTCCTCAGACTACCTGGCTAAAACCTTCTCCGACCACAGACCTTTGACCCTCGATCTGCAGTGGGGAAGGGTGCCGTCTCCAGGGCCTACCTGGAGACTTAACCCGTTACTGTTGGAGGACGGTCCGTTCCGCGCATCCTTGTCGGATACCCTAGACAATTATTTCTGTGAGAACTGGGACTCGGCGACTTCTAACTTAACGGTGTGGGATGCTATGAAGGCTGTGATACGGTGAGCAGCCATAGGGCAGATGGTGGGTGCTAGGCAGTAAATCTACAGAAAGCTGTGCAACGTTGAGGACTGCCTGAAGACCCTAGAGGCGGCGGTAGGTGAGGACCCCGGACGCAGGGAGGAATTGCAAATGAATAATACAGAGCAGTGTTTCCCAAACTGTGGTCCGCGGACCCCCAGGGGTCCGTGACACATTCCCAGGGGGTCCGTAGGCAACAGTTTTAAAAGCACAGAAACATTTCTACTATAATTAGCAGCTTTCCAGCAACAATAAACGTGTCAAGAGAAGGCCAGTGATTAATGTACATGCTGGAGAGCGAGGAGAGTTTTGTTCAGTGGCAGCTTTGATTTACCTAATGTAGCAAAGAGGGTTAATGTGCCTACTGCAAAGAACATGTGACATGCATTTTAAAAAGCAGCATTTTATGTGCCTAGGTTCGTGGTTACTGCTTTTGTCACAGAGATTCTTTTGTTACTGTGCACTTCATAAGTGACAATCGTAATCTAGCAGAGGGACCTATAAACTGTCATCAAAGAGCTGCTTGCAAACTGCATGGTGCCAGTTAGTAACTTATATTTTGTCCGAGTTATTCATTATCCTGATGCTGCTAAAAATATATATTTGGGTGGAAATACATTTTTAATGTTAAAGTCAATGCTAGCCACTGTGTTATGCTCTGAATCTTGAGTTTGTGCTTTTCCAGACCAAGCACTCTTTAAACATTTTATATACACACTGATTTACATGTATGATTCAATGTCTCTATATGTGTGTGATGTAAAGTGCTCTGACATCCTACAATGGTATGAGAGATGCTACAAAACAAATGAAATACATGTGACAGAGGGGCTATTACTTCAATATAAAATACTAAGGGCCAGAGGTACGATCTGTTTTTATATGCGCGAACGGGTCCGCGAACCCATCTGCACATGCAAAAACCTATTGGGCCATGTACATAGCCTATTTCTCTAAATAGGTTTTGCAACTTGCTATTTGGAAGGGGCATTCCCTTCCAAATAGCGAGTCTCAAAACCATGTACAAACGTTTTGCGGTCGCAAAACACTCGCAATTACCACCTACTTTAAGTAGATGGTAATGCATTCGCAAATGGGAAGGGGACCCCAGGGGACCCCTTCCCCTTTGCAAATGCATGCAAAATTATTTTTTAAGGTCAGGCAATGGTCCAAGGGACCTCTGCCTGCCCTTAGAAAATCAAATGAAAACTTTAATCTTCTTTTTTTATGCATGGTAAACAGGCTGCATTTGTTTTTTTTAAACTGCTTTATTTAAAAGCAGTCCGAGACATGGTGGCCTGCAGAGCCCAGCAGGACACCATCACTGGGAGGGCTGGCATTCCCAATGGGCTTGCAAATTGCGAGAGGCTCATTAATATTAATCAATATCGCAATTTACGACCCCATTGGGAATCCCAAACAGTGTTAAACACACTTTTGTACATTTAATTTAGTGACTCGCAATTTGCCACTCGCAATGTGTCGCCAATTGCGAGGCGCTAAACGAAATGGTCGTACATCTGGCCCCAAAATCCTTAGTACTTTGAGAGTTTATTTTGTGTGCACACGTGTGTATTTTTTTCAAATTACTGTTTTAATGTTTGAAATTTAACTCATACAAATTGCTTGGGGGTCCCGGGCTTCCAGTGGTGACTCAATGGGGGTCCTCAGGAGTCAAAAGTTTGGGAACCACTGATATAGAACACGCCGCACTTTTAGAGACGCTAATAGTTGTTGATCATAAAGACTACTTAAGGCGGCAACAGGCCGAATCGGACAGATCGGGAGCTCTACTGGCTCGGCTGGTACGAGACAGTCCCGAGGCCCCAGTGATTACACAGGTTAGGGACAGCATGGGGAGAATGGTATTTACACAATCGGCCATAAATGATGCCTTTAGGGACCACCTCAGTATATTATACGCCTTCCCCCCATGGACGACCGAGAGGAGATGATAGCCTTTATGAGGGACCTACCTTTCGCAATCCTGTCCCGAGATGAACAGGCAGAGATGGACAGACCCATCACAAAGCAGGAAATCAAAGTGGCCATCCGGTCTCTCAATCGAGGGAAGACTCCCGGCCAAGATGGACTACCGGTAGAATTTTATCAGACTTATTCTATTTGAATTTGAATTTAAAAACATTTATTGAGCGCACTTTTACCAAGCGGTTTCTTGGCGCTTTTCAGTTGATAACCAGCAGTAGCAGCGAGAGGGGATTAGGCAGCGAAAGCTCGGGAAAACAGAAAGGTTTTGAGGTTCTTACGGAACTCGATGCAAGAGGGTGAGGTGTGGAGACGCATAGGGAGAGAGTTCCAAAAGGTTGGGGCAAGAACCGCAAATTTTACTCCTCCCGCCTTCTTCTTTTTAAAACGGGGAGTGGTCAGGAGTGCCAAGTGGGTGGAACGGAGTTCTCTGGCCGGCAGGTAAGGTTTAATGGCTGAGCATATAAACTCAGGGGCGGTGCCCATCCTGGCCTGAAAGGTGAGGCAGCCGAGTTTGAATAAGGCTCGCTCTCTCACAGGTAGCCAGTGTAATGCCTGCAACAGAGGAGTAGCACAATGGAATTTGGGCAGGCCATGGATCAGGCGAGCGGCCTGATTCTGCACTAGTTGCAGATGGTGGATGGCGTAGGCAGGCGCGCCATTGTAGATTATGTTGCCATAATCAAGGCGCGAGAGCACCATTGCCATCACGATGACTTTTAATGCCGGGAGGGAGAAGAAGCGGGAGATCTTCCTGATTATCCTGAGGGAAAAGAAGCAGGAGGACACAACTGAACTGACATGGGAATGAACCGAAAGTTGTGAGTTGAGAAGAATCCCAAGGGTTTTGACTTTGGGGACAGGGGGTGGGGGAACACCAAGTGAAGGGGGCCAATAGGAGGGAGACCAGGGGCTGCAACCACCTCCGGTCAAGACCAACTCTCTCTTGTCCGGGTTAAGTTTGGGGCGGTTGCAGTTCATCCAGTCCTGAATGAACAGCATAACTGTTTGAACATTCTGGGCGAATGAAGGGGAATTGGAGAGATTAAAAATTAGCTGGAGGTCATCGGCGTAGTTGAACACCGTGACCTCGAGCTGCTGCAACATAAAAATGAGGGGGTAGATGTATAAATTAAACAGGAGCGGGGAAAGTGAAGAGCCCTGGGGAACACCACAGTCCACCTTGCGGGAGGCAGCGGCGAAACCAGCAAGTGGACCGCCTGAGTCCTCTCGCTCAAAAAAGACTCAAGCCATGAGAAGGCTAGGCCCTCTATGCCCGCCGCCCTGACACGAGTGAGGAGTGTGGGGTGGTCCACCGTGTCAAAAGCGGCGGACAGATCTAAGAGGATTCTACAACCCTGGTACCTGTCTTGGAGAAAATCTATAAGGCATCCTATGAGTCTGGTCACCTACCTGCCTCGACGATGCAAGCCTCGGTTATCTCAATCCCCAAACCCGATAGGGACACCCTCGACCTAACTAATTACAGACCCCTCTCAATGCTCTCTACGGAATATAAAATACTCAGTAAAGCCATAGCTCTGCGAATACAGGCCCATCTCCTGGCCTTAATACATCCGGATCAATGCGGCTTCCTACCAGGGAGGAGCACGTCCCAAACCACAAGGAGGCTCCCTTATGGCTGCTGCGTCGCTGGCTCTCCCTCGAGCCGGCTGTGTCGCACTAGACCTCCGACAGGTTTTTTTTTTCCCTGTCATGGACATTTATGTTCGAGGTCTTGAAACGTTAGGCCTCCCCGACTCCCTAATACGGTGGTTTCGGCTACTGTACACGCGCCCAACGGCCAGAGCACGCACTGACCGACACGTCTCCTCTAGTTATGACATCCACCGAGGTACCCGGCAGGGCTGCCCGCTGTCACCCCTGCTGTTTGTCCTGACCCTTGAACCCCTGGCGATCGCCCTTCGGACCAGGATGGATGTGGTGGGCATTGCCATCAGAGGAACACACAACCTGATATCAATCTATGCCGACGACATCTGATTATATTTCAAGGACCTCGAGGAGAACCATTCAGCCCTCGCTACCATTTTTGACCGATTTGCAGCTGTGTCAGGCCTGGCGGTCAATCCGGCGAAATCGGTGGGGTTTTATTTCCAGGAGGGACAACGGCTCTCCCACATACAATTGGATGACTCTCAAATCCCGATAGCGCAGACCACATTCAAGTATTTGGGCATAAACGTTTATAGACGATCGGAATACCAGATTGATGGTAATATCCGGCGGGCCATTAACGGCCTTCGTAGTAGTGTGCAATTCTGGACATCCTTGCCGCTGTCTGTCATGGGTAGGATAGCGGTTTCTAAAATGGTCATGCTTCCCCGCATGCTATATTACTTTGTAAATCTGCCGGTTCTCCTCCCGCAACACATATTTATTACACTAAATACGATTTTGATCACCTTCATCTGGGGCTCTGGACGGCGGAGAATAAGTCTCAGAAAACTTCAACTGGGCACCAGACAGGGAGGCCTTGGTGTACCCGACCTATGTTATTATTATGCGAGTCAATTAAAATGGTTGTCACGCTGGGTGGCGGGAAGGAACCTGCATGAAATTGATTTCACCGGAGACCAGATGGCACACGGAGAGCTACACTCCCTCCTATTGCCCAAGGCCAAGAAACCCCGGGATTGCCATCCTCTATTGCATACCGCCCTGATGTGCTGGCGAAGGGCCCTGGCGTACACGTCGACGGCCCAACCTTATACCGATAATATTCCCCTGTTGGCATTTCCGACGCCGCAGGGACCGCTGACGCACCGCAGGTTACATCCCTGGATGGAAGCGGGAGTGGATAGAGTAGGTGACCTGTTCGGAGATGACAAACTGTTAGACCATGCCTCCTTTGTACAAGCCACAAGGGCTCCACCACGACTATACTTCCTACATGCCACTGTGACACACTACGTACAACATACATGGGCCCCACAACGCAGCAAACCTGTGCAACACGAACTAGTGCACCTCCTTCATTACATGGGGACAGGGGGACACTTAGTGCGGTGGTTATACACTGGAATTAGAGAACACGCTGCTATGCCTCTTAACACACTCAGAGACACCTGGACGCTTGACACAGGGGAGGCTCTGATGGATGGGGCCTGGAAAATCGTTCTGGAGCACCCTAGAAGGGTGTCCAGGAATGTAAAGTTTAAATTTATACAAGCCATGGGGCTGCATAGGGCATATCTTACCCCCCAAAGACTGCGCAGGATGTTCCCTGCCTCTCCCCACTGTTGTCCCCGGTGTCAGACGGATTGAGGCCGGCCTTCTCTACATGATGTGGTCTTGCCCACGCCTGAGCGGTTATTGGGGACAGGTCCGACATATACTCCACACTGTCACAGGTATGCAGATACCGGAAGGAGCGTTGCCTACCCTAATCGGGCACAGGAAAATACCCAAAGGACATAAAGCCCCACTGAAGCTCCTGGACCTGGCACTGTTGTTGGCAATTAGGGCGTTCACCATGAGATGGAAGTCTACAAGACCCCAAGCTGTAGAGACTTGGCGATCTGACTTAATAAAGTGGGGCAGGGCTGAGGGTGTAATTCTCCGTAGGGAAGTGGAGAGAGGGCTACGGAAACACCCGATTGCACAAGATTGGGAGCGGATGCTGCTGGAGCTAGAGGAAGTAGATTTGACGCCCTCCCAGGCAGAGACCTCATAACTGAGACTGTCGGACGGGGGAAGGTGTGACTGGGAGAAGAGCCTTGTCCATGGTACGCACAGGTTTGCCAGATGATGACGAGCACAAGTATTCAGACGTGTCTGTTTTCCCGAGATTTCTAGGCCAATGGTTACAGTACACGATGGGTGGAGAAGCCAGGAGACGTACGGGGGGAGGGGAGTTGAAGGGGATGGGGACTGGTTATGACTTGACTATTTAGGACCAATGTTGCACAGACGCTGATGGGAAGTATGATATTACCAGTAAGGACCCACATGTGAGAACTTACTACTTTTACATGGAGTAACCTATGTTGTCATTGGCATTTTGTATGTACTCAGCTAGGAGAGACGATAAGTCAGATGCCTAAAGTTTAATGGGAGAAAACGAGAAAAGACTGTACAAGGACAATGATGGGTGTTTGTACAATGTACTATCTGAAAGCAGTCATGAATAAAGAGTTAAAAAAAAATGTAGTTAGCTGCTTGCTTATAGTAACTAATTTAATATTATGTTCTGTAGAGGTACAAGTATTCTTTATTTGCTTAACAGAAACCAACTTGTATTTAAAAAAGAAGATTTAGAATGCCTGACGATAGAGGAAGAAAGAAACAGATGAAACAGTATTACCAACATCAAACTAGCAGTTAAAATAAGGTGGAATATGTCCAACGGAAAAAATAAAAGCTTGTAAGCTTGCTAAGCAGTTTCTGAAAATAATATCGCATAAAATGCAGAATGAGGGTTCAGTCTTATGTATAAATTGAATTTTGTCTTCAACATAACACAAATTTAGTACATGTTTCTGACAGTAGGAAATGATTTAAGATAACAAAGAGTGTGCCAAGTAGACAGAAACGGTTTGAGGAGTTATGTGCTAAACTGTTTTGGACTAGAGTAATGCAAAATTTGCTACAAATGATGAAGAAATATAAGAGGAGAAGTGCTGCATTCTAGAAAATGAAACATTTTGGGAATATGTTTGAGAAAGCATTTTCTCTGACGAGGAAATTATTTATCTTCATATTGAATAGAATGAGGAAATAAGACAAAAAATCACCGTGTATGAGGAAACCCTTAGAAAAAGGCTTATTAATAGAAATACTTTTTACTAGATTTTTAAAGGTGAATGTAAACGTTCGTCTAGAACAGAATCTTGTTTTAATGAGGAAAGCTATTTCCATGAGAACACACTATTGCATGCAATTCATACAACTGGTCGTTGTTATGAGATAAAAGATGGTACTGCTATTGCAAAAGGGGAGATGGTTCTTAGGAATGTAGATGAAGTGATAGCTGAAGAAATACAAGGAATACACAGACAGGACCCTGGATATATGTGGAACTGTAGCAGTTTTTGCAGTGTTCGTCAGGAATCAATAGATACATTGAAAACTTTCCTATGTGAATTTCCATTGAAAACTGAAGTGGAAAATAGTTTTTTTGCAATAATTGGATCCTTGCAAACAGAGGAAGCATACTAATTTACAGGGCCTAGCAGGCACCGTCCACCAGATTAGGATGCTGCATCCCAGCCAGCCCGTGTATGGCGGTTTAACCGCCATTCACAGGCTGGTGGGGATATACTTAGGGGGCCGTAGTGGGCGCCCCTCAAACAGGGGCACGTTAGTTTTGCACTTGGGGAGCACATAGGGTGCCCCCTACATTTCCCTGCAGCATGTGGGAGGCACCGCATCGTGCATGTCACGTAGTGCAGGGAAATGAAAAACGTGCATTTTAACTATTGCGGCAGGTGTTGCAGCCAGCAGCACCCGTCGCAATGGTAAACATGCACAATGCGACCGCCACAGTGGCACTCGCATTGTAAATGCACTTGCGGGACCGCCGCCATATAGGCGGCCGGTCCCATTCCTGTGATGTCCGTCCACCATCGTAAAGACCCCATTAGTTAGGAGAATTTACTATGTAAAAATTCCTGCCTATGTTTAGGAGAGAAAAGTAGGGTTTTATTGCATGGCATGCTAGCAGATGCAAAAAACATTTCTGGAGATATTCAGTTTTTTTTCTCCAGTCCTGAAGAGGAGTCTAGGGCAAATGAAGGCTTGGTATCAGGATGTGTATTAGAAAAAAATACAGGAATTAGTACTGAAAACTTTGCACAAGAGATTGCAAAGTTTAACATAGTTTGTTCTGAAAAACAAAACAGTGCTTGTATTTGTTGGCGACGCACTCACTACAAAAGTCAAATTCACAATGTAGTTGTGTACGCAAAAACTAAACAGAAGAACTGAGATAAGCGGCAAGAATTTTCTATATATGTATTTGTAGAAGAACGGTTTGATTTGAGCACACAACAAATTTATGTAAGTATTGTTATCATAAGTTAGAGCTGTACAAAACCGGTTGAAATTGGTTTCAGTTCCACAAGAACTTTGAGTTTTAAATGTTTACAAATCAGATCTTATGCAATACATACATCCTTTCCAAGCTATTGTATGTTTGGAACCAAAAGCTGGGAGAGTACCTCCATCACAACATCTGAAAGGTCCTCAAGGTCCTATGTACTTGCCATTAGATTTCAAAAAGAATAGTGAATCTAAAGGGGTACCGAGAGATTTTGATGTGTCACTTATTTTTCTAGTAAAGTGTGTCCCTACTAAGAGCAAAAAAGTATGGCAAGAGTTAGTGGATATTAGTAAAGTGAAAAACGCAACATTATACCTAGTGGAAAATAATGTCTATTCTGATGTTTTTTAAGATGTAACACATATGGAGGACGAAGCATTGCCATCAAATGGCCAAATTAATAAGATGTATCAATTGAAATCAGAAGAAATGAGGCACAGGTTCAAGACTGATTTGCATACTCGTGTATCTCAACCCCTAATTTCATCCTGCTTGGTGACTTAAATCTACACTTCGAGGACAGCTCAAATAAAACTGCTATGGACCTTATCTCAGACCTAAAAACACTCGACCTTCACTTGATTAATTCAGAGGCAACTCACATCAAGAGCCACCTTCTGGACCCTCTCTTTGCTAACCTCACAACAATTGAAACTCGCCCATCACTCCCCCTCCCTTGGACTGATCACTTCCTCATCCCTTTTATGTGGCAAACCACCACAAACACGAGCCACAAGCCATTTCCAAAAGAACGTGACAGACTATGGTCCAGAATACCCTTTGAAAGCTGGACTCAGGAGTTAATACGCTCCACTCCTTTACCAGACCCTGACCCAGTGAGAGCCAACGACAACTTTACCAATTGGCTCACTTCCTCCCTGGACATAGTAGCCCCCAAGACAGACCTTAAGAACAAAAGTACCACCTTCAAATCACCTTGGTACACACAGGAACTCAAGAACCTAAGGCGAATTTGCAAAACTCACGAACGCAAATGGAGAAAAAAATGGGACCCTACCATCAAGGCAGAATATAAATTAGCAATGAGGACATACAAAGCTGCGCGAAAAGCAGCACAAACCTCTTTCTTTGAGAAAAAAATCAGAGCTGCCTCCAGCTCGTCTCGCGAGACTTATAAAATAGTTAAAGACCTCCTCAAAATACCCAATCCCCCCTCAAATCAACAACCCACAGTTGCCAGATGCAATCTAGTAGCTTGTTTTTTTCAAAACAAAATTACCAATATCCTACAGTCACTTCCTCCTTTAATTGATCACACCCCCCAAGCCGTTCCACCAGTTCTCATCACTAGCCCAATTCTAGACAGCTTCACCCAACTGTCTAATGACGACTTTTTGAAAGCTCTTTCCAACCTGAAAAGTGGCTCCCCCAACGACCCAGCTCCCATTCGCATTCTTAAACAAGTCGGACCTACAATCTCGCATCTGGCTACCAACCTTATCAATGCCTCCCTTAACCAAGGAATAGTCCCCCCAAAATGGAAACATGCCATTGTAAAGGCTTTACAAAAAAAACCAGGTATGGACCCTGCAGACCTCACTAACCTCCGCCCAATTTCCCTCCTACCAGGCTTAAGTAAGATTGCGGAGAAGGTAGTCAACCAACAACTGTCTGCCTTTCTTGAAACCAACAACCTTCTCCGACCCACACAGACAGGCTTCCGTCCTGGTCAAGGAACCGAGACAGCCCTTCTTAAAGTGGTTGAGGAGGCCAGATGCATCTTGGATTCAGGGGGATCAGTGTTACTGATCCTCCTGGATCTAAGCGCTGCATTTGACACGGTTGATCACAAAACTCTGATCAAGCGCCTCTCCAGTCTAGGAGTGAGGGGCACAGCCCTTAACTGGCTTTCATCGTTCTTACAAGACAGAACATTCCAGGTCTGCGAAGGGAATGTGCGATCCGACACTCTCCCTCTCCAGTGTGGGGTACCCCAGGGCTCTTCACTGAGCCCTACACTTTTCAACACATACATGGCCCCCCTGGAAGATGTGGTCTCCCCTTTTGGGATAAAAGCCGTCACATATGCTGACGACACCCAAATGATCGTATCATTCTCACTTGAAGAGGATAAGCTCAAAAATTTACATGACTGTCTAGAAGGAATTCACGCTTGGATGACCACCTCAAGGCTCAAACTCAACGGCTCGAAAACTGAGCTCATGCTGCTGGGAAACAAAATTTCATCCCTTCCCTCTGCCATGTGGCCAGCCTGTTTGGGCCCTATCCCACAACCCAAGACTGAATTAAAAAGTCTGGGTTTCTGGCTTGAATATGACCTATCCCTGAAAACGCAAGCAAAAAAAACAGCTGGCACATGTGTGGGGTTACTGCGTTCCACCAGAAAGATCCTCCCATTACTTCCAGGTCCCTCACAGAAATTGCTAATACAAGGTCTAGTCCTATCAAGACTGGACTATTGCAATGCCCTCTTTTTGGCGGCCCCATAATCTACGATTAACATCCTTCAAAGAACACAGAATGCTGCGGCCAGGATCCTCACGGGGACCTCCCGTAGAGCTTCAGCCAAACCTGCCCTCAAGGCACTACATTGGCTGCCGATCCGCGAAAGGGTCAAGTTTAAGGCCCTGTGTACCACTCACAAAGCTATGCAAAACCAAGGGCCTTCAATGCTGAAAGCAATGATCTTCCCATATACACCCAACAGGCCCCTACGCTCAGCCCAACACCATTTGGCCACGGTCCACAGAATCAAAAAAGCCAGAACGGGAGGACGCCGCTTCTCGGTCACAGCGGCTACCATCTGGAATGCTCTGCCATCTTATCTTCGTTCTGAAACTAATCTCATGAAATTCAGGAAGCTTCTTAAAACGCATCTGTTTCCTTCATAACTTTCTTCCCTACCACCGGCCTTCCCCCCCAGAGGTTCTGCAATCTTCAGCGCTGGGACGCTCACGGGCAGCCATGCGCTATAGAAAACCCAAATTTCATTTCATTTTCATTTCATATGGCCTGGTCTAAACTGGGGTGGCATGGTGAGCAAAAGAATGATGAATTTAACCAAGATCTCTTGACTGGGGGTGAATTTTTTGATTTGTTCTGCATTCTGCCCATCAATTGTGTGTCTTTTGCTGTTTAAGTAGGCAAGCACTTGTTTACCTTTCTGCGGGTTGTTAATGCCATGGATGTTCCAAGACATGGGGTATAAGTCTGTTGTGTTCGCCATGTCATGGGTGGTTTGCAGCTTCGAGTGTTGTGTGACCTAAGGTAGGTACTGTGCTGGCGGTGTGATTAGAAGCATGGACAACATTATCAAGGAAGTACTGATCGAAATTTCAATAACAAAAAGAACAATTTCCAAATACCTCCACCTCCTCCTCCCACACTGGGTAATAACTGATTCCAGTGAATCCCATACATTCTAACATAACACAGAAACAGAAACAAACATGTTCCCAAAATTGAACAATTGGCATCCGCCAAAGGGGCATTCTGGCAACTTGGTCAGGGCAGCTCGTAAAGTACAGGATAAATGACAGTGTATGGTCCGGCTGCATCAATGATGGCTGGAATGTGCACCCTGATTGGAGTCCCTAGTCCCGAGCCTCATGAGTGAACGTCGTGGCCTGGGCCGATGTGGGATGGCACATGAGCGGGATTCCACCTCATGTTGCGACATCCTGTGTGGTAGGAGGTGAGCACTGTGCACTATCTGGATCTGTGGAGCCAGGTGGTGATTAACTGTGGAGGGCGATACAGTACAGAAGGCCTCAGCATCTGCCTGTGTCCAGAATTTTGGAGCGGCCTTTATGTTCCACACGCAGGCGTTCCGGGTAGAGCATTGCGTATTTGATGTCCATTCCACATAGTGTATTTTTGACGTTGTTGTATTTCATCCTTGCCTCCGGGGAAGATAGAGATGGTAGCACCCTGGTGGCAGAGGGGACCTTTCTCTTGCGTCTGTCTAAGTGGAGTGTCTCTATACCTGTAATTGAGGAGGCACGCTATTGTGTACCTGGGAGGGCGCGCTCTGGTGGGTGCAGGCCATGGAAGTTATTATAATTATGGATCTGACTCCCATAGGGTTGAGTAAGAAACTGAAGGATCTACAAATATATGAAATCTCAATACTTGAAGAAAAACATCTCAAAAAGTAATGTTTGATTCTAAAAAAAAACAGAATGAATAGGAAAGCCTGACACTGTATCTGGAGCATAGACTCGGAGAAACTTGAGTCTGTTGAGACCTATCTTTATTTGGGTAAAATGATAGATGGCCTCACTAAAAACAAATCCCACATTGTTCAATGCTCTAGTAAAGCAACGTCACATACTAATGATTCATGCAGATTTTATAGGCACTTTTTGCATATGTTATCTCTCTTCAAAGCAAAGGTCCCGCCAACACTCCTGTATGCTATTGAATCCATTCATATAGAATAATGGAGCTTCCTTGATAAAATAGAGGGCCTGTGTTTATGTCAACTAAACAACTTTAGTACTCTGGTCTGACTCCAGCCATTTATCTGGAATTTGGTTTGATAAGTTCCTTTGTATAAGGCTTAGCTAGAGTAATCCGGTGGGGATATGTGCAAAAGAATAGTGACTCGAATACAATAGGGGACTTCCTAATTTGAGATATGTTTGGTGCAAGGACTGACAAATGCTTGTTTGCACGAGACTTCACTTCAGCAATCAATCTCTTTCGTACACAAGAGTAGCTAGTACTCTCTCTTTCGCCCATTGACTCAAAGCGTTCCTGAAAGGCACTATCTGCGCTATCAGTTACCTAAGAGATCTGTTTGTTTGTGCAGCCCTACTACCTCATCGCCTATGTCTGTTACGTCCTCTGTTTATACAGAATAATATCAAGACTGCAGCTACAGCTTGTGAGTGTCTCCTTTTCCCAAAGAATGAATTAGTTTGTTTAAAAATCTTCAAGCTTTTGAAGGTGTTTTTAAATCTGTTGGTGTTTGTTTGTGATTTTACCTTAAGAATGTAAGTAAAGTCGGAGCATCAGCATCATTATAGTACTGTACATTTAATTATACTACATTTTAGTATCCCTAAATCATTTATAGATCTTTGCACTCAGCTGTTGCAGATTGATTGAATAAAGTTTTTTTATTTGCTGGCTTGACTAATTTGATCTCTGTCAGACTTCTTTTATTTCTATTAAACTGTATACATCATTAATTCTATTTATTTTCTGCTGTAATGGAATTTTAGCTGTATTTTAAAATCCGATTCCATTGTGATACCTGTCCTCTTCTTGTTTAATGTTGCTTGTTTAGTAGTTTTAAACTATTTGCTAAATGTTGCACTCAATTATTGCTGCTATGTCAAAGGAAGTGTCTTTTATAACTATATATGCTCTTTATTTCCTCTCCTTCAATTTATATCTTCTTAAGTTCTTATGATTGTGACTTTATCTGTACAAAACTGTATATTCATGTATTATTATTGAATTTGTATCCCTCTAAAATGTAGTATTCGTCCTTTGTCATTTATACCAACAACATTTTATGGTAAAGGTTTATGTTGTATAATATAAAATGCTATCTTATCTTGTGATTTTTTTGAAATTTTTAAGTGGACCTCCTTTTGAGTTTCAAAAATTAACAAAACATTTAATTGGATTACTAAATGCAACATTTTCAACTAGCATAGCAAAAGAAATACAACAATTGAAATTTGAGCTTTTTGTGTATGAAAAATATTTCTGAACTATCGGTTCAGCCTAACAAATATCCAAGTGTGTGACTTCTTTACCTTCCCCCTGAGGCCTAGAACAATCCACAAAGGAAATGACCCAGACCCCTTGGAATGTGTGAGAATGGTTTTAGCCCCCTGATAAACCAAGTGTATCAGCAAGATAAGTTTGAGTCCACTCACGATGCACTGAATTTGATATGCACCACCCTCCAAATAATTCAAATCTTACAAAAAGATCTTGTGAGACATGCAAATTAACCTGAAACTAAATATTTAGCGTAGCCCCAACACTTATAATTGTCTATAGTTTTGGACCAATTGAGAATTCATAGTGAATGAAAGCACAAATAATTGTGCTTTTTATTTCATGAGAGGTGAGTTTTGAGAAGAAGGGGGTTAATACTGAGCTGTAAATGTGTTGATTTTGATATACTTAGGCACTCTCTCTAGTGTTGTTGAAGTCTCTGGTTTGTGGAATCAAGAGGTATCATTGAGAAGCACAGACCAACATGGGGGCTAAGATGATGTAAGGAGGGACACAACAAATGTTTAGGAGGGGAGTTGAGGGGTCCTGGAAGACTCTCAGGTAGCTCACGTGGTTCAGCAAGTTGGAACTTTGTCAACCACTGTCTTGTATTGATGGCTAAGTAAATGTCGACTTTATGTAGATGTTCTGCCGTGCTGTCAATCACTATTTCCGGGATGGTACCCTCACACAGGCCACGGCTTTACTTAGTGTTAGAGATTGTTCAAAAAGCTTACATTACTTGGCCATCATAACAAAGCATGTGGTTGCCAAGATGGGTATTTGGTGAGTGAGCACCAGTTTTCTGAAGTTGTAATGCCATTTTTTGGATACAGAATTATTTTTTTCTGGAAAGATCTGTGGACAAGAAGAGAAGACCACCTCCACCATTGTTTCATAGGCAGACAAAGAATAGGTAGAGACTATTATGTATGAGAAAGTCCCCTTACAGGTACATTGTGGGAAACGCTGGATTTGAATTAAGTGCTTAATGTAACACACACCGGTGGGGAGGGCTAGGGTGGGCCCGGGGTTGGGGTTGGGAGTAGTATAAGTAGGGTGGTTAAGACACACATCATGAGAAAAGTTATATGGTAATATGAGCATCACCAGGTATTTATTATGAAGAACTCATGCATATCACTTGACGGCTCAACTGTGATGTGCTGGGGAGAGATTACAGGAAGATTTGATGCGTGAAGATTGTGGATGACATTGTATTTTGTAACTGGCTGATATGAAACTAATAAAAAATGTTTTTAAAAAATGGATTGTTCCATAGGGGTGGCTGTATGACAGTTTCTATATGTGGAAGATGTGATGTGTTTTCCTCAATTTGTTTCTTAGTTGTGTCCTTGAAAGGTGGTTGGATCCTTTTACGGTGGTTGTAGAAGGAAAGCATTGGGCGGAAGGAAGCCTTTGAGACATACTTTTGTGTCCTCCACCCTTCTGTTCAGGGATACTATATTGCACTGCGAGTATAATATTGAATCCATCCTATGAACAAATAGTCTGGACCGTTAAAATCACATGCCAAACTTTCCCTGTCCTCCAGGCTGCTTGTTTTGCTTAATAATTCTGTCCAATATCACCACCAATACTTACACTATCAGACAATGTCAGAGGTGCTGCCCACCATTCAACAGCCCTGGTGGCAACTTCAGAACGTGAAATATATGATCAGAACATAAGATAAAGACAGAAAGATTGTGAGACCTTATCCTATCACGGAACATAGGAAATGTTCATAGTTTTCCTTGTTTTTCTAGGAAATGCCTTGTCCTGTTCTCAGTGCATCAGCACCAGTTCTTCTTGTTCAGGCCCTTCAGTGCCCTGCCCCTCTGCAGGTGATCAATGCATGTCTAAACTCACCGAGACCATCATAGCTGGTAAGTTAAAGTCAAAGGTGCCCAAAGAGTAAGCTGCTAGGCTAGTAAACATCCCCCCTCTCTAAGGAGTCACTTCACTTTGATTGCAGTCCCTCGAAACTCTTTAAGAAGGATCTTTCAAAGATGAAATGGCATTGCACAAGCCCCTGCACCTCTCAGCATGGAGGCCAGACCCTACAAGCTTTCTTCCTTTCCTACTTTCAGGATGCCCCTCCCAAATATCCTCAAAGCGCTCTATATGTTGGCACTGGAGGGCAATACTTTAAAAGAGGCATGGGTCTGCAGACATCTAACATAAAAGTGCTGCTAGGTTTTAGTGAGATAAGTGTGATCTAACAGGAACAGTTGCTTTAATCTTCAGGTAGAGCACATTTGACCCTTCGGAGGAGGACCAAGCCACAGGTGCCCATGTTATAAAGTTAGGAGATCACAGACATAGTTAAGGGATTAGTTTGTAGGGCTCTAAAGCTGATTATGTGGTTCCTGAAAGGGGATAATTCTGTAGCTCAGGTTCTTAGAGGAATTTGCTCAGAAAATCGTCCCATCATTATCTGAGAAGCTGATTCTATATCACCTTAAAAAGGGGACTTCTAGGTCACATAAAAGAAACAACCAGTGAATTTTGATAATCTTGATTCTTGGGAAGTAGTTAGAAAGAGTGAATTAAGTAGAGTCGGACTGAATAAAAATAAAATGCACTCAGGGACAGCTAGGGAGATTATAGATTGACAGCAAGCAGACCTCCTTCCTTGAACCCTCCTAAAGTGAATCTGGCACCATTCTGAAACAGAAAGTGCTCCTCTTCTGCGCCACAAGACTCTAGGAAGGACTACTGGGTGATACCGGATGGCTCGGTTGCAGCAGGATCCATCGTTCTGTTGCGCCCTTCTGCCTCGCATTGGTCGACTGGAGTAAATGCCTGTTCCTCTGTCCCCTCTTCTATCTCCATCCAGGGTGTCCAGATTTGGCTTCAGAGCCAAAGCTGCAAAGTGCATCTTATCAATTCTGCTGTTCAGCTCTATTAGGGTCAGGTCGGGCGTTGATTCATAGACAAGAGTCCTAGCCCTGATGGCTTTGTTGATGATACAGCTGGTTTTCTAAATGGTGTTATTCGGAAAGAGTGGCCACTGGTGTTCCATCAGGATCGGGATGATGTGATCAGATATCATATGACCTTTGAAGATGGGGGCTGTGGTGTGGTAGCCTATGTCCTTCCTCTAATACATTCATGATTAATAGGCACAGGCCTTGTCTCAAGACCTTGGCCTGTGCCTGGTACCCAGCCTGTCAATATCCCCAAGACCTTGGCCTGTGCCTGGTGCCCATACTGTCTATAGCCCCAAGACCTTGGCCTGTGTGTGGTACCCGTGCTGTCAATAGCCCCAAGCCCTTGGCCTGTGCCTGGTGCCCATACTGTCAATAGCCCCAAAACCTTGGCCTGTGTGTGGTACCCATGCTGTCAATGGCCCCAATCCTTTGGCCTGTGCCTGGTGCCCATACTGTCAAAAGCCTCAAGCCCTTGACCTGTGCCTGGTGTCCATACTGTCAATAGCCTCAGGACCTTGGCCTGTGCCTGGTACCCATACTGTTAATAGCTGCAAGACCTTGGCCTTTGCCTGGTACCTATGCTGTCAATAGCCCCAAGACCTTGACTGAACCTGGTACCCATGATGTCAATAGTCCCAAAGCCTTGGCCTGGGCCTGGTATCCATACTGTCAATAGCCCCAAGACCTTGGCTGGTGCCTGGTACCCAAGCTGCCAAAGCCTCAAGACCTTGGCCTTTGCCTGGGGCCCATGCTGTCAATAGCCCCAAGACCGTGGCTTGTGCCTGGTGCCGATACTGTCTACATACCCAATACCTTGGCCTGTGAATGGTACCCATGCTGTCAATAGCCACAAGTTATTGCCTCATCCCTTTAGAGTTTGCTGCGTTCTGTGATTCAAGGAGGAGACACTTCATAGAAGTCGAGGAGCAGGTCAGGTCTCTTTCAAGGAAATAGAGTAGTGTTAGCTCCCAGTGACTTTTAGCGCATGTACACAGTCGCAGTCATAACACAGACAAGGTCTAGCCTGAGAGGGGCCACTACTCTGACTACAATAGAACAGTACGGGGTTTGAGGGCAGGCCATCTTAATGGAAACCACCTTTGGTGCATTGTAATATGTCTTATATAGAGAAAGATAGATAACAATTTTACGTCACACTAAAGCTCCCTTTTACTGAATTCTTTATGAAACATACTTTATTGCTCTAACTATTTCTCCTCTAGGTGCTGCACAGGGTACTTTGTTTTCACGAACGTGTGGTGCCTCCAGTGAGTGCAACCAGGTGGCCAGTCAGAGTGACCCCAACATGTCTGTCAAAATCAGTTCAACCTGCTGCGCGACTGATAACTGCACTCCCCCGCAGCCGATATTTACGTGAGTCTTTATGCATGCATGTCGTATGCTGGAACAGGTAGGAATATATTGCCTTGTATGTGCCATGAAGCTGCAGGTGACACCACTTGTGTTGTCTGTACCCGAGGAACATCTCATCCCTCTCAATGGGCCCGATTCACAGAACTAACTTACGACAAAATCCTAAACTTTCTACTTTTGGTATTCACAGAAGGCATTTAGTAGTCTTAAATTACGATTTTGTCTTAAAATAGGATTTTGTCCTAAATTAGTATTTTGTCTTAAATTAGGATTTAGTCTTAAATTAAACTTAAGTTTAACTTAAGTTTGACTTAAATGTAATTTAAGACAAAATCCTAATTTAAGACAAAATCCCAATTTAAGACAAAATCGTAATTTAGGATAAAATCCTAATTTAAGACAAAATCCTAATTTAGGACAAAATCCTAATTTAAGACAACATCCTAATTTAGGACAAAATCCTAATTTAAGACAAAATCCTAACTTAAGACAAAATCCTAATTTTTAGACTACTAAATGCCTTCTGTGAATACCAAAAGTAGTAAGTTTAGGATTTTGTCGTAAGTTAGTTCTGTGAATCGGCCCCACTATTATCAGTGAGTCGGTTGACCCTCCTCTGCATCATACATGGGAGACCTAACCTGGCTGAGATGAAGACTCCCTTGTGCTGGATTAACCAATCAGTGCCCGGGACCTAAATGGCACCCTTGCATTTGTATCCCCAGGGGGCACATATTGACATAGCTGATAGGCCGGCTCATTAACATGCCTTGGCACCAACTGAGCGTGTTCCACCCAGGTTCGGACTTAAACAAAAAATAGGCCCAGACACCAAATTAAAAGTGGCCATCACTACCTAACTAGATAGTAAACAAAAGTGGCCCACATTTGCAAATCAGGGCAGTTTGAACTTGTAAAGACAGACTGTATGGGAATTTTGAAAGTATTTGGGAATGCATGCATTTGTGTCTATCAGAATGAGTAGCCGTAATTCCCAACTTTAAATAGGACATCAACTTTACTTGGCTTGTAGGGTTATGGCATTACTCTTTGCAGGTCTGGACACACCTAGTGGAAAATTCATAGTAGAGCCAAATTGTATACAAATGAGAATATGAATCAAAAATGTATATATATGTAAATATTGTAGATAATGTATAGTTGTTTGTAGCAAGATAAAAAATAGTAATGTCATTATGTTATGTGTAGTAATGATTTTGGAACCAAGTAGGAATGACTGGTAATGTAGTGAGACTTGGATCTACTGGTACAGGAGAAGAGTCAAATTTAAAGAGATTAAACAAATGTGTCTATAGATGTAAATAAGGTGATTTGTTTGACGTTGACTATTGAAGCAAGACAACATGAATAATTAATTGAAACATCTTTTTAATTTATAGTTTCCAGTAATGTGAAAGAAAGCCAGAATTCCTGACGAAGGCGCATGCCGAAACGCATTGAATGAATGGAATTGTGGTTCTGTACATTAATGTGAATTAATTCAATGTACTATGTAGAGCTTGGCTTTAATAATGTTTGTATAACAAATTATCAACCAATCATACAAAAAGGGAAGAAAAGACCAAACAAAATTGTAGTTTGAAAAAATACTCATGAAATCACAATGTAATAATAAAAACAATATAAAGAAAGAATACAGTATGTCATTTTTTTAGATAGTGTCACATGTCAACGTCATTTAGACATTTTTGTAAAATGCACATAACCCGGTGCTAAAACTTCCTTATTTTCCAAAAAAACATATATTCCTTGCCAGGGTTTATCCTTTTTAGGCAGGGGCCCCACCCTTCCACAGACTGCATTTGTGTCTATTTCAGCCAATTTAGTGGCAATATCAGGAAAATCAACAATAACAACCGGCCAAACTTGTAAAAAACTGACCCACACACTGATTAGTCAGACCAGCCCATCCGTCACTACCTGATTGCCCAATAGGTCAGTCAGACCCTGGGAGGTGATGCACAGTCAGCCCTCCTCAAGATTGGTGTATGTTAGAATATTGTAGTACTAAATTTCATCCGACCTAAATATTGTATCCTAAAAATCGAACTTAAAAAGATTGTCCAACTGGGTGTATAGTTCCTATTATTGACTACTAACTTATAACATTTTAGTCCTAATTCACCAAGGGACTTACGCGTAATAAAGTTACAAGTGCAGTCTCCGCACTCGTGGTCGAAATCTCTGAACAGCGCTCTGCAGAGTGTGCCATCAGGGCCAGTGTTGTGTAATATGTGGTTTCCCCCTGGTATCGTGTATCCCCTGCACTTCGGCTTTCTTCGGAGAATAAACTCAGCCAGGCCCGGACTGGCCGTTGCGGGCACCGGGCAATCCCCCGGTCGGCCGCAAGGGTGGGGGCCGTTTTTGGGCCCAAGGGGGCCGTTTTTGTTACAGGGACGTTTTTGCAGCATTGCTGCAATATCGGCCCTGTAACAAATTCGGCGGAAAAGCGGCCCTGGTAAAGAGCTCGGTGGCATCCCCCCCTCCCCCAGGGGGAGAGGGGGGCCGGCCGAGCACTTTGCCAGGGCCGGTTTTGGTTCACAGTCCGGCCCTGAACTCAGCCCGGGCAAGATCAGACTGAAGCAGTCGATCGCTGCTCGGGCTGAGTGCGGGATACACGATTTCACTGGATCCGAAACGGAGCTAAGGCTATTAATTGCTCACGTTTCTTTAATGAAGGAGTCAATGCTGCACATGAAGAGACAGGAAGCAACAAATTACCCGAGATGTCTTTATTAAAAGAGTCATACTGCACATGAAATGAAATGAAATGAAAATGAAAGTGTGTCTTGTAAAGCGCACTGCTACCCGCACCGCAGGCCTCGTAGCGCTATAGACCGCTGGGGAACCCGTCCTGGCTTTCCCTGTGAGATAGTTCCTCCTGGGAGTCTCCAAGGTGAAGCCAGGCATCCCTGACGTTTGTGAGGGGCCGTTGTGGAGATGAGGCAAGCTTAATGCCCAGAGTTACCGAGTGTGGTCCCTGGATAGAGTAGGCACCGAGGCGAGAATTATCGAGTCCGCTGATCCTGGTCCAAGACCCTGCCACGTTGGGAATCGAACCCTGGTCCCAGCCCGTTCTCTGCTCTCGAGTCTGCCGCCTCTAACTAGTGAGCCACACTACTCCACTGAACAGACAGGACACAAATCTCGAGTAGAACAAAGAAAGAAACTTGAAATAAATAAAAATGCATACGCATGCACGGAGTGAAAGAATCACACGAGGCATGCACGAAGTGAAAGAGTACATTTTCAAGGAGAAAACAAAGATGTGACACTGTATGGAAGCGCAGTTAATGGCTAAATTACATAAATACAACTCTTGTTTCATGGATTTTACGTTAAAAATGTTTTTTTAATGATTATTTATTGTGAATCTTTAAAATGTGCTCACACTGTGGCTCTTCTCTGTGAGAGTTCTGTCATTAGTACAATTAGTGTGACACTGCTTTTAACACTCACTTTTTTGATAAAACATCTGCCCATCTTTGTGTGCAGTGCAGCTGAACTCAGAATTAAAATATTACAGCATCAAAAATTCAAGTGAACAATTTCCACCAGTCGAGTTTTGGATTCAAAAGAGGCCAAAAGACAAGAGAAAACAATGCTTAATCCCGAAATAAGAATATTTCTGCTTAAATGTCAGACGACATTCTGAAACATGTGAAATAGGTTGATGACTGATGTGCGGTGGTGAACTGCATGCTGTAATGACACATTTCCGTAAAGTAATGGGCATACCACCACCACTCGGAAACATGTTTGCATTTTTATATATCTGTTACTGTTCTACAAAACATTAGAAAAATATAGCAACACCAGGTTCCTGAGGTTGTACAATATACAGACACTAGGTTACCTTTTTCAGCAAAAGGCTGCCTTACACAAGATGTTCACAGCACTCAAGAAAGATGACAAAAATAACAAAAGAAAAACAAGCATTGGCATAGCCAATAGGTCTCGCATTTGAGACCTTATAAGTGTTTAGCCATGCAGTTGGTGTTGTTGCACCAAGGATATTCTGCTGCATAACTAAATACTTATAGGGTCCAAAAAGCGAGACCTATTGGCTATGCCAATGCTTGTTTGTTTTGTGTTGCTGTTTTGTTTAAGTTGCCAGATCTACACTAGCTGGACATGTCTTTTGTTAACAGGTCTTTGCATCAAATGAACTTGTTTTCATTGCTCTGAATGTTGTTTCCATTATGGTTGTAGGAAGCAGTGGGGGCTGCCTAGCTGTGCGCATGCGCCAAATTTTGCAAATGAGAAAAATCCTGGTGCAGGCGCAATTTACAAGTGTGGAGTGAGTGAGCCCCAGGCAGCATGACACACTCACACAGGAGTTCATGCACTGCACCTGCATACTCAGCATGGTTTAAGGAAACTAGACCCACTCCCTCCCAAGCATCAAACACATATTTACCAAGAAACTCTGAGAAGAGCCTGCCTGCTGTACATATGGCTGGTGGGGTGTGTGCCTGGTGAAAGCGTGCACTGATGGCTGGTGGTGTATGTGCCTGGTGAAAGCGTGCACTGAAGGGCGGCTGTGTGTGTGTGCCCGGTGAAAGCGTGCACTGATGGCTGGTGGTGTGTTTGCCTGGTGTAAGCGTGCACTGATGGCTGGTGGTGTGTGTGCCTGGTGAAAGCGTACACTGATGGCTGCGGGTGTGTGTGCCCGGTGAAAGCGTGTACTGATGGCTTGGGGTGTGTGTACCCGGTGGAAGCGTGCATTGGCGGCTGGTGGTGTGTGCCTGGTGGAAGCATGCACTGACCGCTGGTGGTGTGTGTGCCTGGTGGAAGTGTGCACTGACGGCTGGTGGTGTGTTCCTGATGGAAGCGTGCACTGACAACTGGTGGTGTGTGCCTGATGGAAGCGTGCACTGATGGCTGGTGGTGTGTGAGCCTGGTCGAAGCGTGCACTGACGGCTGGTGGTGTGTGTGCCCAGTGAAAGCATGCACTGATGGCTGGTGGTGTGTTTGCCTGGTGTAAGCGTGCACTGATGGCTGGTGGTGTGTGTGCCTGGTGAAAGCGTACACTGATGGCTGGGGTGTGTATGCCCGGTGAAAGCGTGTACTGATGGCTGGGGGTGTGTGTACCCGGTGGAAGCGTGCATTGATGGCTGGTTGTGTGTGTGCCTGGTGGAAGCGTGCACTGACGGCTGGTGGTGTGTGCCTGGAGGAAGCATGCACTGATGGCTGGTGGTGTGTGTGTGCCTGGTGGAAGCGTGCACTGATAGCTGGTGGTGTGTGTGCCCGGTAAAAGCGTGTACCGACAGCTGGTGGTTTGTGTGCCTGGTGGAAGCGCGCACTGATGGCTGGTGGTGTGTGTGCCTGGTGGAAGCATGCACTGACCGCTGGCAGTGTATGTGCCTGGTGGAAGTGTGCACTGATGGCTGGTGGAAGTTTACACTGACGGCTGGTGGTGTGTGCCTGATGGAAGTGTGCACTGACGGCTGGTGGTGTGTGTGTGTGCCTGGTGAAAGCGTGCACTGATGGCTGGTGGTGTGTGTGCCTGGTGGAAGCATGCACTGACCGCTGGCAGTGTGTGTGCCTGGTGGAAGTGTGCACTGACGGCTGGTGGTGTGAGCCTGATTGAAGCGTGCACTGATGGCTGGTGGTGTGTGAGCCTGGTGGAAGCATGCACTGAAGGCTGGTGGTGTGTGTGCCCGGTGAAAGCGTGCACCGATGGCTGGTGGTGTGTGTGTGTGTGTGCCTGGTGAAAGCGTGCACCGACGGCTGGTGGTGTGTGCCTGGAGGAAGCATGCACTGATGGCTGGTGGTGTGTGTGTGCCTGGTGGAAGCGTGCACTGATAGCTGGTGGTGTGTGTGCCCGGTAAAAGCGTGTACCGACAGCTGGTGGTTTGTGTGCCTGGTGGAAGCGTGCACTGATGGCTGGTGGTGTGTGTGCCTGGTGGAAGCATGCACTGACCGCTGGCAGTGTATGTGCCTGGTGGAAGTGTGCACTGATGGCTGGTGGAAGTGTACACTGACGGCTGGTGGTGTGTGCCTGATGGAAGCGTGCACTGACGGCTGGTGGTGTGTGTGTGTGCCTGGTGAAAGCGTGCACTGATGGCTGGTGGTGTGTGTGCCTGGTGGAAGCATGCACTGACCGCTGGCAGTGTGTGTGCCTGGTGGAAGTGTGCACTGACGGCTAGTGGTGTGAGCCTGATTGAAGCGTGCACTGACAGCTGGTGGTGTATGAGCCTGGTGGAAGCGTGCACTGAAGGCTGGTGGTGTGTGTGCCCGGTGAAAGCGTGCACCGATGGCTGGTGGTGTGTGTGTGTGTGTGCCTGGTGAAAGCGTGCACCGACGGCTGGTGGTGTGTGTGCCTGGTGAAAGCGTGCACTAAAGGCTGGTGGTGTGTGTGCCTGGTGGAAGCGTGCACTGATGGCTGGTGGTGTGTGTGTGTGCCTGGTGAAAGCGTGCACTGATGGCCGGTGGTGTGTGCTTGGTGGAAGCGTGCACCGACGGCTGGTAGTGTGTGACGGCTGGTAGTGTGTGTGCCTGGTGAAAGTATGCACTGATGGCTGGTGGTGTGTGTGCCTGGTCGAAGCTTGCACTGACGGCTGGTGGTGTGTGTGCCGGGTTGAAGCGTGCACTGACCGTTGGTGGTGTGTGTGCCCGGTGAAAGCGTGCACCGACGGCTGGTGGTGTGTGTGTGTGTGTGTGTGCCTGGTGAAAGCATGCACTGACGGCTGGTGGTGTATGGCTGGTGGAAGCGTTCACAGACGGCTGGTAGTGTGTGTGCCTGGTGAAAGTGTGCACAGACGGCTGGTGGTGTGTGCCCGGTGGAAGCATGCACTGACGGCAGGTGGTGTGTGTGCCTGGTGGAAGCGTGCACTGACGACTGGTGGTGTGTGCCCGGTGGAAGCATGCACTGACGGCAGGTGGTGTGTGTGCCTGGTGGAAGCGTGCACTGACAGCTGGTGGTGTGTGTGCCCGGTGAAAGCGTACACTGATGGCTGGTGGTGTGTGTGTCCGGTGAAAGTGTGCACTGACGGCTGGTGGTGTGTGCCTGGAGGAAGCATGCAATGATGGCTGGTGGTGTGTGTGTGCCTGGTGGAAGTGTGCACTGATAGCTGGTGGTGTGTGTGCCCGGTGAAAGCGTGTACCGACAGCTGGTGGTGTGTGAGCCTGGTGGAAGCGTGCACTGACGGCTGGTGGTGTGTGTGCCCGGTGAAAGCGTGCACCGATGGCTGGTGGTGTGTGTGTGTGCCTGGTGAAAGCGTGCACCGACGGCTGGTGGTGTGTGTGCCTGGTGAAAGCGTGCACTGAAGGCTGGTGGTGTGTGTGCCTGGTGGAAGCGTGCACTGATGGCTGGTGGTGTGTGTGTGTGCCTGGTGAAAGTGTGCACTGATGGCTGGTGGTGTGTGCTTGGTGGAAGCGTGCACCGATGGCTGGTAGTGTGTGACGGCTGGTAGTGTGTGTGCCTGGTGAAAGTATGCACTGATGGCTGGTGGTGTGTGTGCCTGGTGGAAGCTTGCACTGACGGCTGGTGGTGTGTGTGCCGGGTTGAAGTGTGCACTGACGGTTGGTGGTGTGTGTGCCCGGTGAAAGCGTGCACCGACGGCTGGTGGTGTGTGTGTGTGTGTGCCTGCTGAAAGCATGTACTGACGGCTGGTGCTGTATGGCTGGTGGAAGCATTCACAGACGGCTGGTAGTGTGTGTGCCTGGTGAAAGCGTGCACTGATGGCTGGAGATGTGTGTGTGCCTGGTGGAAGTGTGCACTGATAGCTGGTGGTGTGTGTGCCCGGTGAAAGCGTGTACCGACAGCTGGTGGTGTGTGTGCCTGGTGGAAGCGTGCACTGATGGCTGGTGGTGTGTGTGCCTCGTGGAAGCATGCACTGACCGCTGGCAGTGTGTGTGCCTGGTGTAAGTGTGCACTGACGGCTGGTGGTGTGTGCCTGATTGAAGCGTGCACTGACGGCTGGTGGTGTGTGAGCCTGGTGGAAGCGTGCACTGACGGCTGGTGGTGTGTGTGCCCGGTGAAAGCGTGCACCGATGGCTGGTGGTGTGTGTGTGTGCCTGGTGAAAGCGTGCACCGACGGCTGGTGGTGTGTGTGCCTGGTGAAAGCGTGCACTGAAGGCTGGTGGTGTGTGTGCCTGGTGGAAGCGTGCACTGATGGCTGGTGGTGTGTGTGTGTGCCTGGTGAAAGCGTGCACTGATAGCTGGTGGTGTGTGCTTGGTGGAAGCGTGCACCGATGGCTGGTAGTGTGTGACGGCTGGTAGTGTGTGTGCCTGGTGAAAGTATGCACTGATGGCTGGTGGTGTGTGTGCCTGGTGGAAGCTTGCACTGACGGCTGGTGGTGTGTGTGCCGGGTTGAAGCGTGCACTGACGGTTGGTGGTGTGTGTGCCCGGTGAAAGCGTGCACCGACGGCTGGTGGTGTGTGTGTGTGTGTGTGTGTGCCTGCTGAAAGCATGTACTGACGGCTGGTGCTGTATGGCTGGTGGAAGCATTCACAGACGGCTGGTAGTGTGTGTGCCTGGTGAAAGCGTGCACTGATGGCTGGAGATGTGTGTGCCTGGTGGAAGTGTGCACAGACAGCTGGTGGTGAGTTTGCCTGGTGGAAGCATGCACTGATGGTTGGTGGTGTGTGTGCCCGCTGGAAGCGTGCACTGATGGCTGGTGGTGTATGTGCCCGGTGAAAGCATGTACTGATGGCTGGTGGTGTGTGTGCCCGGTGGAAGCGAGCACTGACGGCTAGTGGTGTGTGTGCCTGGTGGAAGCGTGCACTGACAGCTGGTGGTGTGTGTGCCTGGTGGAAGCGTGCACTGACGGCTGGTGGTGTGTGCCCGGTGGAAGCATGCACTGACGGCAGGTGGTGTGTGTGCCTGGTGGAAGCGTGCACTGACAGCTGGTGGTGTGTGTGCCCGGTGAAAGCGTACACTGATGGCTGGTGGTGTGTGTGCCCGGTGAAAGCATGCACTGCCGGCTGGTGGTGTGTGTGCCCGGTGGAAGTGCACACTGACAGCTGGTGGTGTGTGTGCCAGGTGGAAGCATGCACTGACAGATGGTGGTGTGTGTGTGCCTGGTGAAAGTGTGCACTGACGGCTGGTGCTGTGTGCATGGTGGAAGCGTGCACCGATGGCTGGTAGTGTGTGACAGCTGGTAGTGTGTGTGCCTGGTGAAAGTATGCACTGATGGCATGTGTTTCTGGTGGAAGTGTGCATTGGAGACTAGTGGTGTTTGTGTCCGGTAGAAGCGCGCACTGATGGCTGGTGGTGTGTGTGCCTGGTGGAAGCGTGCACTGACGGCTGGTGGTGTGTGTGTGCCTGGTGAAAGTGTGCACTGACCGCTGGGGGTGTGCGCCTGGTGGAAGCGTGCACCATCAGCTGGTAGCATGTGACGGTTTGTAGTGTGGGGGCCTCGTGAAAGCGCGCACTGATGGCTGGTGGTGTGTGTGCCTGGTAGAAGCATGCACTGATGGCTGGTGGTATGTGTGCCTGGTGGAAGCGTGCACTGATGGCTGGTGGTGTGTGCCTGGTGGAAGCGTGCAGTGATGGCTGGTGGTGTGTGTGCCTGGTGGAAGCGTGCACTGACGGGTGGTGGGTGTGTGCCTGGTGGAAGCGTGCACTGATGGTTGGTGGCTTGCGTGTGCCTGGTGGAAGCAGGAGCATTCACAATGATAGAAGACGCAAATGAAACTGATGAAGAGTGAGGGGGAGAAGGGAGGGGAGTGTGAGCAGAGGAGCATGACTCAAAGCGAGAAGACACAAATGAAGCTGACCAGGAGAGATGGGGAAAAGGGAGGGGGATGGTGCAAGCAGAGGAGCCTGATTACAGCAATAAAAACACCGGTGGCAGCTGTGCACGTGCTCGAGCTCGTGAATGTAAGCTGTAGGCCAGCAAAAGTCTCTGGTGGCACTTTTAAAAGCCACTTACTAAATGTCTCGAAGAGACAGCTATGTGCTGTCTCAGACGAGACCCAAAAAGGGAGTTAGTCTTTTAAAAAAGTGTTATGTCAAGTACAGCTAAGATATAGAATTCCAATATTGTAAACAGGTAGTATTTTTATCGTACATACTCATTTTCAGCCTCTTGGAGCAATCTCTTCAAACATTTGATGGCACGGACCCAAAAGCTAAGATATTTATATTATATTTAACATGTTGTTGGGACTAAGGATTTCAATCCAGTAACCATCAGGATCCTGTACAAAAGCAAGTCCTTCCTTTTTACCATCATCTGGTTGCTTCACCTCCGGGCAGGTCACCCCCCGAGCACACTCCCCGTGAGTGAGCCCGTCCCCTGGTGCCGCCTCTGCCCTGAGCTGTGCCCTGTGCCCTGCGCATCTCTGCCAGATCCGCTTCCACGGATCTCCAGTGCCTCCTGCCACCAGCTGTGCCCTTGGCTGGGCCTGACCGCCGGATCCGCTTGGTCCGCGGAGCTCCTGTGCCCCCTGCCACCTGCTTGCCTCGCCGCCGTTTTGCTTTTCTTCCCCCCCGTTTTCTCCCTAGCCCCCAGTGCTCCCCCCTCCTCGACCAGCCCCGGCCGCGTTTCCCGCCACCTCCTCGCCGCTGCCCCCCTGCGGCCCCGCCCCCTTCCCTCGCTCGCCATCCCCATTCGCCACCCCGCTCCCCCTCCCAGCGGCCCCTCCCTCGCTCCGCCCCCCCACTCTCCTCATATGGCAGAGTGGCCAACGCGCAGCGTGCACGCGCAGTGGGCGCGCCCTAAGCGTGCCGAAGGCGCGCCAAAGGTAAGCCCGTCTGCGCCCGTCCGCGCCAGGACCGCGCCCAGCGCTCGAACCCCTGGCCCGCGAGGACCCCAGCCCACCCGCCGGACGTACACCACCGCCACCCTCAACGCACTCAACACCGGCCGAGTCCCGGGATGCTACCGAGCCACCCCGAGACGCACCCACGGACCCTTCAGCTGCCACGCCTGCAAGTTCACCTGCATCCGGACCTGCACCGCACCAGCACCCGCCAAGCCGAACACCAGCAGCAACCACCTCAAGTGCATCCTGCTCAACACCCGCTCCGTCCACAGACACGCCATCGAACTCTGGAACCTCCTCGACACCACAGCCCCTGACGTCGCCTTCCTCACGGAAACCTGGATGAACGACTCCTCAGCGCCCGACATCGCCATCGCCATCCCAGAGGGATACAAGATCACCTGGAGAGATCGCGTCAACCAGACTGGAGGAGGCATCGCCATCATCCACAGGGACACCATCCACATCACGACCAACATCGACGACACCCTGACTACCGCCGAACACCTACACTTCCAGATCCACACCGACCCGAAGACCACCCTCAGAGGCACCCTGATCTACCGACCCCCGGGACCACGCACACAATTCAGCGAGGACATCGCCGACTTCCTCAGCCCGCATGCCCTCCCCTCCGCTGACTACATCCTCCTGGGGGACATCAACTTCCACCTGGAGAACAACAACGACCGCAACACCACCACCCTGCTCGACAACCTCGCCAACCTCGGACTCAAGCAGCTGGTGTCCACCCCCACCCACCTCGCCGGACACACACTTGACGCCGTCTTCTCATCCAGCAAAGACATCGCCTTCAGTCACGCCACTAGACTCCACTGGACGGACCACAGCTGCGTCCACTTCACCTTCAGAAGAACGACGATCCACCACCACCAGCAACAGGTTGCTCGAAGAAGCTGGAACAAGATCACAGCCGACCAGCTCGCCGCTTCCCTGAGCCAGCACCCTACCACCAGCTCAGCGAACCCCAGCCGGGCCGCCGACAACCTCACGAAGTGGATCAGCAACTGCGCGGACGAACTGGCCCCACTGAGGACCCCGCCCAACAGACCCGGCAGCAAGAAGGCCCCATGGTTCACCGACGAACTCACGAGCTCCAAGAAGAACTGCCGAGCCCTCGAGAAAGCCTGGAGAAGGGAGCCAACACCGGACAACATGACCACCCTCAAGCTCGCCACCCGGAAACACCACCAACTGATCCGCGCCACCAAGAAAACTGCATTCAAGGACCGGCTGGACAACAACGCACACAACTGCAAGGAACTCTTCAACATTGTGAAAGAGCTCTCCAACCCCAACGCCGAAAGCAACGACATCACCCCATCGCAAGACCTCTGCAACTCCCTCGCCTCCTACTTCCACAACAAGATCGCGGACATACACAACAGCTTCAGCACTCAACCGACGCACGCCACGACCAAACCACCACCCCCCACCACCACCCTCCGCGCCTGGACTCCGATCAGCACCGAAGACACCGTCCGCACGATGAACTCCATCCACTCCGGATCTCCGACCGACCCCTGCCCTCACCACGTCTTCAACAAGGCCGACGCTGTCATCGCACCCCACCTGCGGGACATCATCAACACCTCCTTCGACACCGCCACCTTCCCGGAGAGCTGGAAGCACGCCGAACTCAGCGCTCTACTAAAGAAACCAACAGCGGACCCCACCGAACTCAAGAATTACCGCCCCATCTCGCTCCTCCCGTTTCCAGCCAAAGTCATCGAGAAGACCGTCAACAAACAGCTGGCCGCCTTCCTCGAGACGAATGGATCCCTCGACCCCTCACAGTCTGGCTTCCGAGCCAACCACAGCACCGAGACCGCCCTCATCGCTGCCACCGATGACATCCGAGCCCTGATGGACAACGGAGAAACAGCGGCCCTCATCCTCCTAGACCTCTCCGCGGCATTCAATACTGTCTGCCACCGCACCCTTGTGCAGTGCCTCAGCAACGTCGGAATCCATGAGAAGGCACTGGAATGGATCATCTCCTTCCTCAACGGAAGAACACAGAGAGTCCGCCTACCACCGTACAAGTCAGAGGCCACCGAAGTCATCTGCGGCGTCCCTCAAGGATCCTCGCTGAGCCCCACCCTCTTCAACGTCTACATGAGCCCCCTCGCGGCCATCGCACACCAACACAACCTCAACATCATCTCCTACGCTGACGACACCCAGCTGATCCTCTCCCTGACCAACGACCCCGCCGCCGCCATAGCCAACCTTCACGAAGGGATGAAAGACGTAGCCGAGTGGATGACGACCAGCCGCCTGAAACTGAACTCGGACAAGACGGAAGTCCTCATCCTGGGCTCCTCGCCCTCCGCCTGGGACGACTCCTGGTGGCCCCCCGCCCTGGGCACCGCTCCCAAACCTACAGACCACGCACGCAACCTGGGCTTCATCCTGGACTCCTCCCTCTCCATGACCAGACAAGTCAACGCCGTCTCCTCGTCGTGCTTCAACATCCTGCGCATGCTACGGAAGATCTTCCGGTGGATCCCCACCGAGACCAGGAAGACGGTCACCCAGGCCCTCGTCACCAGCCGACTGGACTACGGCAACGCCCTCTACGCCGGAACCACCGCCAAGCTCCAGAAGAGACTCCAGCGGATCCAGAACACCTCAGCCAGACTCATCCTCGACATCCCACGACACAGCCACATCTCCGGACATCTGAGAGACCTGCATTGGCTCCCCATCAACAAGAGAATCACCTTCCGTCTCCTCACCCACGCACACAAAGCCCTACACGATCAAGGCCCGAGCTACCTCAACAACCGCATCAACTTCTACGCTCCCAAACGCCATCTCTGATCAACCAGTCACGCCCTCGCCGCCATCCCCCGCATCCGAAGAACGACAACAGGAGGAAGGTCCTTCTCCTACTTGGCCGCCAAGACCTGGAACTCCCGACCGACCGACCTGCGCCTGACCCAAGACCACCTCTCCTTCAGGAAGAAGCTCAAGACCTGGCTGTTCGAGCAGTAGCAGCACCCCCCCCCCCCAAGCGCCTTGAGACCCTCCGGGTAAGTAGTGCGCTCTATAAATGTCTATGATTGATTGATTGATTGATTGATGTTACTCCTAGATCTTCAAATCTTTTACAAACTGTGTAGACATCTGGAAATGCAATGCCAATGTCCCCAAATCCTCTAGGGTCAGAGCTTCCGTTATTATAACTAGGCCTGGGTGGTAAATTCTGTTTCTCTCGCGGAATTTGTGGAATTTGGGTAATTTCCCGTTCCGCGGAGAACGCAAAATTGTCCAAAATTCTGCGTTGAGCGATTTCGCGAAATTTTTGCTTGTTTGTGTTCTCAAAATGCGTGTTCACCAGATATTTACCCCCAAGCACGCAAACAGAGATTGCGAACAGGAAAAAAGCATCGCGAACAGGCAATACTCCATGTTCATTGAATTTCTGCATGTTCACGGAGATTTTTTACCGTTTCGCGGAGATGTGCGTAACGCAATTACGCAAATTCCTCCCACCCCTAATGATAACTCCTCTCTTCACTTCCCCAATTATGAGTCAGTTCTATTGTGGCCTTCCTGGAAAAAGTCCATGCTGTTCATTCTTTTTTTTTTTTTTTTTTTGGTGCAAAACATTTATTGAGCATTGCCAGGAGTACACAGCGTCTCACCAACAACCCGGTGGCCGGCCGCTATCAATGCATACATAAATACAAATCATAACAGATGTGCATGGGTGCGATAGCAATCGCGTCAAACAGTACTACACAAGTGACAAATGCAGCGTCTCCACATCTAAATCCATGAGTCTTGCATTTTTTTTCATTATTTTTTTTTTTTTTAATTTTATATGAACCGTAACATGTGCAGTGTCTATGCGAACCCATGGAGGAGGGGGGGGGGGGGGGAGGCAGGCATATCGGGCGCCCAGGCGGGCGCACCAAACCTTGAGGGGCACGTGGCTGGCAGAGCTATGAGACCTCAAATGAAGGGATAGGCGGGTCACAGTATCGGAGGCAGTAGGCCGTTAGATACCCGGGGGACGTCGTGGAGATCGGACTTCCCCACAGAGAGCTTTGAAACGGGGAGGCTGGGGGAGACAAAGAGGGGGGGGGGAAATGGGGAGGGGGGGAGGGGAGTAGCGAACACATCATGCCATACACGTCAGTCCAGGAGTTTCAATGTAAGACCAAGAAGTAACATCTCAGGATCTCTACATCCCAACCTCAATTGTTATCATCTTTGAGTGGGTCAGTTATCAAATAACATTGTAACGGGGCCCAGATGTCAGTAGGCCTAGAAGTAGGCGGTAGTAGTTCGGAATAGGTATGTAGTTGTTCCTGGCAGTATACCATGTCACTCATCCAATCCTTAAACTTGGGCGCCCTTCCCCTCCCCCATCTACAGGCCACCCTGCGTTTAGCTAGAAGCATAGCCAGCGCCACATATTTGCGGTGAGCCGCCTGGAGAGGCGCAACATACCCCAGAAGGGCTACCAATGGGGACGGATCCAACGTCATGTGTATCATTTTGGACAGCGCCTGAAACACTTGAGTCCAGTATCTGTTCACTTCGGCACACCCCCATGCAAGGTGTAGGAAATCAGCCCCTGGGGCCCCACACCGGTCACATGTATCCGTAGGCCTAAGCTGGAACCTGTGTAGGCGCGCTGGAGTGTGGTACAGCCTGTTCAGGAATTTATAATGAATTATCCTATAACGGCTGTTAGAGGATATGCGCTCGGTTTGCTGCAGGCAAAAGTCCCATTGTGTGTCTGTGAGAGTCAAGGCTAGATCTTGTTCCCATTTGTGCCTAGCGGGCAGAGCAGCGTAGGTCATGTTAGCCCGGACAGATTTATAGAGTGTGGATACCAGTTTAATCGGATTGTCATGAAGCAGCATGTTTTGTAGGGGAGGAAGCACTGGGGGCTCACAGGGGAAATCAGGCGTGATGGCTTGTAGCCCGTGCCGGAGTCTGACATAGTAAAACAGGTCAAGAGGTGTTGGTTGTATGCTCTCGTAGAACTGATCCCTAGTCCGGAAGATGCCGTCCAGATACAAGTCCCCCCATGTAGTGACATTTATTTTATTAAGCAATTTTTGAAATCCAGCCTCTTGCAGGAGCGGAAGCTGCGGGTGGTAGGACAGCGGCAGCCGCGGTGCATATAGGAAGTGCAAGTCAAGCTTAGCAACAATGGAGTGCCATGCCGTTACCGTGCTTGATACCGTGGAAGGAGTCTTGTCCCTACCCTCAATCTGGGAGTAGAGTGCACCTTCGATGGGGATCGGGTGGGCCAGCCAGTGTTCGGCCGCCAGTTGAGGCATATACCTCTGCTGGCATATCCAGAAGTACGCATAATGGGCCTGAGCAGCTCGGTAATAAAGCTCAAAGTCAGGGATGCCGAAACCCCCTTGTGAGAATGGTCGGACTAGGATCTCCCATTTGAGTCTGGGTGTCTTACCACCCCACACTAGTCGGAGCAATTCCGAGCGTAGTAATCGAAAGAAATGGGATCCGGGATGAAACGGAATGTTCAAAAAGAGGTACAAAAGCTGAGGGAGTATAACCATTTTAACTAATGAGGCACGTCCCGCCATGGAGAGGGGGAGCGTGATCCATCTAGATATATTGTCACTTATCTTGTCCATCACAGTGCCATAGTTGGCACGAATCAGCTCCTCTCTACTCTTTTCCACATGTATGCCTAAGTACTTGAAATCACCTGTGCTCCAGGCAAGTGGGAACTCCAGCGGAAATTGACTCGTCGAGGCAGTAAGAGGGAAGATACACGACTTCCTCCAGTTAATTTGAACTCCCGAAAGGGCACCAAATCGTATGAATTCCCAAAGTATGGGATGCAAGTTATCGCTAGGGTGGCGCACATAAAGGGTGATGTCATCGGCATACATAGAGACGAGTAACTGTCTCTGATAACAGCGCAGTGCACTATCCTGATGACGCTGCCTCAATTTAGCAGCCAGAGGTTCAGTGGCTATGGCAAAGAGAAGGGGGGACAGGGGACAACCTTGTCTTGTCCCCCTGGAGATCGGGAAGGCCGATGACAATTTCCCATTGATGAGGACTCTGGCCATTGGACGTGTATACAGTAATCTAATCCAAGAAATAAACATAGGTGGGAAGCCCATTCGCTCAAGAACTTTGAACACATAGTCCCATTCGAGCGAGTCAAATGCCTTGGTGGCGTCTAAAAAAATGGCTGCCATTGGGAGGTCTTCGTGTACGGAGTCATATACCGAAAAAAAGGTGCGGAGATTGTGTGATGTCGCCCTACCAGGGACAAACCCGGCCTGATCAGGAAGTATCAGAGCTGGCAGGAGGAGGCTGATGCGTGCTGCAATCAGTTTCGCGAGAATTTTAACGTCACAATTTAACAGGGACAACGGTCGGTAGGAGTCGCAGCTGGAGGCGGGTTTCCCAGGTTTAAGCAGTGACGTAATGAGGGCAATTCTCATGGAGGTAGGGAGATGGCCCACCTCCAGCGCGTCCTCATATACCTCCCGCAGTACTGGTGCCATGAAGTCAATAAACGTTTTGTAGAACTCAATAGGAATGCCATCCAACCCAGTGGCCTTACCCGATTTCATGCCCATGATAGCCTCCCTGACCTCATCCAGCTCAAAGGGGGCGTTCAAGAAGTTTCTCTGCGCATCGCTCAACCAACCTAAGGAGACATCCGCCAGATAATTGTCCAGTGTGAGCTCGCCATTCCTGTTAGAGGAGTATAGCGTACCATAGTGCCGCACAAATTCGTTCAGGATTTGGGTTGTGTCCCTGAGTACCAGCCCCTCAGCCGTCTCCAGTTCTAGTATGACCGTCGGCGATCGCATCAGTTTGACCGTCGCCGCCAGAGCCTTCCCAGGTCTCTCACCTTCTCCATATCGCCTGGCCACCCAGTACTTGTTCCTAAACTTCACCTCGCGAGCAGCCTCTTCGGAGAATTCTGACAGTTTTTCACGAATGGTAGCGAGGGTTGCACTGTCAGGGTTAGCTCTAAGGCGGCTCTCAGCACTACGCAGGTCATCTTCTATGCAGCGCAATCTAGACAGTATGCTCTTGAGCACTCCCGAGCCTTTTGAAATACATATGCCCCGGAGCGTGGCCTTAAAGGCGTCCCATATGGTCTCAACGTCCTGGACAGAGTCTTTATTGCGTCTAAAGAAATCCAAACATTCATCTCGGAGTTCCTCTTGGAATACCGAGTCCAACAACATAGAGGGTTGCATACGCCACGCCGTCACTGGGGGGCCAAGTTCAGAACCGGTCAATGTGATAAGAACGGGGGAGTGGTCGGAATACGTCCTGGGGAGGTGTGACGCGTGTATAAGCGCTGTATATAGTTGTGAGGTTAGGAGGAAATAGTCGAGTCGCGCCCATGACTTAGCCTGCGCTGTAAAGTGTGTACCTTCCCCTCTTGTCCCGCAGTGTGAACGCCAGGCGTCAATGAGATTGTTACCGGCAATGGTCGCTCTAAGGACTTCTCGCCCGTTAGTATAGTGGTGTGGGGCGGGGTGCGACCTGTCCAGGGGGGGGTGTAGGGTCATGTTGAAATCTCCTCCCCATATGAGGTGTTGTGGTCCCGTCTCCCCAATCGCAGCCCATAAAGAAGTGAAGAATTGTGGGTCATCCGTGTTGGGTCCATAGCAACATGCTAGTGTCACTGACATATGCCCCAGTTTGCCCCATAACAAACAATACCTCCCCTGGGGATCAGCCCTGGAGCCAGCCAGCCGAAAAGGTGTGGATCTCTTAACTAGAATGGCTGTACCTCGTGCATATGAGGAGTAATTAGCGAAGATCGAGTGAGAGGCCCACCTACTCCCAAAGGCGTGTGATTTGTGGGGTGCAAAATGTGTTTCCTGGAGGAAAGCAATGTGAACGCTATGGCAATCAAGGTAGCTCAATATTTGTCTCCTCTTCCTATGGTCCCCCAGCCCTCTCACATTCCAAGTAACCACATTTAGGCGCGTGTCATCCATGGAATAGTGTAAAACAACAACTGCAGGATTAAAGCGTGTAAGACGGCCACGTCATCCTTAGCAACATATAGGCCATTGTCTAATCGGACCAGTCCAGCGACACCCAGCGGAACAATGGAGCGGAACATCAAGGAATCGCCCCCACCTCTTGTGCCACGTCCCAGCCACGTCCCAGCCATAAACAATGCGCAGCACATCCATCCCACCCCCACATCCCACGGCCATAACCAAGGAGCCCTCCATAGGGCAGATAAATGAGTTCATAACACATCATGCACATGTCAAAACCTGAATCCCAACAAGATCCCCAGCACTTCCCCCATCCCACCCCCCCCAACAGCCCTAACAGACAGACCCAACTGGAAAAAGGACAAACAGTTCTCAGTATGCAACCATACAGGGCGAATGTCACCGGCTCTTCTAAAGGAAGTTATACCTCGCCTAGTGTAAGCCCATTCCGCCCGATAGACAGTCCACCACCCCCCACCCACTGAAGCCACCCCAACTTGCCAGTACCCCAGTCCCGCCCCCCACCCACAAACCAAAAAAATACTAGAAAGCAACCAACAAACAAGAATCCAAGTCAATGTCATTGGGGAACACCCAGTAGGGGTCATCAGAGGTGCACGTCCTACCACCCCCAGCCATCCCACTCCGTGCAAGTCCACCCTTGGGGCCTCCATCCGGAGCAGAGAGGGAGTAAGGGGGTGGGGGCCTGGCATACATTACCGCCTGCAGTCCAACACCCGTCCATGGCACCCCAGGGGCAGCCGCAGCCACCGCCGAAAAGAATGAGTCCCCCTTAGCAGAGAGGGGAGTGAGGATGAGCCAATTAAATGCAGGAGTAGTAACCGTAGAGAGCCAGTCGTTGCCTACTCGGGGCCAGATGCATTTAAGTCTTCAGCGTCCGCAGGTCGTCTGGGCCTTTTGGGCAGAGTCTTAAGGTAGTCTTCAACCTGTTGTGGGTTGAGAAAGAAGTGCTGTGTACCCTGGTGGGTGACTCGCAGCTTGGCTGGGTACAGGAGAGCATAGTCAATGTTCAGATCCCGAAGTTTCCTCTTGACCGCAAGAAATTTTCGCCGCTGTTCCTGGACTACCGGGGTAAAGTCAGGGTATATGGAGAAGGGCACGCCATCATATGTTAGATTCTGGTTCGCTCTGGCGGCTCTGAGCGCCACATCGCGATCACGGTAGTTGAGCACGCGTGCAATGATGGGTCGCGGTGGGGCTCCAGGTTTGGGCTGAGGACCAAGGGAGCGATGTGCGCGTTCCACAATAAATTGACTCGAAAGAGCGTCCGCCCCCACCGCTGCTGTGAGTAGTTTCTCGATGTACAACTCCATCTTCCCAGTGTTGGTCGATTCCGGAATGCCCGTGACGCGAACGTTGTTCCGCCGGCTCCTAGCCTCCAACTCCTCGTTTTTGGCGGCAATCACCCTCAGTACATTGTCCATTCTGGCAAGGCGAGTGTCATGTGCCGCGGTCGTGTCATCATTTACCGATATTCTGCGTTCTGCCTCAGTTATGCGTTCTTCATGGACATCCATCTTTTGGGCTATTCCGTCCATCCTAGATGAGAGTCTATCTACTTTGTCGACCACCGTTGCGAAGCCCTGGCGTATCTCTTGCAGTATGGTGGCCATATCTGGGGTCAGCGGGGTCGATGTTGAGGCCTCCGTGATCGGGCTTCGAGGTGGCGCTGCGTCCCCTGTGTGCCGCGTCGCCTTCTTCTGCGACGCGGTTTCAAACTGCAGTTTGGGTTGGCGACTGTCTGGCTTTCCCATGCTGGCAACGAGATGTACGAACCCTCTGCGTCTATGCGCCACCTGCACTGCTGCTGGAGGGGAGCTGGTGAGGGAGATAGTAAGCCCGCACCACGCGGCGCAGCGGTGCCTCTCCTGCAACCGAGGTGCCAGGCGTTGGGGAAGGTACAGCAATCTCTAGCGGGGCGGCCCGCAGTGGTAAGAAGTGCAGTTCAGGTGCAGACAAGTCTCCTGTGATAGAGTGCGGGAACAGCAGCCAGAGAAGTAGCGCCTAGAGGATACAAGCAAGACCACTAGGCCATTAGATTCGTCCGCTCATCAGAACACCGGCAAAGGCAGGCTCCGATGCTGTGTATGGCGGCGGGATGGCAGGCCTCCGGTCGTCTCGGGCCTCCTGCAGGTGTGTGCAGCCAGCCGTCAATGGCGCCAAAACAGCGCGCCCAGCACGGCAATTGTGGAGTGTTCAGCAGTGCGAGACCCGTGGGGGCATCTCACCGTCCCCGCCCCCGCGTCGCAAGCAGTACGCCTTGTATGTACCTCGTGGCTCTTGCTCGATGTCGGCCTCAGCGCCAGTCCCAGTCGCGCCGCTCCTTAAGTGCTTGAGGCCTACCCGCCTCGTGGGGATCCCCGGGCTCGCGCAGGTCCAGGAGCCGACTTCAGGCACCGTCGCCGCAAGGTTCACGCTGGCCGGGGGACTCCGCAGGTCATAACTCCGGGGCACTAAGGAGTAGAGCCACAAAAGTTTCCCCGAGTGTGGAGAGTGGCCTGCCGCCCCTCCGTGGGGATTTTCGGGTGGGTGAGTGCAGGGAATGGAGGATAAATGACGGATCTTTATGCCAGGCTGCTGGAGCCTCACGTAGGTGCGGCCATTCAGCAAGTGCGCCCTCTAGCGCCCCTATGCTGTTCATTCTTTTGTATCGCTGGGAATGTCCTTTTTGTCCTCATAACCCTTGAAATAAAGTGAACATTTCATAGATGAAAAATCACATTTCTGCACCAGTGTCATTCAAAGAACTTTGGTGTAAAATTCTAATGACTTTTTGGGATCTTTTTTCCTAAGCATAGTTTGCTCCATCAAGTAATCCTTAGTGCTGGGGTCACAGTCTGTGCACGCGCCGACCATGTCTTCTTTGGACAGGCCATGCAACTCCGGCGCCAGGACTTCGGACATGATGCCACTGCGGTGGCGGGTTTTGGACGAAAGAGAGGAGACCTGACCCTGGGACTGAACTAGGCGGAGAGGCGGGAGCTAGGTCCCTTACATTCTAATTTTTAACAAGTATTTCATAGAGCCAAGGTTTTAGATTGCTATGAGTGACATTTTCATAATGTCAGAGTAATTATGAGTGACATTTGAATGACTATGGGTGACACTTTCTCGCCAGCAGAATTAAGCAATACAGAGGAGGGACGACCGCACTGAAAAGCGTTACACCTTATGAATGGTGTAACGCCCTATCATTTATAGGCCCAACCATGTGGAATAAACTTCCATCTGACCTAAGACACAATGACAACCACTTGTGTTTTAGGAAGGCCTTAAAAACTTTCCTGTTTCAGATGGCATAATTTTCCATGTGGCTTCCGCAGAGACAATATATTCTTTTTTTAGAACTTTTGCGAGCAAAGCGCGGAGATACCTCATGGGTCGATTCTTGCGCGATATAAGCAATTAAAATAAATAAATAAATAAATAAATGGTACTTGCCAGGAATCGTTGACTAGGAAGACAAATCAGTATTTCTGTCCTGTGACACTGTTTGTCTGCATCAATATTTCATCTTTCTTGCAAATCAACATGCTGTGCACTTTATTGCTGTTAGATAACTTGTAGGTACTGAGTTACTGCTTATCATTTAAAGGCAGAGCCAAATCCCATCTAAGTGGACATGTTTCTTCTTCTCAAATTCCATTCCTTTCTAATGAATTCATTCTATAGTTTATCCATTCTCCCCTACTCATTTATGATTATTGTTGCAAATCTATTTGTCGCTCACCCGTAAACAAACCATACTGGGTGTACTGCACTTATATTATATACTAGTGCGAACAGTTGGAGCCCCTAGTTTGACATTAAATATTTACCATGTAAAACTACTATTACTGGTTTTTGGAAAAGTTAATGCTGCCTTTTATTTGACCTCCATTGCTAGGGGCAGGGGGGACTGAACTGAAATAGGCACCGTGTAATATGGCTAAGTAGGTTCAACTCCCTGCTGTAAGGATTGGTGTAAAATCAGCAAGGCCCATGAATGGATGTGGTCTCCGTTCTTCATTTTTATCTGCTGTTTGTTGTGGGGTGGTGTGCTGTTATTATAGTGCTGTGAAGCTCCAGTGATGGTCACACCTCGAGCACTGTAGAAAAACGAACTTTATTATTACAAATACCATGAATCTGTGTCATTGTATGTCAAATGGACTTCAAGGCATGAGTTAAAATTCTTCATTTGTGGATGTTGTCCCTGTTTTTACAATTTTCTTACAAGCGTGAGCTATGATTACTGTGTGCAGAACGAGGTTTGTACAAAGTATGGCTCCAGGTACACAGGGTGAACATTTCCACATAGAAACTGCGCTCCTAAATGGCTACAGTTCTTGTAGAAATAAAATCCTTCTTTTTGAATATGATGTAAAGTGGAATGTCTGCTTGGGAGTGTATACAAATGATTCCATGGCATGTTTCTGCCTCTGCCGAGCGCCTTCGACCAGGGAGTGTGGAAGTTGTTGACAACGACAGCAGGCCTCACGTGCAGCTTGTCCGTGAGCAGAGGTCCACCAGGGGCTTACTATGGCATGCATTGCTCAGTAGCCCGGAGGAGGAACTGCCAGTTCTTTAGCCATGGATGAAATGCTGCTGAGGGCAGATCACCTTAAAGATGCCCCACTGAGTGGAGTCTGGCCTTCGTGCCATAAGCAACTACTACACTGAACGTAGACACATTTACTTCTTTCCAGGGTGGCAATGATTCCTCACGCCACTTAATTCTGGCTCGTCCGGGACCTGAGCACACATGCACACGTCTCAGGTGTGGCCAGTATGTAAATGTAAATGTATTGCGACTTATATAGAGCACGTATCACCCGAAGGTATCAAGGCGCTTGCTTAGGGAACCCGTCCTGGTATTCCCCTGTGAGATACCCCGGCAGGGTATCCACAAGGTGAAAGCCAGGCATCCCGCCGCGAGGGGCCGTAGTGGAGATTATGCAAGCTATTGCCCAGAGTCGCAGAGTGTGACCCCTTTAGTCGAGTAGGCACCGGAGCGAGAATTGTCGAGTCCGTGGAATTTTTGAGCCCGAGACCCGCCGAGGCGGGGAATCGAACCCTGGTCCACGGCCGATCTCAGCATCCGGGTCTGCCGCCTCTAACCACTGAGCCACTGGTTGGGTCCGGTTGCGTGATACTGTGTGCATGCACTGCAGCTGCGAGCTCTTTCTCATAGTGCCGGCTGCAGCAGAGTGTCAGTGTGCCAGCAGGTACATGAGCCGCCGGTTGGGTCGGGTTCATCACTGGTAACCCGCCACGTGGTGCAAGCGGCCATCTATGCTGCCATTGCCCCAGCAGCCCTTAGTGCAGCCAGCAGCCCATGAAAGCTTTGTGAAATGCCGCCCGCTCAAGTTGCATGCCTCAAACAATACAACGTCTTGGTAGCCATTGGCCTGGGCAGGCACGGACTTCGACATCCTGGTGTCAGTGAACCCTAATGCTGCACGCATGTCCTAAGTGTTATATTGTAAAACTGTGCAGCTCTTGCAGCTACACCAGAGCCCACAAGCCTGCCTGGAACAGTACGCACTGCATTCTGCCACTTAAGCTTGTATAAGGGTACATTATTATATAGCAGCACTCCGGCTTGACAGTTGAGGGGGCACTATAATGAGTAACTTTGCTTTTCAGTGCGGTGAAGAGAATCACCACACTGAAATGCGTTAGTCTAACGTCTGATGCGCGGTACTTGGCAGAGCTGGTTTTGCAACTCATGCTTGTCTTTTACATGGACGGTTGGCAATGTGGGTAAGTGTGCATTCATTGACTTCCGCTCACCACTGATGTGAGGCAAGGCCAGTTTAAAATGACCTTGCAGTCCAGTAAGATTAGGGTTCATAAATGGTAAGATGTTTTTGAACTTGAAGAGTTTGATTATAACATGTGGTGGAGCTGTTGTGATTAGGCAGGGGAAGTGATCTACAGGTCTGATTTTGCTATGGATGGAGACCCCAGGGCGTTGTGCTTGCAAGGGTATTGTGCAAGTCAGTAAATTTACTGCTGGCACGATTTAGTACCTCTGCATTCTTGTTGGCATAATGCATCCCATCCCTTGTGTAGAAAGGGGTGAGGGTTTGCGGAATTTATATGGCGCAGTCACGTGAAACCTGTCTTGCATATGAGTCTGGAGGAGGCTTTATAGACTGGATATTCCATATTTGAGTCTTGTATCAGTTGGCAATAGCCATAAATCCTTGCAACTATCTGTTGTGTATATAGCCAAAGTTCCTGCGATGGGTAGAAGTAAGCATATTTGCACTCTGCTTTCATAGCTAATACCGAAGCAGGCACATTTGGTGTATGCACACCCGATTAATAAGAACAGCATGCATCTGCCCGTACTTCATGAAAACGTCATGCAGCAGGCCTACAGATGACAATACAAGTTTTTTTCATGGTTCAAGTGCCGCTCTGCCCCTGTTTTAACAAGCATCTGCAATGCAATAGGTCTCAAAATTGAGCTATTGCCATTGTAAATGGCAATGCTTTTATTTATGTTTTGATTTTTTTAAACATAAATAAAAGGCATTGCCATTTACAATGCCAATAGCTTCAACTCTTGCAAATTTGAGACCAATTGCATTCCAAATTCTTGAAGTCATCGCTGAGTTGCCCCCTTCTGTCTTCCATGGGCCCTGAAGAGCTCCCTGTTTGCTCTGCCAGTGGTCACTCCTGCAGTAAGAGAAACTCATTAACCCCTTGACCGCGGTGAAAATTCCGCCGCGGTGCGGGTGATTTATGGCATGGGCGTGGTTCGGACGGCCCCCGGCCGTCCTCCGCACACGCCCACCGTGACGTCGGCCGGCTGCCGGCTGTCCGACGCATGGAAGGGGTTAAAGAAAATAGTGCATACAGACTAAAAAAGTCATACTGTGTAACAACTGAAGTAAAAGTGCCAGTCCTCATGGGAGGTTACAAATGAAGACAAGGCGGGACTAAGGAGGGACTAACAAGCCTAATAACGAATCAAAAGCCAGTATTTACGAAGGACAATGACACAAGCCAATGACAAATATCGGGAGAGAGTTGGCAGGGCTTCAAGTACATAGTCCAATACAGCATGGCTCGCAGAGCAGCCCGTGCGCCGCCCAGGCTCGACCTAAAAAGGCATTGGAATACCTGGCCGCTCAGCTGTGCTCCTCTGTAGTGCTTCTACAGTACTAAACTGAATAAGCACTGTTTTGTGGTGCAAGATTAGCACCTTTTTCAATATATCAACCACCTCAATCAGGGTTACATTTCTTGGCTTTGCTGCTGTTTGAATGAAATGAACAGCAAACCCTTTTGATTCCCCTCCATGAACCCTTTCTAGCAGTACCATTGGATTATGAGAGTGCTATCTATGAAACTGTAAAACCAACAGTAGATGGACAGAATGCAGAACAATGTCATACATTCACCACAGTACAGAGATCTGGGCCTAAATCCATCATTTTTGTGCACTCCACACCACCCCAGTTGAGACATGGCCATATGCAAATCAGCCTTGACCCTGTGCCTCATGGGAACAGTCCAGCCCGAACTGCCAAGCCATGTTTTTCCTGGACCGGAATAAAGCATCCTAGGACCGGTTTCTGGCTATCAGCCATCTTCAGCCAGGATAGCTTGACTCCAGTGGTGTGGAGAGCACGGGACTCACGTCTGAGCATTCCCGTCCCACTCGGGTTGACAAATGCAAAACCAGCAATTAATGGACAGAATGCAGAACAATGTCGTACATTCACCCCAGTAAATGACTGGCCCAGTCCCTGAGGTAATCAGTTATGGCAGTTACTGGCCACCATTTTGCGTAGCTAAACTTGCCCTAGAAAAGGAGGGATTTCAAGGCCTATGAGGAACTATAGGGTCAAGGAGTACTTAAACCCCAGGAAAACACCTAAAAATTCCAGTGGACATAAAAATGAAAGGAATTGAGGGGCAAAAGGGAGACAAAAATAAATAAATAATAGGAGGGACCACCCAAAGGGCTGACAGGTCTAACAGTGGTGTTGAGTGGAAATATGCTGAATGGAATTATTTTGCATGCCATGGAGTGTATTTGTGTAGATTTTCTTACCAAGTTTCAAAATGATGAAACAATTAGAATAAAAGGCGGCCTTTCGTTGTGCACAAATTTACAAAATTTTATAATATGCAAAGATTTGTCCAAATATCTCAAATAAAACATGCATATTGAATACTCAGTGACATATGTGTTGGTGAATTTTAGGGAGGGCTTGAACAATGTGGGGTGCTGTTTGGGTTGCTAATGATGCTAGGGCTCTGCACATCTGTGGCGGAGGGAATGTTCATCTTAACTCATTCTAGCACATTTGATACAGGAATTCTGATTCCAACGGTCCAAACAAAGCACCCATAAATGTGTATGTGATTCATGGGATTTTGGATTAATTCACTGCTCAGCAGGCAGCAAGTGGCTTTCTTGTGAAACTGTAAACATATTAAATGCCTCAGCATTAGATAGCTATTGAGTGAGGTAAGAAAAAAAAGCATGAACATTTATATCACATTAAAGAGTAAAGACACCTGCATCATTTCTTCTGGCTGCAGAGAGTAGGGTTACTGTTATATTCCTGACTTTTTCCTTGCGGCATTCTCAATCTGAAATTGCCTTGTGTACCTTTTGAGACATGAGATGGGGGTTGGATCTCGCTGGGGGCAATCTTGTTTTCTTTATAATGATGCTGACCTGTCTCAACGCCAATGTGATCGCTTCGTGTGTTTAGGGCTGGTGTGTTTGGGATGGTCATTCGCCACTAATGACTTAGATCAACTACCAAATACAATAAATTACAATTTCTTCCAGAGGGCTTGGAAGACTTGTGGTTGAATTATTACTGAATTTCCTGAGAAATTTTCATATTCAAGTGGATTTCTAGTATTTCTGCCCTAGTTAGTGTGTCTGCTCAGTAGGTTATGTGTTCGCTACTGATATTACTGTGTGACCTGTCAGGTTGAAATCTAGCAGGACCAGCTCCGCCGTGCATCCATTCAGCATGGATAAAATGAGTAGCATCAAGTTGTGTAACACTTGTTATAATAGCGCCTACAGATGCAAACCCCTGGTATTACGCTACGCACTACATAAAACTATTTATCATCATCATTATTATAAACCTCCTAGTCACAGGTTTGATAGTGGCATGGCTGACTGACCATTTCATAGTTCGAAAATCAGAAAAGTGAGTTGGGTAATAATGACCCCTTGTTATTCACAGCGCTATATACCGTAAACACGTGCACGGTAAAAATAACCAGTTTCTTATTTGATAGTAAGACCAACAAGTGCACCCAGCAGGTAATCTGCCTCAGATATCACCACTACTCTTCTATTTGCAAAATCAAACAGAGAAGAAATGTGTGGGTTTAATTTGCTTACATGGCTATCTGGCAATAGTGCAGAAAATAGATGGCGAATCAGAAGGGTAACAGGAAGCGCATTCGGGAAGAGTTGGAAGGAGACAGAAGCCTGCCTGATAATAGACTGTGCTAGTAGCCACATCATCACTACTGTGGACAGATTCTATCCACAGTGGAGGGCATGCTATGGAGTGGGGATTCAGTGTGAAAAAGGTCTTGTTTTCCAGATTCAGTTTCAAGAACAAGGCAAGGGCAGGTCGCTGACTTAAGTCTAGAGGAGCTGAAGGCCATCAGCATTATCGTAAAATTAGCAAAGAGTATAGGAGATGAAGAGGCGCAAAAAGTTACTTTCTGTGGTACTCAATTTTTGCCTTGGAGAATGTTTGTACAGAAGAGATGACTACAAAGCCCTTTAGGGTGAACTACACAATGCATCTTACATGGTGGGGTGTGAATTCTTAACAGAACACACATTTTTCAACAACTCCACACTATATCTTGGAGAAACATGAGCGTTAATATTTACAGCTCTGAAACAACGTACAGTATCAGTTCTCCAGAAGCCGTCTATACTAACAAGCCAGCGAGGCACAGAGCTCCCTCAGTCTAAATCTCTCCAGTAACATTTCTAATCATCTTTTGTGCTTCCGGTGACCGGTCTCTCAGGTCTAAACATAAGAGCACTGTTAGAACTCGGGGTCTATAGTTGGCAGAGGAATGTGTCTTTGTCCAAGAAGGCACCCTTGCTTCTAGTCAGGGTAAGGGGGATACACACTTTAGATAGAGCCTGCTCACCCCCTTGGTATCTGGCATAAGCAGACTGGCTTAACCCAAAGGCAATGTGTAAAGTATTTGTACCCAAACTCACAGTAACACAGTGAAAACACCAGAAATGGACACCACACCTGTTTGGAAATATAAAGTAACTTTATCTAAACCAAACAAGACCAAAACAACAAAAATCCAACCTATATGAATTCAAATACGACTTTAAAACAATGATCTCAAAAACAGAACTTGCAGAAAACAAATAGCTCCACCTGGGTCTATTATGACATTGTGACAGGCAATAATTCAAAGAATGGGTCAAATGCGAGATGCGCGGCACAGGGCATGGAGTCACATGGACCCCCAAGCAGAAGTACCTTAGAACGAAGTCTTTGGATGATACACGGTGTCATGGAGGTGAGGCATCGGTGCCGAGGTTGAGGTCCGTTCGCTGGTTGCTATGGCTGAGGTGAGGCGTCATGTCCACAAGGAGGTGATGCGTCGAGTCCAAGACAGTGGAAATCAGTTCAGTAGGTGGTGAGGCTTTAGTTCTAGTAGAGCGATGCAAAGTCAAACACTTGTGAACTCACCCTTGTCGGTTACTGGCTCAGCAATAATGGGACTCAGGTGCTGATGGTGACGAGGTCGGTGTGAGCACCGGAAAGAGCGATAACTGCAGACGTCGCAGGGCATCGAAGCTGCAGTGTAGACAGGGCGGTACATCGTGCAGTTCATGGTTGGTGCCCCAGGCCTCGCTGCTCGTTGTGGTGGTGAAGACGGCATCGGAGTTGGTTTTCTTTGTGTTGCAGGACCAACCACACAACTGGGATTGGTGCAATTTGAATGCAGGAGTCCACACAGTAGTCGAGGTGCTGGTCAGTCAGTTGCAGGTGAAGTCTTGGTGTTCCTGAAACTTCAGAACAGGACGCTAGCACACACAAGTCCAGTTTATGCCCTTTCCTTGGCAGAAGCAACAACTGGAGGTCAACCAAGCAAAGCCAAAAGAAAAGGGGTAGTACTCCTACTCACAGCGCTCCAGCTCTTCTTCTAGGCAAAGGTTCCTCCTGAATCCAGAAGTGATCTAATTCTCTGTGGTTAAAGGTTCTCTACTCATACTCTATTTTGTCTCTGTGACAAGGGTGTCTGAGCCCAGTCTAATCAGTTCTGTCTTCTCTGGTGCAGCAGGGCCACAGGAGGTGGAGACAGCATTGTGTAAAGGAGACACAGCCTATTCAGGTGCAAGGGAAACTCTTCCCACCCCTCTAAAGCCAGCCATGGTCTATTCAGCCCAGCAATGCATCTCCCAGGAAAGGCAGGACACACATCAACACCCCTCCAGTGGCTCTACAGTGAATGCACATCCCTAGCCCCTTTCACTCCACAGCCAGATAGTCATTGCACAAACCAGCAGAGGCATGCAGAATGTTTAAACAAGAAAATGCCTACTTTCTAAAAGTTTAAAAACTGGGTTGGCGAAGTGAGCTAAAGAAAAATGATGGATTCAACTCAGATCTGTGACTAGGGTGAGTGCCTGAAAGGATTTAGCGCTTCCTCCATCATCTTTTTGTGTTTTCGCTACTTTCTAAAAATGCCATTTTCAAACACATAATTAAAAAACCATCTTAACTAAAAGATGTGTTATTAAATTCTAAGTTCAGAGAACCTTAACTCCATTTCTATATCTTGTCCCAATAGAAATGTATGCTTCTAAGATGGTATAAAGCAACGCCCATTTTAGCCTATGTGACAGATAACCTTTCAAAAGTGAAAAACTAAATTGGCAGTATTTCACTATCAGGACATGTAAAACACACCAGTATTTTTTTTGCAGAGTTTTATATAGCACTGGCTAGACCCGGAGGTATCAGAGCGCTTTACATGAGGATCAGTGAATTACAAGTTACAAAGAATTACATCAGTTACATGAGCCAAGTATAAAATAAGTGAAAAAACTGTGATTAAACAATAACCTGAGTTAGTGCCTAGCATAGTGAAGACACACGTCCAATGGGGCATGGAAGGGAGAGGGAGAATGGCAAAAAGGGGTAGGGAATGCATATCAAGTCAGGCAGACAGGTAAGGGGAAAGGAGGCGGGGAAGGGAAGGAAACACAGCCGAGAGACAAGGAAAAACTATGTCCAAAGTCCGGCTGGGTATGTCACGGCCAAGGGGGAGAAACCAGAGCCAATCTCCTCTATAGTTGCCTGAACAGCTTCACCGGGCATCAGCCATGCTAGCTCGGGCCCGCGGTTAGTATAACGTTCGTGGTTTCCGCCTAGGGGGCATCGTCATAGTTCCATTGGTCGCACCAGTACCGGTGTTACTGGGAAGTACAGCCCGCCTTGCCCTCCAACTCGTCCCCAGGAGGGCTGAGTTATGTCCATCAATGTCGGCATCAAGGACCGCTTACAAAAGAATGCGATGGGGAAATACTGTGTACAGCCAGAGATGTAATGTAGCACCAATCACCTGGAATGGCTTGCGATGAGCCATGGCCTCAGCTCACCGACAATGGGAAACTTCCATCGTCGTCATAGGGTCAGATTGTCGTCTCAGCTAGCTAGGCTAAGCAGCAGAGACCATAGCATGTCAGCAACCATGCTCAAAACCTGGGGGGCTATCGCCAGCCTCAGAGTTAGGAGATCAGGGTGCCACTTACCCTGTCAACCGAGCGGGACTGTAGAGAATGCAGCAGAGCCACCACAGGAAGCCTGATGTGCCGTGTGCCATGGGAGGACATGGATCGCAGTGCTCCTTGTCTGTAACGCAGGCTGAGGCAGCATGCTCAAACAGACAAACAGAGCCGGAGCGTCAGTCGGAATATGTCCTACCTTTCACATACACTGCACCCTGCCCATGGGGGTACCTTGAGCCTACTTGAGGGGTGATCCCACATTTAAGAAAAAGTTAGGTTAGGGACTGGCAAGTGGGTGCACTTGCCAGGTCGGCATGGCAGGTTCAAACTGCACACAGACACTGCAGCGATAGGTCTGAGATACCTTTTTAGGGCTACTCCTGTGGGTGACACAATCAGTGCTGCAGGCCCACTAGTAGCATTTGATTTACAGGCCCTGGGCTCACATAGTGCACTGTAACAGAACCTTACCAGTAAATCAAAAATACAATCACAAATTGTAATAGAAAATTATACTGGGTGCACTTTCACTTTGACACTGATCAGCAGAGGCAAAGTTCCTAAAGCCTCTAAGACAACAAACACCAGCACAGCTTAAAAGATACAGGAGGTTGAGGCAAAAAATCTGCAAAACCACGCCAAGGATGTCAAGTCTAACAACCACATTGGGAGATCCCCCCACGTGACTCACAATCGCCGTCTGTGAAAAAGAAATGAAGCCTAACCTGCTTGAGCAGAAACATGCCTAATAAACAGAGAAACACGCAGTGGTCAAAATGTGGATCTGTTTGAAGCATGCAGTTTATTGTGCAAATGCATCAATGCTTAAAGTTGGCGTGCCATGCAGAAGAATGCATAAAGTGCTGTGTGCTGTGCTGATCAAGGGGGAAAGAGCAGAGGAAGCACGTGTTGCGATGGCCGACCAGGAGGAACCATGAACGCATGTTGGCCAATCCGAAGGAATAATGAGTGAAATTGCCTGGACGTAAACCAAGTCACTGTCTATGTGGATACCAAATATTAAGGCTCACTCTTCGCTATAATATGTGGTATTTCCTACTTTTCAAGGTTTACCTTTTAGCAATTGACATTTTGAAATAGTTTTTTACTTAACACCAAATTACAATATCTTTCAGTACTTTTGAATGTATTTCACAAGCTTTCACATCAAGTTAATTTTGGAGATAACAAATATAATGGTCCATACAAACTATAATATTTAGTATCACCTAGAATTTTAGGGTTAAAACATACCAGGGATCACTTGGACATGGTTTTATGTTGGCTCAGTGACCACAGTATGTTTCTGCCAACTGGTACCCTTCCTTGAGATTTCTAACATCTCTTGGTATGGGAATACAAAATAATATGGTCTATGCATTGTTGTAAATATCTCGTATCCCCAATTCTTCATGGGTTATCTGCTAGCCATTGACCAGATGAAGTTGCCTTTCATTTGATAGCAGACTATGGTATCTTTTCATATGTTTAATATAATGCCACACGATTTGACATCCAGTTCCCTTAGGGGATACCAAATATAGTGCCTCTTTCGTCTCTAATATTTGGTATACCCTATGTTTGACGGGTTAGAACGTACCAGATTGCTGTAATATCTCGTATCCCCTACATTTTATGGGTTACTCTTTAGCTATTAACCAGATGAAGTAGCCATTTATTTGATAGTATACTACAGTATTTTTTCACATTTAACATCTGGTTCCCTTAGGAGATACCATATGTATTGGCCTATACCAGCTGCAATATTTGGTATCCCCAGTGTTTCTTGGGTTAGAACTTACCAGGATTTAATTAGGCATGGTCTGATGTTGGATGGGTGAGCACAGTATTTCTATAGCAAAGAGCACCATTTCTTTTGCTTTCCAATAACATTTACAATGGGGATACCAAATGTTATGGCTCACACATTGCCATAATATCTCATATCCCCTATGTTTCATGGGCTACCCTTTAGCCATTGACCAGTTGAAGTGGCCATTTATTTTATAGCAAACTACAGTACCTTTTCACATTTTTTAAATCATTCCACAAGATTTTCCATCTGATTCCCTTAGGGGGATACCAAATATAAAGGTCCCCACTATTTATAATATTTGGTATCCCCTGTGTTTCTTGGGTTAGAATCTACTAGGATTCAATTTGGCATGGTGGTATGTTGGATGGGTGAGCACAGTACTTCATTGCCAAAATAGCACCCTTCTTTTTCCTTTCCAACATCGATTACTAAGGGGATACCAAAAATTATGGCTCAAGCATTGTGTAAAATCTCGTATCCCTTACGTTTTATAGCTTACTCTTTAGCTATTGGCCAGATGAAGAAGCCATTTATTGAATGTAGACTACAGTATCTTTTCACATTTAACATCTGGTTCCCTTAGGGGATACCATATGTATTGGCCTATACGGGCTGCAATATTTGGTACCCCTGTGTTTCTCGGGTTAGAACTTACCAGGATTTAATTAGACATGGTCTGATGTTCGATGGGTGAGCAAAGTATTCCTATGGCAAAGAGCACCATTTCTTTTGCTTTCCAATATCATTTACAATTGGGATACCAAATAATATGGCTCACGCATTGTCGTAATATCTGGTATCCCCCTACGTTTCATGAGTTACCCTTTAGCCATTGACCACTTGAAGATGCTTTTTATTTGACAGCAGGCTACAGGGTCTTTTCACATTTTTGACATCATTCCAAACGATTTCTCATCCGGTTCCCTTAGGGGATACCAAATATAATGGCCTATACCGCCTATAATATTTGGTATCCCCCATTTTTCTTGGGGTAGAAATTACCAGGATCCAATTTGACATGTTCTTATGTTGGATGGGTGTGCACACTATTTCAATGGCAAATAGCATCCTTCCTTTTGCTTTTCAACACCCTTTACAATGGGGATTCCAAATATCATGGCTCACGTATTGCTGTAATATGACGTATTCCCTATGTTTCATGGGCTACCCTTTAGATATTCACTAGTTCAAGTTGCCTTTTATTTGTTAGGAGACTACAGTAGCTTTTTACATTTTATACATCATTCCACAAAATTTTACAACTAGTTTACTTAGGGAATACCAAATAAAATGGTCTTTATCGCCTATAATATCTAGTATCCCCAGTGTTTCTCGGGTTAGAACTCACCAGGATTCAATTTGACATTGTCTTATGTTCAGTGGGTGAGCACAGTATTTCTATGCCAACTAGCAACCTTCCTTTTGCTTTCCAATATTGTTTATTATGGGGATACCAAATATTATGGCTCACGAATTGCTGTAATATCTCGTATCCCTTACGTTTTATAGCTTACTCCTTAGCTATTGACCAGATGAAGTAGTCATTTATTTGATAGCAGACTACAGTATATTTTCACATTTTTTACATCGTCTCCACAACATTTAACATCTGGTTCCCTTAAGGGATAACATATGTATTGGCCTATACTAGCTACAATATTTGATATCCCTTGTGTTTTTCAGGTTAGAACTCACAAGGATTTCTTTAGACATTGTCTGAAGTTGGATGGGTGAGCACAGTATTTCTATGCCAAATAGCACCCTTTCTTTTGCATTCCAATATCATTTACTATGAGGATACCAAATAATATGGCTCACACATTGCTGTAATATCGAGAATTCACAACGTTTCAGGGGCTAACCTTAGACATTCACCAGTTGATGTTGCATTTTATTTGTTAGCAGACTACAGTAGCTTTTAAGAATGTTTGCATCATTCCACTAGATTTTACCACTGGTTTCCTTTGGGATACCAAATATAATAGCCTCTACCACCTATAATATTTGGTATCCCCTGTATTTCTTGGGGAGAACTTACCAATATTCAATTTGACATGTTCTTACATTGGATGGGTGACCACAGTATTTGTATGACAAATAGCACACTTGCTTTTGATTTTCATCATCATTTACAGTGGGGATTCCAAATATTATGTCTCACGCATTGCCGTACTATCTCATATCCTCTATGTTTCGTGGATTACCCTTTAGCCATTTACCAGTTGAAGTAGTCTTTTATTTGACAGCAAACTACAGTAGCTTTTCATATTTTTTTAAATCATTCCACAAGATTTTACATCCGGTTGCCTTAGGGGGATACCAAATATAATGGTCTCCACTACCTACAATATTAGGTATCCTCTGTGTTTCTTGGGTTAGAATCTACTAGGATTCAATTTGACATGGTCTTATGTTGGATGGATGAGCACGGTATTTCTATGCCAAATATCACCCTTCTTTTTGCTTTCCAACATCGGTTACTATGGTGATACCACATGTTATGACTCAAGCATTGCTGTAATATCTTGTATCCCCCACATTTCATGTGGTTACCCTGTAGCCATTGACCTCTTGAATATGCCTTTTATTTGACAGCAGACTACAGTATCTTTTCACATTTTTATATAACTCCACAAGATTTTATATCTGGTTCCCTTAGGGGATACCAAATGTAGTTACATATAACCGCTATAATATATGGTATCCCCAGTGTTTCTGGGATTAGAATTTACCAGTATTCAATTTGACATGGTCTTATGTTGGATGGGTGAGCATAGTATTTCTATGACAAATAGCACACTTTCTTTTTGCTTTCCAATATCAGTTACTATCGGGATACCAAATATTATGGCTCACGCATTGCTGTAATATCGAGTATCCCAAACGTTTCATGGGCTACCCTTAAACATTCACCAGTTGAAGTTGTATTTTATTTGTTAGCAGACTACAGTAGCTTTTCGCATTTTTTACATCCTTCCACAAGATTTTTCAACTGGTTTCCTTAGGGGATACCAAATACAATGGCCTTTACTGCCTATAATATTTGGTATCTCCTGTGTTTCTTGGGTGAGAATTTACAAGGATTCAATTTGACATGTTCTTACGTTGGAATGGTGACCACAGTATTTCTATGGCAAATAGCACCCTTGCTTTTGATTTAAAATGGGGATACCAAATATTATGGTTCACATATTGCCGTAATATTTTGTATCCTCTATGTTTCATGGGTTACCCTTTAGCCACCGGCCAGTTGGAGTAGACATTTATTTGACAGCAGACTACAGTAGCTTTTCACATTTTTTAAATCATTACACAAGATTTTACATCCGGTTGCCTTAGGGGATATAATATATATAATGGTCTCTCTACCTATAATATTCGGTATCCTCTGTGTTTCTCGGTTTAGAACCTACTAGGACTCAATTTGACATGGTCTTATGTTGGATGGGTGAGCACAGTATTTCCATGCCAAATAGCACCCTTCTTTTTGCTTTCCAACATCGGTTACTATGGGGATACAAAATATTATGGCTCAAGCATTGCTGTAATAACTTGTATCCCCTATGTTTCATGGGTTACCATTTAGCCATTGACACTTGCATATGCCTTTTATTTGACTGCAGACTACAATATCTTTTTACATTTTGTACATCATTCCACAAGATTTCTCATCCGGTTCCTTTAGGGGATATCAAATATAATTGCCTATACAGCCTATAATATTTGGTATCCCCTGTGTTTCTTCGGTAGGAACTTACCAAGATTCAATTGGACATGGTATTATATTGGATGGGTCAGCACAGTATTTCTATGCCAAATAGCACCCTTCCATTTGCTTTCCAACATTCTTTACAATGGGTATACCAAATATGATGACTCACACATTACTGGAATATCTCATATCGCCTTTGTTTCCATGGATTACACTTAAGCCACTGACACTTGAAGTTGCCTTTTATTTGATAGCAGACTACAGTATCTTTTCACAAATTTTACATAATTCCACAAGATTTTACATCTGGTTCCCTTAGGGGATACCAAATATAATTACCTTTCCCGTCTATAATATTTGGTATCCTTTTGTGTTTCTACGGTTACAATTTAGCAATATTCAATTTGACATGGTCTTATGTTGACTGGATGAGCACAGTATTTCGATGGCAATTAGTGATGAAGCAAAGCTTCGCATATTTTGCGGCTTGCCGAAATCAAGAACCTCGTTTATGTGTAATAAGGTAACAAAAATGTATGTTTTACTAACCTTTATTTTGTTTAGGCAAAGTTCCCGAAGCTTGCCTATGTGTATTTCTAATGAATTAATCCGTGTCCCTAAAAATGGCCGCCGCTTGTATTTTAGTTACTGCGCATGCGTCAGCCACACTCACGTGTCCTGACGCGTCTGCAGAAGTGGAGGGAAAGTTATGCGCATGCGTAATTCATAGCTGTGCTTATCATGTGGTACTGCTCGTGCCACTGCTCTTGTGTCCGTGTCAATGTAGCTAACATTTAGATGCAATAAGTTTATTTCTTGATGATGAGTTAAAAGTACAAACCCTGTGATGTGTTTTCATAATGACATTATTATGTATTAATTTGTTTTCGCTTACTTTTCATGTACCGCGGGAAATGGGGGTCTGAGTGAGAGGAGAGCCATATTGGAGGTCCCTTCTGCGCCTGTGCGACATTCGGCAGCACGAGGGACCTTGACAGATGGAACACCGCCAGTTGGCAGTGATGGGCAAGATGCTCCTGAGAAAGTCACCTCTGCCCTGCGAGAACAGCGAATGTGGCTCCTTATATGATACATTGTAATGTTGCGCTACTGTTTGCCGTGTAACTTCTCATGGGAACCCCAAACCTGCTAGGCGGTACCCAAATATGTTAATGAAGGCTTCAATTCGTGTATTGTGATTGGTGTGTTACCCAAACCCTACCTTAGGACCAATCGAAATTGAGGGATTCTGACACTTTGCAACATTGGGGGGTGGTACACTGTCCCCAAACTGTATATCTACCCTGGGTTCACCTAGTGAACCGTCCGACTTGTCTGGTTTAGCTGACCTGTCACTGACCCAACGCACTCAATAGGTGACTGAAGATACAGAGCGCTGCGGAGCACTCTGTCCGAATTTGACCGTAGACTAAGGTTCTACTGAACCTTAAAGTGTTGGCAAGGCACTTAGCTGGGAGTTCGCTAACCGAATCGGGGTCTTGATCGATAGCTGCAGAGCGGGTGGAGCGCAGGCGTTGCTTCCGAACTGTGGGTTCCGGTCCTGTCCTGAAGAGGGTCCTGTCCTGAGGGTTTGCTGTCCTGTCCTGAGGGTCCTGTCCTGATTCGTTTTCCGAGGGTATCCTGTCCTGTCCTGGGTGTCCATTCTGCACCTGCTGTCCTTTGAGGGGTATCCTTCCTTGAGGGTTTCCTGTCCTTAACTGACCCGTGGCCAGGGTTTGGTTTCCACACCTTTCTAGGTAAATATTGCTCTGAACCTCTTGAAATTCTTGCACCTTCTGAATTTCTAACTTTTGCTTTAATAAAGTTCAACATTGCATATGTGATATTTTCCATGCCTTTCTGCAACTATTGAAAGTCATTTATATTTTCCCTAAAGTTTATTCCTATGTCTTCTCATTTGTTAGAAATTATATTTTGCATAGCAGTGTGTCATTTCCTGATATGGTCTAGAACTTCGTTGCCTAGATTGTTCAAAGGCCCATTCACCTTAAGTGAAGCGTGGTATTCATTATAAACTCTCCTATAGTCACCCACACTTAGGCTATCCCTGTTTAGATAATACTGACTTGCATAGTATCTTTTTTCGTTACATTTTATTAGTACCTTGATGATTACTCTGTCATTATTTCTTTATGCTTATGTGATTTACGTTATCTTGGTTATTGATTGCCTTGTTTTATTGTACCTCATGCAAGAAAATATTGAACTTTAGATAAACATTTTAAAACTTCCAGTTGTCCGTGGTCATTTAAACAGTATTTGAATGTTATTGGTTGGGTTTGTATTTTGCTGCCTTTCTTTTACAGCTAGCTCCCTGATTCATTGTGGTCATTAGGCACCCGCATCGGTGGATGGTAAGTCAGGTGCACCAAAAATTGGTAGCAGGGAACACACACACACACTCAACCTGGTAGAGCTCGTGAAGTCACCCGATCGATGTATATGGTGATTTGGAAAGTATATGGGCCCTGAAGCCGGAAACGGCGAAAACTATTGGCCGGGTGGCCTCGCGCGCTCGATCAGTTTTCTGGTAGCTAGAGGATGGTTAGGGACTAGTTGAGAGTAAGGCAGGGATTAGTTGGACTAGTTAAGTCGGAAGCTGCTATTATATTAATGCTGCTATAAGAGCGGCTGTTCTAAGAGACCTGATCAATCTCTTGTGAATACGCACGAATAATATCTTGTAAAAAAAATAATTCATGAATTTTTGTATTGTCCTTTTTCTTGTTCTTATATTGTTATATGTACTAATCCATGCATTTGTAAATCGAATCGTTAAGTGTTGTCCGAACTCCCCGGGGAATTGAAAGGGCAAGTGGTGAATAGAATCCATTGTCCTGAGGTCACAGGTTCGAGGAAAGTTAGGTGCAGGTTAGGATAACCGGGAAGCACTAACTAGGGTTTTCTGAATACATGTGTGAATAAATGACAGTAACGGGGTTCATTGGCAAAATTCCCATAGTGGCGTAACCTAGTAAGGGTCACATCGGAAAAGTAGCAGGTTCCTCGGAGCTAGCGTGAAAGCAGAGGGGTCCGCTGAGAAACCTTAAACTCGGAATATATCCCGGAAAGAAGTGGATGAGTTTAGGGGAATAACAGGTTCACCGATGCTAGAGTGAAGGGTAGGCGGAAGAGATCTGCCCGCAGCGAGTGAAAAGTAAATGGAAGTAGTTTACTTGCAGTAAAAGAATTCTTTCTCTGTCTAGACACTTGAGCACTGTGGCGAATGTGTATTTGTTGTAAAATAACCAAGCACTGAGCACTTTAAAAGAAAGAAAGTTTCCGTTACCTTGTGAAGGGAGGGAGTCAGTCGCGAAGCGCCTCTGACGTCACTCTGTGCCGCGCTGGGATTGGTAGAAGCAGCGGGCGGGTAGCGGAGCTGAAATTGTAAAGGAGGGGTGAGCGCCGGAGCGTGGGAACTGTCTCACGAAGGGGCCGCGCACCCATTGGCGGAGCTTATTTTGTGTCGCGCACCCATTGGTTGCACGAATTTTCTGAAGCGCGTTTTGATTGGAGGTAGTTTGTAAACAAAGTTAGCGCAGAAGTCGTATGTGGCACTCGCAGACTACAGAGACTCGACCTGATCCAAGGCATCTAGGGTTTGAAAGGGATCAGTGGAAGGCTAATAGATACGATATTATGTACGGAACCAAGAGAAAAATGTCCCTTGTAAGTAAGGTGAAAAATTATTTTAAAACGGACAAACCGATTAAATCTAGAGAAGGTGTTCTTGTCCCAGCACCCAATACTCCCGCCTCATTCATGATGTTTGACCGAGGGTACAATACCTGTGTGTGGCTGGAGAATTGGGTGAAGTACACAAAAGATGACGGAGTATTGGCTTTTCCGTTAGATGGTACTTTCAATGGTAGGATCTTATTTAATTTAAGAACCCGAATGAATGAACTGCATCCCAGACCAAGACTAACGCAGTATGAGGCATTAGAGGAATGGGAGATTGAGGCTTTTGAAAGAGAAAGACCCCGAATGGACAAGGGTTTGACCAAGTGGTACCCCAGGCAGAAACAGGAGTCCAGGGATAAAAGGATGAAACAGTGGAGACAGAGCATGATTGTTGAGGGTCTGTTTCCCATGATGCCGGCATGTCATAACATTGGAGCGGGTGAGAAAAGTACTGAGAAATGTAAGCATTGGGGGGCCCTGGGGGATTCAGATGATGACCTAATAGATGACATCTGTACCAGAAGTCCGCCACCTTACAATGAGGGAACCCGACCTTCCAGTGTAGGAGATGTTCCCCGACGCCACTTCCTAAAAGAAGAAGACAGGTCCCTGGGACTGGGAGGGGGTGGTCAAGTATTGCCCTATCCTGAAAAACCCGAACCGACGGAAACAAGGGATATATATCCCAAAATGCCCGCAAGCCAGGAAGAAAAATATTCACGTACGAAAACCTTTTTCCCCCGACCCTTGTATGAAAGCGAAGAGAAACCATCGAATTCAGGACTGCCTTTTGTTCAACCTCCATATGGGGAAGAGCGCAGGTCCTTTAATACTGGAACTTTATTCCCGAAACCAAATTATGGGGGAGGACCAAGTGAAACGCATCCTACTGCCCCGAGTTTTACTCCTCCATTGACCCCCCAGATATTACATGACACAACTTTAAGAAGGGTACTAGTGGAAAAGGAGCAAGAGGCTCTAGCTAGACAAAGAACAGAAATAATTCAGAAAATTTCTCAGTTAAATACCAGTCCTGAGGCATTGACTATTCCAGTAACTATTGGACCGGTGGTCCCGTTATACGGAAATGGTCAGGGAAATCCGATTACTCCAGTTATGACCCCAGTCATGGCAACCCCGAGACAGGAACCGATCATCATAGATGATCAGTCCAGTGAGTGCGAGTCTGAAGTTGCGTTTTTGGAATTGCCAAACAAACAGACTGGAAAGGGAATACAGCAGAGGTATAACCCTTTTAATACAAAAGAAATTAAATTAGAGACAGCAACAGGTACTAGGAATGTCTCTCTGGTAACTCCGGATGAAATTGAGAGTTGGAGTCGTGAATTAGAGAAGCAGACTCCGCAAACAAAACCTTTAGACCTCTACAAGCTGAGGGTCGAAATAGAAGAATTAATGGCAGGAAATGTGGGGTTGGATCGATTGAATACCTACTCTGAGGAAGAATTGTCGTTCATATGTAAAAGCTTTACTAGGAACACCAGAGTGCTCCATGAAAAACTGATCGAAACAGCAGTTAGTATGGGGGTAGATATCTCAAAATCCAAGCCCTTACAGAAACCGTACAGAGCAGACTTCTCAGACAAAGATATAGAACACCTGAATGTGGCAGGGAAGAAGTTGCAGATTAAAGAATTAATGGGGGTACTGCAGAAATGGGGAGATGTGGAAAGATGGAGAAGCAGGTGGGCGAAAAAGAGGGAAGAGGTTCGCTCCCGACAAGTGACTCCCGAGTTTGCTTTAAGAGAGGTAGAAAAACCTGAGCAGTTATGCCCCATGCGCGAAGTTCCAGGAGGTAAATATGTGCATGTCCCCTGGTCTAGGCAGGATATTGTGTCCTTCACGAACGATTTTCCAAAATTACGAGAGAAACCAGTTGACTGGTACAGGCAGGTGGAGAGGTTCGTGAAGGTACAGAAATGTCTGTGGAAAGACCTGGATGGGTTTTTCGACATTGTGGTTCCAGTAGATTTATGGACCCAGTGTAAAATAAACATAGACTGGCCGAGTGAGGAGTACCCCAGAAACAAGGAAACTGGAGAGCCATCAAAGGATGTCATGCGAAAATATGAGCAGGTAATTCAGCATTTGAAAGAAAAGGTGCCCGCAAAGGAAACTGATTGGACAAAAATAGATAGAACAACACAGGAAAGGGACGAGACAGTGCACTCCTTCTATGAGAGGTTATTGCAGGTATTTAAAACATACAGTGGTATTGACAACATCGACCTGAAAGATATGACGCACTTTATTTACAGGTTTGTAAATGGTTTAAGACCTGAAATTTGTCAGTGGATAAAAGACAATAAAATCTGTTGGCATACTAAGAAAATGGATGAGGTCCTGCGGTACGCTAAGTACTGCGAGGACGAGATGGCAGAAAAGAAAAAGGCCCTTAAGGAGAAGGTTATGTGGGCTCAGGTGAAGCTCGCAGAACAACAGGAAAAACAATTGAGTAACATGGTTAAAAATGCTGAGAACAAAGGTCCTGGGGGAGGGGGTGGAGGAAAGCCCCGGCCCAAATTTAGCAGGGAAGAGGCTATGAAAAAATTTCCCTGCCATCAGTGCGGCGAAATTGGACACTGGCGAAACGAGTGTCCCCAATTAGTCGATGTTAATGAGAAAACTCCTGATTTAACTCCACAGACGCAGAAAGAAAGACCAAGAAAGACTCAACCCCAGGTAAAAACAGTTCAGGTGCCTCGAGCACCCAAGCAGGTATACAGGGGAAGACAGGCAGAAAATGAAGAGATAGAGGTTTGGGAAAGCGGGGAGAACAGAAATACAGCAACTTCGCAGTATCTGCTAAATGATACCTTCCTTTGTAACGATCAGGACTGACGGGGCCTGAGAGGGGAGGATGAGGAGTGCGTACTTGGCGCTTCCTTGCCGGTAGACCAGTCTGGACCATATATTGAAGGAAAGGTTGACGGAAATGATGTCACCTTCCTGTTGGACACTGGCGCTACCCGTTCTACTGTAAGAACAGTGGACGTTCCAAACCTACCCCTCTCGGGAGAAAATATCCAAGTAGTAGGTGTATCTAATCAATTGATTAGTACTCCTGTTACCGAACCAATGGAGATTTCAATTGGAAATTTTAAACAGATGCATAGATTTGTCGTCTGTGACACCAGTCCAGTGAATCTACTGGGACGTGATTTGCTGTGCAAAATGAACTGTACCATCTTTTGCACACCAAAAGGTGTTGAAATACAGACCCCAGATGAAGACGGCATTTATAAATTATTGTTGCTTAGACCTGACTCAGAAATTAAAAGATTGACCCTGCAGGACTTGCCCCAAGAACTACAGGAAGCTGTAAAGCCAGAGGTGTGGGATTTCACTGGAAAGGATGTGGGGTTGATGAAAGATGTGGACCCCATACAAATAGCCATCAAGGACAATGCAGTATATCCTAACACTAGGCCCTACCGAATGAATGCTGAAGTGAAAGCAGGTGTCACTCTGGAAATACAAAAATTATTGGAAGGAAACATCATACAGGAAGTGATGAGCAGCCCATGCAACTCACCGATTATGGGCATCAAAAAGCCTAGTGGCAAGTATAGGGTAGTGCAGGACCTAAGAAAGGTTAACAAAATTGTAGTTCCTTGCTGCCCTATTGTCCCAAACCCTGCAGTGATATTGTACCAGATTCCTTGGGATGCTGAATGGTTCACTGTGATTGATTTGTGTCATGCATTCTTTTCGATACCCCTGCACCCCGACAGCAAATTTCTTTTCTCATTTGCTTTCGAGGGTCACGTGTATTGTTGGAACAGGGTCCCTCAGGGGTATACAGAGAGCCCCTCTATCTTTAATCAGATCTTGAAGAAATGTCTAGAGTCTTTGATCTTACCTGGGAACTCTGTGTTAGTGCAGTACATAGACGACCTTCTACTGGCGTCTAAAAGTCACCGGGACTGTGTAGTTGACACCATTGCCCTCCTAAATCATCTGTGTGAGAAAGGGCATAAAGTAGCCCCTGACAAACTACAGTTCTGTGCGAAATCTGTAAAATATCTGGGACACCAAATAGAAAAGGGTGTCAGAAAAGTCACATCAGAAAGAGTGAGAATAATTCAAAAAATGCAGTTGCCCCGTACTCAAAAAGATGTCAGAATGTTCCTGGGTGTATTAGGGTACTGCAGGCAGTGGATTCTGGGATTTGCAGCCTTAGCCAGGCCCTTGATAAAAATGACCACGAGAGGAATGCCAGATGTTGTACAGTGGGACGATGAAAGTCTAATGGCTTTCACAAGACTGAAAAACTGTCTGTGTACAGCCCCTGCGTTGGGAATGCCAGATTATTCCAAAGAGTTTGCCCTTTTCTGTGACACTCGCGATAATTGCGCATTGTCTGTCCTGACTCAAGAACATGGCACGACCAGAAGGCCTGTGGCTTATTTCTCTGCCACACTGGACCCAGTAGCTGCTGGGTTACCAGGCTGTCTGAAAGCAGTAGCTGCTACCTGTGCAAGTTTGGAACAGAGTGAGTCCATTGTCATGGGACATCCTGTGACCGTATATGTTTCACATGGAGTGGTAATTCTATTGACCAGAACTAAAACACAGTATCTCACCCCTAGTCGGCTGACTAAATACGAGAGGATTCTTGTGGGTGCAGCAAATGTAAGCATTGTTAGGTGCGGTATTCTGAACCCTGCCACCTTACTCCCCGACCCCTTGGAAATGGAAGGTGGGGATGATGATGAACATGATTGTATTGACCTGACAGAGTTCAGTACTAAGCCACGCCCAGACATAAAAGAAGTACCATTGCCTGAGCATGATAAAGAACTATTTGTGGATGGTTCCTGTCTAAGACATGAATTAGGAGGCTTGAGTGCTGCTTATGCAGTAGTGTCTTTCACAAAAATTGAACAAGCAGGTTACCTATATAACATCAAGTCTGCACAAGTAGCCGAATTGATAGCCATGATAAAGGCTTGCAAAATTGGGAAGGACTTACGCATAACAGTGTATACTGACAGTCAGTACTGTTATGGCGTTGTGCATGACTTTGGCCAATTATGGCTACAAAGGGAATTCATGACTTCCTCAGGTACTCCCATTCGGAATGCAAAAGTTGTTCATGACCTTTTAGAGGCCATCCAGTTGCCCAAAGAACTGGCAGTGGTAAAATGTACCGCTCATCAAAGGAGCATGGACAGAGTATCACTGGGAAACGATTATGCTGATCGAGTGGCTCAATGGTGTGCCAAAGATCGGTATATTGTAAATCCAAAACGAGGGGGGCCAGGAACCAGCTGCCAGCTTCAGGTGTTTGAGGAAGTGCCTACATGGGATGAGGTGAGAGAGTGGCAGGAGTCGGCTCCTTGGCAAGAAAGAGAGAAATGGAAGGAGGATGGATGTAGACCGAGACGTGTGGATGGTGTCATCTTGGGCCCAACTGGTATGCCTGTGTTACCCCGACACTTGCTTGGCACAATGGCTAGATTAATACATGAAGGATCACACATTGGTAGGGATGCCATGATTCTGGTATTTCAACAGACTTGGTACAGTAAAAAGTTCAGGAAGGTAGCAGAGTCCCTCTGCCAGAGGTGCCTGTCATGTCAACAGATGAACCCAGGCAAGAGGACAATGGTTGAACTGAGCAAGATTGGGAGATCAGGGGGTCCCTTTATAAGGATACAGGTTGATTTCATCACCATGCCCCGTTGTGAAGGGAAACGATATGTCCTTGTCATTGTTTGCGTATTTTCAAAATGGGTAGAAGCTTACCCTACTCCTCAAAGTGACGCACTGACAGTAGCGAAGTGTTTACTAAAAGAACTGATACCTAGGTTCGGAATACCATGCATTATTGAATCAGATAAGGGTGGACATTTCCAGAATGACATACTGGCTGAACTCTGTAAGGCCTTTGGAATAAGGCAGAAACTCCATTGTGCATACCACCCAGAGGCTTCTGGAATAGTGGAACAAGTAAATGGAACTATCAAAAACAGACTAGCAAAGCTGACAGATGCTACTGGCATGACCTGGGTGAAGGCCCTGCCCCTGGTCCTGATGGGACTGAGAAGTGTTCCAGACCGCAAGACAGGCCTAAGTCCCCATGAAATCATTATGGGAAGAGTGATGAGACAAGCATGGGTGCCAGGAAGCAAACTGTTGAGTATTACTGATGATTTGGTGCTTGAATACTGCAGAAGATTGGGTGACCAAGTGCGTTCTATCTCTCGCCAGATTGGAGACGACGGCATCCTCAATCCAACGACTCCTCTCCACAGCTTGGTTCCAGGAGATTGGGTCAAAATAAAGAAGCACACTCGATCAAGCTGTCTGGCACCAAGGTGGGGAAAGAAACGCCAAGTAATCCTGGTGACAACCACTGCAGTGAAGGTCGCAGGTGTTCCTCAGTGGATCCACGCTGGACACACCCAGAAGGTATTGCCAGACAAAGGATTTGAAGAAGAAGGGCAACCAGCAGAGGACCCTGAAGGAGCCAGACCAGAAGCAACTGACAACGAGCAGCCCAGCACCAGTCAGGTTGCAGGAACAGCAGACGTTGGCCCAGGAGTAGTTGACTACGAACTGCCAAGAATCCAGCCTGCTGAAGAGGTCCAGGAAACTGAGCCAGGAGTAGCTGAAGACGAGCTGCCAAGCATATGGCCAGAAGAATGGATACCGATGATTGATCTGACTGAAGATCCTATCAGAACAAGAGAACGACTTAGTGAAGGTAGAGAGTGGACTAGTCAGGAAAAGCAAGGCACAGGCGAAGAACCTCAGCCGCTTGAGATTCAAATCAAAACTGAGGAAGGAGAAGGTCAGACAGGGACAGAGCAGGTATTTGATACACCACCGCGCACACCTGATGCAGATAAGGGAGAGACTAGAAAAAGAGTGATAGTTCGAGCAGAAGAAAATCAAGAGATCGAAGTGCTTGAACAGGATCAGAGAGGGTTAGAAGAACGGGTTCAGGAAACAGAAACAGAAATAAAGACAATCGAAAGCCAAAAACAAAATATTCCTGAACAAGGCCAGATTAACAACCAGGCAGAAGAATTTGATGCTAGCCCTGGAACTAGCCAGATAAGGGAAGTAGGAGAAGAAAGTGGAGAAGAATTACCACAAGATAGAGAGAACAAAAAGATAAGAAAAGAAAGTGAAGTCCAAGTACCGACTAAGAGACTAAAGAAAAGAAACAACCTTGAGCCTAGGTTTGTAAAAAGATTGAGACTTAGGATAAAGACAGTGGAAGAAAAACGTGCAGAGGCAAGAAGAAGTGCTCGGATAGCAAAGCAAGAAGAAGACTCTTCCAAAAGAAGGAGTGAGCGAATAAAAAGACAAAACAAAAAGTACAAGTCTCCTGAATGGACACTGGTTTTGGAAGAACTTGAAGATCTTGATATAACTGACGTGAGCGACGGGGAGCCTGTCCCAGAGTACTCAGCTGAAGAGGAAGACGAACCACCGTGAATTTGCACAAAGTAAGCTAGTTGTGTAAAAAGCCAAAAAGAGGGGTGAGAACACTCCTTCTGAGCCAAAATGTCTGATTCAACAGTGAATGGTAGACCTAGTTGCAGCCGTTTTAAGACGTGTTGCAAGGTGTGTATATGTAGTGTAGTAGTACTGATAGTTATCTGGATAGGATTAACAATTTTCATTCCCTTTGCTGTAAGTAAAGATACTAACATTGTCCCTGCTGAAACTGAAAATACTGACAGTGAGGAGTTGACAACACAGAGTGTAGAAAGACATGAAAGAGCTTTGAGACAAACCAAACAGAACTTAGAAGCATCAGATGAGGGAGGACTACATTATCATGGAGTTAAGAACAAGACACACTTAAATGTTTTCGCAAACTTGTTAATACACTATGTAGAGACTATGGAAATTGAAGATTGCTATGTCTGCATGAAGCTACCTACTTCTGTGGCTGAAGGCGTGACATACCATCATCTGCCATTGACATATGGAATTTCCTGTAGCATTTTAGCTAGTTTATTTTACAAAAGGGGACCGTTACAGTATTATTACTCTAACAATGACGTGATTTTTTCTGAACTTCCTATACGTGGGAACTTGAATCCTGTACATACCAAAACTGACACCATAAGATATATGGGAGACTACTTTCTGACTATAGGGAACATTGACATAGCAGACGCACACAGAGATAACTTGACTTGTTCTTTGCGTGAGCAGGAAAAGATGTTCCTGAACATGGCAGAGAAAAGGAGAATTAAAATTCAGAAGAAGGCTAATGACGAAAGTCAGAAAAAGCCAAAGTGGGCAGAAAACATGGAAGGCACCTCATCTGGTGGAGCGGGTCCTGCTCTGTTGCTGGATTTTGAAAAGAAAGGCAAGCTATGTCTTCACCGCGAGAAGACTAGCTATTATAATAATGTTTTCATTGGTTCCAGTGAATGCGAACATAATTACAAGGTAATTGGAGGTTGGGGTTTCAAAAATGGGTCAGAGCCTGTGTTTCCTGGAATTTATTACATTTGTGGGGACAAGGCTTATTTCAAATTGCCGGATCACTGGTATGGAAGCTGCTACTTTGGCATTGTTTTCCCGAAAATATACCATGTGAATGGAAAAGCTGGAAGCAATGAAGATACTAATGGCTTAGTGCGTAGTAAAAGAGAAAGTATAGGTGAAATTATGGGTAGTATTTTCAGTGCACTGATACCTGGAGTGGGAGTGGTTCTGAATACTCACAGAATTTGCAAGTTATCTACTATAGTAGATGTGCTGTCTACTGAAACAGCTCATGGGTTTCTGCTGGTCAATACCGAAATGGTTGCGATCAGATCAATGGTTTTACAAAATCGACTTGCTCTTGACACCTTATTAGCGAAAGAGGGCGGAGTCTGCCGGATGTTGAAGGCGCAACATTGTTGCACTTATATTCCGGATAAAAGTGTGCAGATCAAAAGATATGTGAAAAACATTACTAATTTGGCAAAGGAACTCAAACCACTCGAGGTTGATAGTGCCTGGAAGAGACTGGTAGATGGTCTCTCAAATGTAGGTCATTGGCTTGCTAGCATAGGTAAAAGCTTATTATTCAAAATTCTGATGCCAATTGGTATTATAGGTCTTATTATACTTTCCATTTTCTTATGCTGTAAATACCGCAAGCGCACCAAAAAGCACGAGATAAATGCAAGAGGAGTGAAACGAAGTGTGGATGAGATTGAATTAGAGGAAGTGAATGATCAGATATACAAAAAGGTGAAGACTTCTCACCCTGCTAAAACTGAAAGAGAAAAGTTAGAACGGTTGCTGGAAGAAATAGAACTTTATAAAGTGTGAAAGAAAGTTGGCATCTGGTTCCATTATAATTTGTGATGATAGTAGATATCATCAAAGAGGGGATTGATGAAGCAAAGCTTCGCATATTTTGCGGCTTGCCGAAATCAAGAACCTCGTTTATGTGTAATAAGGTAACAAAAATGTATGTTTTACTAACCTTTATTTTGTTTAGGCAAAGTTCCCGAAGCTTGCCTATGTGTATTTCTAATGAATTAATCCGTGTCCCTAAAAATGGCCGCCACTTGTATTTTAGTTACTGCGCATGCGTCAGCCACACTCACGTGTCCTGACGCGTCTGCAGAAGTGGAGGGAAAGTTATGCGCATGCGTAATTCATAGCTGTGCTTATCATGTGGTACTGCTCGTGCCACTGCTCTTGTGTCCGTGTCAATGTAGCTAACATTTAGATGCAATAAGTTTATTTCTTGATGATGAGTTAAAAGTACAAACCCTGTGATGTGTTTTCATAATGACATTATTATGTATTAATTTGTTTTCGCTTACTTTTCATGTACCGCGGGAAATGGGGGTCTGAGTGAGAGGAGAGCCATATTGGAGGTCCCTTCTGCGCCTGTGCGACATTCGGCAGCACGAGGGACCTTGACAGATGGAACACCGCCAGTTGGCAGTGATGGGCAAGATGCTCCTGAGAAAGTCACCTCTGCCCTGCGAGAACAGCGAATGTGGCTCCTTATATGATACATTGTAATGTTGCGCTACTGTTTGCCGTGTAACTTCTCATGGGAACCCCAAACCTGCTAGGCGGTACCCAAATATGTTAATGAAGGCTTCAATTCGTGTATTGTGATTGGTGTGTTACCCAAACCCTACCTTAGGACCAATCGAAATTGAGGGATTCTGACACTTTGCAACATTGGGGGGTGGTACACTGTCCCCAAACTGTATATCTACCCTGGGTTCACCTAGTGAACCGTCCGACTTGTCTGGTTTAGCTGACCTGTCACTGACCCAACGCACTCAATAGGTGACTGAAGATACAGAGCGCTGCGGAGCACTCTGTCCGAATTTGACCGTAGACTAAGGTTCTACTGAACCTTAAAGTGTTGGCAAGGCACTTAGCTGGGAGTTCGCTAACCCAATCGGGGTCTTGATCGATAGCTGCAGAGCGGGTGGAGCGCAGGCGTTGCTTCCGAACTGTGGGTTCCGGTCCTGTCCTGAAGAGGGTCCTGTCCTGAGGGTTTGCTGTCCTGTCCTGAGGGTCCTGTCCTGATTCGTTTTCCGAGGGTATCCTGTCCTGTCCTGGGTGTCCATTCTGCACCTGCTGTCCTTTGAGGGGTATCCTTCCTTGAGGGTTTCCTGTCCTTAACTGACCCGTGGCCAGGGTTTGGTTTCCACACCTTTCTAGGTAAATATTGCTCTGAACCTCTTGAAATTCTTGCACCTTCTGAATTTCTAACTTTTGCTTTAATAAAGTTCAACATTGCATATGTGATATTTTCCATGCCTTTCTGCAACTATTGAAAGTCATTTATATTTTCCCTAAAGTTTATTCCTATGTCTTCTCATTTGTTAGAAATTATATTTTGCATAGCAGTGTGTCATTTCCTGATATGGTCTAGAACTTCGTTGCCTAGATTGTTCAAAGGCCCATTCACCTTAAGTGAAGCGTGGTATTCATTATAAACTCTCCTATAGTCACCCACACTTAGGCTATCCCTGTTTAGATAATACTGACTTGCATAGTATCTTTTTTCGTTACATTTTATTAGTACCTTGATGATTACTCTGTCATTATTTCTTTATGCTTATGTGATTTACGTTATCTTGGTTATTGATTGCCTTGTTTTATTGTACCTCATGCAAGAAAATATTGAACTTTAGATAAACATTTTAAAACTTCCAGTTGTCCGTGGTCATTTAAACAGTATTTGAATGTTATTGGTTGGGTTTGTATTTTGCTGCCTTTCTTTTACAGCTAGCTCCCTGATTCATTGTGGTCATTAGGCACCCGCATCGGTGGATGGTAAGTCAGGTGCACCGAAAATTGGTAGCAGGGAACACACACACACTCAACCTGGTAGAGCTCGTGAAGTCACCCGATCGATGTATATGGTGATTTGGAAAGTATATGGGCCCTGAAGCCGGAAACGGCGAAAACTATTGGCCGGGTGGCCTCGCGCGCTCGATCATTAGCACCCTCCCTTTTGCTTTCCAACATCATTTGCAATGGGGATACCAATTATTATGGCTCATGCATTGCTGTAATATCTTGTATCCCCTACGTTACATGGGTTACCCTTTAGCCATTGGCCACTTTAACTTGTCTTTTATTTGACAGCAGACTACAGTATCTTTTCACATTTTTACAGCATTCCACAAGATTGTACGTACGGTTCCCTTAGGGGATACTATATATAATGGCCTATACAGCCTATAATATTTGGTATCCCCTTTGTATCTTGGACTAGAACTTACCCGGATTCAATTTGGCATGGTCTTATGCTGGATGGGTGAGCACAGAGTTTCTATGCTGAATATATTCCTTGCTTTTGCTTTCCATCATCGTTTACTATGGGGGTACCAAATATTATGGCTTACACATTGCTCTAATATCTCATATCCCGTACGTTTCATGGGATACCCTTTAGCCATTGACCACTTGAAATTGTATTTTACTTGATAGCAGATTACAGTAACCTTTCACATTTTTTCATCATTTTACAAGATTGTATGGCCGGTTCCCTTAGGGGATACCATATATAACGGCCTATATCAGCTAATATATCTGGTATCCCCAGTGTTTTTGGGGATAGAACTTACCAGTATTCGATTTGACATGGTCTTATGTTGGATGCGTGAGCACCGCATTTCTATGGCAAATAGCACCCTCCCTTTTGCATTCCAACATCGTTTATAATGGGGTACCAAATATTAAGGCTCACGCATTGCTCTAATAGCTCGTATCCCCCACGTTTCATGACTTACCCTTTAGCCATTGACCACTTGAAGTTGCCTTTTGTTTGATAGCAGACTACAGTATCTTTTCACATAATTTACGTCATTCCACACGATTTTACATCTGGTTACCTTAGGGGATACCAAATATAGTGGCCTATAACAGCTATAATATTTAGTATCCCCAGTGTTTCTAGGGGTGGAAGTTACCAGTATTCAATTTCATGGTCTTATGTTGAATGGGTGAGCACAGTATTTCATTGGCAAATAGCACCCTCCCTTTTGCTTTCCAACACCGTTTACAATGGGGATACCAAATATTATTGCTCACACATTGCTGTAATATCTTGCATCCCTTACGTTGCATGGGTTACCCTTTACCCATTGACCATTTGAAGTTGCCTTTTATTTGATAGCAGACTACAGTATATTTTCACATTTTTTATATAATTCCACAAGATTTTACATCTGGTTCTCTTAGGGGATACCAAATACTGTGGCCTATAACAGCTATAATATCTGGTTTCCCCAGTGTTTCAGGGATTAGAATTTACCAGTATTCGATTTGACATGGTGTTATGTTGGATGGGTAAGCACAGTATTTCTATGGCAAATAGCACCCTCCCTTTCGCTTTCCAATATCTTTTACAATGGGGATACCATATATGATGGCTCACGCATTGCTGTAATATTGTAGCGATTACCTGGGGGACACGGAAAGGAAGGGGATTCACAGCGTGTCTCACGTCTGTTAGAAGATGTAGTATCCGCAAACAGCCACCGGAGGGAGCCTGGCGTATGCGGAACTACAGTTCCCAGAGGCGCAGAGAGAACAGACCCGGAAGCGCTGTGTCGACAAAACCCTTCCGAGGTATCGGCTCTGGGCTTGTCAATCCGGATCTGCTCTGATTGAGCCACGGAGCTATCTCGCGTTTCCCTCGAGGAATTCCATGTACTTTGCTCATTATCCCCGGCCTCGTCTGTGGCTGCCAGTGGAGAGACAGCTACAGAGACGACCTCTGCCTTCAAGTATTCGTGTGAGTACCCGTACCATATAAGACGGGTTATTTACACTCCGTGACGTTTGTGAGACCCGCGCAGGAGCGCGTTGTCGTCTCCGTCATAGGAGTGTTTCCTTGCGTACCTTATGTCTGTTGTGACCTTACGGCGAACACATACGTTCCTTTGAACCCTGCAGTACCGGTACCGGTACAGGTTGCTAGAATAGGAGCCTTCGCCCACGGAGTGTGCTGTTCCCATTATTTCCTTGCTGATTTTTCCTTTTCATTTTTTGCCTTGCTGATTTTGCCTTTCATTTTTTGCCTTGCTGATTTTGCCGCTTATACTTACCTTTCTGATTTTGAGAATAATCTTGAATCCACACTGCTTACTCTGGAACAATTAGGATTAAACCCAGAAGTACTTCTCTGAGATCTAAACCTATCACAACAGTTAGTATCTTGATGAAGCAATGTTTATTTATCTAACTCCTGTGAGCGTAGCAAGTCCCTAACCAATGGTTTCTTGTTCTTTTCTCATCTGCAGTGCTACTGGGGGTTCTGAGAGACCAGTGTGAGTGTGGGTGGACGACACCTGAACCTACGTCCAGAAGTCTCATGGACAGTCTCTATTCTTTTATCCACTCCTCTTTTCCCCAAGGGGCATAATTACATAGCTGTGTTTTGGTTTACACTGTGTGTTGTGCGTTCTGGAGAAGAGGGGGGAATCGCTTCTATCCATCGTTCCTGCTGATATCTCTCAGAGGTTAGTGGTATAAATCCATTGACATCGTGACAGATTGACAAGCCCACGACTTTCTTCAGCCCGAGCGATGGATACCAATACAGTGTTGGCCTCCTTGCTGGAGAGTCTATCCGCTCGCCAGCAGGAGGTACAAGCTACGCGACAGGAGAACCATGACCTCAGAAATGAAGTAGGTTCCCTTAGACGAGAGGTGGCTGGCATTGTCAGGAAAGGAAAGAGTTATATCAGAGAGGGAACGCTTCCCCCTCCCTCACAGCCCATGGAAGGGGCGTCTTTGGGGGGTGGATTCTTTACTCCCCCGACCCCCAGTTCCTCCTCTCCGGGTCATGTTCCCACAGTCCATGTCATTCAGAATCCTGGAATACCCTTAGCTCCTCCTGAACGTTTTTATGGGGACACTAAAAAATTTGAAACATTCCTCAACCAGTGTAGGCTCCATTTCCTTTGTAAACCTACCGTTTTTGTGGATGATGCATCAAAAACCTCGTTCATGATGTCGTACATGGGGGGCAATGCGGCCAGTTGGACGATACCTCTGATGGAAAGGAATGATCCAATCCTACACAACTTTCAAGACTTCTGTATCGAAATGAGGAAACTGTTCGATCGGAAAACGCATATGTTTTCCCTAGACCGCGAATTGATCACCCTCCGTCAAGGGTCACAAGATTTGTTGACTTACATTACCACCTTCAATCGTCTGGTCGTGGAAACAGAATAGCCTCCAGAGAAACGAACCTCTCTGTTCTACTAAGGATTACGTGGGGAATTGAAGGATGTCCTCTCATAAGTGGTTCAATTACCCAAAACATGTGATGAAATGATTGAGCTTGCTGTACAGCTTGACCATAGAGTGCAAGACAGAAAAGGAGACAGGAAGGGAGGGGAAACACGTTCCTATTTTCCAAAGTCTCGTCGTCCTCCCGAGGATTACTCAAAAACTGGGACAGGACTGAGACCATGCAGATCGGGGGAGTTCGGGGCCCTCTGACTCTTGAAGAGAGAGAGAAAAGACGCCAACAAAAGCTGTGTCATTACTGCGGGAAAAGTGGCCACTTCATTAGAGAATGTCGAGCTAGGGGAAAGACGTCTATCCCTAGTATGGGCCCCCGATGACAAGTCGCAGCAACACAGGAGTCGGAAAACTGAAGAGCCCAAGTGCGGACGGGGTCTCCGTCTTGGGTTTAGAAGAAGAAGAAAAGATCCCATTATACCTAGCCAATACCATGCAACCTTCAGTGGCTCACATGAACCTCAATGTCTCCTTGAGAATTGCCGAGGACAACTCTCTTACAGTGTCTGCCTTATTGTACTCTGGGGCCACAGGGAATTTCATTGATCAACAATACGCCTGGAAGATGGGCGTTCCTTACGAGAAGAAAAGAGTCCCCGAAATGGTGAAAGCAGTGGACGGAAAAGCGCTGACATCCGGTCCTGTTAGGTTTCACACAGTCCCCCTGATTATGTACATTGGGGCGACTCATTACGAAACCATACAATTCGATATCATAGACGCTCCCCAGTTCCGCCTGATTCTTGGCATGCCCTGGTTAACATTACATGATCCAGTCGTTAAATGGGCAGAACGTTCAGTATCTTTAACATCACAGTACTGTGGAGAACATTGCTGCCCTCCGTATACTTCCAAAGAAACCAACGAAACACAGGCTGCTCTTCTTGCCCTGGGATGCACAGAAGGAAGGTATTGCTGTGCCACCTCACTTCCTGGAGTCTACTCGAATTATCAAGATGTCTTTGATAAAAGAAAAGCAACCCAGCTACCACCTCACCGACCCTACGACTGTCGTATAGATCTTGTTCCAGGGGCGGATATACCCTGCAGTCGAGTGTACGCCCTCACAGAGCCTGAAACACGTTATCTGAAGACGTATCTGGAGGACAATCTTGCCTCGGGGTTTATTCGTCATTCCTCCTCCCCGGCTTTGTCTCCGCTCTTCTTCATTTCGAAAAAGGATTGTGACGAACTTCGAACGTGTATAGACTACAGGTCTATAAATAAGGTGACCATAAAAAACAGATACCCATTGCCCCTCATACCAGTACTCTTGGATCAGCTTCGAGGGGCACAAGTGTTCACCAAATTGGACCTTCGAGGTGCCTATCACCTGCTACGAGTAAAACCCGGTGATGAGTGGAAAACCGCCTTTCGCACAAAGTTCGGCTTATTTGAGTACCAAGTAATGCCTTTTGGGCTATGCAACGCCCCTGCCGCCTTCCAGTACTTCATGGATGAAGTACTAAGAGGACTCCTGGAAACCATCTGCATCGTATATATCGATGATATTTTGGTCTATTCACGCAACCCCCAAGAACATGTTTGCCATGTTAAAACAGTCTTGGATCGCCTCCGCATACATTCCCTCTTTGCCAAATTAGACAAATGCCTGTTTCATGTCAACGAAGTGGCTTTTCTGGGATATGTCATCAATGCCCAGGGATTCCAAATGGACATGAGCAAAGTAGAAGCTATAACCCAGTGGGCAGCCCCTAATCATGTTAAATCTGTGCAGAGTTTCCTGGGGTTTGCTAATTATTACAGGCGATTAATTAAAGACTTTTCTTGCATCATCACTCCGATATCAAGACTGCTGAGAAAGAACGTACCTTTTGACTGGACTCCAGAGGCGAATCAAGCTTTTGAAACATTGAAAACGCGGTTCACCCAAGCACCCATCCTGCGTCATCCAGATCCCAATATGCAATTTGTGGTTGAGACAGACGCCTCACAGTACGCATTAGGAGGGGTATTGTCCCAGCGCCATCCGGAAACGGGACAACTACATCCGGTGGCATTCTATTCCAGAAAACTAACACCATGTGAGGTGAACTACTCTATCACCGACAAAGAATTGCTGGCCATTAAACGGGCATGTGAAGAGTGGAGGCATCACTTGTTGGGAGCTCTTCATACGGTTGAGATGTATACGGATCATCGGAATCTTTTATTTCTCAAAACTGCAAGAGCATTAACGCCAAGGCAACTAAGGTGGTCACTCTTTTTCTCGGATTATGATTTTGTCATTAAATATAGACCTGGTCCCCAAAATGGCAAGGCTGACGCTCTATCCCGTAGGGTCGACCTCACCGAACCGTCTCAGGACCTTAATACAGTTCTTCCCACTATCCTTTCTTCCTCGGCTTTTCCGGAGTCAACGTTGGCGTTTGTGATGACACAAGACTTCCTCGAAGACGTAAAAGTAGCTGTGTCTGGGATTGATGTCACTTCCTGGATACAGGAAGATCCTGTCCACAGAAGCACCAAGGAGGACCTGCTGTATCATTATCACGCTCTATACGTCCCTATGGGCACGCTCCAGGAACAAATCATGCCTTGGTTTCATGATTCTACGTTAGGAGGTCATCTGGGGGAATACAAGACCATTGCTAGTATAGAACGATCCTTTTGGTGGCCCTCATTGCGAAAAGATGTCAAAGACTATGTAAAGAAATGTGCTGTCTGTGCGCAAAGTAAGTCCAGCCATTCCAAACCTGTGGGGTTGCTACGCCCCATCCCAATTCCTCCTTCCCCGTGGCATACAGTGTTGATGGATTTTATTGTTGAAATGCCCCCTTGCGAGAACTATACCACGATCCTAGTACTGATTGATCATTTGACGAAAATGGGTCATTTCATTCCCCTGAAAAAGCTGCCTACCTCCTCCGAACTGGCCTTGGTATTTCTCCAGCATGTAGTGAGGGCCCATGGAATACCCAGAGTCCTAATCACAGACCGGGGATCCCAATTTACCTCTCGCTTTTGGAAAGCTCTCTGTCAGGCACTGCACATAGAAGCTCGGTTATCTACCAGTTTCCATCCCCAGACAGACGGTAAAACCGAGCGACTTAACCAGTCCCTGGAACAATACCTACGTTGCTTCGCACTGCAGAACTCAGATGACTGGTTCCCTCTGGTGTGGATGGCGGAATTCGCCTACAATAACGCAGAACACTCCACATTAGGGTGCTCACCATTCTTTTGTCTATACGGTTTCCATCCTGATATGCTCCCCTTTGAATGGCCAGTCACCTCCACTCACCCTTCCATTCAGGAGCATCATGCTCACCTAAGGGCTGTATTGATTGACGCTAGAAGCCAATTGGCTCTTTCTCAAGCAGCTCAGAAACGGAGTGCTGATCGGAAGCGGGCCCCTGAACCCGAGTACAAGGTTGGGGATAAGGTTTGGTTATCCACTAAGAACATGCGTCTGAAGGGGAGGGGTAAGTTGGCTCCCAAGTACATAGGGCCCTATGGGATTGAGGGGCTAGTAAACCCTGTGGCTGTCCGTTTGTCACTCCCCCTTTCTTGGTGAATCCACCCCGTGTTCCATGTGTCCCTGCTTCGACACTGTCGGGTGGGTATGCATCTTCCCTCACGTCCTGGCCCCATTGATCTTGACGGGGATGATGAGTATGAGGTGGAGGAGATTCTGGATTCCCGTATGTCCCGTGGGAGGTTGCAGTACCTGGTATCGTGGAAAGGGTTTGGAGTAGAGGACAGGACCTGGGAACCTTCAGCCAACATGCATTGCCCTCTGTTGGTGGAACAGTTTCATGCTGCAAATCCTGGCAGGCCTGGTCAACCGCCGGGACGTCGGTCCTCGAGAGGGGGCTCTGTAGCGATTACCTGGGGGACACGGAAAGGAAGGGGATTCACAGCGTGTCTCACGTCTGTTAGAAGATGTAGTATCCGCAAACAGCCACCGGAGGGAGCCTGGTGTATGCGGAACTACAGTTCCCAGAGGCGCAGAGAGAACGGACCCGGAAGCGCTGTGTCGACAAAACCCTTCCGAGGTATCGGCTCTGGGCTTGTCAATCCGGATCTGCTCTGATTGAGCCACGGAGCTATCTCGCGTTTCCCTCGAGGAATTCCAGGTACTTTGCTCATTATCCCCGGCCTCGTCTGTGGCTGCCAGTGGAGAGACAGCTACAGAGACGACCTCTGCCTTCAAGTATTCGTGTGAGTACCCGCACCATATAAGACGGGTTATTTACACTCCGTGACGTTTGTGAGACCCGCGCAGGAGCGCGTTGTCGTCTCCGTCACAGGAGTGTTTCCTTGCGTACCTTATGTCTGTTGTGACCTTACGGCGAACACATACATTCCTTTGAACCCTGCAGTATCGGTACCGGTACAGGTTGCTAGAATAGGAGCCTTCGCCCACGGAGTGTGCTGTTCCCATTATTTCCTTGCTGATTTTGCCTTTTCATTTTTTGCCTTGCTGATTTTGCCTTTCATTTTTTGCCTTGCTGATTTTGCCGCTTATACTTACCTTGCTGATTTTGAGAATAATCTTGAATCCACACTGCTTACTCTGGAACAATTAGGATTAAACCCAGAAGTACTTCTCTGAGATCTAAACCTATCACAACAGTTAGTATCTTGATGAAGCAATGTTTATTTATCTAACTCCTGTGAGCGTAGCAAGTCCCTAACCAATGGTTTCTTGTTCTTTCCTCATCTGCAGTACTACTGGGGGTTCTGAGAGACCAGTGTGAGTGTGGGTGGACGACACCTGAACCTACGTCCAGAAGTCTCATGGACAGTCTCTATTCTTTTATCCACTCCCCTTTTCCCCAAGGGGCATAATTACATAGCTGTGTTTTGGTTTACACTGTGTGTTGTGCGTTCTGGAGAAGAGGGGGGAATCGCTTCTATCCATCGTTCCTGCTGACATCTCTCAGAGGTTAGTGGTATAAATCCATTGACATCATGACAAATATCTTGTATACCCTACGATTCATGGGTTACCCTTTAGCCATTGACCACTTGAAGTTGCCTTTTACTTGTTAGCAGACTACAGTAACCTTTAACATGTTTTCATCATTCCACAAGATTGTACGTCCGGTTCCCTTAGGGGATACCATATATAATGGTCTATACCTGCTATAATATTTGGTATCCCCTGTTTCTTGGGTTAGAACTTACCATGATTCAATTTGACATAGTCTTATGTTGGATGAGTTAGCACAGTACTTGTATGCCAAATAGCGTCCTTCCTTTTGCTTTCCAATATCGTTTACTATCAGGATACCAAATATTATGGCTCACGCATTGCTGTAATACCTCGTATCCCCTACGTTACATGGGTTACCCTTTCGCCGTTGGCCACTTGAAGTTGTCTTTTATTTGACAGCAGACTACAGTATCTTTATACATTTTTTACATCATTCCACAAGATTGTACTTCCGGTTCCCTTAGGAGATACTATATATAATGGCCTCTACGGCCTATAATATTTGGTATACCCTTTGTATCTTGGGTTAGACCTTACCTGGATTCAATTTGACATAGTCTTATGCTGGATGGGTGAGCACAGAGTTTCTATGATGAACATAACCCTTCCTTTTGCTTTCCATCATTGTTTACTAGGGGATACCAAATGTTGTGGCTCACGCATTGCTGTAATATCTCGTATCCCCTACGTTTCATTGATTACCCTTTAGCCATTGGCCACTTGAAGTTGTCTTTTATTTGATAACAGACTACAGTATTTTTTTTATATTTTTTACATCATTCCACAAAATTTTTCCTTCTGGTTCCCTTAGGGCATGGGTACTCACAAACTTTCTCTCGGGGGCCAAATTTACAGTGTGGTTTGTGGCTGAGGGCCGCACCGGTGGGGGCGGGGTCAGAGGGGGAGGGGCGGGGCTAAAGCAAACAAAAATTGTGACCATGAGGTAAAACACAACTCCCTGCAGCAGACACCTTCGTCCACTGAGCCACCAGACCCAGCATACACACATCTTTCTCTCTCCCTCCTTCGCTCTCTCTCTTCCTCTCCCTCTCCCTCTCTCTCTCCCTCCCTCTCCCTCTCCCTCTGTCTCCCTCCCTCTTTCTCCCTCCCTCTGTGTCTCCCTCCCTCTGTCTCTCCCTCCCTCCCTCCCGGTGTGTCTCTCTCCCTGTCTCCCACTCTCCCTCTGTCTCCCTCCCTGTCTCCCACTCTCCCTATGTGTCTCCCTCCCAGTCTCCCACTCTCCTCTGTGTCTCCCACTCTCCCTCTGTGTCTCCCTTCCTGTCTCCCACTCTCCCTCTGTGTCTCCCTCCCTCTGCCTCCCTCTCTCCCTCATTCTGTCTCCCTCCCTCCCTTCCTCTGTGTCTCCCTCCCTCCCTCCCTTCCTCTGCGTCTCCCTCCCTCCCTCTGTGTCTCCCTCCCTCTGTGTCTCCCTTGTGTCTCCCTCCCTCTGTGTCTCCCTCCCTCTGTGTCTCCCTCCCTCTGTGTCCCCCTCCCTCTGTGTCCCCCTCCCTCCCTCTGTGTCCCCCTCCCTCCCTATGTGTCCCCCTCCCTCCCTCTGTGTCCCCCTCCCTCCCTCCCTCTGTGTACCCCTCCCTCCCTCTGTGTCTCTCTCCCTCCCTCTGTGTCTCCCTCCCTCCCTCTGTGTCTCCCTCCCTCTGTGTCTCCCTTGTGTCTCCCTCCCTCTGTGTCTCCCTCCCTCTGTGTCTCCCTCCCTCTGTGTCCCCCTCCCTCCCTCTGTGTCCCCCTCCCTCCCTATGTGTCCCCCTCCCTCCCTCTGTGTCCCCCTCCCTCCCTCCCTCTGTGTACCCCTCCCTCCCTCTGTGTCTCTCTCCCTCCCTCTGTGTCTCCCTCCCTCCCTCTGTGTCTCCCTCCCTCTGTGTCCCCCTCCCTCCCTCTGTGTCCCCCTCCCTCTGTGTCCCCCTCCCTCCCTCCCTCTGTGTCCCCCTCCCTCCCTCTGTGTCTCTCTCCCTCCCTCTGTGTCTCCCTCCCTCCCTCTGTGTCTCCCTCCCTCCCTCTGTGTCTCCCTCCCTCTGTGTCCCCCTCCCTCCCTCTGTGTCCCCCTCCCTCTGTGTCCCCCTCCCTCCCTCCCTCTGTGTCCCCCTCCCTCCCTTTGTGTCTCTCTCCCTCCCTCTGTGTCTCCCTCCCTCCCTCTGTGTCTCCCTCCCTCCCTCTGTGTCTCCCTCCCTCTGTGTCTCCCTCCCTCCCTCTGTGTCTCCCTCCCTCCCTCCCTCTGTGTCTCCCTCCCTCTGTGTACCCCTCCCTCCCTCTGTGTCTCTCTCCCTCCCTCTGTGTCTCCCTCCCTCCCTCTGTGTCTCCTCCCTCTGTGTCCCCCTCCCTCCCTCTGTGTCCCCCTCCCTCTGTGTCCCCCTCCCTCCCTCCCTCTGTGTCCCCCTCCCTCCCTCTGTGTCTCCCTCCCTCCCTCTGTGTCTCCCTCCCTCCCTGTGTCTCCCTCCTGCCCCCTCTGTGTCTCCCTTCTCCCTCCCTCTGTGTCTCCCTCCCTCTGTGTACCCCTCCCTCCCTCTGTGTCTCTCTCCCTCCCTCTGTGTCTCCCTCCCTCCCTCTGTGTCTCCTCCCTCTGTGTCCCCCTCCCTCCCTCTGTGTCCCCCTCCCTCTGTGTCCCCCTCCCTCCCTCCCTCTGTGTCCCCCTCCCTCCCTCTGTGTCTCCCTCCCTCCCTCTGTGTCTCCCTCCCTCTGTGTCCCCCTCCCTCCCTCTGTGTCCCCCTCCCTCTGTGTCCCCCTCCCTCCCTCCCTCTGTGTCCCCCTCCCTCCCTTTGTGTCTCTCTCCCTCCCTCTGTGTCTCCCTCCCTCCCTCTGTGTCTCCCTCCCTCCCTCTGTGTCTCCCTCCCTCTGTGTCTCCCTCCCTCCCTCTGTGTCTCCCTCCCTCCCTCCCTCTGTGTCTCCCTCCCTCTGTGTACCCCTCCCTCCCTCTGTGTCTCTCTCCCTCCCTCTGTGTCTCCCTCCCTCCCTCTGTGTCTCCTCCCTCTGTGTCCCCCTCCCTCCCTCTGTGTCCCCCTCCCTCTGTGTCCCCCTCCCTCCCTCCCTCTGTGTCCCCCTCCCTCCCTCTGTGTCTCCCTCCCTCCCTCTGTGTCTCCCTCCCTCCCTGTGTCTCCCTCCTGCCCCCTCTGTGTCTCCCTTCTCCCTCCCTCTGTTTCCCCCTCCCTCCCTCTGTGTACCCCTCCCTCCCTATTTGTCCCTCTCCCTCACGCTGTGTCCCTCTCCCTCCCTCTGTGTCTCCCTCCCTCCCTCTGTGTCCCCCTCCCTCCCTCCCTCTGTGTCCCCCTCCCTCCCTCCCTCTGTGTCCCCCTCCCTCCCTCCCTCTGTATCCCCCTCCCTCCCTCTGTGTCCCCCTCCCTCCCTCTGTGTCCCCCTCCCTCCCTCTGTGTCCCTCTCCCTCCCCTGTGTCTCCCTCCCTATGTGTCTCCCTCCCTCCCTCTGTGTCTCCCTCCCTCTGTCTCCCTCCCTCTGTCTCCCTCCCTCTGTCTCCCTCCCTCTGTGTCTCCCTCCCTCCGTGTCCCCCTCCCTCCCTCTGTGTCCCCCTCCCTCCCTCTGTGTCCCCCCTCCCTCCCTCTTTGTCCCCCCTCCCTCCCTCTGTGTCTCCCCTCCCTCCCTCTGTGTCTCCCTCCTGCCCTCTCTCTGTGTCTCCCTTCCCCTCCCTCTGCGTCCCCCTCCCTCTGTGTCCCCCTCCCTCTGTGTCCCACTCCCTCCCTCTGTGTCTCCCTCCCTCCCTCTGTGTCTCCCTCCCTCTGTCTCCCTCCCTCTCTGTCTCCCTTCTCCCTCCCTCTGTGTCCCCCCTCCCTCCCTCTGTGTCCCCCTCCCTCCCTCTGTGTCTCCCCTCCCTCCCTCTGTGTCTCCCTCCTGCCCTCTCTCTGTGTCTCCCTTCCCCTCCCTCTGCGTCCCCCTCCCTCTGTGTCCCTCTCCCTCTGTGTCCCCCTCCCTCCCTCTGTGTCTCCCTCCCTCCCTCTGTGTCTCCCTCCCTCCCTCTGTGTCTCCCTCCCTCCCTCTCTGCCCCCCTCCCTCCCTCTCTGTCCTCTCACGTGTGTGTGTGTGTCAGCCCTCAGCCCGGGCTGAGACAGCTTCCCCGGCCACGCGCACACAGCCCCACCAAGTACTTCATGAGTCTTTAAAAGGCCATTTACATGGTAATTAGGCTTTGTTGAATTTCACCTCTTAGGCCCCTGCAGCTCCCCTCTGACAATCACTGGAATCCCCCGGGCCCCCACAGAGCAGAGTCTGAGTCCGCGCTGCTGCGGCTGTATTTGCGAACACTATTTAATTTATTTATTTTTAAACACAGGTCACAGGTGTCTGCAATGTCCGCGGGCCGCCCAGGAAGGCTTGCCGGGCCGCCACCGGCCCGCGGGCCGTACTATGAGTACCCCTGCCTTAGGGGATACCATATATAATGGTCTATACTGCCTATAATACTTGGTATACCCTGTGTTTCTTGGTTTAGAACTTACCGGGATTCAATTTGACATAGTCTTATGTTGGATGTGTGAGCACAGTACTTCTGTGCCGAATAGCGGTCTTCCTTTTGCTTTCCAACATCATTTACTACGGTGGAGACCAAATGTTATGGCTCACACATTGCTGTAATATCTTGTATCCCCTATGTTTCATAGGTTACCCTTTAGCCCTCAGCGAATTGAAGTTGTCTTTTATTTGAGAACAGACTACAGTACCTTTTCATATTTTTTACATCATTCCACAAGATTGTACGTCTGGTTCCCTAGAGGGACACCATATATAATGACCCATACTGTCTATAATATGTGGTATCCCCTGTGTTTTCTGGGTTAGAACTTACAAGGGTTCAATTTGACATAGTCTTATGTTGGATGTAAATGTAAATGTACATGTATTTATATAGCGCAAATCACCGACCCGGTATCTAAGCGCTTGCTTGGTATTCCCCTGTGAGATACCCCGGCAGGGTATCCACAAGGTGAAATCCAGGCATCCCGCCGCGAGGGGCCGTAGTGGAGATTAAGCAAGCTATTGCCCAGAGTCGTAGAGTGTGACCCCGTGAGTTGAGTAGGCACCGGAGCGAGAATTGTCGAGTCCGTGGAATTTTTGAGCCCGAGACCTGCCGAGGCGGGGAATCGAACCCTGGTCCACGGCCGATCTCAGCTTCCGGGTCTGCCGCCTCTAACCACTGAGCCACGCTTCTCCACTTGGGTGGGTGAGCACAGTACTTCTTTGCCAAAGAGTGGCCTTCCTTTTGCTTTCCAACATCGTTTACAATGGGGATACCCAATATTATGGCACACGCTTTGCTGTAATGTCTCGTAGCCCCTATTTTCATTGGTTACCATTTAGCCGTTCACCAGTTGAAGTTGCCTTTTATTGTATAGCAGATGGCAGTATCTTTTAGGATTTCTTACATGAATCCTACAAGATTTACATCCGATTCCCTTCAGGGATACCAGATGTAATGGCCTTTACCAGCTTTATTATCTGGTATCCCCTGTGTTTCTGGTGTTAGACCTTACCAGTATTCAAATTGATATGGTCTTATGTAGGATGGGTAAACACTGTATTTCTATGTGGTTCAGAACCCTTCCTTTTTTTCCCAACATTGTTTACTATGGAGATACCAAATATTATGGCTCACGCATTGTTTTAATATCTTGTATCCCCTACGTTTCATCGATTACCCTTCAGCCATTGGCCACTTGAAATTGTCTTTCATTTGATAACAGACTACAGTATCTTTCCATATTTTTTACATCTGCGCCTTTAACTAGGCCGGGTCACCCCCTTGCCTCCCACGCCTGCCGCCGCCTGCCTCCTGCTTGCTGCCGCTGCTGGGCCGCCCGGATCTCCCCCTGCCTCCCACGCTTGACCCAGGGATACAGAACCACCGCCGGACGCCCAGAGGTTCCCGCCGCTTCCTCCCTGCGGCCCCGCCCACCACCAGCCCATTGGCCGCCCCGCTCACGCCACCCAGCTGACCCGCCCACCCGGCTCCTTACTTATGACGCCCCCAGAGCGACCGCGCAGCGGACGCGCGCAGCGGGAGCACCGATTGAGCGCCGAAGGTGCGCCAAAGGTAAGCCCGTCTGCGCCCGTCCGCGCCTGGACCGCGCCCAGCGCCAGGACCCCCGGCCACCACCGACGGAAGCCGACCCGACGGACCTACGACGCCACCGACCTCAACGCACTCAACACCGGCCGAATCCCGGGCTCCTACCGAGCCACACCGAGACGCACCCACGGACCCTTCAGCTGCCACTCCTGCAAGTTCACCTGCAACCGGACCCACGCCACACCAACACCCACCAAGCCGACCTCCAGCAGCACCCACCTGAAGTGCATCCTGATCAACACCCGCTCCGTCCACAGACACGCCGTCCAGCTCTGGAACCTGCTCGACACCACAGACCCAGACGTCGCCTTCCTCACGGAAACCTGGATGAACGCCTCCTCAGCGCCCGACATCGCCATCGCCATCCCAGACGGCTACAAGATCATCCGGAGGGACCGCGTCAACCAGACAGGAGGAGGCATCGTCATCATCCACAGGAACACCATCCGCATCACGACCAACACCGACGACACCCTCGCACCCGCCGAACACCTGCACTTCCAGATCCACGTCAACCCCAAGACCACCCTCAGAGGCACCCTCATCTACAGACCCCCGGGACCACGTACCCAATTCAGCGAGGACATCGCCTACTTCATCAGCCCACACGCCCTCCCCTCCGCCGACTACATCCTCCTCGGGGACCTCAACTTCCACCTGGAGAACAACAACGACCGCAACACCACCACCCTGCTGGACAACCTCGCCAACCTCAGACTCAAGCAACTGGTGACCACCCTCCCACTACGCCGGACACACTCTCGACCCGATCTTCTCTTCCAGCAAGGACATCGCCTTCAGCCACGCCACAGGGATCCACTGGACGGACCACAGCTGTGTTCACTTAAGCTTCAGTAGGACCAGGCTCCACCATCACCAGCAACAGGCTCCCCGCAGAAGCTGGAACAAGATCACTGCAGACCAGCTCGCTACTTCCCTGAACAAGAACCCTCCCACCAGCACAACAAACCCCAGACAAGCAGCCACCAACCTCGCGAAATGGATCAGCGACTGCGCAGACGACCTCGCCCCGCTGAAGACCCCGCCGAGCAGACCCGGCAGCAAGAAAGCCCCATGGTTCAACGACGACCTCAAGAGCTCCAAGAAGAACTGCAGAGCACGCGAGAGAACCTGGCGCAGAGACCCAACACCAGACAACATGACTGCCCTCAAGCTCGCCACCCGAAAACACCACCAGCTGATCCACGCCGCTAAGAAAACCGCTTTCAAGGAACGACTGGACAACAACGCACACAACAGCAAGGAACTCTTCAACATCGTGAAAGAGCTCTCCAACCCCAACGCCGGAAACAACGACATCACCCCTTCGCAAAACCTCTGCAACTCCCTCGCCTCCTACTTCCACAACAAGATCGCGGACATACACAACAGCTTCAGCACTCAACCGACGCACGCCACGACCGAACCACCGCCCCCCACCACCACCCTCCGCGCCTGGACCCCGATCAGCACCGAAGACACCATCCGCACGATGAACTCCATCCACTCTGGATCTCCGACAGACCCCTGCCCTCACCACGTCTTCAACAAGGCCGACGCTGTCATCGCACCCCACCTGCGGGACATCATCAACACGTCCTTCGACATCGCCACCTTCCCGGAGAGCTGGAAGCACGCCGAACTCAGCGCTCTACTCAAGAAACCATCAGCAGACCCAACCGACCTCAAGAACTACCGCCCCATCTCGCTGCTCCCGTTTCCGCCAAAGTCATCGAGAAGACCATCAACAAGCAACTGGCCGCCTTCCTCGAGACGAACGGTTCCCTTGACCTCTCGCAGTCTGGTTTCCGGGCCAACCACAGCACCGAGACCGCCCTGATCGCAGCCACCGATGACATCCGAGCCCTGCTCGACAACGGAGAAACAGCGGCCCTCATCCTCCTGGACCTCTCCGCGGCCTTCGACAGTGTCGGCCACCGTACCCTAGTACAGCGCCTCAGCAACGTCGGAATCCAGGAGAAGGCACTGGAGTGGATCACCTCCTTCCTCTCCGGAAGGACACAGAGAGTCCGCCTCCCCCCGTTCAGATCGGAAGCCACCGAAGTCACCTGCGGCGTTCCTCAAGGCTCCTCGCTCAGCCCAACACTCTTCAATGTCTACATGAGCCCCCTCGCAGCCATCGCATGCCAGCACAACCTGAACATCATCTCCTACGCCGACGACACCCAGCTGATCCTCTCCCTCACTAACGACCCCGCCACCGCCAGAGCCAACCTACACGAAGGGATGACAGACGTAGCCAAATGGATGTCGCACAGCCGCCTGAAACTGAACTCGGACAAGACTGAAGTCCTCATCCTGGGATCCTCACCCTCCGCCTGGGACGACTCCTGGTGGCCCCCCGCCCTGGGCAGCGCACCCAAACCAACAGACCACGCACGCAACCTGGGCTTCATCCTGGACTCCTCCCTCTCCATGACCAGACAAGTCAACGCTGTCTCCTCGTCATGCTTCAACATCCTGCGCATGCTACAAAAGATCTTCCGATGGATCCCCACCGAGACCAGGAAGTCGGTCACTCAGGCCCTCGTCACCAGCCGTCTGGACTACGGCAACTCCCTCTACGCTGGAACCACCGCCAAACTCCAGAAGAGACTCCAGCGGATCCAGAACACCTCAGCACGACTCATCCTGGACATCCCCCGCCGCAGCCACATCTCCGGACACCTGAGAGACCTGCACTGGCTCCCGGTCAACAAGAGAATCACCTTCCGGCTCCTCACCCACGCACACAAAGCCCTACACAACCAAGGACCAGGATACCTCAACAGCTGCCTCAACTTCTACGCTCCCAAACGCCAGCTTCGATCGACCAGCCACGCCCTCGCCGCCGTCCCCCGCATCCGAAGAGCCACCACGGGAGGAAGGTCCTTCTCCTACCTGGCTGCCAAGACTTGGAACTCCCTTCCGACCCACCTCCGCCTGACCCAGGACCACCTCGCCTTCAGGAAGCAGCTCAAGACCTGGCTGTTCGAGCAGTAGCGGACCCCCCCCCCCCAGCGCCTTGAGACCCTCCGGGTGAGTAGTGCGCTATATAAATGCTCTGATTGATTGATTGACATCATTCCACAAGATTGTACCTCTGGTTCCCTTAGGGGATACCATATATAATAGCCCATGCCGCCTATAATATTTGGTATCCCTTGTGTTTCTTGGGTTAGAACTTACCACAATTCAATTTGACATAGTCTTATTTTGGATGGGCGAGCACAGTACTTCTGTGCCAAATAGTGGCCTTTCTTTTTCTTTCTAACATCGTTTACAATGGGGATACAAAATATTATGGCTCACGCATTGCTGTAATATCTCGTATCCCCTATGTTTTATTGGTTACCCTTTAGCCGATCACCAGTTGAAATTGCCTTTTATTGTATAGCAGATTACAGTGTCTTTTTGGAATTCTTACATGAATCCCACAAGATTTACATCCAGTTCCTTTAGAGGATACAGGATGTAATGGCCTTTACCAGCTAATATATCTGGTATCCCCTGTGTTTCTGGTGTTAGAACTTACCAGTATTCAAATTAATATGGTCTTATTTTGGATGGGTGAGCACAGTATTTCCTTGAACAATAGCCACCTTCCTTTTGCTTTTCAACACGGTTTACTATCGGGATACCAAATATTATGGCTCACGCATTTCTGTAATATTTCATATCCCCTACGTTTAATGGGTTACTCTTTAGTCATTGACCACTTGAAGTTGTCTTTTATTTGATAGCAGGCTACAGTATCTTTTCAGATGTTTTACATAATTCCACACGATTTTACATCCGGTTCCCTTGGGGTATACTAAATATTATGGCTCACTCATTGCTATAATATCTCGTATCCCCTACCTTTCATGGGTTACCCTTTAGTCATTTGCCACTAGAAGTTGCCTTTTACATGATAACAAACTACAGTAACCGTTCACATTTTTCATCATTCCACAAGATAGTACATCCCGTTCCCTTAGGGGATATAATGGCCAATACCGGCTATAATATTTGGTATCCTCTGTGTTTCTTAGTTTAGAACTTCCCAGAATTTAATTTGACATCGTCTTATGTTGAATGGATGAGCACCATACTTGTATGCCAACTAGAGGCTTTGCTTTTGCTTTCCAATATTGTTTACTATGGGGATACCAAATATTATGGCACACGTATTGCTGTAATATCTCGTATCACCTACGTTACATGGGTTAGCATTTAGCCACTGATGACTTAAAGTCGCTTTTTCTTTGATAACAGACTTCAGCATTTTGTCAGATTTTTTACATCTTTCCACAAGATTTTACATCCGGTTCGCTTAGGGGATACCAAATATAATGGCTTTACCAGCTATTATATCTGGTATCCCCTGTGTTTCTGGGGTTAGAACTTACAGTATTCAATTTGATATGGTCTTATGTTCGATGGATGAGCCCAGTATTTCTATGGCAAAGAGCAGCCGTCCTTTTGCTTTCCAACATCATTTACTAGGGGGACACCAAATATTATGGCTCACGCATTGCTGTAATATCTCGTATCCCTGATGTTTCATGGGTTACCCTTTAACCATTGACCAATTGAATTTGCCTTTTATTTGATAGCAGACTACAGTATCTTTTCACATTTTGTACATCATTCCACAAGATTTTGCATCCGGTACCCTTAGGGGATACCAAAAATAATAGCCTATACAGCCTATAATATTTGGTATCCCCAGCGTTTCTCGGGTTAAAAGTTGCCAGTATTCAATTTGACATCGCCTTATGTTGGATGGAAGAGCACAGTATTTCTATACCAAATTGCACCCTCCCTTCTGCTTTCCAACATCATTTACCAGGGGGATACCAAATATTATGGCTCACTCATTGCTCTAATATCTCGTATCCCCTATGTTCCATGGGTTACCATTGAACAATTGAATAGTTAGAATTGCTTTTTGTTTGATAGCAGACTACAGTATCTTTTCACACTGTGTACATCATTCCACAAGATTTAGCTTCCGTGCCCTTAGGGGATACCAACTATAATTGCCTATATGGCTTTTAATATTTGGTATCCCCAGTGTTTCTCAGGTTAGAAGTTACCAGGATTCAATTTGAATGTGCCTTATGTTGGATGCATGAGCACAGTATTTCTATACCAAATAGCACCCTTCCTTTTGCTTTACCACATCTTTAATTAAAGGGATGCCAAATATTATGGCTCACACATAGCCATATTATCCCATAACCCCTATGTTTCATGGGTTACAATTTAACCATTGACTAATTGAATTAGCCTTTTATTTGATAGCAGACTACAGTTTCTTTTCACATGTTGTACATCATTCCACAAGATTTTGCATCCGGTACCCTTAGAGGATACCAAATAAAATAGCAAACAGGGCCTATAATATTTGGTATCCCCATCGTTTCTCGGGTTAGAAGTTACCAGGATTCAATTTGACTTCGCCTTGTGTTGGATGCGCGAGCACAGTATTTCTATACAAAATAGCAGCCATACTTTTGCTTTCCAACATCGTTTACTATTGGGATACCAAATATTATGGCTCAGTCATCGTTGTAATACCTCTTATCCCCTATGTTTCATAGGTTACCCTTAAGCCAATGACCAATTGAATTTGCCTTTTGTTTGATAGCAGACTACAGTATTGTTTCACATTGTGTACATCATTCCACAAGATTTACCTTGCGTACCCTTAGGGGATACCAACTATAATAGCCTATATGGCATATAATATTTGGTATCCCCAGTGTTTGTCGGGTTAGAAGTTACCAGGATTCAATTTGACTTCGCCTTATGTTGGATGCGCGAGCACAGTATTTCTATACCAAATAGTACCCTTCCTTTTGCTTTACTACATCATTAACTAAAGGGATGCAAAATATTATGGCTAACACATAGCCTTATTATACCATATCCCCTGTTTCATGGGTTACCTTTTGAGCCATTGAATAGTTGAAATTCCCTTTTGTTTGATAGCAGACTACAGTATTTTTTTTCACAATTTGTACATCATTCCACAAGATTTTGCATCCGGTACCCTTAGGGGATACCAAATATAATAGCCTATACGGCCGATAATATTTGGTATACCCAGCGTTTCTCGGGTTAGACGCTACCAGGATTCAATTTGACTTTGCCTTATGTTAGATGGAGGAGCACAGTATTTTTATACCAAATAGCACCCTTCCTTATGCTTTCCAACATCATTCACTGTGGGGATACCAAATATTACATTTCACGCATTGCCATAATATTTTGTATCCCTATTGTTTCATGGGTTACCCTTTAGCCATTGACTAATTGAATTTGCCTTTTATTTGATAGCAGACTACAGTATTTTTTCACATTTTGTACATCATTCCACAAGATTTTGCCTCCGGTACCCTTAGGAGAAACCAATTATAATAGCATAGACGTACTATAATATTTGGTATCCCCAGGGTTTCTCGGGTTAAAAGTTGCCAGTATTCAATTTGACATCGCCTTATGTTGGATGGAAGAGCACAGTATTTCTATACCAAATAGCACCCTCCCTTCTGCTTTCCAACAACATTTACCAGGGGGATACCAAATATTATGGCTCACGCATTGCTCTAATATCTCGTATCCCCTATGTTCCATGGGTTACCATTGAATAGTTGAAATAGCTTTTTGTTTGATAGCAGACTACAGTATCTTTTCACATTGTGTACATCATTCCACAAGATTTACCTTGCGTACCCTTAGGGGATACCAACTATAATAGCCTATATGGCATATAATATTTGGTATCTCCAGTGTTTCTCGGGTTAGAAGTTACCAGGATTCAATTTGACTTCGCCTTATGTTGGATGCGCGAGCACAGTATTTCTATACCGAATAGTACCCTTCCTTTTGCTTTACTACATCATTAACTAAAGGGATGCAAAATATTATGGCTAACACATAGCCTTATTATATCATATCCCCTATGTTTCATGGGTTACCTTTTGAGCCATTGAATAGTTGAAATTCCTTTTTGTTTGATAGCAGACTACAGTATGTTTTCACAATTTGTACATCATTCCACAAGATTTTGCATCCGGTACCCTTAGGGGATACCAAATATAATAGCCTATACGGCCTATAATATTTGGTATCCCGAGCGTTTCTCGGGTTAGAAGTTACCAGGATTCAATTTGACATTGCTTATGGCTCACGCAATGCTGTAATATCTCGTATCCCCTGTTTCATGAGTTACCCTTTAGCCATTCACTAATTGAAATTGCCTTTTGTTTGAATGCAGACTACAGTATCTTTTCACATTTTCCTACATCATTCCACAAGATTTTGCATCCATAGCCGTAGGGGATACAAACTATAATATCCTTTATGTCCTATAATATTTGGTATCCCTAGTGTTTCTTGGGTTAGAAGTTACCAGGAATTAATTTGACTTCGTCTTATGTTGGATGCGGGAGTAGGTATTTCTATACCAATAGCACCCTTCCTTTTACTTTCAAACATAATTTACTTGGGAATACTAAATATTATGGCTCACACATTGCCGTAATATCTCGTATCCCCTATGTTTAATGGGTTACTCTTTAGCCATTGGCCAAATGATTTTGCCTTTTATTGGATAGCAGACTACAGTATAGTTTCACATTTTGCACATCATTCTACAAGATTTGGCCTCCGGTACCCTTAGGGATACCAAATATAATAGCCTATATGGCCTATAATATTTGTTATCCCCTAGGGTTCTAGGGTTATAACTTTCCAGGATTCAACTTGGTGTGGGTGAGTTTTATGTTGGCTTGGTGAGTACAGTATTTTTCTGCCACCCTTCCTTGAATTTTGTAACATCTGTTAGTATGGGGATACCAAATGTTGAAAAAAAATTTAAAAAAATTCATTAATTCATTCAAATGTTATGGCTTTTGCATGGTCTGTAATATATTGTATCCCCTACTTTACCTGAGTTACCCTTTAGCTATTGACCAACTAAAGTTGCCTATTATGTGATAGGACGTGTGAGAAGCCAGGTCAGTATATGGTGCTCACTAATGTAAGTGTAGCACCCTGCACTAACATGGGCGACCCTAATGGTGATTATTGGGGTTTAGATAATCATAGAAAGCTCTCTAAGTGGGAGCTGTGGAGAGCAGCTTTCAGGCTAAGTCTTGAAGGAATGTAAAGCAGCTTGTTTTACCAGTCTATAATCTCATATAATGTCCAAATGAAAGGAGAACCGCACCAGGTATATATAAAATATATATATTTATTCTAAACACATCCCCCTAGTCTCTTTATGAGGCTAGTGGCAAAAGTACACAAGTAAACGTATTCAACACACAGGAAATTAGCACAATATATGATTAGCCCTAGGGGCGTCACAAACCATATACTAAGAAAGTGGTATATGAAACCAAGACTGACATAGGTACAAGGCCTAGAGCCTTTAGAACCTCTGGGACCACCAGGAACCACCCACGGTAGTGACAGAGGGGACCCACGAGGGACGCGTGCAGTGTCTAAACACAGCCGCGAATCACCATTAACTTCTATGGGGAAAGTCGTTGTTGGAAAATTACAGATTAAGGACACTTAGGAGTGGACTTGGAGGAAACCCCTTGAGAACTAGACAGTTCGAGAGACAAGACCCACGGGAGCACAGGAGTACTCATGTTACCTCACCCAGGGAAGCCGTGTGCATAGGTGTCTTTTGGTGTCGGGTTTTGTCGTTGTTTCCTATGGCGAGCTGTGAAGAAGAGCTGCAGGCGACCAAGTGGAAAGTGCCCGGCAAGGAGACGATGCCAACTAATGTCGGGTGATTTCAGGTGAAAAAGGTGAAGCTTGACTCTTCAGCCACGAGGACCAGGAGGTCTTGATAACAACCAGGAACTGGATTTGAGCTGTCCCACAAAGAATGCCGAGTGCTGCAGCGTCGGTATCCAATTGAACCCAATAAGCCTTGGCAACAGCAACCCACACAGAAAGTAAAGATTGGCTTTGGTGCAGACCAGCATGGTCTGAGGGACTCAGCCTTTGGAGGGGAGTCATGGCACGCCTGGAGCAACCAGGAAAGCCCAAGAAACAGAAGAGTTACCTTCGTGGGGACCACCAGTAGACAGACTAACAATTGTGAAGGGTCCTCGAGCAGAAATGCTGGAAGTGGGCCCACGGATCACTTGTGGAGTGAAGGTCCACAATCTTCGGTGCAGATGGTGTTCAGGGCTTGGACTACAAGTAGCCTAATGCACAATTTTGGGAAAGCTGGGGAAGTAGGTGCACTAGTAAATGTGCACAGTGTCCAGGAGTTCCGGTCCCATGTCTCTCGTGATGGCTACAGGTCTCAGCTTTGCTGGGATCTCGAGTCAGCCTCGGAGATGTCTGGAAGTCCATGTCCTGTGTCACAAAACCTTTGGGTTCTGGTGGGAGCCTTGGAAATACAGACCAGCAAGATGCTTTGTTGGTGCCTGTTTGAACAGGGGAGTCACTCCTTTACCCCAAGGGAAATTCTTCCATCTTCTAGTTGAACTAAAAGTGTTGAAGTTCCAGGATATATGTCGCAGAGTTTCGTCTAGGGTAATCTAAAGTCCTAAGGACTGGGTTCCTATACTTATGCTAAGTTTAGGGGTTGGACTTACTCTCGGGTCCCACCTATGGGAGGACCCAGGATGGGGGTGGTTACACCCCTTTCCCTTTGTCCAGTTTCACACCAGATCAGGGGCTGAGTGCCCTTGCAACCGATTTGAACTGGGATATGCACATGGACACCATGTGTGCCCCCAGCACTGTCTGAAAAGCATTCTATGAATGCACCCACCCAGCCCCAATACACTAAAGCCTGTCTGTGAGGTGGTTACACCTCCCTGTGACAGGAAACCTATTGTCCTAGCCTTCCCTGCCAGAGTTTCGCCCAGCAGCAGGAGGTCAGACCCGTGTCTGTGGCATCCAGTCAGTCAAAATACTTTATTCGGTTCATAACAAAAACCACAAAAGTATACATAGGTCCAAAAAAGGGAAAGGACATTCAAATGCAATATGGCTAACTAACAATAACAGCACATCGACTAAGGAAAGAAATGTAACACAAACAATTTGATTTAAATAACAATGAGTTTAAAAACCTACACATTTCATCTCAATTAAAAATTCAAAAATTGACACTATAAAAAGAATATTATCTAAGACTAACTAATTTTTTCCTCAGTCTCATTGCTATATTTAAAAAAGTAGCAACATTAAAAATTTCCCACGTATTGGTCAACAGTTGGAGATATAATAAGGCAGGTTTCACTTGTTTGAACCTTTTATCCTTCAAAAGGGGTACAATTAATTTTTTCCGTATATCCTTAAAAAAACCACAAAAGAACATGAAGTGAGCAGTGTCCATTATAGAGAAACCATCGCAAGTGCATATATTCAGATCTGTGGCCTTAGTCCAACAGGGGCGCCCTGAAATAAGTAGATGAATTTTATTTAATCTAAACTTGGTTAATAAATATCTGTGGTTTGCATTATTAACAATCTTCAGATATAACTCTAGGTCATTGTCTGATGTTACAATTAACTGGTGGGCTCTCACAGTAGGCTTACTCAATTCAAAGCCCTCTCCATCCATCTCTCTGTGCCGTTTAAAGGCTGACTTGACCCAATTTATGTCTCCTTTGACCAGTTTAGATGGTTCCTCAAATATTTCTGGCCGCCCCAGTAAGACTGCAACCTTTCTAACATTGCTTAACCACGGAATGGACTGCCAATGTTCTAATTTAAGACAATCCGCCAGAATCTCATGATTCACATCTACTTCTGGATTCAGCCAGACCGTAATCCACTTTAAAAGGGGCGCGATAGCAATCCGATCTTCTAAATATCCCATCCCACATTCTTGGTGAACTATAAAACCTGGAGTCGATTGTGGTACAGATAAGATAGACTTTAAAAATTTGTCCTCAGCGACCTGTAACTGCTTAACGTTTTTAAAACCCCATAGATCTGCGCCATACATAGCTATGGACACACATTTTGCGTCATAGACCTTTAACACTGCTTGTAACGGCTTTACCCCCTCGTTTGCGGGAGAAACCCAGAACAGCAGAGATGGACCGTACAAATGCAATTCTTTTCTCGGACAGTTGAGGAAGCCAGGTGGAACTTTCATCGAAAACAACCCCAAGGTATGGGAATTTGGTTACCCTAGTTAACTTATTCCCATTACAATGGAGTGACATAAGCTTCCTATGCCCGCCCTTTGTACCCACAGCCATGACGTGAGATTTGGTATAATTAACGCTAAGATCCAAGGAAGACGTAAACTCATAAAAAGCATTTAACAGACTTTGTAGACCTACTGGTGTACACGCTATAAGAGCGGCATCATCCGCATATAATAACGCGGGAAGACAAAACTTACCCGCCTTTGGGATATCCTTACAGGCGGCACCCAAAACACTAGCTAGCTCATTAATATATGGTGTAATTAATAAAGGAGCTAAAATGCAGCCTTGTCTGACCCCATTAGTTATACCAATCTTCCCCGTGCAATTCCCTTTACGGTCATATCTTACCGTGGCTGTGAGGTCCCTATGAAGATCGGCTAAAAAATATACTATGCTTTCGTCAAGGCCCATCTTTAAAAGCTGATCCCATAGCTTGGACCTGTTTACCCGGTCAAAGGCCGAGGACAGGTCCATAAACGCTATGTACAGGCAGCCTTGCTTCACTAGGGTATACTTCCCAATCAATAATTGGAGGTTAAGGCACTGATCAATGGTACTGCGCCCCTTTCGGAACCCGTACTGTAAAGCTGACAGAGCGTTCGTGTCCTCGAGCCAGTCAGATAATTTACACAGAACCACTCTGCCCAGGACCTTCACCGCAGAATCTATAAGGGAGATCGGACGGTAATTACTTGGCTCTCCCCTATTCCCTTTTTTGAAGATGGGTACAATTACCGACTGTGACCAAGTCGTTGGGATGCCAGTTTTAGAAATTCTATTAAAAACATTGGATGAAACTTGAGACCATATTGCTATGTTAGACTTAAAAATATCGGCTGGTATGCCATCCGGGCCGGGGGCCTTGTTGCTTGTCATTTTACAGATGGCTTCTGTTACCTCAGCCTCGGTTACTACTAAAGTATATTGACGAGTAACCCCTATGGTTAAATCGTCAACCCCTACGGACACATGTTCATAAACTGACTTAAAATGATAGAACCACTTATCCTCCTGTATACCACAGTCTAAAACATTATTACTTAAATCTACAAAGTAGGGTTGATTTATCACAGCCCAAAATTTAGCGCTGTTTTTTATAACATCAATAAAGGTCAGTTCTGCCCAAGCATCTTCCCTAATCTCCCGCCTCCTCTGTTCAACTGCTGCTTTGTAAGCTTTCCTTAAAAGCGCCACACATTTTCTGTCAACAGGCTTACATTTCAGGGCCTCCTTCAGTTTGCGGTTGGCTACTGAGCAATTATGATTGAACGAGCCAACTGGCCCTGCTTCTTTAGCTTTTCGGGATGCTTTAAGTCAGACAATATCTGCTGGCAGACCTTTTGGAATGCCTCCACTACCTCGCTATCCCCTGCTTCCTTGTCCATACATGTATGCAACTCCACCCCCCTACTATTTAAGAGATTGCCTAAAAAATCCTCAGGAATGATTTTACACCATTTAATTCTCCGTGCCTGATCTGTGGCCCGAATATCTTGTTTATCGACCCCGTTCAGTTGCGTCCCGGATCTACTAAAAATACCTCCAACACTCAAAAAAACGGTATTATGGTCACTAAAAGGAGACCAGACGGGGAAATAATCTACCAAGTTGTTCCCTAATGTTAGGCTTGTAAAAATAAAGTCAATGGTTGACCCACCACCATTTCCCTTAAAAGTTGGTATGTTCACCTCGTCCCCCATGGGTAACATTAAGCCATTTTCAGCTAAAATATATTCCAATAAGGTCCCCTGCTCCGTATGCTCAAAATGTGAGTCAACCTGTTCGATGGGAGCAAAGGGATCATTGGACGGGCATTTATCTGGGCATCTATGGATATTAAAGTCCCCCAATAGTATTAATTTTCAGACAACTCCCTATAGTATACTAAAAAGGAGTGTAAAGCTGGTAAATTACTGGTGGGGTAGCTCTATCGAATGAGTTATAAGAGTTGACAATCAGAACATTATAAGCCCCTTTGCAGACGATTTTAACTACCAAACAATAGGGGGAGCCAGAATTATTCACCGTGTGTTTTCCTAAAATATTAGCTGCCACTAGAGTTACCAGCCCTCCCCTAGCTCTTCCTCTAGTAGTAGGGACCGCGGGGAGAGAATAGGTGGTGTATCCATCCGTAGTAAATGTGTTATTTGTGTCCCACGTCTCCTGCAGGGCGATGATTTTTGCCGTTCCCAAAAATTCCCTCCAAATGGGGTCATCTACTTTGTTTCTTAACCCTGCAATGTTCCATGTTCCTATCTTGATATATCTATTATCTCTAGGGACATCCTTACCCCCTGGGCTATTTTCTAAATCTTTACTATTCCCAAGCTCACAGGCGATATTAGGCAGTACCCTAATATCCACACCTAGGTTTGCGGGGGAAACGGGGTTGGTCTTGTTCCCTTTACCGGTTCCTAGTGCTGTTCCCGCCTCTTGTCAATCAACCCAGCGCAAATCGGACAGGCAGTCATACTGGTTTGACATTGGGATGTTATAAAGATTATCTAAGGGATGGGGGATTTGGGCATGATTGTGAGCGTGACCGACATTCATCCCACTGCCCCTAAACCTATCTACGTGATAACTAATGTCACGGCTATGTCTACCTCCTCGTCTCTGGGCTGAGATCCACCTCTCCTCACCACCCCTATCCCAGTTATAGATGTTCCTTTCCCTAGGTGTCTCTTGGCTTATTTCTCCTCTATGGTGGTTCGACTCTTTAAGCCAACTCCATCTACAATCCTGCTGTTCGTTGGGCATGTAAAAATAAGAGAGGGGCCTGGCCGTAACCGAAGTACCTTTATTATCTTTACGAGGATTCCCCCGACAGACATAATCCGCCATACGAGGATCCTCAAAGGTCACTACAATACAGTCTCCCTGGATTCTTTTCTTATTATGTCCTACCCATGGCGTTCTCTCCACCATTAGGATATTACCACGAAGGTTTGGTGGTAAAGGGTGATTGTTCGTTAACCAGTGGCATACCTTGTTTTTGAGTGCCTGAAAAGTTTCTGTATTAGGGGGACCAATTCTGTGACCCCGTCAGGATAATCACGTAAGAAGAGGCATCTGGGGGTAGATGAATGTTTCTCCGTGTCAGATTCTTTTGGGTTGTTGCAGGACCAATATTTATAGTGGGGATGGCAGGGTTGTTCGGGTCAAATTGGTCACTAGACTTGTTTACTGTTGGGGTTTGGGTGCTAACTTTGTTGATCGGGTGATTGGGGGGGTTTAATGTCAGATTCTTTGGCGTCCTATTTTTTACCCCAGCTGTGGGCTTAGCCGCGGGTCGAGGTTTACTGGCTGGAGCGATGTTGTTAGGGACCCTGTTAGCAAAGCTACTATCATGAAACCTTATGTCCTTATGTATGTCATGGAGGACTTTTTCGATGCCATGAAGCCTGGCTTCTAGAGGAGCAAGTAAAGTTTTAATGATTTTAGTTATAGTGCAGCCTATGGGCTCCTCCTCCCCTTTAGCCATCCCAGTTGCATCCTCCCTTAACGTATCAGCAATGATACTATCCTCAAGGATGTCCGCCATGGAGTCATCCAGGATCGTATCATCGATAATAGCAAGGGGTAGGCTGGCAGCCTCTAAATGAGCTACTACCGCCCCGGTTTTCTCCCCAATGGGTTCAATACCCAAGACTTTCGACTCTACAGGTCCTCCCTTCTCATTTAGATCATTACTAGTTTTCCTTGTAGGGTCAACACGAGCTTTAGGGTGACCGCCCTGCTCCACTCAGAAGCGGTCGCTCCCCTCACCTCCCCTCTTGGTGGTATCGTATGCTGATTTGTGCAATTGCAATTATTATTTGAATTACAAGCTGTGCAGCGCTCGATAACGCTTCTTGCCTTGCATTCCATAACGCTAGCGCTTTCATTGTGGTGCGCTTCGACATTTGATTGCTTGTAGCGCTTTGTGGTGTTGATTAAGGCAGCGCTCTACAACTGCAGCCGTGAAAGAATATTTCCCCCCATAGCGCTTCCTTATTCATTGAGCTCTTGTTGTTGGAGCATTTGTTGACATTACAGCCATTTTGTTTTGATTCCTTGGCCCGTCCCAGACCCTCCCTGCACCTAGATCCCGCCTCCCAGCTGCCCCACCCACCCACAGAGTTACAGGCTGCGCTCGCCCTCGTGGAAAGCTGTGACCGCCCTGCTCCACTCAGAAGCGGTCGCTCCCCTCACCTCCCCTCTTGGTGGTATCGTATGCTGATTTGTGCAATTGCAATTATTATTTGAATTACAAGCTGTGCAGCGCTCGATAACGCTTCTTGCCTTGCATTCCATAACGCTAGCGCTTTCATTGTGGTGCGCTTCGACATTTGATTGCTTGTAGCGCTTTGTGGTGTTGATTAAGGCAGTGCTCTACAACTGCAGCCGTGAAAGAATATTTCCCCCATAGCGCTTCCTTATTCATTGAGCTCTTGTTGTTGGAGCATTTGTTGACATTACAGCCATTTTGTTTTGATTCCTTGGCCCGTCCCAGACCCTCCCTGCACCTAGATCCCGCCTCCCAGCTGCCCCACCCACCCACAGAGTTACAGGCTGCGCTCGCCCTCGTGGAGAGCTGTGACCGCCCTGCTCCACTCAGAAGCGGTCGCTCCCCTCACCTCCCCTCTTGGTGGTATCGTATGCTGATTTGTGCAATTGCAATTATTATTTGAATTACAAGCTGTGCAGCGCTCGATAACGCTTCTTGCCTTGCATTCCATAACGCTAGCGCTTTCATTGTGGTGCGCTTCGACATTTGATTGCTTGTAGCGCTTTGTGGTGTTGATTAAGGCTGCGCTCTACAACTGCAGCCGTGAAAGAATATTTCCCCCCACAGCGCTTCCTTATTCATTGAGCTCTTGTTGTTGGAGCATTTGTTGACATTACAGCCATTTTGTTTTGATTCCTTGGCCCGTCCCAGACCCTCCCTGCACCTAGATCCTGCCTCCCAGCTGCCCCACCCACCCACAGAGTTACAGGCTGCGCTCGCCCTCGTGGAGAGCTGTGACCGCCCTGCTCCACTCAGAAGCGGTCGCTCCCCTCACCTCCCCTCTTGGTGGTATCGTATGCTGATTTGTGCAATTGCAATTATTATTTGAATTACAAGCTGTGCAGCGCTCGATAACGCTTCTTGCCTTGCATTCCATAACGCTAGCGCTTTCATTGTGGTGCGCTTCCACATTTGATTGCTTGTAGCGCTTTGTGGTGTTGATTAAGGCAGCGCTCTACAACTGCAGCCGTGAAAGAATATTTCCCCCCATAGCGCTTCCTTATTCATTGAGCTCTTGTTGTTGGAGCATTTGTTGACATTACAGCCATTTTGTTTTGATTCCTTGGCCCGTCCCAGACCCTCCCTGCACCTAGATCCCGCCTCCCAGCTGCCCCACCCACGCTCCACCCCCTCCACTATCCATTTATGACAGATGTCCCAACACGCAGCGTCCACGCCGAAGGTGCGCCAAAGGTAAGCGCGTCTACGCCCGTCCGCGCCTGGACCGCACCCAGTGGAAGACCCCCTGGTCCCCGCAAACCGCACTCCTCCCGCATAACGTATGACGCCTCCACCCTCTTAGCACTTAACCCCGGCCGACTCCCTAACTGCGCCCAAGCAGCACCAGGACTCACCCATGGACCCTTCAGCTGCCACTCCTGCAAATTCACCTGCATCAAGACCCACACCAAACCAACAAACACCAAACAGAGATCCAACACCAACCACCTTAAATGCATCCTTCTCAACACCCGCTCGGTTCACAAACACGCCATCGACCTTTGGAATCTACTCGACACCATTTCTCCGGACATCGCCTTCCTAACAGAAACCTGGATGAATGCCTCTTCAGCTCCAGACATCCCCATAGCCATCTCGGACGGCTACAAGATCATCCGTAAGGACCGCACCCTTCAAACAGGAGGAGGCATCGCCATCGTCCACAAGAACACCATCCGCGTCTCAACCAGCTCTGAAGACAATCTCGCTATCGCCGAACACCTTCACTTCCAGATCCACACCGACCACAAGACCACACTCAGAGGCACCCTCCTCTACAGGTCACCAGGACCCCGTACAAAATTCAGCGAAGACATCACTGACTTCATCACCCCACACGCCCTCCCCTCGGAAGAATACATTCTACTGGGAGACCTCAATTTCCATCTGGAAAAGAGCAACGACAGTAACACCACCACCCTTCTGGACAATCTCGCCAATCTCGGACTCAAACAACTTGTTAACACCCCCACACACTATGCAGGACACACACTCGACCCTATCTTCTCTTCCAGCAAGCATATCTCCTTCACTCACACCACACCCCTCCACTGGACGGACCACAGTTGCATCCACTTCATTTACAATAAGACCACAATCCACAACCTCCCTCAACCAACTCTGCAAAGAAATTGGAACAAAATCACCATCGACCAGATCTCCACATCGCTTCTTCAAAAAACCCCTGCCTATTCAACGAACCCTAACCAAGCCGCCATCAACCTCACTCAATGGTTAACCCAAACCGCCGACAAACTAGCACCTCTGAAAAAACATCAAATCAAGCAAGGAAGCAAGAACGCCCCCTGGTTCAACGATGACCTCAAGAAATCCAAGAAGCTCTGTCGTTCCCTTAAGAAAACTTGGACAAAAGACCCAAACACTATCACCCAAGCCGCCTTCAAAAACGCCACCCGCAAACACCACCAACTAATCCGGACAGCCAAGAAATCAGCACTCAAAGACCGACTAGACAACAACGCCCACAGCAAAGAACTTTTCAACATCATCAAAGAATTCACCAACCCCACCGCCAGCTCAAACGATATCACCCCCTCTCAAGTCCTCTGCGACTCCCTCGCCTCATTCTTCCATGACAAAATCGCCGACATTCATAACAGCTTTGACAACCAACCCGTAAACCAGTCCACCCCACTCACCTCTGAACCTGTACCTCCTCCGAATAACCTTTTCGACTGGAACCCAATCACCACAGAAGACACCATTCGCCTGATGAACTCCATCCACTCAGGATCCCCTACAGACCCATGCCCCCATCACATCTTCAACAAAGCAGACTCCATTATCGCACCCCATCTCCGAGACGCCATCAACTGCTCCCTCAACTCCACCACATTCCCAGAAAGCTGGAAACACGCCGAACTCAGCGCCCTTCTGAAGAAACCCACAGCTGACCCCACCGAACTCAAAAACTACCGCCCCATCTCGCTCCTCCCATTCCCTGCCAAAGTCATTGAGAAAGCCATCAACAATCAGCTCCGAGCCTTCCTCGAAACCAACAAATCACTCGACTCCTCACAGTCTGGCTTCCGAGCCAAACAAAGCACCGAGACCGCCCTCATCACAGCAACAGACGGCATTCGAACACTACTGGACAACGGAGACACAGTCGCCCTCATCCTCCTTGACCTCTCCGCTGCCTTCGACACAGTCTGCCATAGCACCCTGATATAACGCCTCAGAAACATCGGAATTCAAGGAAAAGCATTGGACTGGATCATCTCGTTCCTTGCTGGAAGAACTCAGAGAGTCCGCCTCCCCCTTTTAAGTCAGAGGCCACCGAAGTCATCTGCGGCGTCCCGCAAGGATCATCACTCAGCCCCACCCTCTTCAACGTCTACATGAGCCCCCTCGCAACCATCGCATGTCAACACAACCTCAACATCATCTCCTACGCTGATGACACTCAGCTGATCCTCTCACTCACCAAAGACCCAACCACCGCCAAAACCAACTTACATGAAGGAATGAAAGAAGTAGCCGAGTGGATGAAGCACAGCCGTCTGAAACTGAACTCGGACAAAACGGAAGTCCTCATCTTAGGTGCATCCCCTTCCGCCTGGGACGACTCTTGGTGGCCAACGGCCCTAGGAAAAGCCCCATACCGACGGACCTCGCACGGAACCTGGGCATCATCCTGGACTCCTCACTCTCGATGACCAGACAAGTCAACGCCGTCTCATCATCATGCTTCAACATCCTACGCATGCTCAAAAAAACATTTCTCTGGATCCCCACCGAAACAAGAAAAACGGTCACCCATGCACTGGTTACAAGCCGTCTTGACTACGGAAACACCCTTTACGCCGGTACCACCGCAAAACTGCAGAAAAAACTCCAATGCATCCAAAATGCCTCAGCCAGACTCATACTAGACATCCCCCGCACAGACCACATTTCCGTTCACCTGAAAGACCTTCACTGGCTCCCCGTCAACAAGAGAATAACGTTCCGTCTCCTCACCCACTCACACAAAGCCCTATACGAACTTGGACCTGATTGTCTCAACACGCGCCTTTCCTTTTACACCCCCACCCGCCTGCTGCGCTCGTCCAACCAAGCCCTCGCAGCTGTTCCGCGCATCCACAAAGCCACCATGGGGGGAAGATCCTTCTCCTACTTAGCGGCCAAAACCTGGAATTCCCTTCCCATCCACCTCCGCCTTACTCAAAACCACCTAGCCTTCAGAAAACAGCTTAAAACCTGGATATTCGATAAGTAAACCTCCCCCCCCCTTCCTCAAGCGCCTTGAGACCCTCTGGGTATGTAGTGCGCTATATAAATTCTGACTTGACTTGACTTGACTTGACTTTCTTACCTCCAGTGATGTTAGCATTAGTTTGCTTTCGTTTAGGGATTGGCCCCTCCCTCTTCCCCCTCCTTTGTTCATGTGTAGACACTACCAGAAGATCAACCTGAGAATTAAGCTGGTTGTGCTCCAGGCTAGTCTATGTTGGGTCGTGGATCGAGGGGTGGTGGGTCTGGTATGCTTGGTTGACTACGGTCTTTCTCATGGATATCAGCGAGGACCTGTACTGGGTTGGGTATAAGTAATGAAGTATCAGGTGTGCGGGCGGAACCAACAGGACCTAAAGACGATCTTCTAGCTATTGCTAATTCCTGGGAAACCCTCCTTTCCATAAGTACAATTGTTTTCTGCCTGCAGCAACCATACTTCTAGTTTCACGGCACTCCATGAACCTCAGCAGTGCAAAATTATCGCAACAAAATAGAAAACCTCTTTCTACAGCGGGCAACCAAGAGCCTTGGCCCAGTCCAGTCTCTTCCGGCCTCTGACGGAATACAACAGTCCCAAAGTCTAAAATATGAAAATACAAGGAACGATCGGTGGCCTAACACAATGCAATACAATTGTAAAGGGGGTGGCCCAACCCGACCTCTATCGTCCGCGGACAGCCTCAGGCGGCCCGCCCTTTGCCTGGGCTTCGTCCCGAGCTCCAACCCGCGGGCGTCCCGCGTGCGCGTTGTGGGCGCTCCTATTTGGCGCGGAGAGGCAGGAGGGGGCGGGAAGAGGACCAGCTGCGGCCGATCAGCGCCGCTGGGCAGGCTGGTCCTCGCAGTCGCGCCTCTGTCGGTGAGTGGGCCAGATGACTTTAACCAAATCCTTGCTGTTCAGAGTCCCAGCGTTAGCGTTGCCACAAGGGTCCAAATCCCACGAGCGGCTCCCGCGGAGCGGGGGCCGCGAGAGGTAGCGTAATGGTCAGATACCACAAAGGAGGCAGAAGTGTCCACAACAGGGTTCGCAACGGCAACAACCCTTCGGCGTAGCAGCAAAAAGGCTCCCAGTCAGGTACACACACTGCAGGTTCTTATTGATAGGAGGGGGTGGGAAGAGGACCAGCTGCGGCCGATCATCGCCGCTGGGCAGGCTGGTCCTCGCAGTCCCGCCTCTGTCTGTGAGTGGGCCAGATGACTTTAACCAAATCCTTGCTGTTCAGAGTCCCAGCGTTAGCGTTGCCACACGGGTCCAAATCCCACGAGCGGCTCCCACGGAGCGGGGGCCGCGAGAAGTAGCGTAATGGTCAGATACCACAAAGGAGGCAGAAGGGTCCACAACAGGGTTCGCAACGGCAACAACCCTTCGGCGTAGCAGCAAAGAGGCTCCCAGTCAGGTACACACACTGCAGGTTCTTATTGGCAGGAGGGGGCGGGAAGAGGACCAGCTGCGGCCGATCAGTGCCGCTGGGCAGGCTGGTCCTCGCAGTCCTGCCTCTGTCTGTGAGTGGGCCAGATGACTTTAACCAAATCCTTGCTGTTCAGAGTCCCAGCGTTAGCGTTGCCACAAGGGTCCAAATCCCACGAGCGGCTCCCGCGGAGCGGGGGCCGCGAGAGGTAGCGTAATGGTCAGATACCACAAAGGAGGCAGAAGGGTCCACAACAGGGTTCGCAACGGCAACAACCCTTCGGCGTAGCAGCAAAGAGGCTCCCAGTCAGGTACACACACTGCAGGTTCTTATTGACAGGAGGGGGCGGGAAGAGGACCAGCTGCGGCCGATCAGTGCCACTGGGCAGGCTGGTCCTCGCAGTCCCGCCTCTGTCTGTGAGTGGGCCAGATGACTTTAACCAAATCCTTGCTGTTCAGAGTCCCAGCGTTAGCGTTGCCACAAGGGTCCAAATCCCATGAGCGGCTCCCGCGGAGAGGGGGCCGCGAGAGGTAGCGTAATGGTCAGATACCACAAAGGAGGCAGAAGGGTCCACAACAGGGTTCGCAACGGCAACAACCCTTCATCGTAGCAGCAAAGAGGCTCCCAGTCAGGTACACACACTGCAGGTTCCCATTGGCAGGAGGGGGCGGGAAGAGGACCAGCTGCGGCCGGTCAGCGCCGCTGGGCAGGCTGGTCCTCGCAGTCCCGCCTCTGTCCGTGAGTGGGCCAGATGACTTTAACCAAATCCTTGCTGTTCAGAGTCCCAGCTTTAGCGTTGCCACACGGGTCCAAATCCCACGAGCGGCTCCCACGGAGCGGGGGCCGCGAGAGGTAGCGTAATGGTCAGATACCACAAAGGAGGCAGAAGGGTCCACAACAGGGTTCGCAACGGCAACAACCCTTCGGCGTAGCAGCAAAGAGGCTCCCAGTCAGGTACACACACTGCAGGTTCTTATTGGCAGGAGGGGGCGGGAAGAGGACCAGCTGCGGCCGATCAGTGCCGCTGGGCAGGCTGGTCCTCGCAGTCCTGCCTCTGTCTGTGAGTGGGCCAGATGACTTTAACCAAATCCTTGCTGTTCAGAGTCCCAGCGTTAGCGTTGCCACAAGGGTCCAAATCCCACGAGCGGCTCCCGCGGAGCGGGGGCCGCGAGAGGTAGCGTAATGGTCAGATACCACAAAGGAGGCAGAAGGGTCCACAACAGGGTTCGCAACGGCAACAACCCTTCGGCGTAGCAGCAAAGAGGCTCCCAGTCAGGTACACACACTGCAGGTTCTTATTGACAGGAGGGGGCGGGAAGAGGACCAGCTGCGGCCGATCAGTGCCACTGGGCAGGCTGGTCCTCGCAGTCCCGCCTCTGTCTGTGAGTGGGCCAGATGACTTTAACCAAATCCTTGCTGTTCAGAGTCCCAGCGTTAGCGTTGCCACAAGGGTCCAAATCCCATGAGCGGCTCCCGCGGAGAGGGGGCCGCGAGAGGTAGCGTAATGGTCAGATACCACAAAGGAGGCAGAAGGGTCCACAACAGGGTTCGCAACGGCAACAACCCTTCATCGTAGCAGCAAAGAGGCTCCCAGTCAGGTACACACACTGCAGGTTCCCATTGGCAGGAGGGGGCGGGAAGAGGACCAGCTGCGGCCGGTCAGCGCCGCTGGGCAGGCTGGTCCTCGCAGTCCCGCCTCTGTCCGTGAGTGGGCCAGATGACTTTAACCAAATCCTTGCTGTTCAGAGTCCCAGCTTTAGCGTTGCCACAAGGGTCCAAATCCCACGAGCGGCTCCAGCGGAGCAGGGGCCGCGAGAGGTAGCATAATGGTCAGATACCACAAAGGAGGCAGAAGGGTCCACAACAGGGTTCGCAACAGCAACAACCCTTTGGCGTAGCAGCAAAGAGGCCAGGGCTCTTTAAATGTATTACCGTTTAAATAAGTGTGCATATGCCTTCTCCCTCTAGAAGGGTAGAATTCTACCCCCGCCGCCATGATTGGCGGGGGGGATAGGATTCTTAAGTGGTTGCCACCAAACACAACATGTTTTGATGCAGCCATCCCAAAGTTAGCATTTATAGCGAGGTTATAATGCACTTAAGAGTATATGGTATGGCTGTATCACAGAACAGCTACAGAGAAGTGATTCCGAAAGCTGCAGAGGGGCTCAGGTCATGCTTGGGCACCCTCTCACACAAAACCAATCACTCTGCCTTCAGGCCTGCCATAGGAGTGACTTATAGGTTTATATGTGTCTGTTATTTAAGGTAGATATAGGTAGCATATATCTTAGTAAGGGATGCATGCACCACCTTACCCAGGCTGCAGTAGCAGACCTGTGGTGCCATTTTGAAAGGCTTCCCAGGGGTGGCATAATACATGCTTCGGCCCCTGGTAGAACTCTGGGGTACCTATGCCCGTAGTACCCAAGTTACCATATAATAGGGATTCACAAGGGTAACACAGTAACCAATCTGGAGTGTACCTATATCTCCTGCTTAACCCTGAAACCGACAAAATAGTGATTTGACCAGAGTAGCGGGTGGGCTGTCAGGCAGGAGATATTGGATAGGTTAGAGAAAATAGGATCCAGCAAGTGGCCAGCCTCATGGGTGGGGCCTGCATTGCAGAGTAGTGTATTCATTACTGCTAGATCAGCCATTAGCGAGGTGCTTGTAGTGCATGTTGGCAATGAATGTTCATGTCTCCCAAAATAGTGAACTTGGCAGCGTCCAGCAGATAGGGGGCAATAAGTTTCAGAAAGGCAGCTGCCCATGGCCCTGCTGGCCCAGGTGGGCAGTAGATCAGAATCCCAGAGAGAGAAAATTGGGTGTCAGGGTGAGTTTGAATAGGCTTGCCTTGCAACCCTTAAAGGGCAGATTTTCCCATTTATAGGTGTAAGACATCAAAAATTACCGCAATGCCTCCTCCTGTTTTGGCACTACGATCCTTTCTATTTGTAATTGGGGGGCAGAGCTGAAGCAATGTCGGGGCAGAGCTTTCGTGTAGCCACGTTCCAGTGAGGGAAATAGCGTTGGGTTGTTTATTCCACAGGAGGTCAAAGATGTCATCCTTATGTTTGGGAAGCGACCTGCAGTTAATGTTAAAAAACGGTAAAGTCCTCGGGGGGTGCAACCCTAATAGTAACAGGGGAAAGCTTCTGAGTCTTATTGTTGATGGAACCAGTAACATTACTGGTATATACCCTACAAGATCGAATGTCAAAAGCATTGTGGCATCTGGGGCAGTTGGACCCTGGTGTTTCTGGATTTAGTATATTGCAGTCATGCTGTGTGCTTGGACAGAGACCGAGTAGTTGTTTTTTTTGTGAGTAGCTTATAATAATCCCTCGTGTTTGGGACAGGGTTTGTGCCCCCAGGCCCTGACCGGACACGGACAGGCGCAAACGGGCTTGCCTTAGGTGCGCCTTCAGCGCGCCAGCGGTGCGCCAGCGGCGCGCCCGCTGCACGGAGTGTGTGGCATGAGTTTTAAAAGGTGATGAGGCTCCGCCCCCTCCGGTGTCAAGCCCGGAAGTGGGTGGGGATCGATGCCGAGTACTCCCTCCACTCAATCGGGATGACCCGTGGTGGACCGGGAGCGGATGCGGTTCATGAGGAGGGTATGTGGGTTAAAAATGCGGCGCAAATAATAACAGTGACTTTCAGTTTTAAAAGCAGTGTCTAGACCCGGAGACAAGTGGGTCTCCGGTGGTCGAGGCTTTTGAGGAAATAGGACGGCTAGTAGATAGCCTAATGCACTCGACAGGGAAAGGCAAAGCATCAATTACCCCAAGATGGTTTGATAGAGGATGCTCTCTAGCGCAAATAAATCTAAGAGCTGCCCTAAGACTTAAACCTAGAGACAGTCTAAGGGTTGTCAGTTGTAGACTAAAATATAAGTAAGAAGTCAGACGTCGAAAAAAAGCCTTGCAAACGGGAACATGGGAAGACCTACGTGAGGCTGCTGAAAATAGGGATTTGACTAGGTTCTGGTCAATAATTAATAGACCCTGTTTCCAGGATGGAAATAGCCCCAGTATGGCGTCAAATGTGCTCCCAGAATAATGGGTGGAACATTTTGGCGGCTTATATAACAGAGGGACTTCGATGGAGGAAAAAAAGGCAATTGCAGGGAGACTAGCATAGAGGTGATAGTTTTTACCTTCAAAGAAATTGAGGGGGGTATAAAGGGACTCACCCTAAATAAAGCCCCAGGCCCAGATGGGATACCGCCGGACCTCTTTTTAAGTAATATAGAATTATGGGGGCCGATGTTGACCAGAGTAATAAATGCAGCTATTGCCACGGCCTTACCCAGCTCATGGTCGATGGCTACAATTGTTCCAATCTTTAAGAAGGGTAGTCGGGACAGCCCCCAGGGCTATAGGCCCATTTCTCTGATAGATGTTTCAGCTAAAGCAATGGGCAGGGCCATTCTAAATCGACTCATAAGCTGGAAAGAAGAAAACAGTATTTTGACAGAGGTTCAGTACGGTTTCCGGGCTGGCAGATCCATGGTAGACCAGTGCTTAAATTTATGTCTGCTGGTCACAAAGTACACGGTAGCTAGTAACGAGAAAGTGTATCTAGCCTTTATGGATCTGGCAGCAGCTTTCGACTGTGTAAACCGATCGAAGCTGTGGGCTATATTGTCTGGTCTTGGTGTCGATGCTGGTTTAATCCATATACTTAGAACACTTCATCGTAACACTTCTGCTAAAGTGAGGTATAATCTAGAGGGAGGTCAGACGGACTCTTTTAAATGTACAAGTGGGGTAAGGCAAGGGTGCATACTTGCGCCCTTCCTGTTCTCCATTTATAATAATGGCCTCGAATTTTTTTAACTGATTTAAAGTAGACACCCCAAGAATAGGAAGTAGACCAGTACCAGTTCTGCTCTATGCGGACGACGCGGCCCTGCTGGCTCGTACGCCACGGGGACTGCAGCGTCTGATTGATGGGTTTGTCGGGTTCATGAATGGTCTAGATTTATCCGCCAATTTGACAAAATCATATGTTATGGAGGTGGGCCCAAACGACACAGGGAAAAATTTCAATTTTAATTATAGAATAGGCTCCATAAGTCTGACAAAAGTACAGACCTTTTTATATCTAGGCATTTTATTTGATAAGAATTTGTGTTTTAAACCATTAATTGAGATGCAGGGAAACAAGTTAGCATCTAGCTCAGGTGCGATTACTAATTTTGGACGCAGATTGGGCAGATGGTCTCCTGACCAAATGATGACAATGTATAACTCGGTCACGGTTGCTAAAGTAGTGTACGGGGCAGAACTGTGGGGGATGGTGAATGTAAATAAATTACAGACACAGGAAAATAAATATTTAAGGAGGCTCCTTAAAGTCCCCCAATGCGTACCAACGTACACAGTACACGAGGAACTAGGCTGTAAGTACTTGGAGGACAGGGTGAGGAACAGGCACCTTGTCGCCTGGTTAAAGATATGGGTCAACCAGGAAGCAAACCTGACCCAGCAGATAATAATGGACTGTGTGGGGAGGGATAAAGGTATGTCTATCCTCTGGCTGAAATTCGTGAAAAGGGGTTTTGAGAGCATTGGCTGTGGAAATTTGTTCTCAAATCCACAGAGCATTACTAAGCAGGATCAAGCCAGAGTGAACGAGAAGCTTATCAAACTCACAGCTACGGTACGCAAAACTGATGTAAGTGGTAACCTGACCGTCCAGGAGTACCTGTTGGGGAGGTCTTGCAGTGGGATGGAGCCCTATCTGGCCCTGATATACAACGCACATGATAGGTTTTTATTAACACGTTTTAGGCTCAACTTGTTTCATCACCTATTAGCTGTACCAGAAGGTTTCACTACTTCAGTTGAGTCAAAGGGTCCCTGCGGCTGCGATCATCGATCTCCGCAGGATACCCTTCATTTTGTATTACTGTGCCCTTTTTATCAAATGCCTAGGAGCCGATTTTTAAAAGAACTTTTAAAAAAGGCCAATCTTAGAAGAGCGAGAGATGCTCTTGTTTTTTTTAAAAATGTGTAGAGATCCCCTGATTTTATTTTGTGTGACAAACGTTTTAAGAACCTCAGTAAGACTAAGAACCACTATTGGAATATGAAAGCTGATACTGTTACATAAGGAGATAACACCTGGCTGCTCTTTTCTTTTAACTGATGAATTAAGTGTGTTGTTGCACACTGAGTATTGAGTTTTATTTTTAACAAACATGATGTATTATTTTAAATATTGTACTTTTTATGGTATTGATAAATTGCCGAATAAAGAATTGAACCAGAAAAAAAAACATTGTTTTATCTGCAAAGTGTGTCGAATTTCAGCAACTTTGGCAGAGCTTCACTTGCCTCAGCCTGTATGTGTCTGCTGCGCGAGGCTTATGGCATGATTTTTAAGAGGTGACGAGGCTACCCCCACTCCGGTGTCTTGCTCGGAAGTGGGTGTGGATCAATTGCGAGTACTTCCTCTACTCAATCTGGATGACCCTTGGTGGACCGGGGAGCAGTGCGGTTTGTGAGGAGGGTAAGTGGGTTTAAAATGTGGCTCAACTAATAACAGTGACTTTCAGTTTTAAAAGCAGTGTTTTATCTACAAAGTGCGCCAAATTTGAGCAAATTTGGCAGAGCTTCGCTTGCCTCAGCCTGTACGTGTCCGCTGCACGAGGCTTATGGCAATTGTAAAACTGCGGATGGGATATCCGTCACATTTGTGATGGTGTACCATACGCCAAAGTATAAATCAGGGCCCAAATCATTTGAATCCCAGTTAACCAAATGAGTACACTTATAAAACCATAAGAAAAGGACACGCACAACCGGTGTGAACTTGATTTATTTAAGATGAAGTAGGGTGTGGCGTGCTACCAGGGCTTCACTTTCTGTTCCAATAAGCGTTGTTGAAAAGTCAATTCAGTAACAACTCCTACAGAGGAGCTGTCCCCCAGTGCACAGCACTAAAAGACCATGAAAGGTTCAAAGTAGTAAAACAAATCATAAGACTTGAAATTATGCAAAGTTCACTGTTAACTGTTTAATGAGCATTCTCTGTCATCAATATGACATTATTTTTCATGCCAAATGTGTTCATGGTAAATTCCATCTTGAAAACTCTTCAATAACTCGGCAACCAAATCATCAAATGTTGCAAACAAGTATCCCACTATTCGTGTTCATCCCAATGCCCTTCATCAGGGAAATATTCTACAAATGAAACTTTGAACCTTTCATGGTCTTTTAGTGCTGTGCACTGGGGGACAGCTCCTCTGTAGGAGTTGCTACTGAATACACTTTTAAAACCCCCAGGAAGTCAGGGGAGGCACTTAGAGATGCCCAGGGTGGCAGGCACAGGTGAATAGGAGAGTCCAGTCCAGATTCAGTTGCCACTGATCAGCTGGGCACTTCCAGGAAAGGCCTCTTGCAGCTTGTTGTCTGTCTTGATCCACACAGGAGGTCAACCAACTGACCCATGAAGTACACATTTTTATCCTGGGTACAAGATGAAGAGGGTGCAGTTCTTAGGGCTCCTCTCAGGTCACAAACAGAAGGTCCAGTTCACTTCTGATCTTCCACAGGTCCAGAAAGTGCTCTTAGTATTTCAATTCTGAAGTGGGGTTTTAAAATGTTTTTGAAGCATGGCTAATCATGGTTATCAGAATTGTATAAACACAAAGTACAAAGAAACAAAGGAAAATATTACCATTAAACATATTTCGCCTTCCTCCTCTTACTTAGGAGAGATATAATTGTTCAATAGTATCATAAGTCCCTAATATGCATCTTATATCAATCTTCCTTACCTCCTCAGCACCTGGAGCATATTCATTATTCAAAGTCTAAAGTTCTGGTTGTGACTGTCAACCAAAGGCTGCTGATATGTTCAAAAGAAAGGAAAATTAGGAGATAGACAGTAAAAGCCAAGCTGACCATTTAGACTAAAAATAGATTGCTGGTCCTGCAGACAATAGATAATGCATGTAGGTAGGGGTGATTATTTACACCACCTCACCTTTTGTACACTGCCAAAAAAGTCCAGCTCTTCAGATGACGGGTCAGGTCTGATAAATCGTCTGATAATGTAACAGGATACGCTTTCTAGAAAAGCCTAATTGGATAGAATCAGTTAATTCATGATCGCAGCTACCTTATGACAAAAAATATGAAGAGCATGGCAAGACCATAATAAATGTGCCATATGTCCTCCTCTGTTTCCGCACCTCCAGCAATTAGAGGAATTCAATACATTTGCATGGTGAAACCTGTGGGGAGGCCAGGTTCGGTCGAGCTGTGCTTATGACAGAACCGTTCCGTCATGACCACGCCCGTTTTCATCAGGACTCAGCACCGGGGGGGAATCGGGGCCGCACGGAATCGGTTAAGACCATTTCTCATTGCCTTAGACTGAATCTCTTCAAAATGTGTAGTGTAAAGTCTGGAGATGACCCCCTTAAATTCAGTCCATTCATAGAGCATGGTGTGTGCCCAGGGTCTGCAAATGTAATACTACTAGTGGCCCTGCAGCACTGATTGTGCCACACACATCAGTTGGCCTGAAACCATGACACACCTGTCTGTGTCAATAGTTTTAAACTGCCATGTCTACCTGGCAAGTGCACCCACTTGCCAGGCCCAAACCTTTTACTGCATCCCTAAGGTAGGCACAATGTACCCTTGTGGGTAGGTGCAATGTATTTGAAAGGCAGGACATGTAATGGTGTGTTTTACATGTCCTGATAGTGAAATACTGCAACATTTATTTTTCACTATTGCAAGTACATAGGTTATATTGGAGGTGCCTTGTAACCTCTAAACTCCAATTGGGAAGAGGTATAGACTTGGAGTTGTGGGTCCCTGAAAGCACAATTTATGAAAAACATATTTTAGAGAAATTGGCTTTTAGATTGCGTGTTTGAAAATGCCACTTTTAGAAAGTGTGGGAAAACTAGGTCAAAGGAAATAGGGCCAGATGTAGGAGCCCAAATACCGGTCGGTAATGGCCGATTTCGGCCGTTACCGACCGGTATTTAAGATTTGGCATGTAGGGGGCCAATTTTACCGATTCGGTAAATTTATCGAATCGGTAAATTTACCGAATCGGTAAAATACCGAATCGGTATTTTTACCGATTCGGTAATTTGCAGATGTAGGTGGGACTCTTCAGAGTCCCAAAGGCCTTACAGATTCGGTATTTTACCACCCAATCCAATTGGGTAGTAAAATACCGAATCCAGGTGTGCATGCACATGTGTGCATGCACACCTATGCCATGTGACAGACAGACATGCCCTTAGGGCATGTCTGTGTGCCACATGGCACACATGCCTGTATTCGGGGTGCTAGAGGGTGTCAAAGTGACACCCCCTGCACCCTTGCTGAAATCGTTATTTACCGAATCGGTAAATACCGATTTGGTATTGCCCATTGATTCCTATGGGCTTCAAGCCCCATAGGAATCAATTGGCAATACCGAATCGGTATTTACCGATTCGGTAAATACCGATTTTTACAGATTCGGTAATTCAATTACCGAATCTACCTAAATCTCCCTCCTTCATATTTACCGATTCATAAATACCGAATTGGTAAAATTTGGTATTTATGAATCGGTAAATACGATTTTCCTACATCTGGCCCATAGCCGCCAAATGCACTTCACTGAGCACTCAAAAAGAGTGTAACACTTTTTCAAAGTTATTCAAGTATATCATATAAACACATGAACAATAATACAATGCATGCTTCTTGTAGCTGTCACAGAATCCCAATGGATTTCGGGTGTATTACTCTGCCCTTCATCTGGGAAAAATCTACAGTTTGAACAAACTATACATCTAGATTAATTGAACAAACACTCTGACATCATAAGAAATACAGTACACGCACATAAGGGGTGCTGGTCTGTTGCTGTTACAAAGCAAAATAACTTGATTTTTAACAGAATACCAATGTCTAGTCATGCTTTACAAGGAAGGAGAAATGAAAGCCATAAAGAATAAAGAATAGAAGAATTAACAGATTGAGACCATAACCATCAACAACAGTGAAACCGTAAGAATCGCACCATCTCCAACCAGTGGCACCCAAAAGGATAACTATAGAGAATCCAAAATTAAGTGCTGATGATGGAGTGCTGCCATACCTAAGAAGCTGAGACTCAACGTAGAATCAAACGGGCTAGGACACAATGTGTCCTGTTCAAACTAAAAATAAATGATAAACGGACATTACTAAAGAATATGACAATGACTGAGAAAAAAAACTACACAATGAGTATATATAGACTCACCAACATAAGAACTTAGATGCCCTGAGTTCTTCTACTGGAAATAAGGCTGGTAGGTGAGGCATATAACTGCGCAATCACTAGTAATTAAGTGTGAACACTAACGGTTAGGTAAAGTTAGTGGTAGGGACAAACTTCATTAAAACAGAAAGTGGGCTTTTTCTTGATCTGCCTCTGCCTGCTTGTGAAATCCATGTCTGAGGGAGGGTGACAGTTAGGCTGTTTGTGCATTCACTCCAGACAGCCACCCAAAGGGAGAAAAGGTGTGCCCTGCATATCTTGATGGGTCTTCTTGAGCTACAGTGGTGGGAGGAATTGTCACTGAAAACCTGAATAGGGCCTCACACATAGCTGTCTCCACCCCATCCCCTAACCCCCTGAGTTTGCCTGGAGAAAGGTCAGGGAAGTGCAGGGTTTTCTGCACTACAATGACTTTCCTTTGAAGCTTCCCTAATAAAAAGGGAGAAACTGGTATAAGTACTGGAGCTGTGATACCATAACTTCAGAACACTTCTGGAATAGGAATACATTCTGCCAACAAAAAGAGCTGGAAAAGTTTTCAGGCTGGACTACCACTTTGATAAGTGCATTGGTGTTTTGGCCTGCTGCTTGGAATGGAGAATCAACTCTCCTGGCAGAAAGGAACAAACGCATCACCTCCCCTGGCAGGCCCGTAGCCAGAAGTATACGTATTTTGTCAATGAAACATAATGAAACCTGTAGCAGGGCCTGGAGGTCGATAGACTAGCTTTCTATGGAACGTATTAAATTATGGATTGGGGTGAAACTCGCCTCCAGTGAGCCGCGATACACAGTTGCCAGCCCCCCCCTTCCCAGTTCTGTCCAGCCTTTTAATATTAAAATGCTCTGGGATGGCAGCCTTGATGTCTGGGTCATACCCACTATTAGCCCAGGTTTCCATAAGGAATGAAATGTCAGGATTATGCTGGGTCAGAAACTCTGCAAATTCATATTTGTTCTTGATGAGCGACCTGGTGTTAAAGAGCTAACAATAATGCATCTTAGCTCCGCTCTGCCCATTTGCTGCTTCCCTAATGGTGGCTCTCAGGGCACCACGCCCAAGCCCCACTCCCACAAGGGTAGAAGAATTTACATGTACGACATCTACACTCCTTACACCCTCCACACAAATCATGGATTGTGGTCTTGTTGGACTTTCCTAAAGCACTACCCTCATAGTGGAGGAAGGCAACCACCTTCACCAGGAGTTAAGCAACCCAACGCGGTGGTGGCAGTATACTGTGTAGTAATCAACAGCAGTGAACAGGTACTTTTTACCCTGTCACTGGAGTGAGGCCTACAGATTTAAAAGTTCTGCAGCTGTGTGCTTAACACACCCTTACCATACATCAGACAGATGTGGAAGTGCTATGCAGCGCAAGAGTTGTGAATCGGATCTGGGTGTATGTGTGCCTGGGAAGGGTACAATACAGGGATAGGACAGGGCTGAGAAGTGTATGCATGGTGAGTGTATGTGCTGGGTTTGTGTGTACCTGCGAGGAGAACAGTACATGAGGATGTAGTGCTGTGCACTGCATGCATGGTGAATGCATGGGTCTATGTGTTTCCACGAGAAGTACAGTACATGAAGGAAACAGTGTTGTGCAGTGTGTCAACGGTGAATGTGTGTGCTGGGTGTATGCGTCCAGAGACTTCAGCAGAACAAAATAGTATATATGGGTGTTGGTCTGTGCACATGGAGCATGTGTGTTGAATGCGTGTGTGCATGAGTGTCTATATACTTGTTAATCAGCAGCAAACATAAATATTTTCTCTCATTGACAGGAAAGACTGCACCACCCATCCATGACCTTCATTACATTTTAACAGAGAAGAGATTCTAGCTCTAGGTGTTGGTAAGATCGTAATTTATAGATGGACAGATGGACCTCTAACTTTAAACCAACACTCTTCTTAACCAGTATGGCATTCTTTCAAACCAATGACTCCATCCTTTAGAAACAATGACTATTGAAGGTTTTTAAATACCGCTTCCAGTTCCACAAGAAATTGCTACTAGAGGCAGTGTACATACAGCCACATGGGCAAACACTGATCAGACGGTCGGCAGGTGTGCACAGGGCCTGTATCTGTTAGTCCGTCTGCATGGGTGGCATTTGTGACTATATATACTGCATGTTGGTCTGTGTGCACTGATACCTTTGTTTGTGGCTCTAACTATACAGGTGGCTTTATGTATGTGTGTGTGTCTGTCCATATTTTTCTTTATGTAAGTGTCTATATCTGGTGTCTCTAGAGAAAGTTTTACAGAGGTTCCGTGCAAGATAGGGAAGTAAAATTAAAAGATGACAAGCATGGCTCTTGCTCAAGGTGGTATACCAAATTGATCTGAGGCTCAGACCCCAACCCACCAGCCTCACTGGGATCCCACTACTGCCTGCCTGACTGTTTTATGACAAATCAGGTTGAAGTATACTATTTACGTGAGATCAGCAGAATGAAGGAGGGTTTCATAAGGTCCATGTACATGTACACTGGTCTTCCATTGTTATCTTGTAGTTCTGGCTCTTTAATGAGCCTGACTTCAGACTGAAACGCAATGTGCACATGTCTTGCACCGTTAATAGAAACATAGTGCACATACGCAGCCCAACATGTGAACCCTTACAATGGCTTTACAACAGAGGGTCGGTGATAGTATGTTATTTTATCTGTTTTGTTTTAGATGTGCTCTTATAATAAACAGCTGTTACATAGAAAATGGGACTTTCCCTACACCATAACAGGTGGCCCCCTGTGTGGGCTCTGGGCACTTGCCCAATTTGACTATGCTTTAAAATATGATTGGCTCCTCTACCATCCTTGTCTTTGCTGGACAGATAAGAGAGGCCCAAAAGCAGTGTGTTCACGCTGCATGTCATCCTGCTGCCTGCATGCAGTGCCCTCACTGATGGTAGTGAGGCTCCAGGAGAGGCAGTTCTCATGATTCATAAGTCATATTAGTATCATTCAGTGCACCAGGGTGTGCATGACAGGCTCAGCCCAGCCCCAACTTTGCTTCTGTCTGTCTCCGTGCCCCACTCTCTTACTATGGAGACAGCTATGATTCTTTCATTTTCAGTTTTGGTAATGAAGGCAGAGTTGAGGCCGCAGATCATGGGTACTGTAAAAAATGTCAATCTTCCCCATATGTTTATCAAATAACAGATAGAGAAAGATCTGGGTTTTCAGTTGGGGGGCCAGAGCACATCATGGCCTGGCCGGGCCCCGCTCCCACCCCCATTCGTGGCTATGACTCCAAAGCGTCATTTTGGAACTTGCACATCCCTGCACAACCGACGCTGCCTGCACTGAAGCCATGGACAATGCTCACCGAGTGAACAACGCAACAACCTTGACCTTGACTTTCAACCAAGCGCCGACTTTGCTGCAGCACTTCCGAAGAACTGCTTCTGTGTGAGTCTCAGACACCGCATCACCGACATCTGAGGTACACTGTCCGACGCTGATGTATTCCGGGTTCTGCAGGGCTGTCCACCGGCGCATCGCCCTCAGCCCAGTGGTGGGACTACGACACCACAAATTCAACTCACTGCGTTCTTAACATTGACACATCACTGATGCTGCACCGCCTTTGGAACCAAAGCCCTTAAACCGGCAACTGGGGTATCGCCTGCTTTGCACAGTGCATCACCCGTGAGTGCCAACGCCTCAACTACCTTGCACTTCCTCCAGAACCGAAACATCACCTGCACCCGAGATGCATCCTCTCAATTGCGCATCGCAATGTCCCCAAACATCGACGTATGCAAGGTACTGTCAGCGGGTCTGCTCGACTCCTGTCTTTGGCCTGTTTTCCATCACGTTCAGACTGAACTTTTGGATTTGCCCCAGTCAAGCGCTATTTGATAGCCCCAGTTGGAGTTGTTGCCCCGGTTACTTACTGGCAATCTTCATTACTCTGCGTATAGACATATTCACCACATGAGTTACACAGTGAGCTCCACAACAGAACTCTCCAAGCAATTTTATGCTCCAGACCATCTTCCCTCTTGACCCAGTACGAGAGGAGGCATTACCAACCCCACTTCCTGTACAATTCCCAAGACCCGCAAGCAATCACATGAAGCTGATAGTCAAACAGGGAGGGAGGGATGGGGACACATGTAGCAAGGAAGACTATTCAGAGTAATGAAAATTACTGGTAAGCAGCCGGGGCATTACCTCCTCATAAGTCTTCCTCGCAGCCTAACTTACACAGTGAGCATATCCCAAAGCCAAGTGGCTTCATGGTCACCGACAAGAAACTATATATGAATGGTTGAGGCAAACACCAAGGGGCATATTTTCAAGAACATGTGATAACCATCGCAAAATTTACTTAAAGCAACTTTTAACATTACAGTGTATTGCGGGAAAATTACGCTGTGTTAACAAAGCATTCTCAGCAAGGCGGTACCATACAATAGTCTCCGGATAACGTGACAACTGACTGTGGTAAAATCAACGCCTAGGCGCAAAAATGCGACACACAAACACAAAATATCTTGCGATGAGGCCAATCGCGATTCAAAAAGCAGCGAAAACCAGCGACCGGCCTGCAAATCCTACGTGTCTGGCGGGAAAATGCACCATAAAAGCAGAGTAAATAAATGGTGAGATTACAACATGCGAGCACAAGGCCACTGCTGTGACACATAACAAATTACCATTGTCCAAATCAGATAGGCATTTCCCCACAAAGAGCCACATTGTACATTTACATGCATTCCGTTTGTAACCTGCGCCAATGCGGAAACAAACATGGTACACACCATGAAACCGCATCTCCCCCTCACATTACAGAGGGACAAACAACACCCCATGCACACCGACATGCCATGTCCATAATCAAACAAGAATGAAAGCACGGACCAATGTAGGGGCAGTGACTCACCCTTACCTACATGTTACCCAAGTCGTGGGACTTGAGACACAGGGTGCATCCCTGCATCATAGTAGCACATATCAGAGCACAAAAGAATCCCTGTTGACACGTGTAGGCCACAAATGACAGCCAAATAGGAATGAATTGGGACACATGTGAAACGCCGAAGATTGGGATACCGAAACAACTGTGACACACAGACCTGGCAGTACAAATACGTGACACCATAAACAGCATCACTGCACAGAGGTGACACAATCACCATCCAATAACAAATCCCTCAATTGACAGCACAACATGTTGCACCCACATGTGTCTGAGTGAAGTGCCTGTACAGTTGTGTGACATGCACGCAGGGAATGTGTATCGGAATGCTTTGATTAGCACATGCAGTGCCTGTGATCAGTTAACGCACTGTGCCATTACAGCTAAGGACCCACACAATGTGACATCAACCACAGAATAATCTGTCAATGATGTAGTCCCTACGGGATATTCCTGCTGTGGCTGCAGTGGGGTGTGGTCCACCTGCCTCATCTTCATCATCGTCCGGTGCATCTGGCACTCGTATCCATGAGGCCTTGCTGTGTACACTTATATTGTGCAACACACAACATGCAACGATCATCTTGCACACGAGGTCTGGGCTGTACAGGAGCTTACCACCTGTGACGTCCAGGTACCTGAAACGTGACTTCAACACTCCACGATGCCCCTGGTGCATTTGTGTGCCACATTGTATTGCCTCTGGGCCTGTGTGTTCGGGTCTCGGAGAGGTGTCATCATCCAAGTGCATGTCCTTCGTCACCTGTGACAGTGCAGAGGGACATGAGTCAAGACTACGTACTGCATGATGTGTGGGCAGGCTCCCTGGTTCATTGGTGTGTGAAGTGTGGGACTCAGTGATTCCTGTATGACATGTACTGTGTATTGCACATGAGCCGCATCACTGTGTACTATGTAGCCTCACTGCTGCACCTCCCCCGAGCACATTCACTAGTGTGCACAGCGCGATTATATCACATGCACTACTATGGCACACCATTGACATGCCTGTCTGTTCATGTCTACAAGCCTGAGCACAACACAGTGATGATGATGTGCATAATGTGGCTGGCCTAGTGTGTGTAGGCCCACTGCAAGGACAGGCCTAACATCGATACAGAGCACCTGCCTGGCTGAACTCGACATGCCGTTGAGTGTACATCTTTGGTTCATGCTGGTGCAATAGCGACACACGCAACCGTTGGCAAGTGTGATCCCTGACCCCAAGCGGGCATGCCCTCCCCCATGTACCCCTTTGGCCGAGCACACACACTGGGTGCATGCCACATAGCAACATTGTAGATTGCGGGACAGGTGGAGCAGACACTACAAAAGAGACACACGCATCAGCCACATCCTTGGCAAGGGCCACTCTGAACCACACCCAGATCCATGTGTGGCGGAGCCACCACCCTACGCTGTACTGTCATACGCCTGTTCACCCCGCTTACCCTCAAAATCAAGATATGACACAGTTACATGCCCCAGGTCTACACCACTGCCTGCGGTGACATGGTTCAACACGCTATGCACAGCACAAGGTAATGTGGAACAGGCAAATGGTGGAGTTGAATGCTACATACTCCACTTTTCCACCTTGTCAGTAACAGGTACATGTAGAGGGAGACAACCTCCAGCCCATGAGCCCAGATGCCACCGACGTACAAACAGAGATCGACCATGAATTGCAGGGCACACACTCAGGGGCACCAGAGCTGGAAGGGCGTACAGTCTGCGATGAGGCCTGTACAATGACATGATCTCTGCTATGTAGCGGGCTAGACTCAGTTCAAAATGTGTGACCTACTCCACCGCAGTCTGTGCCAGAGCCAGTGGTCATCAGGGGTGTAGGAAGGTGGATATCTGACTATGGTTACCCCCAAACTTTTTGCCTGGTGTTTAGCTGGTTTTTGACTTTAGTTGGCATGGGATCCTGCTATTCAGGGCCCAGGCTAATTGCTCTCTCCTTAAAATGGACTCCATGTACCTTAGGTACATACACAATTGGAATTGGTTCGTCTTATAGGTCCCTGTAACAGCGTACCCCAGGTACCCAGGGCATAGGTGTATCCAAGGCCTACCAGGGGCTGTAGCATGTATTTTGCCACCCCTGGCCTGGCCTCCATATTTGACACAACTGGCTGATCACTCAGCTGGGGTAAGTCGGTGTAATCACCTCTTACTTAGGTATAGTATATCTATATCTAACTTAAAATGGACACATATGTTCCTATCAGCCACTCCTATGGAAGGCCTCATCAATCCTAGAGGCAGAGTGCTTGGAAATATGTGAGATGGTGCTCTAGCATGAGCTGAGCCTGTCTGCAGCTTTCGTAACCACGTCCTTTAGCTGTTCCATGATACTGCCATACCATATACTCTTATGTGCATTATGAACCTTGCGGTTCAATGCTATCTTTGGTTTGGCTTTATCAAAACATGTTGAGTAAGGTGTCATACGAATTGGAATACTACCCCCTCGCCAGTTCTGGTGACGGGGGTAGCATTCCACCCTTCTAGAGGGACACGACTTGTACATAACCTGAACCCCGGTTAAAGTTAAACATGAGCCTCAGCATCACAAAATGGATGCTGCCACCACAGACACAAGTCTGACCTCCTGCTGCTGGGAGTCCTTCCAGCGAGGGATGCTTGGACAAAGGGTTTCCTGCCTTGGGAGGTGCTAGCACCACCCCAGACAGAATTTTGTGTATTGGGTAGGACAGGGCTGAATAGAAGGAGACATGCCTGGGGCACACAAGGTGTCCCTGGGCATATGCCAGTTAAAACCGGTGCTGGGGCTCTCCAGCCCCAGTCTTGGCGCGAAGCTGGACAAAGGAAAGGGGGTGTAACCACCCCCTTCCTGGTCCCACCCAGAGGTGGGACCTAGCAGGTAATCCGGCCCCTAGATTTGGAATAAGAGTAGGAGCTGTGTCCCAAGACTTCAGATCATCCTGAACTCGACTTGAAACTAAGAAGAAAACTGGACTTCGACATTCTGCTGCACAGAAGACGGAAGAGAATCTCCCTTGTGGCCAAGGAGTGACCACCCTGTGAATACAGGCACCAACCAGCAACTCGACGTCTGCTTTGCCGCCGCCTCCCGCCGGAGCCCGAGCCCAGAGACTGACAAGACCCAGACTCCCAGACATCTCAGAGCCCGATCCACAGTCCCTGAAAAGAAGAGACCCGTGGAGGCACCGAGAGACGTGGGACCGGACCCCTTGAAAGACCCCCGAGAAGCTGACTGCGCAGCACCCGAGGCACCCTCGATGCTGTGATTTGGGGTTTGAGAGGCCCCACCACCGAGCAGCATTTGCACCGAAGATCAGCCCCCCAGCATCTCCACGATCTGCGTGGGGCCCTTTTGCACTTTGCCACTCGACGCGCCATCCCGGCCACTTGCCACGTGGCTAGCGGCCATCTACAAACAACACCGCTGGTCTGGTTGCTCCAGACTGGCCCTCGCTCCCCTTAAAAGGAGCCCCCGCTCTGACCTTGCTGGTCCGAGTGAGAAGCTTGCATCGATTTCTGCGTGGCTCGCATTAGCCAAGGCCTGTTTGCTCCGATCAAGAAGCCGACACCGCCATCAGCTAGAGCCTTCGTGGGACAGCTCGTGACCAACGCCTGGACTTCCTTGACCTCTCCGTGTCCACGTGGCTGCAGAGACAATCTTCATCTCTTCAGATCCACCCTTGGATCCACCGGAACTCTCCTCGACGACCCGCCTGCAGCATCTTCATCTCCAGGCACCATCGACCTGCGTGACGAAACCCGACACTACTTGGCACCTATGCACCCGCTTCCTGTGGGTGAGGTAACTCAGCAACGCCGGTGTTCCTACACTGGTACACACCTCTAGTGACTATGTCTAAAGTTTTGTCCTTCTAGGTCCATCGGAAGGTTCCTTAAACACTAACTTTGTAACTTTTACGCACCATTGACTTAACATTGGAGCATGCGTGTGCTTTAAGCGCAGCACCCGAGTCCCGCGGGCCTTTCCCGACTTCATCACTGTTAGTCCCGAACAGCTCTAGCGATTCCCCCGGCCCTAGGCCTATTTCCTTTCCCAGTGGTGGTTCTTATACCACTATTTTAGTATATGGTTTAGATGGCCCCTAGGGCTCATCCATATTGTACAACCTTCGTGTATTTAAACTGTGTTTTGTTTTAACGCATTTGCTTCTGTGCTCATAAAGAGTATAGGGGATATTTTGTAGTAAATAAATATATATATTTTCAATACATATCTGTGTGGTGTTCATTTGGTATTCAAGGGGATTGTGTATGGTAAACAGCTTGCTTCACATGCCTTTACAGAGGTTAGCCTAAGACTGCTTAGTCCATGTTACCACTAGGATAGCTGGTCTATAAGGTTGACTTACAACCAATCATCATAAGGGTTGCTTGGCATGGTACAAGGTGATCACTAGAACTAGTGAGCAGCATATACCAGGCCAACTTCTCACAAGGGGCCCACAGCCATGTGTGGTAGGCATGAGCTGCACAGAGTCAGTGACACCAGTGCAGTTGTTGGTAGTGCCCCATCACCTCCGTATAGGTGAACCTTTTCTCCTCTGGACAGAAGCGCGTCTCCCACGTACTCATCTCCTTGCATACTGTGACATGTACACTGCCATGAAAATATCAAGGCTCAGTTCCAAAAATTTGACCTAGTTGGCAGCAGGGTAGGATGGAGGCAGCGGTCATCGCGGGTTAACTCCTGTCCAACCATCTCCTCCTGGATCTCTAACACACAATGTTGGGATGGAATTTGTATTAGATTTGTGGGTGACATAGGTAGTGGCAAAAGAGCTAAGCGGGTGTTTAGCCAGCGATGAAGCTGTGTCCTGCCTGTGACAGACTGCATTGGATTGGTGTGAGGCCTGCAGGACTGCAGTGTAGGCCGAGGGCCGCAGTCAGCAAGTGCCCACAGACATTTGGTGCGAATCCTATGCACAGCCTTGGTGGCACCACATTGAAGGGAGTATAGTGACATAACCTCAGCCTTAAATAATGTACTCTGCCATGGTGTAATCAAGACTCAGTTCCAAATGTGTGACCTACTAGTCCGCTCTGTATGCCGGTGGAGAGGAGGTCTGCGGCCCTTGTTTGCGGAGGCCGTGATGGTCTGAGGGGGCTGCAAGGATCGCGGCCCTCAGGCTTGGAGCTTGCACTGCCACGTGGTGAGCCCTCTTCAACACACGCCGGTGTCGGCAGGTGGGCATTGTGGCCAGGGTGCGCAGGGGTGGTTAAGACAGGTTCGGGGACCAGTGTCCCGGGGTGCTGTAGGCATACTGGATCGCAGGCAACCCCGATCACGGCAATAGCCTCGGTGGGGGGTAAGAGGCGTCGCCCTGGCAGACATGTTGGGCATTCCGGTAGAGAACCACGCCCAGGGCTATGTGTTTTTTATTCACACCCCTACGCTGGCCTGGTGTACACCATGCTAGCCCACTCCACTCACGTTGGGGGATGTAACAAGCTACATTTCCTTGATCTCCCCCACTGGCTAGGGTGACATGGTTGCATCCACTGTCCACTGCACTCCAAACACCAGCAGTATATGTCGACATGGGCTTGGCTGTGGTCTGCATACTGCAGTCTGGCCAGCACATACACACCACACTTGGCATTGTGTACATGCTTATTCATGGGTCACTTGCCTCCTTTGCACGTGCCTGGTTCCCACCTCTCCCCACAATCTGCTATTGTGTGGCTGTTCCTGCGCAGTGTGGGGGAAGTATAGGTACTGGGGTACCAAGCTGATGATGGCATTCAGGACAGCTTTGAGGAACTTTGATAGGGCTGGCTGTGAGACTCCGCTGAAACTGGCGGTTGTTGGTTGGAAGGTACCAGAGGCCAACAGGTGCAGTACAGCCAGCAGCTTTGTCTGTGATAGCTCCTTGAGACTATACCCACAAGTTTTTAATCCAAACAACAAAACAGAGGAAAAAAACAGACACCCAACAGAAGGAGCGCCAATCAAGTGCAGTCCGAGCTAGCCTGTAGACCAGCCTCAGCAAAACCCACAGCAGCAGGACCACCCAACACCACACAATAGTGGTCCATGAATATGTGTGGAGAGGCCCACATAGAGGCCCCACAGATATTCACAATCGAGACCCCCTTGAAGGAGGGCCACGAGACAGAAATACCCAGGGTACACTGACCCTGGATCCAGGCCGCCACCTCCGACCTCTGAGAACCATAGGTCAGAGGGATTATCTGCTTAATCCATCTACTCAGGGTAGAAAATGTTGGCTTGTGACCCTATCTCACCAGGCCAAAAGTGACAGACTATCACACTTGCAAAAAGCCAAAGTCCGCTCCAGATAAACCAACACGCATACCGGACTTCCAGAAGGGGAAGATCAGCATCCACCCCTGACCCAGGGAATAAGGAGAAAGTCAGCAGAACAGCCCCCCTGAAATGGTTGGCAACTGATGGTCAAGAACTTAGGGTCGGGGCAAAGGGCAACATGATCCGGCAAGACACGCAAGAAAGGAGGAGACCGCAAAAATGACCCCAACTCTCCAATCCGACCAGCGAACACAATGGCCATCAGAATCACCAACTTCATGGTCAAGAATTTAATGTCCACAGACCCCAAGGGCTCATAAGGAGTCACCTGAAGGGTCTGTCACACCAACGGGACATCACAGGCTGGGGCAGGACAAATCACTCTAAGACGTTGAAGAAAACAACTATGTATCAACCATCAATGGATCCAGCCTATCCAAATGAGGATTGGGCAACGCCCGCAAAGCCTCAACTGAGCCCGACACATAGACGGAGCCAGGCCCAATGCAAAGCCATCCGACAGAAAATCTAGCACCAAGATCGTGGCCACTTAACCAGACTCCAGACCTTTAGAAACACACCACCTAGAAAAGGACCCCCAATGTCGAGACAAGCACTGAAGTGTCGCCAGTTGTCGGGAACCCTGAAGAGATCAACAATTTCCTCGGAGTAGCCATTGGACAAGTTTCTCACCCTTTCAAGAGCGAGGCCTGAAGATGGAGCCAACACATAACCTCCGCGAGAAGATACAAACCCCTCAGTGTGTAAGTGTTAGAATTGGGGGTCTCTAGTTGGAACAAGTAGGTACTTGTGACAAATAGGGACCCTCTCCTGTAGTCAGAGTAAGGGGGATTACACTCCTAACCTATAACCCCTATTCACCCCCTTGGTAGCTTGGCACGAGCAGCAAGGCTTTATCTCAGAGGCGTTGTAAGTTAAGCATTTATGACCACATATATTAACCCAGTGACAACACTACAAATTGACACCACACAAGGTTTTATATAAAAAATAAGTATATTTTATATAGAGTTACCACAAGACCAATAAAAGACAAAAAGAATCCACAGTACTATTAGATTTCACGAGTTCTTGTTAAAAGGCTTAGTTCAAAGTTCTGTGCGAGTCGGTAGCCCGGTCTGGCTACAGCGTTGTTGAAATAACACAGAGTCTAGCAAATCCAGCAGACCACGTTGGTACAGGCCCACTCAAATGTCGACAGACTCAGTCAGTCACTGTACCTTTTACTTGAGGCAGCCGGCACGGATGTGCGAGCCGGTTCCGGTGTTTGTCGTGGTGCAGAAAGCAAGCGTTGCAAGACGCGTTGTCCCTCGATGCGGCGCAGGCAGCGGCCCATTGACAGAGTCGGTGGATCCAAGTCTTTGTTGCAGGGCGAGACGGTGCTTCGATGCGGTGCTTACAGCTTGCGGTGCGGTGAACGAGCCGGAGTTCAGGAGCTGGCGTCGATCAGTCCGGACAGCGGTGCGAGTCGGGTGGGGCATTACGAAGCGTGAGAGGTGGTGCCCAACTCCGGGGCGGTCACTGGACTCAAAGCCAGCAGCAGTGACCGCGTCGGTCAGACCAGTTTGATTCGGTGTAGCGAGGCGTTGCACGTCGCAGTGTCTACCAGTCGCGGTGCAGGCTACGGCTCGGTGATGGCGTCAGGACGGAGTTGGTGAGCACAGAGCTTGCGTTGTTCGAGGCGGCTAAGGCGCTCGACCTCGGACCTGGGGATCTGGGTTCGAGTCTCGGTAACGACGCCAAAACCTCCTGTGATTCTGGGCAAATCACTTAATCTCCCTGTGCCTAAAAAAAAAAAAAAATGGAAGTGTGTGTCCTCATGTAACACGTAACTTGTGCTATGTAAAGCGCTCTGATACCTGATTCGGTTCGGGTCTAGTTCGCGCTATATAAAACTCTACAAAAAAAATTAAATAAATAAATAAAGGACACCGGGCCGGTCGTGAGAGTCGGTCACAGCTCCCTGCCTCTGTAGCCACTTGTTTCCAGCAGCAATTCACAAAGGCTGGTGAAGTTCACTGGTCCTGGAACTTCGGTCAGTGGGCAAGCTCTCTTCCAAGCCCTTGGAGATCTTTTGCACAAGTTGAAAGAAAAGTCCACAAAGTTCTTTTTTCTCTCTTTTTCAGTCAGGCAACCACTGCAGGCCAATCTCCCAAGCAGCACTTCAGTTTGGGAATAGTCTCTCTTCAGTTTCTTTCAGGTTTCATCTCCTCAGCAAAGATTTTGTCTTGTAAGTCCAGAAGTGATCTAATTTTTTGGGATCAGGGTCCCAATATTTATACCCCCAACTCCTTTGTTCTCTGAGGTGAGAGGGGCCTGTGCCCAGTCCAACCCAGTTCTGAAGCACTCTGTTTACCAGACTTCTCCTTTCCTTTCACAGTGCAGGGCAGGAACATCAGACACTCCACAGGAGGTGGAGCCAGCATTGTGGAAGGCAAGTACAGCCCTGTAGCACTTTGTTGGCAGTCTTCCTTCAATTCTTTCAATGTGCAGGGCAGAGACATCAGACGCACCACAGGGGTGGGAGACAGCACTGTGGGGAGCAGGCACAGTCCTTTTCAAATACCAGGTGCAACTCCTCCTTCCCATCTAGATGCAGATCTCTCTATTCACCACTGGGCTGACTCATTCTGTCTCCTGGAATCCCCCAGCCCTGTCACTCAAAACTCCAGACAAGAAATACACAACCTAGCAGAGGGAGGCTTAAATGGTTAGGCAAGCAAATACCTACTTTCTAAAAGTGGTATTTGGAAACACAGAATATTAATATAAACTTCATTAAAAGATGTATTTTATTATTCTGAGTCCAGGCATACTAAACTCGAATTTCTACCATGTTCTCTGAGTTCTGTCCTATGGAGAACAGGTAGCCTTGCAATAGTGAAAAACCAAAATGGCTGTAATTCACTATTAGGACATGCCATACACATCAGGGCTTGTCCTACCTTACACTTGCAATGCACCCTGCCCGTGGGCCTACCATAGGGATGACTAATATGAAGAAAAGGGGAGGTTTAGGGACTGGCAAGTGGATGCACTTGCCCAGTCAGCGTAACAGTTCCGGACTGCACGCAGGCTCTGCAACGGCAGACCTTAGACATGTTATACAAGGCCACTTTTGTAAGTGGCACAACCAGTGCTGCAAGCCCACTAGTGGCATTTAGAATGACATGCCCTGGGCACACTCAGTGCACTGTACTAGGGTCTGACAAGTAAGCCAAACATCCAGTCATGGAACCCAATTAATACATTCATTTACAGTAGGGAGAGCATATGCACTTTAGCACTGCTCAGCAGCGGTAAAGTGCCCAGAGTCAAAAAAATAGCCAACAACAGGTCAGAAAAAATATAGGAGGAAGGCAAAAAGTTCTGGGCTGACCCTGCAAAAGGGGCCCAGTCCAACAGTAAGAAAGATTGGAAATCACCCAACCCATCCTGAATGGCTAGCTCACTCAGTAGAGTATACCATGGGTGGTGAGCTCAGCCCGGAACAATCAACAGAACAAATGCCTTGTCCAGGCGAATCTTGCACCAAACCCGGGCAATCAAAGGGATCGGAAAAAATGGAAAAAGCAGGGTGTCAGGCCACCTGAATGACATCGCATCCACCGCCATGCCTCTGGACAGGGAATATTCGTGCAGAAGCGGAGAAACTGAGCATTGTCCTTGCCCGCAAACAAATCCACTGTCGGGCACCCAAACTGCTTTTACACACCTCCACTGACAGTAAAATTGAAGACATGGGGGTGAAAAACCCATCTCAGGTGATCTTCCCCCCAATTCTCTCTCCCTGGGAGACACACCACCCGAAGATACAATACAGTGCCTTCCACCCAGGGCAGAATCTCCTGAACCAGGAGCCACAGGGACCGAACCCTGCAGCCCCCCCTGGTGATTGAGGTAACCCATCACCACCTGATTGTCCATCCAGCCCAGAGCATGATGCCCCCGAACGGCTGCTGCAAACTCCAGACAAGCCATCTGAACTGCCTTCAGCTCCCGGAAGTTGGGCGAGCCAGCCTGCAAGTGATCCCAGAGACCCTGCACGGACCAGGAATCCCACATCACCCCCCCCAGCCCAACCGGCTGACATCTGTTGTCACCACCCGGCAGGGTGACACCTGAAAAGGAAGACCCCTGGTCAGATTGGTCTCCACCATCCACCAACCCAGGCCGATCCAAATCTGAGGGGACACTACCACTGGCAGATCGTAAGCAGGGGAACAAGGGGACCAATGGGGCAGGAGATGGTTTACCAACAGGTACAGATGCAAATGAGCCCATGGTAGTACATTTATAGTTGCTGACATCAAACCCTGCAACCTCAACCACTGACGCACCGGGGCAGAACCCAAGGCCAGCAGACAACCCAGGTCCCTCCTCAAGATTGCCCTCCTCACGGCCGGCAAAAACACCAGCGTCTTGACCATGTCCAGGTGACCCCCAATAAACACTACCTCCAGGGTGAGAACCAGATGCAGCTCTTTGTGATTGATTAGGAAGCTGCGCCGCTCCAGACTCTCACAGACCCTCTGGACCTGAGATCCCCCTTGGAAAAAGAAGAGGCAGACCTTTCCCAAGTCTCCACGAAAGTCAACAATTACAGGGCCCCTTGGATAGTCGGGAATTTCTGGGGAAAAATGGTCAGGCGTTGGGCCAGTGCCACAGCCACCGGCCGCGATGCATGGGCCACACACCCCAGAATGAGCCCTCTGTAGCAGGTCTTCCAACCTCCATGATGAACTCGCTCTGCCGAACCTTGCCATAAAGCCCAGTAGAATAAGATGAACAAGAGCCCACTTTGCTGGGCCTCCACCCCGCATATAACCTCACCCAATTGACTGCAAATTGCGCTCAGAGAGCTTGCAACGCAGAACAAAAAAAACAGGAAGTGGGGTGGGTCGTACCTCCTCTTGTACTGAGTCAAGGGTGAAGGTGGCCGGCCATGTTTGGGAGGGATGGGAAGACTGAAGTGTAAAATAACTTTGAGGGTCCAAGTCCATTTTTGGGCATTGTAAGTGCAGTAATGCCATTAAGCGTATACGGTATGGGAGGTCATCATTACGAACTCCACAGCCCCATAATGGCCTTACTGATAACTCAGAACTTCGGTATCAAACTTCTCAGCACATTAAACCCACATTGATGCCATTGTAGGATTTATTGAGAAATGCACAGAGAGCATCTTAGAGGTGCTCCCTGAAAAGAACCTAAATCTGGTGTCCTGGCTGAGTGGCTGCTCGCCATCTGCCACCACCAGACATGGTTCTGGGCCCTTTTTTTTTTTTTTTTTTTTTTTTTTGCCCTTGGGTGCCTGCCGCACTCTGGGTCCTGAAACAAAGCACATCCTGGGGTGAGGGGCCAAGCCTCCTCCGCCAGGAAGGGCCAGATCCATGAAGGTGAATCTTCAAAGGCCTGAAGCCTTTGGTTAGCTACTCCAGCCATTTGCTGCTTTCGGCAAACGGCCTCAACAGGTTCTGACCTCCAATCTGGACGGGAGAATTGCTGGTAAAACCTAGGCAGGAACAGAGCTGTGCCCACCTTTGCCAACCCCACCACTCGTGGGGAGGCGAAGTGAAGCACAACTTTGAGTCCTCGCCATCTTGCAGATGGGGGAACCCCACCAACCAGAGTGAGGCCTAGGTCCCATTCCCACTGGAGAGTGGCATAAGAGGGGGTGTACCCACACCAAGGAAGAGGCCCATTGGCCCGACCTGTCCCTACCAGTGACGCCCCTAAATTTACCATTTAAGGGCAACCCCAAAACTTGCCTCCTCAGATCAGAGCCAAATAGGAGAAAAGAAGAAGACGGACCGAACAGCCGTGCGGAGCGAAGAAGAGGAGGAAAACTATTGACTTGGCTCCAGCCCTACCGGCCTTTCCCGAGCTCAGACTCCTAAAAAAAAAACCTTGCTGTGTCCTGCAGTCAGCAGTCCTCAAAAACCAAGAGAACTCGCCCTGCCTTCTAATCCCAAAAGGACTTTTGTCAACATGTAAGCTTCAGACTTGCTAAAGCCAAACCAACACTGACTCTTGTAGACTCTGTGGCTCACCTCCACTCTGCAACTGGCAACTCGAGCCTGAGCCGGAGTGAATCAAACTCTCAACGAGGTCCTACCAGCGATCCATGCCTGGATCATAGTGACCCCGACAAGCAAGCTCCTAAAAACCAAACTGCAGTAGTCAACTGAAGAACTCCCCACAACTGTGACCAAAGGCAAACACCCCAAACGACTCTGAGCAGAAGTTGTGAAGAGGAATCAACCCCAACCGTCCGACTGAATCCATCATCGAAAGTAGCATACCCAAAAGCAGCCACTCCCAAAGATCTCATTCGCCTACAGCCAATGACCGATTCAGAGGGTTCCTTGACCGATGCCTGCAACCACAGCCAGGACCGCATCCTACACCCAGCTGTCTCTATGCCGCTGGCGGTATAGTTCTTGTGTGGGCCATTCGGCCACTGTGCTGCGCTAACTCTAGGAGTCCTTGTTTATCCAACTTGGTGGCCTGCTTGCCACAGTCCCCCACTCCCACAGCCATGTTAGCCCTATTGGCTAACAAACGGACCTGACACTCCACACCCGGCCGCCTCGGTGCCGCTGGAAATGCAACTCGCTGTGACCCCCGTGTACTGACTCTTACCCACGGACACATAAAACCCAGTTCTGCTTTCAAAGAACTAAATATTCGCTTGTGAGTGCATTATAAAAACTGTAACGAATTTGCTAAAACATTGACCGTTTTCTTCCTTCCCACAGGAAATGTACCAGCCTGGTATTGTCCGATACCTGGTTGAGTAAGAAAAGTACTTACAAATTAATCCGACTGTATATTGATTCACTGCATTTGAATTGTCATTTGATTGCATATATTTCTACAAAGTATTCCTATACAAACCTGTACCAGGCCTGGCTTGGTTCTAGAAAAATAAACTACAACTAAATATTATTTTTATATAAACAAATTGGTCTGTGTTCAGTCCTTCTGTGTGTGAAATCATTCCTTGCCTGAGTGTGTACAATAAATGCTTAGCACTACCCTCTGATAAGGCCTTACTGCTCGACCACGCTTCACAAATAGAGAGTAAGGTACTATCTACTTTTACCTCTGCCTACCTTTGGGGATCCACTGGACTCTGTGCACACTATACCTCACTTTGGTATAGTATATTTAGAGCCAGCTTCCTACAGTCGCCATCAATGGGGAGCTAGTCACCATCGAGCCCTGTGAAAATGTTTACCTTTGGACTTAGACAATGGTTTGGAAGCCAGAAACCTCCAGCGTGACAGAGCAACAATCTGTAGCAGACGAGGGCTCCATGAGGCCAGACACTGTCACTGAGAGCAGGATTTGCTGCTGCATAGAATAGTGTAGCAAGAGCTACTGCAAAGTCAGACCAACTGGCATTTCACCTTGGGTGGATCCACTGGCAGGTAGCTCCTTGTCTTCTGTCAGTTCTTCTAGTACTTTCAGTAAACCGTTTTAGAAGTCCCACGTGTTAGGGTTAGGCAGGATCAGGACCTGTAACACCACTTTCAAGAGTGCCAAACCTGGGAGGCACCATTTGGTGGGTGGGAGGGTTTTAAACTCACTCCAGCAGAGATGAGGTGTAGATTTCAAGGTCGCTGGATCATGCCCCTGTAGCTCACACAGAAGGCCAGTCAACTATTCCTTGAACTCCTATTTGGTGGTCTTGCGTTCATTGAGTTGGTCCAGTTCTTCTTCAAGTATCAAGGCAGGCCTCTAAAAGCAGGGAAGTCCTCTGGGAAGCAAGGTCCTCAAGAAGCAGAGCAGTCCTCTAGTGGCAGCAGTGCAGACCTCCGGAACCAAGGCAGGCATCAAGCAACAGGGTGGTCCACTAGGAGTCCAGGAAGTCCTTCTAAAGTCTTCCACAAGGTCAGAAATGTACTGACGAGGTGTTCTGGGATGCAATATTTGTACCTAGTGCCAGTCTTTGAAGTGGGGGGATTTCCCATGCTACCCCTACATCTGGTTCCGGAAAGTTCTTCCCTTAACCTACCAAGGTTCCAAGAAGTCTGGGGGGGAGGCCAGTACCAGGTTCCTTAGTGTGTGTGCTGGAGAAAACCCTTTCAACTGTAGGTGGGCAGGGAACAGCTCTGCCCCCAGCATCCTGGCAGGCTGGCTAAGTCTGCCAACACCTAATCCCCTTTGTTCTCACGGGAGGAATACACAAAGACCAGCAGCAAGTAAATCGCAGTCATGTGCCCGGCCAAGTTCCATGCATAAGGCAGTAGATTAAGGCATTACAGTGTGGTTAGCAAGCCGGAGCTGTGCGCTGCTAATTAAACAACACTGACAGAGTAAAGCCTGTTAGCTGGCAGCAGCACGTCGGCACTGTTTGTGGCAGGCTTGGTGGCTGTGTCAACTCGCTCAGCTGCCTACAAAGTAGAACATGACACTCACCCGACATTCCGGCGTCGCCCCTCTGACTAACTTAGGAAGTCATGAGCGCCATTGCCCAATCGCTACTGCTGAGAAAACCTTGCAGGACCCACTTTGTGATACCCACACCTCTAGGCCGCAGGTGCAGCATAGCTTAACTTTGGAATCCTACTGGCAGCTGGGAGCCTGCTGCCAGTGCTGCAACTCCTACCACATTGTACCTCTAGGGCCGGAGGGGACTCAGCAGCGTAATGATCACCCGGACGGCCTCCCAGAGTACTTGCGTCCGGCTCTGGAGTGGTGGTTTGGTGCCGTAGCACGGCAATGTAAATGTAAATGTATTTGAGCTTATAAAGCGCACTGCTACCCGTCGGTAGGTTTCCTGGTGCTGTATAACTCTGGGGAACCCGTCCTGGCTTTCCCTGTGGGATGGTCCCTGCTGGGAGTCCCCAAGGTGGAGCCAGGCATCCCCGGAATTGATGGGGCCGTTGTGGAGATTAGGCAAGCTAATGCCCAGAGTTGCTGAGTGGAACCCCTGATTAGAGTAAGCACCGAAACGAGAATTATCGAGTCCGCTGACCTCGACTCCAGGTATGTGATTTTCACAGCTTCAGAGCCTGGCAGCTTTCTGTAATGTCATTCGTTTTGGAATTCACATCTCTTCCTCTGATAGAAAGGTACGAGGTCCTGTGTCTTTCATAAAGCTACCTATTCCTTTGGGCAATGCTCCCTGATGTGATTTAATTCACTGTGGTGCTGCAATACACTTCAGAGGCATTGGGCTGAGCCCAAAAGAAAAAGGAGGCAGTGGTAGGAGATCCTTGGGAGGGTGCGCAGTACGTTCGGCCTCTGCTTCTGAAACCCCGGTGTAATGTAGCACCTCCTCATTCTGTCAGAGTAGGTGCTCCGGGGCAGTGTGCATGATCCTGCAGCCTAGTCTAGTGCCATTGGATGGTCTAGAGGAAGCTTGCTTGCCTCTGAGGGGCGAGGACCGCTACTGTGGAGCAATGGGTCCCCCGCGGTCGGCTTCACCTGCCTGAAGCTATCAGCACAACTCTGGGCCAGTCTCTACACATGAGTACGCACCCAACGGCAGGATCCCTCCAAACCCTAGAAAGGTGAAAGTTGACACAGATGTAGCAAGGGTTGCAAGCAGTAGCACCTATATATAAGGGCAGTGACCTGTCTGCGATGTTATATGTGCAGGAAGGGAGAATGGCGTACTCTAATTAATAACACAGTGACCTATCAGGAGATAATTAGGTAATAAGGGCCCATGCACAGGTATTAGGAACATGCTGGGTGAATTCTTTCTCAGAATAAGGGATACACATGCTTTAAAGAACCAAAGATTTAGCCTTAGTGCTGTGGTGTCAGCAACATGTACAAATGGGCTCACTAATGAGTACACAACATGCGGAGCATCATGTTTCAATAACGGAATACATTATATATCTTCTTGTTTTTAAAGCAACTTTTGTTTATCATTGCATAATCGGTCGTATCAAACATCTTCAGTAAGGTCTGGCTTTTTAGTCAACAGTACAAAGAAAAGTTTAACTAGATGTCCAAGAATGCAAGTTTACATTGGATAAGAAATGTCATAAAAGGGTGAAAATGTAACACATTATAGGGCTACTTTTGGAAAGCAGTTCACCTGCCTTGTCACAATTTAATGTTGCTTTATAGCCATCAGCTGAGGTCCAACTCCCTGATATTTGCACCTGGTTCCCGAATGTAATCGAAATCAGCAATGCAGCTTTTGTTTGTACTTTATGCTACAGTATATATTTGCATTTTTTAAAAGACATTCGATCCGACTGATGTGCTCACATCACCAATCCTGCAGTCTGGTAATATCATGCTTACGTATTTGTTTAACTACAATCAAGTTGCAAGGTCACAAACACCCTTCCATTTCTGGTACCTTCCAGCAGTTTTCAGATCTTTTTAGAGCTTCTTGTTGCTCAAATGGGTGTAATTTCTGATATTTATATATGTTTCCCTCATCTTCATTGCTTGATTTTGCTCCCAAGAAAATGTCCCTCATAGTAGTTAAATGTCACTAAAATTATGAAAATGTTGCACATAAGCAATCTGAAACCTTGGCAGATATGTGTGACCCAGGACACAGGTAGCAGGTACCAAATGCCCTACCCTTCTGCTCGTCGCTGCTCTACCCTGACATTTACGGCCAGAGCTGTCAGCATTGGAAATGGGTAACCAGGTTCAAGTCTCAACATCTGCTCAACGTTCTGGGCAAATCACAACCTACCCAAGCCAAAAGAAATGTGACCATGTTTAATGTACATATTGTTGATATAAAGCGCTCCAGTGTCTTGGGGGTTAAGTTTGCGTTATATAAAAATTACAGAAAAATGCACAAAGAGGTCAAAACAAAGCCTTACCATAATAAGGAGACAAAATAATACCCATTTAGTGACCGATTTTCACAAAGAGAAACCAGTAGGCCTGGATAAATCATGGCGTCCCCGCTTACATTTTGTGATCTTAGGCATAGCACTTTCAAATATGTGATTTCAGAATACCAGCTGCACAAAAGCCTACTGTGTTTGACTTATTAGACCATAATGCTGCTTTATAGTGATCTGGGATGTAGACAGCGTTCAAATAACTACTGTCCTACCTCTTATTTTACTCATGGCACTGTCACCAGTGTATGGGTGGGGGAGAAATGGTTCCAAATCCATATGGAAAGCACCATCACTTTTAATAAGTACATCTCAGTGCAGCACTGTCATGTGACCTATTAATGTCAAAGCTTCCAAATGTTAAATACAAACATTTTCAAAGTCCAGCTCATGCAGGGGCTTTACTGTCCATGTAGTATCTTTAAGACTTTGAAAGTTTTTTTTTATTAAAAAGCCAAAATATTTTTTTCTCCGTTTTCCTGTCATGCAATCTCTTGCTTTTTTGTTGCATTATTTCCTTTCTTTTTCCATCACTGTGAAACTTTCATCTCCCTTTTAATTATGGTTAACTCATGTTTATTTCATTACATTTTCTTAAAGTAATGTTTTCATTTCGTTTTGTATTCCAGATATCCCGTTATGTGTGTCCTTTGATTTACATTTAGTTATTAGGCTGACCCTCCAAATAGTCAGAGGTCACGGCAGATTAAACAAATGAAAGAGTGAAGTTATGAATTGACACCCTTTTGAGTGTCCCAGTAAACGCTAAAGCAGTTAGAAGTGTGAATTGCTTCTCGGCGCGCTGCTGCTTCTGCCTGTTTGAGCCGAGGCTGCCTCTACTGAGGTGAGAGGGGCTGCTTGTGGGCACGTCTGAGCTGTCCAATAGGGCACGCCGACCGAAGTGTGCCGAAGCGGGGGGATAATTTAATTAAAATTAATTTCGGGTTTATATAGCGCTAGGAATCGACTCCCGGAGGAGTATCTCCACGCTTCGACTGCTGGGGAACCCGTCCTGGCTCACCCTGAGAGATGGTCCCTGATGGGTATCTCTAAGGTGCGACCAAGCATCCCCGGCGGTCTGGGGGGGGCGTTGTGAAGATGAGGCAAGCTGATGCCCAGAGTTGCCGAGTGTGGTTTCTGACTAGAGTAGGCACCGAGGCGAGAATTATCGAGTCCGCTGACCCTGGTCCACGACCCTGCCGCGTCGGGAGTCGAACCCTGGTCCCGGGCCGTTGTCTGCTTACGGGTCTGCCGCCTCTAACCAGTGAGCCACACTTCTCCACCCGATACACGATCCCGAGGGGATACCACATATTACACAACAAGAAACGGACTGGGAACAGAAACCGGCCATAGCGAACTGCTCAGCTAGGAAGTATTTTGCAATTGATATTAACACAAATTTCCATGTGATTTGAAGACCAGCCATCCACATTGTCTGCATTGTTGCCGTGCACCAGCAATACGATTATTACCCATCCTAAATTTAATTTCCGTTATATGGCTTAATCTTGGGCATTTTGCGTAACAAACATATTCTAAAATGCCGAAAATTATGCTAGATCACACTGGTTTAAATTAAATTTCACCTCAGCCTATCCATTTGAAAAGCAGGCCGGGGACACTGACAGTACAGTAAAGACCACCACTTTGACATTAGCAGAACAGCTCAACACTGCATCCGTGTGTTGGCTGTTACAGCTAGTGCATGTGCACAAGACCTAGGGCCATATGTATCAAGCAAATCAGCATTCGCAAAGGCCGAAATAGGCATGCGAATGCTAATTTGCTAAATGGAATGTATGGAACATTTTCGGAGCAAAATAAGGAATCGCAAAATTTGCCATTCCTTATTTTGCGATTGCACTTAGGAATCGCAAATTTAGCGATTCCTTAAATGCAATGTATCTAATAAAAATTAATACAAAAATGCCCATAAGGATTCGCAAATTACCACCAACTTCTAGTTGGTGGTAAGTTGCAAATTCTTTTGAAAAAGCAATTTATTTAAAATCCAAAGGTGGAATATGACGCTCATACATGCCCTTAGGGCATGTATGTGCGCCATATGCCCACACATGTGATTTTCAGGGGTGCAGCAGGGTGTTCTTGTGACACCCCTGCACCCTTGAAAATATTCCTAAATTGCGATTAGCAAATTGCTAATCGCAAATTTCCCCTTCATTCCTATGGGCCTCCTGGCCCATAGAAATGAATGGGAAAATTGCGATTAGCAATTTGCTAATCGCAATTTAGGAATGTTAAGGAATCGCTAAAAAGAAGCGATTTCCTACATACATACCGTTTTGCGATTTCTAAATAGCGATTCCTTAAAATTCGCTATTTAGAAAACGCAAATGGTGAAGATGATACATATGGCCCTTAGGGCCATCTGCACCGATTTTTTTTTGCAGTCTAAAACGATCGATTCTGTGGATCAGCCCATTTGCAACTGCAACAATTTTTTTTTTCAATATACAAATGTCAAAGTGCAATTTTATAACTTTTTATGGGACCACTTCCCCTTTGAGAATGTTCAACTAAATATTTTTAACAGGGGGGCAGTGCCCATTGACCACAGCTTACTCTTAAAAAAAGAAAACTAAAATGTTTAATTTTCAGTTTTTAAATGCATCCCATTTTCCATTACGGAAAACAAGCTGCATTAAAAAAAAATCTTTAATTGAAAGCAATCACAGATAAGGTGGTCTGCTGACCCCAGGCGGCTACCATCCCTGTAATGGTCAACATTCTTAAAGGGTCGCAAACTGCAACCTACCTCATTAATATTCAGGATGCAGATGGATTTGCAGCCCAATAAGAGTCACTATTTAAAAGATGTGAGTTCACTTACATCAGGAATTGCAATTTCCTAATTGCGAATGTGCAAGAATGACAATCAAGAAATAGAATTTCTAGATTTTTGCACCGAAGGCCCTTTGCTTTTTTTTATTGCTAATGGGACAAGATGCCCATCTGTGCCCATGTGCCACCCTGATAAAGAATGCTCAGGTGCCAATTTAGACATGGGTCTGACTTTGCGCTGAGCCCCATTCTCGATGCACGATTGATGGACCAGGAGCGGTGTTAATCTCAGTAGGATTATTGTGCTCCGTGCTGGACATGTCTCTCTTAAAAGCACTCTAAATAGCAGTTGAGTTTAATCAGATAGAAGCCAGATCAAGCACAACAGACTCGGAAAGGTCAGGCCTAAAGGTCTATTTTCAGATTTTTCATCATACCTAAATGAAATAATATTATCCGTCAGTTAATCACAGTTCAAAACTAAGTATACTGAAGCAGTCACCAAACTCAGTATGTTTCGCATCACAAAATACAGAGCGGCATACTTACAAGTTCTGGCGCATCTCTGCAAACCAGCAGGGATGCGCCAGAACTGATGCGCCACGCAATTCCCTCCTTGCGCCACCACAGATGCGCCGCATTTACAATGCTGTAAATAAGAACAATTCCCAACAGGTATCAATTGGAAGACAATTTCAACAGGTGTATGCAATATGCATTACAAAAGGAAGAAACAAGGAGTCACTGCAATTTTTTGAAAAAAGGCGGGTATTATTCACCACTTTTAAGAGCAAGGCGGGTCTGTTGCAAAGTTATACAGTTAAACAGCACTGTACAGATCAATTGGTGTGACAACCCGGTGGCACTTGGTGAAGGTGATATATACATGAATATATACAGTGAATAGTGGTGGTAGTGCAAGTGCTGGTGTGAAACAGCGTGGTCGGCGCGTTGTGACAATAGGTGAAAAAATACAGAGTAATGGCTCCAAGGATCAAGTTGTAGTCACTTAAAACAAGAATGAGTAAATTTTCAGGAGTACAAAACAAGTAGGGCGCCATAAAGTTAGGCTGTGTGGTCGACGGCGTTTCGATCCCCGTCAGTCGGGATCGTCATCAGGACTGGGTTGAATCAGGACGTCGGGACAATTCTCACGAAGGGCAGCGTCTGGCAATGAATGCAGGAGCTAAGCAAAACAGGAGTACAAAACAAGTAGAGCTAAGCTCCTGCATTCATTGCCAGACGCTGCCCTTCGTGAGAATTGTCCCGACGTCCTGATTCACTCAGACGCTGACCACCCCTGCTGCCTCATGCCTTCAAAATCGCTATTCAGCATTGGACCCTTCTCATCAGCCCCTCCATCCGCACGACCTTGCCTTGAGCGGACATCACTGTTCCCTCGACAACCCAGTCCTGATGACGATCCCGACTGACGGGGATCGAAACGCCGTCGACCACACAGCCTAACTTTATGGCGCCCTACTTGTTTTGTACTCCTGAAAATTGACTCATTCTTGTTTTAAGTGACTACAACTTGATCCTTGGAGCCATTACTCTGTATTTTTTCACCTATTGTCACAACGCGCCGACCAAGCTGTTTCACCACAGCACTTGCACTACCACCACTATTCACTGTATATATTCATGTATATATCACCTTCACCAAGTGCCACCGGGTTGTCACACCAATTGATCTGTACAGTGCTGTTTAACTGTATAACTTTGCAACCGACCCGCCTTGCTCTTAAAAGTGGTGAATAATACCCGCCTTTTTTCAAAAAATTGCAGTGACTCCTTGTTTCTTCCTTTTGTAATGCATATTGCATACACCTGTTGAAATTGTCTTCCAATTGATACCTGTTGGGAATTGTTCTTATTTACAGCATACACCCATCCCAACTCAGTCTATGGGTGTCCTCCTGTCTATCCTACGCATTTACAATGCGGCGCACCATGGTGCAAGGAAGGGCAGATGCGTGACGCATCTTGTGAAGTACGGGCGGCGCATTGCTGGAGTCGCGTCGCAAGCGCGACGCAACTCCTGCAATGCACAGAGGGGCCACCCATACATAACGTGGTGCGTCACTCCTTACGTAGGCGTAAGGATTTGACGTTGCAGCGTCGTAAAACGGACTCAGTGAAATCTTGCAGTTTTCACTGCGTCAGTTTTACAGGACTTTCCTACGAGGGCACGCCCACCCTGCGACAGAACGCCCACATGAAACCTGACGCAGGTTTCATGTGGCGCAGGTCTTTGCAACGTGACGTATCTGCCTAAATGCGTCACGTTGTAAATAAGTCGCAACATGGCGCATTGTTTATGCCGCCGTTGCGTCACAAAAGTGACGCAACGGCGGCGTAAAAGTGTCGCAAGGGGCTCGTAAATCTGCCCCAGAGTCTAAAGAGGGAGCACAATCCAGCTTAAATTCACCTCCCAAGGTGAGCTGGGAAAGGCTATCTGCACATCCAAAAAGAATACCTTTATAAGGTTTTATACAAATGATTTTTTACATTCAATACAGTTACACCAGTTCCCAAACCCAGGAATTAAGCAGTGTGAAAAGGTGTCAAGAAACATATTTCGACTTTCTCCCATAACTCTACAATATCGAGCTTCTCACCAACATCAGGCATACCAGAACGAATAATGTTACAACAGTGGTAAATTCTCCTAATAAGTGACCCCAGAAACTGGAACAAATGAGGCCCATTGCAACTGAGGCCATGTCAGACAGGTGCATTTGTGTAAGACACAGATATAATTCCTACTCCAACTGATTGACCCAATTGTGTTACAGGATGATTTTCCAATCAGGACAAAAACTGAAATAAATGATAGTGCAACTCCCCGAACATTTATATTAATTCTATATAAATGAATCATAGAGATTTTAACAAAGACAGGTGTAAGAATGTGGATTATTATTTAGGGTGGGTGACTGAGCAACTCAGTAAGCAATATCTTATCTTATCATAGCTAGTCTTCATTGTCACTAAACTAACCTGTGCTTAAAGGAGTCACTCCTGCATATTCAGGACAAAGATGTCCATCAAAGCGGTCTGTTGTATGTCTTCTGGAAGGAATTGCACACCTCCTTAAAGGCTACGTAAAGGCTGGGCTGCTGTTTGAAATATAATGCAAATTAGCCTCCAGGAGCTTTAGGAAAAATGACGGTAAACTGATAAAAGTTACTTTTCTGTAATACATATTAAAATCAGACTTCACCATTGAATTTGATTTTACAAACTATTAAAATAGAGATGTAATTGTTTTTCTAACCTGTCAAAAACCAGAGATAGCAATATTAATATTTTAATTTGTACTCTGGTTTTCTGCTAAAAAAGCCAGGTCTGCCACAGTGAAAATAGGCTTTGGGGACTTGTCAACATAGGTATATGGAGACTGTGAGGAAGAAGGCTGCCGTACCTTTAGGGATTGTGACGAGGACTCCCCTACGGTATTGCCGCAACTACCCAATGCATCCTGGGATTTGGAGGAACTGAGTGCAAGGCAATTACCCCCGTATACCGTTTCTTCACAGAGAGGCACCATCAGTGACCCGGAAGTTGAAGGAGAGGAAACAGGAAGCAATCGCGAGGATCCAATGAAAGAGAAGGCGGGACAGGGGACCGTAGAGAGAAAGGACGGACAAGGAGTGAGAGGAGACGTCGAGCATCGACGCAAACCTGGAAAGGACACCTTGGAGTTCCAGACGGAAGCGGGACCTGAAGCAGAGCAGGAAAACGACGAGGCGGAGGACCGGTGGTCGGAAGAGTGGTGGCATCCACCGGAGGAGGCTTGGGAGCGGCCGCGACTCAGGAGAGTTGCGGCGGAGCCGATGAGTGGGGCTGTCACCGGGGACATATAAGGGAATGGGGAAGCGGGAGGGGTGTACACGGGAGGCGGGTAGGAAAGGAGTGAGATAGGGGTATCAGGTTTTGTGCCCTTGAATGTTTCACCTTATTCGCGGGTCTCCCTGACCTGGATAACCAAGTATCGGTTGTAATTGAATGTCACAAACTGCACCTCGCTCGTAGTTACATGTACAGAACTGCACTTAGTGAAGTGAAACTAAGAATCCCCCCTTTCTTTTGGTCATACAACAACTAAAGCCCACTAGGACCTTCTTTATTTCCCTTTATGGTTATTTCCTTCCCTCCTTCACTCGAGCACGTTATTCTGGACTCATTCTCCCTAACTTTTGGTTGCGGTGACTGGTGAAGGTTTAAAAGCTCCAAAAACCTAACAGAGTAACTGACGGCTCCCTTTGTATCTCTCTTTCTATGAGCCTCCGGGGAGTCCCCATCCAGACCGATAAGGAGGAACGGGAAGCATCTTCTATTAACACCTCATCACCAAGTAGTTCGGAAGAGGAACAAGAGGAAAGACACTCTGTATCGCTGACTAAATCCCTTACTGCCAATAAACCACATTCTGTTGGACCATATAGAAAGCCTTCTCGCCTGTTTATAAAGCCTGCGCTCCCACAAGTGGTGTCAGAAGTGGGATCTCAAGGAAAGATGGAGGCTGCAATGGCTAAAATGGCAGAAAACCAAGAACATTTAGGAAAGGTCATGGAACGCTTTTTGACGGTTGTTGAGGAAGACCGAACCAAGCTACAACAAGTCCTTACTTGTCAAGGGCAAACCCATGAAGCTGCCATGGATAAAATATCTGAAGCTCTGGTCAACAGAGAGGACCTACTTCACTTCCTTCGGTGGTGTTACAACAGTATGTCAGTGGAGAAGACCCTGAATATTTTTTCAATAATTTTGAAAGAATGGCGACAGCAGCATCCTGGCCACCTGACAAATGGGGACAGTATTTAGGGCCCCTCCTTTCAGGGGACTTACAGGCAGCCTACCAGGCCGCAACGTTACAGTGGTGCCCTATGCCGATATAAAAAAATGCATTATAGAGAGACTAGGAGTGGGTGATGAAACCTACAGATTGAAACATCAAAAGAGGGCCCTGATCCAAAGCCTATAAAGGGTAACGTAGCCACGGTTGCAAAGAAAAACTTACCCTCCATCGACACACAAAATCCAGCGCCCATTTTGGTTAAAACTCCTTTACCCCAGCCCAACCGAAATTCCAACAAAGCACCGCCATTAATGTCACAAACACTAACTACCCTACCGATTACTACCCCAACATCCAAAGATACTGCTCCTACTCAGTCTAAATCCAAGGGCGACCAAACATGTACGGGAGAGAAACTCAACTACAACCGCAAACCCAAACCTGTTAATCTCCCACCAGAGGCTGCCCCTTTCACGCTAGTTTTGGCAGGGGTTCCAGAATTAAAACACACAACAATAGAAACAATTTCATCACTCAGAAATAAAGTTATCAGCTGGTTATCCACATACAGACCACTCCCGAGAGGAATAACCAGCGATATCTCCATGGTTAGGCGGGTCACATGGGTGGGATACTCCAGGGAATCAGTAAGGGGAGACTGCATTCTTGTCACCTTCAGAGAACCGGGCACTGCTGCTTACATTTGTGCCTGGGACCCTGATGACCAAGCCAGCAATATCCAATCTCTCCCTCTCTCATTCTTCTATCCTTCAAGTCCATATAACTTGGAGGATGAAAGATGGGGGCACCACCAAGATCTTCTGGATGATTGGGGAAGTGGTCGAAGAGAGAGAAGCGGTCCTCCAAATTATAGGGGAAGACCCACTGATCATTTCATGCAGTTTGAGGAGGATGAAGGCTGGGAAAAATTCTCAAGGAGAAGGGGTCGGGGGGGAGGATTTACAAGAGGTATTCAAGGGTCCCATAGAATGCATTTTCCAGCCCAATTCCCTGTCTATAACAGATACAGCAGTCTGGAAATGGTGGACTGACGCATGGACAATGGGGGGTGTGAATGGATAGTCTTAGAAGGGACGGGGAACAACACACTTCCACTATCCACTCTGCTTAGAGGGACACAAAACTCCATGGAATTAAATCTAGCTCCAGGGTCCTCTCCAGAGGTCCCAAATGTGACCCATACTGACCTAAGAGTGGCACAGGTCCACTTATCCCCAATACAGGTGGTTACTCCAGAGAACAGGGAAGTTAATAATAACACCATTATGGACTTACCCCCTACCGAACCATGCCCCTTAACCCTGGTTTCGTGGAACGTAGCGGGATTAGCCAGTAAGATTGACTCTCCTGACTGGGCCTCCTTTATTAATTCTAAAAACATTTTACTTTTCCAGGAGACCTGGGCACGTGAGGAAATCTTGCGTCAGGGTTTTGCAGCCTTCTCTAAACCTGCTAAGTGGGGGGGAAGGGGAAGGCCATTGGGAGGACTCGCGATATGGATAGCAACTGATTTAGGATGCCAGGCTAACTACCTGGAAACAGATTCAGATGATCTTCTAGCCGTCTTATTGGAGTGGCCAAATTCGTCGAAATTGGTGGTTATCAACATATATTCCAGGCCGGTACAAATGTCTAAGGAATCCAGCACCATAGAGAAACTCTCTGTGTTCCTTGATGGTATTCCCTGTGAACTTGCATGCCTGGTGGGAGGTGATTTAAATTCACTGTATGAACCACTATCAGGTTTACGTGATGGCCCCTCTCTAGAGGAAGACTTATATTGGCACGTACCGATGACGGTGGCCCCCCCCCCGAGAGCTTGGACCCCCTTGGCCTTGCAGATAACTGCCCTCACTCTAAACCAAGGATTAAGGGCCTGCAATGGCCGCTGTAAATCAGACATACCTAGCATCTGTACTTATAATAAAACTGGCAGAGAATCGAGAATAGATTATATTCTCGTTAAACTATCCATGTGGCCACAAGTAGTCGATCTTAAAATCATCGAGAGAAGGAATAGTGACCATAATGCCTTGGAACTTTCCTACATCTTACCAGGGAACGAACCTACTATGCCCAGTACGGATAATGACAATTCTGGGCTCCTATTAGAAAACAATCTGAGGAAAGTCAAATGGGAGAAATTAATTACCAGGGGAGACGGACTACCGAAACTATATGCTAGGATCATTCCACACTTGGAGAAGGCTTTCCGGATAGGGAAAGAGGTAGAAGGGCAAGCTAATAGAGAAAAGCTCGCTCATACATATGCTGAGCTAATCAACACCCTAGAGACAGATCTGTTCTCAAAGTTGGGAAAAAGATCAGGACCCCCAGCCAAAACGACCTGGTACAATGCCACTTGTAGGGAATCTAAGAATAAATTGCTACTCGCCATCAATAGTGGCACCAATAGGGAGGAAATCCAAGCCAGGAGAAGATCCTACAAGAAGCTCCTGATAGATGCAAGGGACCAGGAATACTGGGAAAACCTCTCGAGGTCATTAACCAGTCGAGACTCGCGTAAATTCTGGCACCTGGTCACAAACGGCACAGAGGATCTACCATCGGCTATCGAGCCTAATATCGCTCCCAGCTTATGGCAGAGCATTTTAAGGCACTGTACTCAGCAGAAGATAGGTCACCCAGCATCTCAAATAGTACCCCAGGCCTAGGTACATGTGGCGATCGTTTCACAGAAAAAGAGGTGAGGGCGGCCATAGCTGGGCTTTCTGCTGGAAAAGCCCCCGGTCTCGATGGGGTACCTGGGGATTTATTCAAACAAGAACCAGGGATATGGGCCCAATACCTCACACTGATATTTAACGCCATCCTTGGGGGTATGGAGGTTCCGGATACTTGGCTGGGCGCAGAGGTAGTCCCAATTTACAAAAAGGGGTCCCCTCTGCTCCCAGCCAACTACCGACCAATTAGTCTTATTGACATATCCCAGAAGCTCTTCGGGAGACTGGTTCTGAATCGACTACAAGACTGGGTAGATGAGATGGGCATTCTGACTCCATATCAGGCTGGATTCAGACAGGGAGTTTCAACAACAGACCAAATCTTTAGGTTGAACCTGCTCTATTGGAGGACAGCTATAATCGAGGGCGGCACCCTGTATACAGTTTTTGTAGACTTGCGTGCCGCCTTTGATTTGGTACCAAGACGGAAGTTATGGAAAGTCTTGGAGGAGTTGAGTGTCCCTGGGGATATTTTGGGTGTCCTGATGAGATTGCACCATAACAACTATGCCCGCGTTAGGTGTGGCAGAGGAGGCAGATTAACCGAAAGGTTTCCCGTTCGCAGAGGCGTAAGACAGGGTTGTGTGCTCGCACCGACCCTGTTTTGCCTCTTTGTGAACGGGATAGTGGACCATCTAGCCAGGATTCCCATTACCGATGCCCCCAAGTTGACTGGCAGCAGGGTGCCTGCAATCGTGTTTGCAGATGACACCCTGCTGCTGTCCAAATCCCCTATGGGCATTCAACGCGTCTTGGACGGGTTTCTACAGTTCTGTTTAGATCGAGGACTGGAAATCAACCCCCAAAAGACCAAATATATGATCCTTAACCCGAAGCCGCACAATCGCTCACCACCAAGGTTAGGCGAAGTCCAACTGGAACGGGTGTACACAATTGAATACCTAGGGATCACTCTTAATGAACACCTAACGTGGTCATCCGACCAGTCGAAAGTGAACATCAAACTGGCACAGCTGGCGGGAGGTACTATGAGACTTGCGAATAAATCCCCCTTCCGCCCACTTAGCCCCATAATACACATTTACAAAGCTCAAGCCCGGGGCGGTGTCATGTATGGGGGTGAGTTGTGGGGGCACACTCCATCATCCAAACTATTAATTACAGAAAACAAATTCTTGAGACAGATTGTTGCTCTCCCTTAGAGCACACCATTACTCCCGCTCAGACTGGACTTGGACATTCGACCCATAACGGAGGAGCTGGGCCTAAAGCCCCTGACATTTTGGCGGCATCTATGGAGTAGTCCAGACCTTTCAAATTATAGAGCTGAGCTGCAGGAATTTCTGGAGCTACCTAATGCCAAAACAATGCCATGGCTGACCTACATCAGGAGAATGCTGGAGGCAATCGGACTCCATGAACTGTGGACAGACCCACTTAATATGTGCTCAAGGACCCCAAAAAAGGCACTGACGAGAACTTACTACGATCATATGCTCCTTAGAGCCATGGACGGTGCACGGGAGGGGTCGCTGTCCAACAAGTTCACACAAACTAAAGACTTTTACCATCTTGGAAGTGTCCTTGATGCCATTTCTCCACAACTAACCAGGAAACTATTTCTCCAATGGAGATATGGAACGCTTCCCCTAGCATCGTGTACAGCATCCTGGTCTTCTTGTTCCTCTTCTGAAACCTGCCCGGCTTGTGGACATTCAAAGGAGAATGACGTTCATGTTGTCTTCTTTTGCACGGGATACGAAAGGAGTAGTAAATATTGGCTAGTCCCCTTGCTCAGGAACTTGGGATTCAGAACTTTTCTACCCGCTTATAGAGTCCTAAAGACAGACCTATCCCCCTCACTAGTATTTGCTCTATCTAAATTCCTAACCTCCATGTGGTATGCTCGATGTCGACGTGTAAAAATGATGTGTTAGGAAACCAGAAGTCCCGAGACAGTCCTAAAATCGTGTCACATTTTAAATCCCAGCTTTTATCTTGATCACTAATGTTGTTTAATATGTTTTTAAAATTTTGTATGGAATTGAATGTATATCTTTTATGATCTGTGATCGAAATAAAGATTAAGTAAGTAAGAAATTAAGACAAATGAAGGAGGGTCCTCAGGAAACTCCTAGAGCTTTATACTTCAGAGTCAAGGACATGGCCGATTGATGGCTAAAACCAGCTACCACAGATAAAGACGGAACCATGGCGAAAGTTTATTTGGAACAATATTTGACATCCTTACATCCACCCATTCAGAGGTGGGTGAGACAACAGGCCAATCTGACATTAGAAACCGCTGTCGAGATAGCGAGTGCTTACAATAGAGCCCAGGAGATTCAGAAAGGTCAAGAGGAGCCTGTAGGGAAAACAGGTGGGACAGGAGTACATCATCATGTTCGTCCACCACCTGTTCTGAGGAAACCAGAACCTGTCACTGTTATTCCGGGACCACCAACGATCAGACCTCCACCAATAGGACCCTAATGTTTTCAATGTGGGGGAATGGGACATATTGCAAAATTCTGTCCACAAAGGGAGGAGCCCATGGAAATAGGAGTAACCCGTAATTATTTCTGCGCCCAACAAGGGAAAAAACAGCCACCTTACCGATGTACAGTAGCCGTGAATGGTTGCTCCCTGACAACTCTGGCGGACAGCGGCTGTCTCCAAAGTGTAGTTAGACCACAAGATCTAGGGACACGGTTGGGACCCATAGATGGGACAGTCGCCATAAAATGTGTTCATGGGGATGTAAAACCGTATCCGACAATGCAGGTCCATATACAACATGCCAATGATCCAGGTACTACCTTGACTGTTGGACTTATCCCTCGCTTGCCAGAACAAGCCATCCTAGGGAATGACTACCCAAAATTGCCACAGTTATTACAGGCGAGACCCGAAGAGGAAGAAGATTGGTGGGCCACTGCTCCGTTCTCAAAAGATGTACATAAGGAATGGCCGCCATCCAAGGATAGAAAAAGCAAGAAACAGAGAAGGGCAGAGAAGTACAAGAATCAGACAGTTATACCAGTAGTAGTAGACGAAAATTCATGGGAAATGGATAGACGCGGCACAGCAAGAAGACCCTGTCCTACAGGAAGCATGGAACAAGGCCTTAGAAGATGAAGACCCCCTCTATGTAGGTCCATATTTCTTCAAAAAGAATGAATTGTTGTATAGGAAAGGGAATTCCAACCAGAATCCACAATTACTAGTCCCTGGCCCTTTTAGAGAGAAGGTTCTATACTTAGCTCCTAGTCACCTATTGGGAGGACATTTTGGAGTGGATAAAACAGAAAAACTGATTTTGGAGTGGTTTTATTGGCCTGACATTTATCAGCATGTTAAGAAATATTGTAAAGAATGCCCGGTATGCCAACGAAACAGTAGATACCATCCTCCCAGAGCCCCCCTTCAGCCTCTCCCTATTATAAGTGAGCCATTTAGCTGGGTGGGAATGGATATAATAGGGCCCTTATTACCATCTCGTAGGGGGTACAGTTATGTATTGGTCATGGTTGATTATGCCACTCGATTTCCGGAAGCTCTTCCACTGAGAAGGCCCGATGCACCCAATATAGCGAAAGCTATGATTACAGTCTTCTCTAGGGTAGGATTCCCAAAGGAGATTCTTACAGATCAGGGGACACCTTTTATGTCCCGACTGATGAAACAAGTTTGTGATCTGTTGGGGGCAAAACAAATCAGGACGGCGGCTTATCATCCTCAAACGGATGGATTAGTCGAACGATACAATGCGACTATTAAAGACACCCTCAAGAAACTCCTGGCCTTAGAATCCAGGAAATGGGAGGACATGTTGCCCTTAGCTTTGTTTGCCATTAGGTGTAAGGAACAAAAGAGTACTTAATACTCTCCCTTCGAGTTGTTATATGGCCTTCAACCTCGAACCTTACTCGAAATGGCACAAGAGAAAGGGGAAACAGAACCCAATGATACAAAACCTCTAACTGATTATGTTTCCAATTTGCACACTCACTTAAGTCAAATCAGAACAATTGGAGAAAATAATTTAGAAGAAGCACAAGTGGCACAGAAGGTACAATATGACAAAAAAGCGAAACTGAGGTCCTTCAACATAGGGGATTCAGTGCTATTAATGATGTCCTCCTCTGACCAGAAATTGTTGGGGCAATGGCAGGGTCCCTATATAGTTCTGGACAAGGTATCCCCAGTGACCTACCGGATTGAAATTGATCCAGTTACACATGTGTCACAAATATACCACGTGAACCTGTTAAAAAAATGGGAGGGCCCTGTACCAGTCAATGTTGTTAACACAACAGAAGCAGAGACTCCCCTGTTCTGTCAATGCATAGATAAAAGTAAGCATGGGTGAATGTTGTGAACTCGCAATCCGCGAATTTGCGGATTTGCGAATTCGCAATCCGCAAAATGTGCGAATTTGCGGATTTTTTTATTTTTGCGTGTTTGCGGGTGTTTGCGGGGCGCTTTGCGTGTTCCCGCGTGTTTGCGAGGCTCTTTGCGTTTTCGCTGGTTTTTTTTTTGCCTGGTTAATCACTGCCACCCTCTAATTTTTTATGCCCATCTGCCTCTGTACCACTCGTTTCTGTGCCCTTCTGCCCTCTGCCCCACTCATTTTTTGTCCCCTTCAGCCCTCTGTCCCACTTTTGTGCCCTTCTGCCCTTAGCCCCACTTAGAGCCATTCTAAAATAGCTACAAATAGCTTCAACAGGAAGCACTAATAGATAAAGTAAAGCAGGTGCTCGAGTTGAAGGTCAAATTAAGTTACACAATCATTAATCACCCCAAGTTTGGGGTGATTAATGATTGTGTAACTGAATTTGAGCAGCACCTGCTTTACTTTATCTATTAGTGCTTCCTGTTGAAGCTGACTTTTGTAACTATTTTAGAATGGCTCTGGTAGCTTGCCGGCGCCATTCTAAAAGAGTTACAAAAGTCAGCTTGAACTTTTGACCCAATCCGTTCCGCTCGTGGATTTTGCGAGAAATTCACGAATCTCGCGGATTGCGAATTTACCGAAAATCCGCAAAAAATCTGCAAGCGGAACGGATTTTCCGCCCATGCTTATATAAAAGCCTATCGCATGAGTTACAGACCGACTTGGTAAAAACTTTAGAACCAGTCCAAGACACTTTCTCGACTTTCCCAGGTCGGACGACTCTTTTCGAACATGCTATAAACACTTCCCCGGGGAAACGGGCAAGGCTTAGACCATATAGAATCCCTGAAGCCCGACCTCAAATCATTAGAGAAGAGATACAAAAGATGATGCAGATGGACATTATTGAACCCTCAGTAACTGAGTTGAATTCCCCTATTGTCCTTGTACCGAAGCCGGATGGCTCGGTACGCTTTTGTATCGACTTTAGAGAAGTTAATAAAATTTCCGAATTCGATACTTATCCCCTTCCCAGGGTGGATGAGATGATTGAGAGAATAGGCAAGGCAAAATTTATCAGTACTCTAGATTTGTGCAAAGGGTACTGGCAGATACCCTTACGAGAACAGGATAGAAAGAAAACAGCTTTTTCCACCCCAGATGGATTGTACCAGTTTAAAGTATTACCCTTTGGGTTACATGGAGCTCCAGCTTTGTTTCAGAGAGCCATGAATGTAGTACTTCAACCCCATGAGACATATGCCGGTGCGTATATTGATGATATCATAATATACAGCGATTCGTGGGAACAACATATGTCACATCTATACCAGGTGCTACAAACCTTAGGGCAATTTGGCTTAAAAATCAATCCTGCCAAGAGTCATCTGGCATCACCAACCGTAAAGTACCTGGGGTATTTGCTAGGCGAAGGGGTAATAAGACCACAGACAGCTAAACTGAGTGCCATTTCTGAAATATCTTTGCCTCAAACAAAGAAGGATCTACGGGCCTTTTTGGGACTACTCGGGTATTACCGACGGTTTATCCCGAAGTTTTCCCAGATTGCAGCTCCTTTGACCGACCTCCTCCAAAAATCTGTCAAAACCGAGGAACGGCTGAAATGTCCAACAAAAGACATAATACAGGAATTTGAAACTCTAAAGACATCCCTCACTACTGATACAGTTCTTATGAGTCCGGATTACACTCTCCCCTTTATTCTGCAAACCGATGCATCTGATCAAAGGATAGGAGCAGTCCTGTCACAAGAAACCCCTCAGGGAGAAAGACCTATTCTATACATAAGTCGTAAGTTATACCCTAGGGAACGGAATTACGCCACCATAGAAAAAGAGGCCTTAGCCATTAAATTGGCTATAGACACCTTAAGGTACTATCTTGAAGGACGAGAGTTTACCATATACACCGATCATGCACCATTGGAATGGTTAGCTCGGAATAAAGGAAACAATGAAAGGGTACTCCAGTGGTTTTTGTCACTAAAACCCTATAAGTTCCAAACCAAACATAGAAAAGGTATTGATCAGGGGAATGTGGACTACTTATCAATATTTTCCCACAGTCAGAACCCCAGTAAAAAGACAGCAAGGGAAAGGGGATGTGAGAAAGAAGGCTGCCGTACCTGTAGGGATTGTGACGAGGACTCCCCTACGGTATTGCCGCAACTACCCAATGCATCCTGGGATTTGGAGGAACTAAGTGCAAGGCAATTACCCCCGTATACCGTTTCTTCACAGACCCGGTCACAAAAGAAAGGGGGGGATTCTTAGTTTCTCTTCACTAAGTGCAGTTCTGTAAATGTAACTACGAGCGAGGTGCAGTTCGTGACATTCAATTACAACCGATACATGGTTTTCCAGGTCAGGGAGACCCGCAAATAAGGTAAAACATTCAAGGGCACAAAACCTGACACCCCTATCTCACTCCTTTCCTACCCGCCTCCCGTGTACACTTCCCCGTTCCCTTATATGTCCCCGGTGACAGCCCCACTCACCGGCTCCGCCGCAACTCTCCTGAGTCACGGCCGCTCTCCAGCCTCCTCCGGTGGATGCCACTACTCTTCCGACCACAGGTCTTCCGCCTCGTCATTTTGACCGTGAAGTGACCCGGAAGTGACCCGGAAGTTGAAGGAGAGGAAACAGGAAGCAATCGCGAGGATCCAATGAAAGAGAAGGCGGGACAGGGGACCGTAGAGAGAAAGGACAGACAAGGAGAGAGAGGAGACGCCGAGCATCGACGCAAACCTGGAAAGGACACCGTGGAGTTCCAGACGGAAGCGGGACCTGAAGCAGAGCAGGAAAATGACGAGGCGGAAGACCTGTGGTCGGAAGAGTAGTGGCATCCACCGGAGGAGGCTGGAGAGCGGCCGTGACTCAGGAGAGTTGCGGCGGAGCCGGTGAGTGGGGCTGTCACCGGGGACATATAAGGGAACGGGGAAGTGTACACGGGAGGCGGGTAGGAAAGGAGTGAGATAGGGGTGTCAGGTTTTGTGCCCTTGAATGTTTTACCTTATTTGCGGGTCTCCCTGACCTGGAAAACCATGTATCGGTTGTAATTGAATGTCACGAACTGCACCTCGCTCGTAGTTACATTTACAGAACTGCACTTAGTGAAGAGAAACTAAGAATCCCCCCCTTTCTTTTGGTTATACAACAACTAAAACCGACTGAGACCTTCTTTATTTCCCTTTATGGTTATTTCCTTCCCTCCTTACCCCGAGCACGTTCTTCTAGACTCATTCCCCCTCACTTTTGGTTGCAGTGACTGGTGAAGGTTTAAAAGCTCCAAAAACCTAACAGAGTAACTGACGGCTCCCTTAGTATTTCTCTTTCTATGAGCCTCTGGCGAGTCCCCATCCAGACCGAAGAGGAGGAGGCGGGAGCATCTTCTATTAACACCTCATCACCAAGTAGTTCGGAAGAGCACCAAGAGGAGAGACACTCTGTATCGCTGACTAAACCACTTACTGCCAATAAACCACATTCTGTTGGACCATATATAAAGCCTCCTCGCTTGTTTATAAAGCCTACGCTCCCACAGTGACATTCATTTTCTACATCTCCCACATTTTTAAATACCTTGCATCTTAATTTGTAGGTTTCATGGCCTACAAAAGGGTGACTTATTAATATACTGAAAGGGAGATCTCTGCCTGTCAAAAATAGTTATTTTGACAGGTTGCACTGAAGATTTTATACTGCAGCAGTCAAGCAACAATGGTAGGCCTAAAGTTTTGTTGATATGCCCCCCCTGTGGATGGTGCAGAAGGTGCTGCAGTCCATATGTGGTATTTAACTTCCAAGTCCTGGGTGCGTTTTCTACCCCATATATTAGGGCTTTACAGGTAAGATAAATTTGCCAATTAGGAATAAACCAATCTTACCATGCTTGAAGTGGCGGTACCGACACTTTACTCCTTGTTAGCAGGTGTAAAGTTCACAGATAGGGCAAAAATTGGAGTGAAATTTAAAAAAATTATTTTCTACAAGACTTTTATATCAGATTTATCTTTTAATAATTAATGAAGCAAACCAATGTTGTACTATTTTTTACTATGTATGTAATATACAAAAAAACACACTGAGTTTCCCTCAAACCAAGACCATATTTCATATTTTATTAGTGGTGGAAATGTATTTGATTTGTTTTGTGTTCTGTTAATCGCAAGTACATCATAGTTGCTCTACATTTTATGGTGTGGCATGTACCGTGTGCTCAGTCTCAGTTACTCATGCAATAAAAATAAAGCAAATAATTTTCTGTTTGAGGCGTATGAGCTGTAGATCATATACTGTGCATAGATTGCCATCTGGTGTTGGGCTTGGATGTTTGTAGTTTGTTTTTGTTCAAAGAAGTCTTTGCAGTGACTCCTCATTACGATGTTAGCGCGCATGGGCATCAACTATATTCCCAGATTGCTTTTTCCGCCATTGGGTTTGGATGTAATTTCCTGCACTCCGGGTCGATGTTATCTTCGAACCCCCTTGGCCGCGCAATCCTTCACCACTCGACGGTATTGTCCTCGATTGCGTTTCCATTTCGATGCGCATCCTCCAACTTTAAAAATCTTCGACCAAGAACTTCAACGCAGGCCAGTGGGCCTAGCTGCGCCGACAATGACGATCGTCAATGGAACAGACTTCGTTTAAAAAATGCCCTATGTGTGATGCTAAATTGCCACACACAGACTTACACAAAGTGTGTAACCTTTGCCTCTCCCCAAGCACGAGGAAAAACACTGTGAGGCCTGTACTTCATTCTGGTCGAAGAAACCATCCGTGATTGTCAGGCTCGATGACATGAAATGTCACGCAGCAGCAGCTTGATTCCGGACATCTTCGATGCAGGTTCCACAGTCCATACAGAACTTCAACCTGCAGAAGAGGATATCTCCGTCTCTGAAGCCGAAGACTCAAAAGGAAGACGAGCAGACTGTCACCCTGGCTCAGCAGACAGTGAGTACTACTAACCCGCCCGACACCAAACCTAAGGCTCCAGTAACACCTTCGCCCTCGGGCTCAGGTCAACAACACTCAAAACATTATCTGCTATCTATTACACCTACAACGCTGTAATCCAGCATACACATCTATAAGACTACATCTATCTGCATTAGCAGCTTATGTACAAAACAGACAACACCTGTCTTTGTTTCGAGTACCTGCCATTAAAGCTTTTATGGAAGGACTTAAAAGAATAATTTACCCTAGATTTTCGCCCTCTTTAGTGTGGAATCTTAATATTGTCCTTACAAGGCTCACCGGCCCACCATTTGAACCTCCGCACAAATGTGAACTACAATTCCTCACTTGGAAAGTAGCCTTCCTTATAGACATCACATCTCTTAGAAGAGTGAGTGAGCTCCAGGCACTAACCATACAAGAACCATTTTTGCAAATGCATCATAACAAAGTGGTTCTCAGACCTAATCCAAACTTTTTACCTAAAGGTATGTCTGCCTTCCATCTTAACCAGTCTATTGAGTTACAAGTTGTTTCCCTCAACCAGACTCAGTGACAGAAAGGGCTCTTATTTATTTATTTATTTATTTAATGCGATTTTTAGAGCGCGCAAATACTCAGAAGGGTGTCTCGGCGCTAACGGAACAGAACCTTCACTGTGGCAGAAATTTTATGCTGAGAACAACCAGGTTTTGAGTTTTCTTCTGAAGCTGATGAGCGTGGGGGCGGTTTTGATATGGAGGGGTAGCGTGTTCCAGAGTTTGGCTGTCGAGATGGTAAAGCATCTGTCTCCCCAATTAGCCCTTCTTGTACGTGGAACTTTAAGCAGATGGGCTGAAGACGAACGTAAAGTTCTAGAATGTTCAAGCGGGCAGAAGGCTTTTTTTAGAAATAGTGGGCCTAGGTTGTTGATGGCTTTGTAAGCAATACACAAAACCTTAAATTTTGTCCGGCTCCTCACTGGGAGCCAGTGCAGATGTCGAATATAAGGGGAGATAGATGTAAACTTGGGAATGGTTAGTTGGATCCTGGCCGAAGCATTTTGGACCAGCTGCAATCTGTTGAGGACCTTTTCTTGGGCATTCAGAAGGAGGGCGTTGCAGTAGTCTGTTCTAGAAACGACTAAAGTACTGATTAGAGTTTTGCCAGCAGAAGGAGGTAAGTATGGAATTAGTTTTTTTATCCTCTTTAAGATGTAAAATGATGAGGAGACCACGGAGTTGGCATGTTGATGGAAAGTCATTTTGTTGTCGAATATGACTCCCAAGTTACGAACCTTGGCAACCGGTTGAGGTGGCGCTCCCATCTCAGGTGGCCACCATTGGGGGGACCAGATTGGTTCCAGTTTCCCGAATGTCATCACCTCTGTTTTGTCAGAGATTAATTTAAGACAGTTTGATGACATCCAGGAACTTATTGCCCGCATTCCCTCTTGGAAATTTGCCGCAACTGATGTACCATCGTTGTATACAGATAGCACCAGTTGAGTGTCGTCCGCATAGGTTGTTAGGGCGATTCCATAAGATTTTATAACCCTCGCTAAGTCCGAAACATAAATGTTGAAGAATGTCGGACTTAGCGAGGAGCCCTGTGGTACTCTGCAGGGGAGAGTAAAGGTCTGGGAGGTGTAGTGGCCCATCTTCACTGTCTGTGGACGGTTAGCCAAAAATGAAGCTAGAAGTTCTTTAGCTTTGTTCTTTATTCCTAAGGCTGAGACACGGTCGATCAAGGTGACATGATCAACCGTGTCAAAGGCTGCGGAGAGGTCCAAAAGTATTAGTACCGCTGCTCCTCCCTTGTCCAATGTTGTCCTTATCTCATCTGCTGCTTTTAGTAGCGCAGTCTCCGTTCCATGCCCCTATCTGAACCCGAATTGGGTATCATCCAGTAGATTGTTGTTTTCTATAAATTTCGATAGTTGTGTATTCATGATTTTTTCGAAAATTTTAGCAGGGAAAGGGAGACAAGCAATGGGTCTGTAGCTGGCGGGAAGGAGAGTATCTAAAGTAGGCTTTTTTAAAAGTGGCTTGATAATGGCCTCCTTCCAAACCGAAGGGTATGTGCCAGTTAAAAACATGGCATTGCAAATAGTAGTCAGGGCGGGGGAAATAGCTTCAGGGATGAGGTTAAGAATGGCGGGAGGGCAAGGGTCTAGTGGTGATCCAGATTTGGTGCGAGCGACAAGTTGTCGGATTTGTTCCTGCGTAGTAGCTTCGAAGACAGAGAAGTTAGGTGTCTCATTGGGAGGGAAGAGTGGGAGAAAGCTGAAAAAATAGCACTAACTTTGTTTTCGAAGAATTTGGCTACAGAATCGGAGAGAATCTGCGATCCCTCTGAGCGGGGCGCCGGAGGGTTAGAAAGATGTGTGACCACCTGAAATAGTTTTCTTGCAGAGTTATTCGCCTGGTTAATTTGGGAAGTATAATAGAGAGTTTTCTCCGAGGTAATGAATTTTTTGTATTTGGAGAGAGCGTTTTTGTAGGCGAATTTGTCGGTAGGACTGTAATGGCGGCGCCAGTGCCTTTCCAGATTCCTGCAATGTTGTCTTTGCAGTCGTAAAGATTCCGTAAACCAAGGGGCCGGGGGGAGCTTTCTGCTGCGGAAGGAGGTTTTGATCGGAGCTAACTTGTTGCAAGCTATATTTAGGTTGCTCAGATAGTTGATGGAAGCTAATGTAGGATCCTGTTCATTAGGGGTAGTACTGTCGAGCATCATCTCAGCAAGATGGACGGGGTTAATACTTTTCCAATCTCTGAAAGAGACAGGAGAGGGAGATGTAGAGGGAGGTGTAAGGGGGTTGATTTTTATAGAAAAACAGACGGCTGCATGATCCGTCCAAGTAAGAGGGATTAGCTTGGAGACAGAAATGTGTGGATTGCTGGTGAATAGTCCATCTAAGGTATGTCCCGCTTGATGAGTAGGTTGTTTGACAATTTGCAGAAGACCTGCTGCAGCTAGGTCATTGATTAACACCGAGGTGTCAGGGTCGTCAGTCACTTCGAGATGAAAGTAAAAATCTCCCAATATGGTGAAATGTGGTGATCCTACTGAGACCTTGATTAGGTTACCAAGATTCGTGAGAAATTTCAACCTAGACCCGGGGGGGCGATAGATTAACATGCCTTTGAATGATTGTTTACCAGAGAGGCTAATGGTAACGGAAAAAGCCTCACACTCAGTATAGTTAGATTCCGTAATTGTGACTTTGAGGTGGTCTTTATAAATGATAGCTATACCACCACCCTTTCTTTTAGGTCTATCAAATCTGCAAACGCAATAGTTTGTCGGGGTGGCCGCTTTGAAATCTGGGCCGGAGGAGTGATCCTCCCAGGTCTCCGTAATGAATAGTAGATCCAGATTGTGTGAATCGATTAATTCGGAAATTTCAATTTTGTGTTCAGGGAGAGATCGCACGTTTATAAGTGCTGCTAACACCTGTCGGGAGAAAGTCATGGAAGGGGTAGGGATAGCACAAGTACAAGTAGGACATTTGTGAGGACCAATGCTAGAGTTGGTGTAAAGCAGATGTGGTAGGGCATGAGGCACCTCCGCTGAGGCTCTAAGGTTTAAGAGTTGGTCAGGGGTGTATGTAAGTACACCTGTATTGAGCTGCGGGTGAGGCCCAGGTAAATCAGGGGGGGTGGCCCTAGGCGCAATCATCGCGCCCGCTGCGCTCGTCCGCTGCGCGTCCGATGGAGTAGCATAATTTATGGGGGAAGAGAGGGCGATGAGAGGGGGCGTGGCCAGCACGGGTGGGCATGTCAGGTGATCGAGAAATGGCGTCAAGATTGCGACCAACACTCGACCGCAGCAGCTTACAATCAGCTGTGCGGGGTGTCAGCTAGCTCAGATAAAGAGTGCCCAGAGGGGTAAGTGCGGTTAAAAACACAAAAATACAGACGTCTTCACATGCTAGACGTCAAAAGAGCACTACTCTATTACATTAAACGAACTAAGTTCTTTAGAAAGACTAAACAACTTTTTGTTGCTCTCTCTCCACCTGATAATGGCGATCCAATTTCAAAAGCAGGCATTGCACGGTGGACTGTTAAGTGCATCCAAATATGCTACCTTAAAGCCAAACGTACCTTAACAATTCCCTCTAGATCTCACTCTACCCGCAAACTAGGGGCTTCTAGGGCATTCTTAGAGAACATCTCCTTAGATGACATCTGCAAAGCTGCAACTTGGTCTACACTGCACACATTTACAAAACACTATTGTGTAGATGTGCAAGCAAAACAACATGTTAGTGTGGGCCAGGCAGTCTTAAGAACACTCTTTCAAACCACTGTAACAGATACAGGTTAGCCACCACCACAAACAAAACTGCTGTATAGTCTATGCACAGTATATGATCTACAGCTCATATGCCTCGCACAGAAAATGCTACTAACGCCCACCCGCCTCCCCGGGTACCTTTATCTGTTGCATTGTTATCTTACTTAGATAGATCTCACATGGATATCTCTTTCTATTTCTTACTAACTCCATCATCACCCTTTATGGCGAAAACAATCTGGGGAGGGAGTTGATGCCTGTGCGCACTATCATCGTGAGGAGGAGTCACCTATCTTGTGACTACAAACACTTCTTAGAACAAAAACAAACTGCAAATATCCGAGCCCAACTCCAGATGGCGATCTATGCACAGTATATGAATCTACAGCTCTACATGCCAAGCACAAGTGCATACTGGTAAGTAGCATTTTCCTTTAGTAACTTCTACAAAGTTTCTATGGTGAGACTCAAGGGAGTTTAGTTAGCTGAGACATATCCATTAATGTGTATTTGACTCATTCAGAGCCATATTTGTTAACAAAAAAAGTGCACGCACCCAAAAAACTTCTCAGTAGTTCCCTGCTGCTTCCACCACCCAATACCCCTGCCAACGCTGCCAAATTCCATAACTACCAACCATAATTCTCCTACAAGTGTAAGAATTTGAACTATTCCAGGCCATTTAAACCCGTATGAACTTCCTGGACGTGCTGCTATTATTATATTTTTTATTTATGTTCAATTGCCAAAAATTCCGATGGGCCTTATTTATGAAAAGTGAGCAAAAACGACGATGCAACACTTTTCATAGCGCCATCCTTGTAGACACCATGGATGCACCGTATTTACAATACGGTGCTCCATGTCACAAGGATTGACCAGATAAGTCAGAAATCCTGACGTATCTGGTGGTGCAGTAATGATGCATTGCTGGAGTGTGTCGATAAACTGACGCAACTGCAGCAATGGTGTCATTACACATTGGCAAGTCCCATCTAAACAGCCCTGCATCACTCCTTACGGCGTACGGACTGTGACGAAGTCAAGTCAGAGGAGTGGCGCAGTGAAATCTCATACAAGGCTGTTTTACATGGGAAAGCCCACCCTGCATACATTATACTTGATGCAGGTATAATAAAGTGCAGCACTTTACAAAGTGACTAATCTGCCTAGATGTGTCACCTTGTAAATAGGGCACAATGTGGCACATTTTTTTCGCTGCTGCAGCATCACAACAAGATGACGCAGCAGTGTCACAGGCCCTCCTAAATACGGGCCTGATGTGCTACCGCAGAACTAGTCAAATAATGCCACCATACTATGGACTTTCATAATTGCCGATGTTGATAATTAAGTGCCGGTGCAGAGAACCAGCAAACACCAGCTCAAGTTATGCACTGACTGGACCCTTTTCTTGATAGTACAAATTCTTCACACTTAGTTTGTTAGTTATTGAACCACAAAGCACCATCAGCCACCACTAATTTTTATTAATGAATTTGTATCCAGGCAGAATAAACTCTTTGTATTTGATAATTCACTGGCCTTTGTACCATGTGTTCATTAACCAAGGAATGGTATTTAGACTACAACAAATTGTTATGTATTGCAAGGTTATGTTTAGCAGCTAAAAGTGGAAAAATGAGGCTTACATTTATACTAGACTGTGAACCCTGACCTCGAAGGTCAATAGTTAGCACCATTTTGAGGTCAAACACACAAAAGGTGATGGGAAGATACCTGAAAATTGTCTAAACCTCTGGCATTTCTGATGGATAATAATCCAACATATTTTTTCTCTCGTTGTGCCAAATCCCTCTGACCCACACTCTTCAATGCATATATGACCCAATATTGTCAGATCGCACAGTCTCAATATAATTTCCTACGCAGGCAACACCCAACTCATCCTCTCACCCACTGGCAACCCCATGAGAACCAACTTCCACAGATGTATGATGAATGTCGTTGACTGGATGAAGAATAGCTGCCTGTAAATGAACACAAAAAAAGAAAGATGGAAGTATTGCCATCAGACCTAGTGTTATATTCCCCAGTTAGGACCATGTAGCGAAGCAGCTTATCTCTTATATTGTCATCACAATAACATTTTCAGCTGTGACCTTTTGCACATATTTGGGTGCTTGACAATGTTGAATTACTTTCCCTGAAACGAAAGTTGTTAACACATCAAGCTTCGCACAACATTATCAAAATGCCCTGAACATCATGTACAAGGTCTCGTTTTGCACAATGTACAAATCTCTTCACTATCTTCATCGATGGGTGACAGGGCTATCTACATATCCATAACATCACTAATCTATACACATATCACAAGCTGCTTTCTATTATAAAAGATGAGCATCCCAATAGATTAGTAGAGGAGGCACTTCTGCTGACACCGAAGGGCCTTGCATGCTAAAAAATCACCACGCAGTGGTCTCACATCTTGTGAGGGATGCCCAGTTCATGACCAAGATGGGGTCCTTCTCTCTATCCCATCAGGTAATGGGGTTGGACCGCCCCTTAGGGGGATTCTTGGCTCTATACCTACACACACTCTATATACACTTAGAGTAGGGTCCGCATCGTAGGAGTATGCCTGATTACTACCTTGTTTTATATGCCTGCATAGACATTGTCTTAGCACCATGGTAGGACTCTACCTACTGTTTACACTTTTGGTGTTTGTAATCACTTTTATCTGCTTCTGTCTCCTAATCATTGCAGCACACGTATTTTATGGAGGAATAATGTTGGTTCAATAAATATTATTGAAAACGTCCCACTGTGTATTTTCTGTATATTTCTCTAAGAAGAGGTGAGCATGAGTGACTGAGCAAAAGGTTCTGTACTGTTTCAGTGGCGGCCAGAAACCATTTGCTCCCTGATACGTTATGGAGTCTTATGGTGGCACTGTGAACTGGCTTGTCTATAGGTCACCATATACTATGGGGATGTTCAGGATCAATCTAGACACCAACCCCTTAGTTTATGTTGTCCAAACAATGCACAGGTCCTATGGATTGGTAGGAACTAGGACTCGCACCCACTCCCTCCAACCACACCAGAAACCTTGGAATCCTCATTTATAACAAGCTCACCCTAAAATCACTGATCAGTGCCATCTCCTCTGCCTCCTTCCGCACTCTGAGCATGCTATGTAAGATTTTCAAGTGGCTACCTCCACACAAGAAGCATCATGACAAAAGCCCTCATCACCAGTCAACTTGACTACGGCGACTCCCTCTAAGTAGGAATTGCTGCACACCTCGTACAGAGACTTCAAACATTACAGAACAATTTAGCCACACACATCCTCAGACTTCCCTGACAAACACACATCACACCTTAACTCAGGGAACTCCACTGGCTTCATGTACAGAAGAGATGCCAATTCATGCTGCTGACCCTTGTAAACAAGGCTCTAGACAACCGAGGACCCGGCCACATTAACCACCACCTGAACTTCCACCAACCATAAAGAAACCTATGGTCTGCCTCCCTCTCACTTGCCCATACTCCCTGCATCTATTGAAGCAGAAGAGGGAGATGCTCCTTCTCCCACATCACAGCAAAGACCTGGAGCAGCCCCCCACCCAGGTCCAGACTATCAGCTCACTTCTGGAATTCCGACTGGCCTTCAAGACCTGGATGTTCGAATAGGCCTCTGGGACCTGCAAGGGCCTGGATACCCTATCAGGTGATTACCCACGCTTTATAAATTCTGATTGATTGACTCTAGTGAGAGACCCATCTCATGCAAATTAGTACTGACTATCCTACTCACTTCGTAACAGTCCGTCATGAATTGCACGTGAGACCCCTCCAGAACTGAAAACACAGAACCCAGCCCAGTTTCATTCTTATTTGTCCTTGTCAGAGAACTATAGCTTGGATCCTGTGGCGCAGCAAGCAAGGGACGACCTTGGGGCATACACTTTGCCACTCGTTGGGTTACATTCCAATCCATTGTTTTTTAGTATTCATTATTGTGATGTCCAAAGTGTGACAAGTAAACCCAGACATGGGTCCTGTGCTCACTATTCCCCATGAGCCAAGGTGCACAGTACTGGCAAGTCCCAAATAATCTGGAGTTCCTGTATTCTGGTTCAAAGGGGACCTGGCCCGGTTGTTCAGATTAGATTCTTCCTATTGGAGCAGACCAAGGTGAAGAGTGTGTAGACACCCTAAAGGAAAGTAGCCCATTGACTACTACATGTCACTCCCATTAAAACTCCAAATTCAGTATTTAGGTGGCACCTAAGACACCAGAATTTCAGATCCTGCTGACCTAAGAAGAAGAAGGATGAAGAACAGTCGAAAGACCTAGAACAGAGGAAGCTGTGCCTGCCTGCTGTCTTCGACAATTGCACCAAAGTCATCTTGACCTGCAGCTGTTGTGTTTCCAAAAGCCTGGGAGACTCACATGCCTTCGAAAAAGAACCTGGAACTCCCTTGAACTGGTAGAATCAGTCCCCTGCATGTTGCAGGTAAAGCAACCAACATCAGCCAAGTGAAGTACTAGACGCTGGGCCCATCGAAGTGGTGGCCCAAAGCAAAGTAGGGAAGCAGCACTCTGGGAGTCGTAGCCCAGCTCTCATTGACATTGTTAGCCCCTGCTTCCTCTGATCTCCAGCTGTTGAGATCTTTCCTGAAGCTATTAGCCACCGCTAAGGTTTGTTGGTAGCCTCCAACCCCTTCAGTCATCTCTCCAACAAGAGGGCACTTCATGCATCGGATACAACCTCACTCCTATGTTCCTGCATCACCTGTTTGGTGGCATCGACCACCATTTGTTGATGGAGCGACTGAGGAGCGCCTTTAGTGCACCCGCCCCCAGTGACAAACCTTTCCACATGACCCTGCATCCATAGTCCCTGGGCAAGGTTCACAAGAACTGCCTGTTCCACTCGGGTCCTGCTATGTAACAGTATAGACCAAATCCGACCACCATAGTGCTCATCAGCACAAGAACTACAAAAGCCTGGGTGCTTTTACCAATGACAACGACAGCGACAGCATTGCATTGATGGTCCTACCCATCACCTGAGTTCCTCCATTGCTCACAATACTAAATTGTTTGACAGTGACTGCTGTGTATTCTACATTGCCCGCCATGGTAAATATGTTGCGGATGTTTGTGCATTCACTTTTGCAACTGTTTTCAACTGCATACTCAGAAACGCACTTACCTGATCACATAGTTTTGGTGTCCAAATATATAAAAAGATACATGTTATTTTTAAACAATAGTGTGGATCTCCTTATTGAGTTGTGTGCATCATTTATTGACTCTGTGGGTATAACCAATGTCTAACACTCCACTCTGATAAGCCTAAGGCTGCTCAACCACACTAACCCCTAAAAAAGCACCTTGGGATTGCTAGAGTAATCCCTGTCCACTCATAAGGGATACCTGGATTCTTTGCAAGATGTATCTCATTTTGATACATCACAGCGCAATACCGGGACCTCGAGCAGCAGACCGGGACCTCAGCCAGAGCAAACCACAAGCCCCAGAGGGCAGTGGGCCAAGCGGGGAAGGAAGCCAATACCCCCAGCACCTGACCGGCTGTATTTCCAGACCTCGCATCTCCCGCTTCGCGGGACGTGCGCCTGGCGAAGCCCGGGCCAAGGTCGGACCCGTTTGAGCACGTTCAGGAACGGCCGAGGACGGGACGGGCCACCCCCTTAACATCTGCTACTAAGGTTAGTGCGTGCGGGTGCAACCATCAAGTAGGTTGATATTGATTTGTTACCATCAGCCATCCCGAGGAGGAGTTGATTCTACCCCTTTTAAAATCATGTCTTCATCTACAGGCAGTAACGCCAGCAAATCAATCACTGGAGGTTCATTATAGGTACTCTGGATAAATTCCTCGTAAGAGCGTCCTTTGTCTTAGCTCATGAAATTGAGCTGACAGAAAAGAGATTATCGTTGCATAGTGCACTCGACAAAAGATCTTCATTGGGAAGTTTGGCCAAGCCTCGGTCACCAATCCCCCATCAGGCTGCTGCCAATGCTATATTGACCAGCTCTGGGGAGGGCGAGGGAAACTAGCTATTGCAACCTGCTGGGTGCTTGGTATGCCCCCCGGTAAGTGACGCTGCTCCATTGGACATTAGTAATGTCATTAATACTAATTCTAACACTATTCACTCTAGATCGCCGTCATTTAGCGTTAGGACCCGATCTGCCTATAGTTCTAAATCGGGGGTACTTCAACCAATGGTCGGTTTGACGACCAAAAGGAAATGGAGTGGGGTCCAAGACCAAGCGAAAGGAAGGAAAGCAAAAATCATGAAAGCTAATTCAGCTAATGAGAATGTCACTCCATCCCCTTCCCACAGTTCTGCCACATGTCAAACTATTAATGAAGTGGACTCCCTATCATTTCGCCCTGGGGATGTATTACCTGCTGAGCTGGGATCAACTTTTTGGACTAAGTTGGAACATATTTTTAAAAATACATGCCTCCCAATATATGATAGAATGGACTCTATAGAAAGTAGACTTGTGTGTCTAGAACTATCGTTCGCATCGGCCCTGGCGTGGGGTGGAAATCGGGTCAATGGGGCAACTCGTACGCAAACAAATTTGACTGGGCATAATAATGCAGCTGTTGACCTTACAGCCCCACAGAATGGAAATAATATAGTTAATGCTGCCGCCCCTGTTAGGTCTCCATATCCCTCCCCCTTACACTCTTCTAGTAAACCAGTAGCATCCAATCAAGCCCTGCAGAGTGGCAGGGCAAGTCAAGTGGAAGCCAGTAGACCTGTAATCCAACAACCATTAGCGAATAATTCCTCCCCTGCTCCACCTACAAAAAGCCTACCATGTATAGATCTTCCACCTGAATCAGCCCCATATGCGGTGGTCCTAGTGAGGGTTCCTTCATTGAGCCAGGAGGGCTTCTGGCGATACTGCTGACATTTGGAGGCACACTACCATAACGCTGGTCTTCCGCTGTTGTCTCACCGAGCGCCGCTCTGACCACCACGCGGACGGAGACTACAGCCCCCAGGAGGCTCGGCGGTGACACGCCCACCGGCACTCGTGCCCGGAGGTGCAGAAAAGGGAGAGAAGCTTGCTGACAAGCGGGGGCTTCTGGCGATACTGCTGACATTTGGGGGCACACCTACCATAACGCTGGTCTTCCGCTGTTGTCTCCCCGAGCGCTGCTCTGACCACCACGCGGACGGAGACTACAGCCACCAGGAGGCTCGGCGGTGACACGCCCACCGACTCTCCTGCCCGGAGGCGCAGAAAAGGGAGAGGAGCCTGCTGACAAGGGGGGGCTTCTGGCGATACTGCTAACATTTGGGAGCACACCTACCATAACGCTGGTCTTCCGCTGTTGTCTCCCCGAGCGCCGCTCTGACCACCAAGCGACCATATACTACAGCCACCAGGAGGCTCGGCTGTGACACGCCCACCGACTCTCATGCCCGGAGGCGCAGAAAAGGGAGAGGAGCCTGCTGACAAGGGGGGGCTTCTGGCGATACTGCTAATATTTGGGAGCACACCTACCATAACGCTGGTCTTCCGCTGTTGTCTCCCCGAGCCCCACTCTGACCACCACGCGGCCGGAGACTACAGCCCCCAGGTGGCTCGGCGGTGACACCCCCACCGGCACTCGCACCCGGAGGTGCAGAAAAGGGAGAGAAGCTTGCTGACAAGCGGGGGCTTCTGGCGATACTGCTGACATTTGGGGGCACACCTACCATAACGCTGGTCTTCCGCTGTTGTCTCCCCGAGCGCTGCTCTGACCACCACGCGGACGGAGACTACAGCCACCAGGAGGCTCGGCGGTGACACGCCCACCGACTCTCCTGCCCGGAGGCGCAGAAAAGGGAGAGGAGCCTGCTGACAAGGGGGGGCTTCTGGCGATACTGCTAACATTTGGGAGCACACCTACCATAACGCTGGTCTTCCGCTGTTGTCTCCCCGAGCCCCGCTCTGACCACCACGCGGCCGGAGACTACAGCCCCCAGGAGGCTCAGCATTGACATGCCCACCGGCACTCACGCCCGGAGGCGCATAAAAGGGAGAGGAGCCTCCCGCCCCGCGGGACGCGCGCGGGCGGCGCCGGGCTGAGTCCGGGCAGAGGGCGGGCCATCTGTGGCCGTCCGGGACGGGCCAACCCTCTTACATCCTCGGTCGGACAGCATTACAGTCATCTGTAAGTAGGGACCCGGACATTGTTAGAACGTGTTCCCTGGGTTGTTTGCCTTTTGTTGTTGCCATTGTATGGTCAGAGCGGTGCCAAAGGCCTGGTAATATACATTGTGTGCATAATACCACATTGCTATGGCCACAGTTAACCCTAAAGCGTGCCCTGGGGTTAGTAGGGCCGGAACCTTAGATGCTTTCCTGAAATTAGCGGAAACCGCTGTTGCTAAAGAAATTGAACTTGTGGAAAGAAGGTATTCCTTGGACCCATCCTGTCATACTGTACCCTTGATCACATCTCAGAGTTGACTGATTGTTCCACTGTTTTACTTGTTCCTTTAAATCACCCGCAGGCTAATAATGGGTCAGTTCTATATGGGAGTTTATCCATTACTGGGGCATTGCCCTCTGTTAGCAGTTTAGCTCCTTCGCCCCTAGTAACACGTAATAGGCAACAGCGGGCCAGGCCCGCGAGCATGACCAAAGCTGTAACGGGTAAAAGAAAGGCTAGTAACGCTCCCAAAGGTATTCAGCAACAAGCCAAACAACCTAGGAAATTAAACTCCTCATCGGGGTTAGTTACGCAGCAAGATAGGGCCCTACCTAAGGTTAATGATGGTAGAGTCCCAGCAAGAAATTTGCAGTTAGTTAAAGAAATAGGGGTTAACCAGGGTTGTAATATGACTGAGTTCATGACAATCATGGACGAACGACTCAGGTCCTTTATTTCGCCATTAATGGCCAAACTTGAACTAACAGATGGTAGACTAAGTGCCATAGAAAAACTATTTCTATCACATAAAAGCCCAATGCCAGAGAGGGACTTAATAATTGCTCACCCTCTGACCCAATTACAAACAGAGTAAATGCCCTGGTGGACTCCATGATAACATCCGGGCCACAAGAAACAGCCAAAGTTTTAGCACCTACTACGACCATTCCAGACTTAGGATCTAGGGAGGGAGCTACTCTAGGGCCTAGGGGGCTAGGGGGAGGCTTGCCCATACTCAGTAATCCTGGATAATGTCCCGAAAATCAAGGATGGACGCGAAGAACATTGGACCACACTAAAAAATAAAGCCCTTCATTTCCTGTCTGCTAAAACTGTGCTGGGTGATCATTTGCACAACAATTGTAGGATAGTGAGAAGGGTACCATGGGTGGGAATGTCGAAGAAAGGTATGGAGGGGGACTGTGTTGTGGTGAGCTCTAGTTCCCCCAGACTAGTTGATGACATTCTGAGGCAGACGGGTTCAGCCATAATCCACCATGACTATGTAAATGTAGTCCCGCTGCGTTTTTTTTTTACCCCCCCTCATAACAGTGGTGTTACTAGCAAGGGACAATCTAATTTGGAAACAGTTCCCTATATTGATTCAATTCCAACAAGCAATAGATATGAGGTCCTGAGCTCGTTGGATAACAAGGACTGACGCGAGGATGCAAATACCAGGGCTCAGGGTAAGGTATGTCCAGTGTATATAAACAGTGGGTGTTTAACAGTGGAAAGTGGGCTGCAAAGCCCATTAGAACAGCAAGTCACCCATATCCAGGGTATGGACACAGACGCAATAGAGATTAGGACCTGTACTATTGAACACCCAAAAGGGGGTGAAGGGTTGTATGGTGGGCATACCAAAACCCCGGAAAGGATCCAGACTATTGGTGAAGTAGGGGAAGCTGAGGAAGTGGTAAGAATGATGTCTTGGAATATAGCAGGCCTGGCATCTAAATTTAACAACAACGAGTGGCGTGACTATATTAGCAGGTACCAGATAATTAGTCTTCAGGAGACATGGGTGGTTGACAATAGCGCCTTCCATATCCAGGGGTATAAATGCTTTTTTGTCCCGGCACAGAAACCAAGATCTGGCAGAGCCATGGGAGGATTATCTACATATGTAGACTTGAATCTCCAGGGCACGTGGTCTAACATGCACTGGAGTTTGTACGCCATTCAAGCGGTACGGTTTAACGGTAAGGGGTTAAGGTTGGCCTTGTTCAATTTCTACAACAATAGGTCAGGAGGAGAACATAATACATTTGTAGGGGAGTTGGATAACAGACTGAACCAAGAAATCAGTGTTGGGAGGAGGCCTATGCACCCACTATTCTTGTTATGGGAGATCTCAACTGCCACCTATGCCCGGCCTTACTCCCAATAGATGCGGATTGGTCACATTGCCCGGTGGATAATGGGCCTCACTTTGAACATACATTAGAAGGCTTGGCCTTCACTAAACTCTTGCACACCCACGACCTAGATCATACCATTAATATGATGGCTGTACAGAGGGATGGCAGTTTACCACCGACCTTTAAGGGCAGAGGGTGCTCTTCATTTATTGATTATATCCTAGCCTCGAGTGTTTTTAAAAATAGAATCACTAGTGTAGGGATAGAATGGAGCCCTTTCAGCGACCATAATCCCCTAGTATTGGAGTTGCTTTATTTGGCTTGGCCCAGAGGGTGACAGCCTGGTACTATTATTGAGAAGGTTGTGGATCAGGGTAGACGACTGAGGTGGTCCAAAATAGATGGGGTAAACTTCTACAAACCCCTTATGGATAGCGGGAAATTAGCTATTGAGGACTGTTTTGATATGGCAGTAGAAGGTCCTGCGCTACTCTTGGCATTTGGGCAGATTGCTAGCTTGATAGATGGATTGCTAAAAACTAGGGCACCTAAAAGGATATGCTGTCACCCACGATGGTTTGATCATGACTGTTCTCAGGCTCTGAGGGAGCTCAAAAGTAGTCTGAAAACTAGACCAAGGGACCTCCAACAAGTCACACAGTGTAGAAAAAGATAGAAGAGTGAGACCAAGAGGAGGAAATTAGCCCTACAAGGGGAAGCATGGGCAGATTTAAGAGAAGCAGGGGAAAAAAGGGACATGTCTGAATTCTGGAGGATTATTAATAGACCAAGCTTCCAGGACGACAATGTCCCCGAAATAGGTACAAACATTTTGCCGGACCAGTGGGTTGCCCATTATAGGGGACTATATAACCACGAAGTAGGAACAGTCGAAGAACTCGCAGGGAAGGAATACCAGGGTCAGCCTGTAGTTTTCTCCATTAAGGAAATTACTGCCGGGATCGAGGGTTTGATGAAAAATAAAGCCCCTGGCCCAGACGGTATCCCGCCTGATTTATTTCTGAGCTGTGTGGAGCTGTGGGCCCCTATAATGACTAGGATTATAAATGCTGCAATTAGCTGCGGCTTGCCGCCCTCATAGTCAACGGCTATTATTGTCCCTATTTTTAAAAAGGGCAATAGGGATGATACCCAGTGCTATCGCCCAATATCATTGATTGATGTATCTGCTAAACTCTTGGGTAGGGGGATCCTTGACCGTTTATCTGAGTGGACCGAGGAAAATAACATCTCGGACACTCAGTATGGTTTTAGGACGGGGAGGTCCACTAGTGACCAATGCTTGAACCTTTATATGCTGACTGCCAAATATACTAAGGCTAGCAATGAATCCATTTACATGGGGTTCATGGATTTGGCAGCTGCCTTCGATCACGTAAATAGGGACAAGCTTTGGCACATGATGACCTTAATGGGGATTGAGGTTGGTCTAATCAATATTTTAAGGGAGCTTCATAGCGATACCTCAGCGAAAGTCCGTTACAATGTGGAGGGTGGGTTTACAGAGTCATTCCCTTGTAGAAGTGGGGTACGCCAAGGCTGCATTCTTGTGCCTTTTTATTCTCACTTTATATAAATAATCTAGAGCAGTTTCTGTTAAAGTTAGGAACAGATTGTCCACGAGTAGGGTCCCGGCATATTCCTGTGTTACTTTAGGCGGATGACGCGGTCCTACTCGCACGTACACCAAAGAGTCTGCAGATTTTGATTGACGGGTTTGTTAACTTTATGGGCTCTTTAGAACTGTCCGTTAACTTGGGCAAGTCTTATGTGCTGCTGGCTGGCAATAAATTGTGCACCAAATCCACTTTTACGATAGGAACCCACAAAATAGAAAAAGTGAAAACATTTTCCTACTTAGGTCTACTATTCAATGGGTCTTCAAAATGTAATGCCCTGGTGGAGGAGCGCTGTTGTAAAATGATTGCCACTAATGGCGCAATTGCCAGTTACGGGCGTAGGGTAGGTAGATGGTGCCCTGAACAGGTGATGAATCTGTATGGTTCTCTGTGTTGTTCCAAAGTCACTTACAGGGCGGAGGTATGGGGCTTTACTAATATCTGTCAACTTCAGCGGGAAGAGAACAAATATTTAAGATCCATTTTGAAAGTCCCACAAAGCACCGCTGCTGTAATAGCACATAGGGAACTAGGGAGGCCATACCTAGAAGATCTGGTGAAGCTCAGACCAATCGTAGCATGGTTGAAAATTTGAGTTAATCCTGAGGCGTCCCTAAGTAGGGAAATCTTAATTGACTGCCTTGCAGGAGACAAATGTATGGGAATCCCATGGCTCAACTATGTTAAGTCTACCCTAGAAGCCCTGGGCTATGAGAATCTCTTTGTTGATCCGGGAGTAATTGTACCCCAGCATAAGACGATTATAAAGAAAGCATTTTTAGCCCAGAAAATAACATTTAGAGCAGAGGCAGAAGGGACGAAAAAAACTGTGAGTGCTCATAACCTTGTTAAGAGCACTTAAGGAATGGAGCCATACTTATACCTGATGTATAATGCCCAGGACAGGTTTTTAATGTGTCATTTTAGGCTCAATTTATTACCATATTTATTAGCGTCACCATTAGGGTTTTTAACTACAATTGAGCAGCAGGGAACCTGCGGCTGCGACAATAGGTCTCCGCAGGATTCCCTTCATTTTGTATAGTTGTGTTCTTTTTATTCAATGCCCAGGCGTAGATTCTTGGTTGACATTTTAAAACAAACGAAAATGAAACGTGCTCGAGATGCCTTAATCTATCTACAACAAAAGACTGACCCTCTCTCACTGTGCTGCATAATGAATTTTATTAGAGTGGCGGTCCGACTAAGGGTAACCAGAGGGGCAGACTGATTGTCAAGATTTCAGTTGAATTTTATTGTATTCAGAATGCCCTTTTTGTCTTCTTAATGAATTAGTCTGTATCCCTAGTAAGGATTCTAATAATGATTTAAGTGGATTTTATAAGTTGTATATATGTGCTTTTATGGTGATTTTGAATCATCGAATAAAGAATCCTTGTCCTTGTCCTTGTCCATTGAGCCAGGATAAAGGGGAGTCATACATGGAGCTCAAGAATAAATGTATCCAATGGCTTAATACCTACCGGCCACTCCCCACCCATGTATCTGCTGAAATCTTGTTTGCTAGAAGAGTAGATTGGGTGGCGACGCGGGCAAAGGCTATAGAGGGAGATTATGTAATTATCAACTTCAAGGATAAGAGGGCTGTTGAATATATTTCTAACTGGGCCCCTGTAGGCCCAGCCCCCCTAATTCAGTCATTGCCCTTGACTTACATTTACCCATCAGCATTAACTTCTCCTAGAAAAATCTTATTTATTTTATTTATTTATTTTTTACACTTGCATGGCGCGCAGCTACCCGAAAAGGGTTTCCTGGCGCCGATGACATGTAGTTGAGCAGAGGTATGAGATAAGCATGATTTAGCATAGTTATTTCTGGAAGAGCCAAGTCTTTATGTTCTTCCTGAACCTGGCATAGTTTTCTTCTTTCCAGATGTAGAGGGGAAGTGTGTTCCAAAGAATAGGCTCTCAGACAGAGCAGGATCTTCCTCCCATTCTTGTCAGTCTGAACCTGGGGACAGCGAAGTTTGCTGCTGTTTGGGAGCGCAGGTTTTTTGCTGGTAGGTAGGGAGTGGCTAGTGATTGCAGATATTCCAGTGCCGTTCCTGATTTAATCCTGAACATATAGCTCAGGGCTTTGAAACTGATGCGGTTTCCCACCCTGAGCCAATGCAGGTCATTCAGATGCTTTGACACCCTGGCCGTTTTTGGAATTCTGTACAAGAGTCTCGCAGCTGAATTTTGAACAAGCTGTAACCGTTTGATGACTGCCTGGTTTGAGGTCAGATGAAGAATATTGCCGTAATCAAGACGCAATGCTATCAATGCGTTGACTACGGTCTTTTGGGTGGCAAGGGGCAGCATCCATAAGATTTTTTTCAGCCACTTCATGATGGTGAAACAAAGGCCTGCCACTTTATTGGGCTGTTGTTTCAAAGATAGGGCATTATCAATGATGACCCCTAGGTTTCTTACCTGGGTTGCAGGGGTGGGGAGGTTTCCCAACTCAGGGAGCCAGTGGGAAGAGTTCCATAGTTCTTTATTTTTTCCTAAAAGGAGGATCTCGGTTTTGTCACCGTTCAACTTCAGCTGGTTGGTGGACATCCAGCTGAAGATTTTGAGGAGCCCTTGTTTGAGAAGGGAAGGAGCTAAAGGGTTTGAGTCTGACAGTGAAAAGATGATCTAGGAGTCATCAGCGTAGGTCATGAGGGTGAGTCCTACGCTGTCGGCTAGGTCAGCTAAGGGTCTGAGGTAGAGGTTAAAAAACAGCGGGCTCAGGATGGAGCCCTGAGGTACTCCGTGTGGGGCAGTGAACGTATCAGAGCAGGCGAGAGCAGATTTGATCTGGAATGTCCTAAATGTTAGGAAGGACTCAATCCATTTTAGTGCGTCACCGCGGATACCATTCCTCCCGAGTGTGGCCAGGAGTTTGCTATGTGAGATGGTGTCAAAAGCCGCACTCAAATCTAATAGAATGAGTGCGACCGTTTGACCGCCATCTAAAAGTTTCCTGATGTTTTCGGTCACACCCAGCAGGGCGGTTTCCGTGGAAAATCCCGCTCTGTAGCCCGACTGTGTTGGGTGAAGGAGGGCATTTTCCTCGGTGAAGAGAGTGAGGGCAGAATGAATGTGTCTTTCCAAGAGTTTGGAGAAGACTGGGAGCAGAGATATTGGTCAGTAATTTGCTAGTATTGCGGGGTCGGCTGAGGGTTTTTTCAAAAGTGGGTTGACCATAGCGTGTTTCCAGGATGATGGGACTGTGGACAGTTGGAGGGAAGAATTTAAAGTGTCGGCTATGATGGTCAGGGATGGGGTGTCAATCTGTTTCAAGACGCTAACGGGTAATGGATCACGAGGGGAGCCTGATGTGATGGTCTTGAGGGAGGACTTAAGAGAGTCCACGGTTATAGGAGGCCAGCGTTCTAAGATGTTAATTTCGGCCAACCTCTCGGGGATGTCTTCCTGTGGGCCATTTGCGGCAGAAATTGAATTGATGTCAAGGATGATCTTGTCAATTTTTTCAGTGAAGAAGGAGGCAAGGTCTTGGCATTGTTTTTTGTTTAAAGAGCGGGTCGTTGCGGTTGTTTGAGCACCTGCAAGGTCTTTAACCGTGTTAAACAGTGTTCTTGCCTTATTGGAGACAGTATTTATAGTATTTGCTACATACAAGGCACGGGCCTTAATGCAGGCAGAGTGGTAGAGATTTCTGGCTTTATTGTATATCAATTTTTTTTCTTGAGTGTAGTCTTTCCGCCACTGTCTTTCGAGGACTTTACACTTTGATTTTTCAATTTTTAGGAGTTCGTTGAACCAGGGGGCTGGGGGACGATGGACATTCCTTTTTGCCTAAGATGGAGGAAGACATTCATCAGCTGCATTTTCCAGCCATGAATGGGTTGCTTCGGCTATACTTTCCATATTCAGGGCCTGGATAGGGGGTTTATTGGCAAGGGTTAGGTTTATCAGATGGGTGGTTACAGAATTGGAGTACCAGAGGGGGCATAAGGATATTTAATAGGTATGACATGTTGTCTGGGCTGGAACACTGCGATTGACGATGACTATCTGAACGTTGCCCGAGGTTTAACGCAGTGGCCTTCATCGATGATAACTTAGACAAGAGTTTAAATCTATCTCTTGACAATACCAGTTCTCAGGGTGAGGCATTGTGCCTTACGCCTAATGGATTTCAACCAAATGTAGAGAGTGTTATCTCGAACCAGATGGGCTGTGAGGTAACACTAAACTATGCTCTGAGTGAAATAAATTTACTTCTCGCTCCTGAGCCGAATATAGAGCATCGGCGTGATCTTTTAATTAGTGGGGTTGAGAATGTTGGTAGATCTTCTAGTAAAAACTGCTTGATGTCACTGGTATCCTGGAATATAGCGGGCTTGGGATCGAAACTAGCCTTGCCTGATTGGTCCGATTTTATTGATAAATTTGATATTTGCCTCTTTCAAGAGACTTGGTCGGTGGATTCTGTATTTCGGCTGGGTTATCTCAATTTCTATGTTCCTGCTGTAAAAAAGAAAAAGGGACACCCAATAGGAGGACTAGTGATTTGGGCTAAGCAGGATTTAAGCTGTAAAATTCAACAACTTCCTGTTTCAAATAATGATATTCTCGCAGTGAGACTCAGCTTTCCGTTTGGGGTAAGCATCGATATTTTCAATGTTTATGCAAGAGGCCACCCGGGAGGGAAAAAGTCTGAGACAATATCAGCTCTAGATGTCCTCATTGAGGCCTTGCCTAGCAATACACTGCCTCTCATAGCGGGGGATTTTAATACGACCTTTGAGCCGCTAGGGTATGACGACCAGAGTTTAACGGAGGAGGAAGATTCAAGATGGGGTATTCCCCAACTTGATTTGGTACCTATAAAAAAATGGACTGAGGCGGCAATACAACTGAAGGGGCTATGTATGGGGAACCAACTAAGGGCAGCCAACGGCCAAACGTCATCCGATAGACAGGGCAACAGAACGTATGATAATGGCCACAGGTTTAGCTGTATAGATTACCTGCTCGTCCATCTAAAATTGTGGTATTGCCTCGTGGATATGGCGGTAACGGCTCGTATAGAGAGTGATCATAATCCCCTTACCTCCCTATTTAGGTTGGGATTAGATGGAGTTGTATTAGCAACCCAGGATAAAACAGCTCCTGACGTTGCTCTAGCAAACGATGAGTGCCACCTTAAGTGGAGCAAAGTTATTGAGCACCCTGATACCTTGATTTCTATTAAAAATGATGCAAATAAGGTACTACTAGATCTGGGGTCTAGTGCCACTAATGGGGACTTCCATTCTTTCATTATCGAAGCCCATACTAAACTTTTTGGTCAACTTAAAATAAATTTTTGTAAGTCGGCTCAGGTAAAAGTAAATTTAGAAAAAAACCAGAGGGCTGGTACAATGAAGCTTGTCGACAAGCACGGGCCGAGCTGGGTTTAGCACTAAAAACAAGGGACCCGAGTAAGGTAAGAGGGGCACGGGGCTGTTATAGTAAAGCATAGCTAGAGGCAAAAAAGATAGGGGACGAGTGCAAGTGGCAGGAGCTTAAAGAAGCGTGTGTGACTAAAAATCCAAAAACACATACAAATGGGACAGGGGTGGGTGTTCGGACCACCCGCAGAATATTGTTGCCCAGCACCTGTGGGTTGATTATTTCAAGCCACAATACGCCTGTAGTGGTAGTGATGAGAGCAATGATACACCCACCTGCACATTTTATGAAGGAGCTGCTTTCACCCTAGAAGATGTTGATAGGGCAGTAACTGAGGGAAAAGCACCGGGTATTGATTGCATCCCTGCCGATGTGTTTTTAAATGACAAACAAACTTGGCGATTATACATTGCCTATTTGGCAAACGCTATAGCTCAAGGAGCGGCTGTCCCTTATTCTTGGAAGGGGGCAGAAATCGTTCCGGAGTATAAAAAAAGGGGATAAGTCTCTTGCAGGCAACTATGGGCCTATTAGTCTAATAGACTCCATTCAGAAAATCATGGGTAGATTAGTTTTGTATAAAATACAGACTTGGATGGACGAAAATACCATCTTAAGTCCATTACAGGCCGGCTTTGCCCTAAAACAAGCACAAACTATCAAGTTTTTCATTTTATTACCCTCTATTGGTGGACATTGGTATTGGGAAAAGGGGCTCTGTACGCTGTATTCATTGATTTGAGAGCAGCTTTCGATTTAGTACCGCGCTGTAAATTATGGCGAGTCTTGGAGGAATTGGGGATGGCTCCGGAGTTGCTGACACTGATCGTGCACCTGCATGAGGATAACTTTGCCCGGGTTCGGTGGGGGTTGCAGGGCGAGGTTACGGAAACCTTCCCCGTTGAGCGAGGAGTGTGACAGGGATGCGTTATGGCGCCTACCCTGTTCTCGCTCTTCGTCAACGGGGTGACGGACTACCTTTCCTTGGCCCCCATGGATGCCCATGTGTTGGCAGGTATCCGTATCCCAATCCTCATGTTTGCGGACGATACCTTGATTATCTCCAAAACCCCGAGCGGCCTCCAGCGAGCCCTCCAACGGTTGGGAGATTTTTGCCTTTTGCACGGTCTGGAAATAAATACTGCCAAGACAAAATGTATGTCTTTCAATGAACACAAATCTTTAAGAGCTAGTATACATATGAATAATTGTCCATTAGAGCAGGTTGATGCTTTTACCTATCTGGGTGTTACCCTGCAGAGGGATATGCGTTGGAATAGCCAACTTGATCTGGCTGTTTTAAAGCACCAACAGCAGTCAGGATTTCTTTTACAAAAATGTAAAACCTCGCTAACTAAACCAATTAGTCCAGCCCTTGACATTTATGGGATGAAGGTACTGAGTTCGGCCCTATATGGAGCCGAACTGTGGGGGTTCGAAAAGCTAAAACGCCTGTCCTTGGTGGAGAATGAATTCCTACGTAAAGTTACCAGTGTCCCACAAAGTACCCCACTAACACCACTCTTATGGGATCTAGGTAGGAAAGCAGTTGAAGATCTGGCCATTCTCCGCCCATTATTGTATTGGCGTAGAATATGGACTACTGAGGAACTATCGCACTACGCCCAGGGTCTTATGGATATCATTGAAAATGACTCCTTCCACAAAATCAAATGGCTGAAGGAGATTAGATTCTTGCTAGTGAGTTTGGGCATGACCGAACTATGGGATGACCCTATAAAAGTAGTCTTTCCCTCTAAAAAAATCCTGAAGGGAACATATTGGGAGATGGTCTTCTCATCAACATGTTCGAAGGGACTTTCTTCTCACCTCACTGGACGATTCCTAGAATGTAAGACCTGGCAGGCGCTAGAAAGGTATTGGGATGTTATTGGAAAGCCTTATGATCGTAAACTGTATTTCCAAATCAGGGTGGGAACTCTTCCTACAAGCTTATTTACTGCAAAATGGGTGGGGTCAACTAGTGACAGATGTTTTAGGTGCATGGACCAGCAAGAATCCGTAAGTCACATCCTGTTCTTCTATCCTTTATACATCGCACCACGTCGTAAGTGGATAAAACCAATCTGTCGATTAATGGGTACACGAAGATATGCAGAGGCCCTGAGAATTCTAGGTTCAGACCCCAACCCACCTATAGCCATAGCTGTAGCGAAGTTCTTGAATTGGGCCTGGGCAATACGATCAAAACTGATGCTTTTGCTTAGCGAGTAGTTGGCCCATTGGGTTATTTCTTAGTCTCAAGCCTACCCCAGTAAAAATAAATGTTTGAACAAGTAATGGGGTATGGGTCTCCTGCTCAAGTGGTAGACACTGTCTGATATTGATCCACTCCCTATCTCATATAACGAATTAGTGAATATGTTAATAACACTCATTTGTAAGTTTGATCATTTTAAAATAATTTTACCCTATATAACTTTTTAATCATTGTATTCGGCAGTTGCTGTATGGAGTTTAATTGTAACTTAATTATTTATATAAAATATCATATCATGGCTGTTTTAGATTGTATTGAATATTTGATGAACGTTTTATGGTGTGCTTTTATGACTTAACTGTCGAATAAAGTTTATGACGACAAAAAAAAAGATACATCATATGAAGAGCTGGCTTCCCACATGCAGTAAAACTATATGTCTGTGCAAATGTAATGGTAATTTTAAATTGGAAATGTGTTGACTTTATGGCAGTGTGCTATCACACCATGCATACTCCACACTATGCCACTCCACTTTACACTACTCGTCTCTACAACACTCTACCCCACTATACTCTACAACACTCCTCTCCACTCTGTGCACTTCCACTCTATGCCATGCCACTCCACCCCACTGTACAACACTCTACGACACAGCTTGCCACTCCACGTAATTTCCCTCCATCCCTTACCTCTCGACTCCATTCTATCTGACTCCATTGTACAGCACTCCAATCCAATCCCCCAAACCAATCTACCCCTCTCCACTCGAGTGTACCCCACTCCACTTCACTATAATTTACGCCACTATAATCTACCTTTTCAATCTACCATACACTAATCCACTCAATCTACTCCACTTCAATGTACCCCACTCCACTCCAATCTACCCCACTCTACTCCACTTCAATCTTCCCTACTCCACTTTACACAAATCTGCCCCATTCCAGTCTACTTCAATCCACCCAATCTGCCCCACTCCACTATTCCCTACTCCAATCCACCCAATCTACCCTACTCTAGTCAATTCCAATCTAGCCCACTCCACTGTACCCCAATCTACCATGCTCTATTCTACCCCAGTCTACCCTACTCCACTTCACTCCTAGTTATTCCACTCCAATCTAACACACTTTCAACTCCAATCTAACCCACTCCAAATCAATCTACCCCACTCCAGTCTAGCCAGTCTAACTCTAATCCTCCCTTCCAGGGCTGATCTATATGTTTGATTCCGCCCAAACAGCCAACTTGTGCGTTGTCTCGTCCTTCTTATTCCGCCCGAACAGCCAACTCATGCGTTGTCTCGTCCTTCTGGGTGTTCGGGCGGAATCAAACATATAGATCAGCCCTGGTAGGGAGGATTTCACATTAGGATCCCCCTACATCTTTGAGAGCTGGTACGAATGACCCTGGCTCCTTGATGTTATTTTAAGCATACCAGTGTCTAACAATAGCGACGATTTGACCCTGCCCTGACGAAATTGCAACTAAGACATAATGGTGATGAAACATGTCGGCTGAAAGGAAGTAGGTTTGCAGGTATGCAAACCGGTTTTAGATATCTTAGTAAGGACACGAGAGAAGAATAAAGTTGGTAATCGGTGTCGCTTACTTCAGTTTTTTATTATATTGGGTCTTGTCTTGTTTGGTAGTCGCAAAAACACATAAGGGTGTGTATTATTTTGAATCTTTTTTGGATTATTTTTTTGGGACACTTATAAGTTGTAGCAAAATGGTTGCCGATGATGACAAAAGTGAGCATAGCTGGTGAGTACCAATCAGCAAACTCCACTGGTGGTGCGCACGTGAGGTACCATTTTTCTTTTCGCACAACACATCTATGGGGGTGTTGTTGGGTATATATACCGTAGTACCCTTCTTTCAAGTACTGATGGGGTATAACTGTCTTTTGACAAAGAGACACTTTTATAAAGAAGGCAAACAAAGTGGAATAACACTACCTTGTAAAGATTAAGGAGTGTTTTAAAAGTGAAGGAAAGAATTCCAATTCCACAATAGAGATTTGATAAGCCTGAGGGTCTGTTGTATGTATTGATGTTTTAAGAGGAGGGCGACCTGCTCCTTATATTCCCTCTACAGCTCCGTATTGATAGGCAGGCTTCTAAGGCACCAGATCATAGTTTTAAGTGTTAACAAGCATTAGAAATGCAATAGGTCTCACATTTTTTTAAGTTAGAGCTATTGGCGTTGTAAATGGCAGTTTATTTTATCCTTGTGGTATGGAGTGGAGGTAAGTGGTTTGAGTAGAAACACGTGGGTTGGATTTGAATTGTTATTTAGGTAATTGTGTGGCCTGGATTTGTGGAGTGTAAATATGTGGCCCGGTGTTCAATGGAATTATGTGTATAGTAATTATGTGATGTAGAGTGCAATGTTGTAGAGTAAAGTTGTGTATAGTGGTACAGAGTGGCGTTGCACATAATGCAATGGAGTACATTGGAGTGGCACAGATTGTAAAACAGTGATTACAGTGGTGCAGTATAGAGTATAGTGGTGTAGAGTAGAGTGGAGTGGTTTAGAGTGAAATGGTAACGATTAGAGTGGATTGGCATAGAGTGCATTGCTATTGAGTGCAGTTTTGCAAAGCAGAATGGCATAGAATGGAGTGGTGCAAAGTACAGTGGAGTGGCATATCCTGGAGTTGTATAGAGTGCAGTGGCAAAGAGTGCAATTGTGTATAGTGGAGTGTGGTAGAGAGCATTAGCATACAGTAGAGTGGGGCATAGCAAAGTAGAGAGGAGTCTAACATGTGCTTATCATTTTATTGCTACTACAATAAACCAAACATGTTTTTTCTTCCTTTGCTTGTATTCCGTGGAGGTTATAGTCTGGCCCATTATGGAGCCTGTTTATACAAACAGGGTGACATGACATGCATGCATCTAAGCACTGACTTTGAGAGTTGACAGCTGGCTAAATAAACAGAATGGTCACTGCTGCATGGAGGGCAAGCACTTTTTTAGTGGAAACATACAACTTCTGCCCAATCAAAACATGCACTCATACCTCCAAAAATGTAGACGAAAGGAAAGCCCCTCTCTCTTGATGTACACATAATTTTCTGCCAATAGTTACACTGTCACACCAGACCATAATAAAAAGGCTGTTTAACATTTAAACTACAGGCAGATTTGCATCTCTCCTCTTATAAAGTGCTAACACTAAATAATGAAGTAGTAGCCCAACAGGTTTATACATCTGCTTACTTATGTGCGAGAGAGGGCATGGGTGTGAAAGTGACAGAAAGCAAAAGAGAGATGGTATATAGAGAAACTGTTATTTCCATACATAAGTGAGAGGTAGAGTGAAGAGAGAAAGGATGAGAGAGTGCATGAGAGTTACAGCAAGGTAGAGGTATAGAGAGAAGGTGTTTAGAGGTAGGTGAGGAGAAAGAGGAGAGGGGAAAAGATGAGAGAGAGTGGAGAGGAAAGCAATGGGTTATAATGAGGAGGTTACACAAGCGAATTGAGTGGGATCAAAGTACTTAGAAAGGAAATGTTTTGGACCTTAAGATGAGTAAGAACAGTGAAGCTGCCGGGAAGTGTCTGGAAGGAAGTCTTTCAATCACCCTTAGGCTGTGCAGTGTGCATCGATTTCTATGACTGCACGGTAGCTGGGGGAAAGGGGGCTTATTGACAGCCCATTCTGTAGCACTTGTGCAGCATGCATGCTGCGTAACATCCCAAAGATAAGACACAGAATCCCCAGTGACCCACACATAATGTTTATTATGCATACATTGAAACAGCCTGCTGTAAAGTAGCTTTACATCACATGTCTGCATGAGAGGAACAGTATAGGCATGCTGCTTCAGCAGAGTTAAAAATTTAAATTCTCACCGCAGCTGACACATTTAATTTTTTGGGTTCAGCTCTAGGCTGCAAGCAGACAGCTACAGAAGTGGATCCACTGTTCATCATACCCGAGGGGCCAGGATTAGTTTTATTTGCGGTATTAGTTTTGTGCTAGTCATGAAACACAGAGACGACAAAGATCCATTAAATGTGGGCTCGGGCATAGTCTGCGTTCAATCAATCAATCAATCTATTTGTAGAGCGCGCTATTTACCCGTGAGGGTCTCAAGGCGCTGGGGGGGTGGAAGCTTCGCTACTGTTCGAAGAGCCAGGTCTTGAGGAGTCTTCTGAAGGCGAGTAGGTCTTCGGTCTGCCGTAGGTGGGTAGGAAGGGTGTTCCAGGTCTTGGCGGCGAGGTAGGAGAAGGATCTGCCACCTGAGGTTGTTCGTTGGATGCGGGGGACGGCGGCGAGGGCGAGGCTGGCAGAGCGGAGCTGGCGGGAGGGGTGTGGAAGCTGAGTCTGCTGTTCAGGAAGGCTTGTCCGGCGTTGTGGAGTGCTTTGTGTGCGTGTGTGAGGAGTTTGAAGGTGATCCTCTTTTCGACGGGGAGCCAGTGTAGGTTTCTCAGGTGGGGGTGATGTGGCTGCGGCGGGGGACGTTGATGATCAGTCGGGCGGAGGCATTTTGGATGCTCTGCAGTCGTCGTAGGTGTTTGGCTGGGAATCCGGAGTAGTGTGCATTGCCATAGTCCAGCCTGCTGCTGACGAGGGCCTGTGTCACCGTTCTTCTTGTTTCGGTCGGGATCCACTTGTAGATCCTGTGGAGCATGCAGAGGGTGTTGTAGCAGGAGGAGACGGCATTGACCTGTTTGGACATGGAGAGGGAGGAGTCGAGGATGAATCCAAGATTGCGTGCGTGGTCGGTGGGTGTCGGTGCTGTCCCCAGAGTGGTTGGCCAGCAGGAATGGTCCCAGGCTGAGGGGTTGGGTCCGAGGTTGAGGACCTCCGTCTTGTCCGAGTTCAGTTTCAGATGGCTGCTCCTCATCCAGTCAGCGATGGCCTTCATTCCGTCGTGGATGTTGGTTTTGGCGGTGCGTGGGTCCTTGGTGAGGGAGAGGATGAGCTGAGTGTCGTCAGCTTAGGAGATGATGTTGAGGTTGTGGTGGCGGGCCACTTGTGCGAGGGGGCCATGTAGATGTTGAACAGCGTCGGGCTGAGGGAGGAGCCCTGGGGGACACCGCAGATTATGTCGGTGGCTTCGGATCGGAAAGGTGGGAGGCGGACGCTCCGGGATCTGTCAGAGAGGAAGGATGTGGTCCAGTCGACGGCCTTCTCTTGGATACCGGCTTCTTGGAGACGTGTTTTTAGAGTGCGATGGCAGACTGTGTCGAAGGCGGCCGAGAGGTCCAGACGGGCAACTACAGCCACATTTCGGGGGATGTCTAATTTTTCCAGCCCTAGGCAGAGTGGCTCTAAGAAGTGGTGAAAACACAACAAAGCCTCATTAACGACTGAATGGTTGTTTAAAGACCTGTGAAGTACTCAATGTGGCTGCAATAAGACGGCCCCCTGCCCGGGAAGCGGTCTCAGCCCTGGCAGACACACACAACTGGGGGGGATGAAGCCCGGTGAACCCAATTGGTGTTGCGCCCCTGGTGCCTGCATTGTGTGTTAGTAACTCCAATGCTTGCTGCTATAGGATAGAGATTATACAAATAATGAGCAATGCAGGATAGCTGGCTTACTTCCGGATCTTAAAATCACGCTGTTTGTTTTTGGTTTGAGTAATGGAAGGGTTTTCTACGTCCAACCTTCACCCTGTTCAGTGGAAGGAGCAGTTCGGCTGACAGAAACGCTGTGTGAAAAGCACAAGCAAAGCTTTTGAAGTGACGGAGTGTTTATTTTCTGCGAGGCTCAAAAATGTCTTCTTTGTGAGGCCAGCGAGAGTATAACAAATGAGCTAAGCAAGTTAACATGAGCAGCTATGCACCCTGAAACAGCTGGAATAAATAACAAAGTGTCCGGGGTCCGATTCCCGTCGGGTCGAGTCAGACATTTTTTTCCTTTTGTAACCAACGAAGTCAGTTTCAAATGAACAGATCTCCTCACAGTTCAGTTCCATCACAACTTTACTCCTAACACTGGAAGAATTTAAACCTCACAATAAAGAGACTCAAAAGGACTACTTTGATGAATTAACTTGCAGGCCTCATGCGAGCAGACTACAGAGGACCTTGCTCAAGCCCCGATGCAGTTACGATTTAAGACAACAGCAATCAGCTGCATAACCTGCTTGAGATAAGTGCCCTGGAAATTAGATATCCTAATCCCGCAGGGATGCTACCGTACCACTGTAGCCCAACATCAGCCATAAATCACACAGACGGGCACAGCAGGGCGCGATAAAGTATGTCAGCTTGTCTGCTCAACAGCACAGATCGTATGTGTGAATGGCCCAAATGCCGTGCTGCTGCCATTAGAAATCTTCATGCATCAAGTTGACTAGTCATGTTTACTCGAAAGTTAAAAAAAGCCCACATCAGAAAACAAGGCACCATCACTGGGGGAGCTGGACATGGTGCTGCTAGATAACAGGCTGGCAGCGCTGGCTGCAGAAGGGGGTTAGCAATGCTACGGCGGCCCCAGTCTGCACAGCACACCCAGCAGCTGCAGCGCTGGTGGTGGTCTGACAGTTGAAAGTAAAAGCGTACATCGCACACAGGAAATAAACACAATAAAAGTAAAAGTGCGCATTGCGCACAGGAAATAAACAAAAAAAGCACCCGCCATTGCTGCGACTAAAAAAGAGTTCTTAAAAACAACAGATGAAACAAGGAAAGTTCACGAAAGCGGACGAAAACTGTAGTGAGGTGGTACTGCTTCCAGAATAAATGGAAGTGACACATTGCATCTACAGCCAATAATACGCCCGATAAGAAAAGCTATGCCAACGTTAAACAAATGGCAAGCAGCAGGAGAAATTAGCCGGAAATAGGCATAGTTTCTCCTAATATACAGATTACTTGATGCCTCGGAGAGGCAGCGCATGCCCTGCCTATGCGAGACCTAAAAATGACATTTACATCCACTGAGAAAGAACCTCCACAGCAAGCAGGCTCCTTTTCGACACAACTGGACTCTCTTATCCATTTGAATCAGCAAGGGTCAGCTCCCCTAGACCTCTTAGAGGCATTTTTATTTGCAGAAATTTAGAACAAAGCTGTAGGCAATCTCTCCACCATTCTATCAGAGTGTACAGGGAATTTATAAGACAAACCCATCTGTGGTTAGAGAGTTTTCCCCAATGGTAATTGTAACACACATCCATACTATCTTTCAGTAATTTATCCACCGCCTTTCTCACCCAGGTACTTTATGGCAAAAGGAGCCCCACAATGTGTTGTTCTATAGTTTTACAAGATTAAGGGCCATATGTATCATACTTCCGTTTTGCAAATTCCAAATAGCGAATTTTAAGGAATCGCTATTTGGAATTCGCAAAACGGTATGTATGTACAAAATCGCTATTAAATAGCGATTCTTTACCATTTTTAATTTGCGCTTAGCTAATCGCAAATTACCCATTCATTTCTATGGGCCAGGAGGCCCATAGGAATGAAGGTGAAATTTGCGATTAGCAATTAGCTAATCGCAAATTAGGAATTTCTTCAAGGGTGCAGGGGTGTCTCAAGAACACCCTGCTGCACCCCTGAAAAAGACATTTGGGGGCATACGGCGCACATACATGCCCTTAGGGCATGTATGGGCGTCATATGGCACCTTTTGTTTTTCGGAAAAAAGCTTTTTGAAAAGAATTCGCAAATTACCACCAACTAGAAGTTGGTGGTAATTTGCAAATCCTTAATGGAATTTTTTGAATATTTTTTGTTTGATACATTGCATTTAAGGAATCGCAAAATTTGCGATTCCCTAAGTGCTATCGCAAAATAAGGAATTGCAAATTTTGCTATTCCTTATTTTCCATCAAACATGTTTGATACATACCATTTGTCAAATTAGCATTCACAAAGGCCGAAATTCGCTTGATACATATGGCCCTAAGGACTGTCTTTTGTCCAGGAAAGCTAACCTTCTTTGCCACTTTAGAAACTAGCAGAACACCACTCATACGCCTGTGTGCTTTCACTGGGGCTAAGCACCCCCTTCGCCATCAACTCTATTCAAAGCAGGCAAAATTCAGTGGCGTAGGAACGGGGGTGCAGTGGGTGCGGGCCGCCCTGGGTGTCATCACTGAGGGGCCAAAAACATGTGTTGTAAACACATATTTTTGCGATTTTGTCAAGCCGGGGTGACAAGTGTCATCACTGAGGGTGATGACAAAATGGCAAAAATATGTGTTTTAAACACATATTTTTGCCCTTTTGTCAGGTCGGGGGTGACAAGAAATTTTCCACACCTGACCTTGCTACCCCACAGGCAATATTGAGGAATCTTTGGTGGCCTGATGGATTCACATAGAAGGGGGAGTGGGAATCAGGAATGTTTTTGCATGCAGAAAGTTTTTATTCTATGACCTCCTCTTCTCAGAAGGGAGTAGGTGTGTACGGTCCCTATGAGCCAGAGGGGTCTCAACCGTAAGAAATAGAATATAGGCACCAGCATAGGTGGGTTGCTTGGACACAGAAAAATAGTCGGCTTTTGAAGTTTACCTGTGAAGCATGTACAATAAAGAGCCCATGCTGAAAGATGTAATTGTCTACTCATCTCCTAATAAGAGATATGGAGAAAGGCAAGATTCCAGGAGTGCTCCATGTTTTTTTTCACAGGCCATGTCAATTTAACAGCTTGCACTATTTGAGTGAAGTTTCCGGTGTTCAAAACATTTCAATTAAATAGTAAAAATGGGTTGAATGACACTTGTGGTTTGACAGAGGTCAAGAACATAAGTCATATATCATCTATATCAGAAGAATACGTTTCATGTACAAATGGGCGCGTACGGGATAGATTGAATATTGTTGGCTTTGGGTTGAGAATCTGTTTAGTTCGACTGGACACTTAATGTTGATATTTCAAATTAAGGATGCTGCCTCCAAGAGTAAAGTTAATGGAAAATAATCAGATTTCCCTATTAGGTGAAAGCCTGCTCTAATTTCAAACCTGGTGGCAAAGTAGATGGGAAAATGGTCATTTCTGAAGGATCACCCCAAATCTTTAGTTTTCCTCCTCTGGGCACTTTACCACTGCTAACCAGTGTTAAAATGCATGCACTCTCTCCTCTAGGCTTGGTAACATCCCTCAATTTGAGCTCCCTGTGAGAGCATGAAGCAGTGTCTCCCCCATGGCCTATCCCCAGAGGAGAGAATTCAAGCTTCAGATGGCCAAAATAAAAAACGTAAGGTGAGGAGTAAAAGCAGAAAGGGCTGTGGAGAGCCGAGAAGTCTGATGCAGAAAGAGCCTTGGCAGAGAAGAAACTTTTTCTGGCTCATTAACTGGGAATGAAAGAACTGGCTATCAAGGCCAGGTAGTTAGATTCCAGGAGTGATGGTGGCAGCATACACACAGTGCCTGATGGAGATAAAAGGGTTCATATACCCAAGGATTTGGTGCCCAGTTATGTGGTGGGAGATGACATTGATAAGTGATTTTGTGCCTATGAAGTTTTCCTGAATGGTTCAGATGGTTTCTGAGGAGCACTAGGGGGGGTGATCCGCGGAAACATATGGTAACACTTGGGAAGGACACACTTCTGACATAAGAGGTTGGGGACCAAAGCAAGTATCCCCTAAAGAAGGCCATTTTAGTTGCCTAATATGCGCTGACTCCTGAAAAGCATTGCAAAAGATTTGAGGGACAGCCAAAAGCTTCCCAACCAATACTGGGTAGCTTTTGTAAATTACTCCAGTAAGGCAGTGAATGGCTGGGTCAGGGGCAGCAAGGTCAGTTATTTTAATGAGTTGTACCATATAATCATGAGAGAGCACATGCTCAGTATCTGTATTCCAGATTTGCACCATCTTCTAGTTGACAGCAAGCTGACTGACCCCAGGAAGCTTGCTGAGGAGGTGGATCTGTGGGCTAGCGCCACAGCGTCCAAGAAGGTACCTGGGAGTGACCCCACGAAAAGTGTTTCAGGTTCCCCCCACCAGAGTGAGAGTGAGGTTAAAGATGACCCAGAAGAGTCCCAGAGTAAGGGGGAGGAAAGAGTTCCCATGACACATCTGAGAAACAGGGGGATGGTTCTCGGGTGTGATTCCCCAGGGTGCCCTATTTCCAACCCCTCTGCTTTAAGTGCTCCCAGATAGGACACAAGAAGCAGGGGGACTCGGTCTGTCCAGTGACACCACTCACTGGTGTGAGCGCTACAGGAGTGGCCAATATGGCCTTAGGGGTAAGCAGTCCCAAGGTGCAGGTGATAGACCATGCCTTGCTCTCCTCTAGTTGGGAGATAGACTCAGAGGGTGAGCAGGTGATCCCTGATGGTGGGAGTTGTCACTTCCACCCGGTGAAAGTGAATGGGGTCCTGGTCACTGCTCTGAGGGATACAGGGGCTAGCTTGACCATGGTTGTGGGGAAGCTAGTTGCCTCAGAGCAGTACACTTGCCAGGTGTGTAGGGTTACTCAGGCCTACGGGCAGGACTTTCTTTCTGTCCTATGGCCCTGGTGCCCTTGGAATGGGGTGGGAAGGTGACCCAGAGGAGGATCATAATTAGTCCCCAAATGCTCGTAGACTGCATTCTGGGGAATGCGTTGCCCCCAGTGTCAGGAGAAATGAGAGGGGTGGCTGTCAAGGGCACCCTGACTGTTCAGTTTTCTGGGGGAATGACTCCCAAACAGAGGGTACCGGATCCCAGATGGAGAGGCAGGGTGAGGGAGGACTCACCCCTATCCCATGTTCATCCTCAGATTACAGACCCTGGGTTGGCTGGCTAGTTTCAGGATACCACCCTTGATCTGGTGGGAGGTAGAGTGGAAGTAGGGTGCAAATCACCTGGGGCTACTGCCCCGAACTCTGAAACACCTCAGAGGTCGGGGAAATTGCAGGACCCAATATGGGAACTCCATACCAGTCACCCACACTGACAGCGGTGAGTGGACTGTTTTTTTTAGTTTGTACTTTTTTTTCAATTTCACCAAAAATACAACTGGCAGTCTAAGGAAACACACATGTTCATATCATTAAAATGTATACAGACATGGCTATAGGAAGAATATGACATTCCATTAATCTGGAGGACCCGTCCTGGGATCCAAATTCCCCCAAATACCCTTGGGTTGTTTCTACTCCCCAGTTTTCTCAAACCGTCTCTATGTTTAATCATTGGGGGGACCCCAGCTTGTACATTCTGGTGTCATTCTGGGGATTCCTGTCCATCCCAGGGTCTGATGCCGTGTCTGAGTCATCGTCAAAAGGAGGTACAGCCTATTAAAAAAAGTAGGACATGTACTTTTAAGTACATGTCCTCCTGGTAGTGAAAAAATCTTACATTCCGTTTTCTATACAGCAAGGCCTATCTCTCCCATAGGATAACTTTGGGACTACCTAATTACATTTTATAAGTCAATGTTTTCCAATTGGGAAGAGATAAGACCTTCACGTCTGGTGTTCCTGGAATCACAATATAAAACCACAACCTATGATGAAGTCAGATTTTAAATTGCATTTCTGAAAATGCCACTTTTAGAAAATTGGTATTTGCTTACTTTAGCCATTTGGTGACTGCTGCCTGTCTCTGTTCAGTCTGGTTTTGGGGACAGTTGGATTTTGTATATTCCCTCTAGATAGCCACATACAAAGGGAGCTTAGGTGTGATTTGATTGGCCATCCTGTGAGATGGGTGGGAGGAGCTAGGCACAGCCTATCATCCTGGGAAATGGGAGGGAGGAACTGGGCACAGTCTCACACTTAGACATTTCAGCTATGTCATGTCCACACAAAGGAGGGAGACCTCTCTGCACGTCAAAACCTTTTTTGAAGTATCTCCCACTTCAAAGGCACCATTGGGTATAAATAGTGAACCTTTGACACCATGGCTTCAGTATACTTCTGGACCTGTGAAGACCCTGCCAGGAAGAAGGACAGCTGTGCTGCTGAAGGACTACCACTCAGCAGGACTGCTGCTTTGCTGGACTCCGGCCTTGCTGTGCTACCCTGTTGCCTGCTGTTCCTCTTCCTGGGTGACAAGGACTGGATATGCATTACTTGTACAGAGAGTGAATCCACAAAGGTCTTCCATCTTACTTGCATCTGAACCTGGACTCTACCATCTGTAAGTCTGCCATGACAAGTGTTACCACCCGTCCTGGACCCTTGGAAGTGATGCCTAAGGTGCTTCTTCAGCCAACCAATGAAACTTCATTGATGCGTCTTCACCTTTGCAGGGATGAGAACTGGTGCATCTCCAACTTAGTGTGGATCAGAACTGGTGCAACCTCTGTGCTGGGTGGAGGGGAACTTGCGCATCGCCTTTGGAACTAGCACATCACCCTGGGAACCAACTAATCCTCTGTTACAGGAGCAGATCCAATGCATGGCATTCGGTAACAGTGCATAGCCCTCCAAACTGACACATTGCTGACTTTGCGGGGAGATAACTGACACTTCTCCTTCTGTTGCCGGATCGGGACTTATACATTACCTTGTATGCAACCAGAATCTTCCTCAACGTGGATGTAACCAGGATCTAGGTACTTTTGTTCAGCGGGCCTCAGTGGATCCCTGTAGCTAGCTGGCGATCGATTGCAGTTGGCCTGAATTTTTTACTTTGACCCGGTTTATGGTGACCAGATATCCCAAATAGGCACTTATTGCTTTTAAGATCTATTTTACAGTTTATTCTTTAAAAATTCATATTGCTAGTTTTACTTATTGGAATTTTGTCATTTTGGTCCTGTTTTATTTATAAAATTGAGCTCATTTTTCTAACCTGGTGTGGAGTCTTTTTGTAGTGCTTTCACTGTGCTGCTGTTTAAAATGGTGCACAGATATTTTGCACAATGCCTCTTAAGTTAAGCCATACTGCTCTGTGCCAAGCTGCCAGAGGGTGAGCACGGACTAATTTAGGGTGTGTTGTGACTTAGCCTGAATAGGATTGTCGTTCCTGCTTGGACAGAGTGCATACCTCTGCCAACCAGAAACCCAATTTTCAAAAGTGGCAAACAATTGAGGTATCCCCCTGGCTCTCTCCAGAGTCACATGAAAGCTGTGTTATCTAGATGCTGATAAGTATTTCTAAAATCTTCTGGTGCTCAGACCATGAAATTTGGTAGTGTACTGGTAATGATGATATGGTATGGACAATAATGTGAATGGTGGCCAAAGGCCCAGGACCACCTACGATGTGTCCGCATCCCAATGTTCACACCCTCTGTCATGGGAGCGCATATGGTGTTTTCCCATCACAGCTCAGGGTTCCAGTGGAGAAGGCCATCCCAGTAGGATTCATTGGTTATCAGGAGCTGTTGAAGCCATCTTGCCGTACATCATCTGCGCGGACGAGCTCGCCCCTCTGAGGACCCCGCCTAGCAGACCCGGCAGCAAGAAGGCCCCATGGTTCACCGACGAACTCAAGAGCTCCAAGAAGAACTGCCGAGCCCTCGAGAAAGTCTGGAAAAGGGAACCGACACCGGACAACAGGACCTCCTTCAAACTCGCCACCCGGAAACACCACCAGCTGATCCGCGCCGCCAAGAAAACAGCATTCAAGGACCGGCTGGACAACAACGCACACAACTGCAAGGAACTCTTCAACATCGTGAAAGAGCTTTCCAACCCCAGCGCAGGAAACAACGACATCACCCCATCGCAAGACCTCTGCAACTCCCTCGCTTCATACTTCCACAACAAGATCACGGACATACACAACAGCTTCAACATCCAACCAACGCACACCATGACCGAACAACCACCCCCCACCACCACCCTCCACGCCTGGACCCCGATCAGCACCGAAGACACCATCCGCACGATGAACTCCATCCACTCCGGATCACCAACCGACCCCTGCCCTCACCACGTCTTCAACCAGGCCGACGCAGTCATCGCACCCCACCTGCGAGACATCATCAACACATCCTTCGACACCGCCACCTTCCCGGAGAGCTGGAAGCACGCCGAACTCAGCGCTCTACTCAAGAAACCAACAGCGGACCCCACCGACCTCAAGAACTACCGCCCCATCTCGCTCCTCCCGTTTCCAGCCAAAGTCATTGAGAAGAACGTCAACAAGCAGATGGCCGCCTTCCTCGAGACGAACGGATCCCTCGACCCCTCACAGTCCGGCTTCCGAGCCAATCACAGCACCGAGACCGCCCTCATCGCCGCCACCGATGACATCCGAGCCCTGATGGACAATGGAGAAACAGCGGCCCTCATCCTCCTTGACCTCTCCGCGGCCTTCGACACGGTCTGCCACCGCACCCTAGTGTGAGGTTCCGTGACGATTTTACTCGTGTTTTTAACATTGTCGTAAATACATAATTTTGATATCAGTGAACCGCAAATGATCCATTTAGTATATCCTGGTGTTTTCGCTATGCTACGAGCAAGAGCACTCCTGTTACCAACACATTTCTGTTCTACCCATGGCATCCATCTTAGAACACGGAAGCCATTTTGTATTGCTTGCCCTCACATAGTCAATGGACACGCAATGACCCCTTTTCATTTAAGGACACGTAGGCTTTAGCCGGCGATTCACCTTGCTAGTGACACGTGCACCTTAGGCCAGCAACGCTGTGGCAGCATGACTCGGCAAGAACTGCCTCCCCAGCCTGAGGCCAGTCCTGCTATACTGGTTCTTGTGTACGTTGGCCTGATCATGATTAGGCGGCCGAAGCTGGTAACCGTGCCCATTTACGACCCACAAACATTTCTTATCCTGTCTTTCTATCTTCTGCACCTGGCTCTGCTCCTTTCCTTCTGGGCCTTTATTAGGGGGAGGTAACGAAATTTACGATGAGGCGGTCCGGGTCTTGAATGAAGAATTGACATGGGATTATGATGGACTAGTGGGAACCCCTCATTCGTAATGTTTTGACATCAGATACTGTTGACGATTCCTGTGCAACGCCAAATATTTATTGTTCAAGACACGAATGTTTAGAACTGTGGTAACATGTAAAGAATTTGCCCCGAGCAGAATATTTAGTATATAAGGAACAACCCTCTTTGTACAAATCGAACAGGCTCCTAGATACTGCCCATGTGTAGTTTCTGTGACTTCTGTGTCCCTGCAGTAATAAACCTTTGGTCTTTGACGCCACCATCGAGAAGCCCGTGTTTCTGTTTGTTTGTGCACCAAGACAGGTGGAACTCCGGGGTCTTCGGGTGTTATCCCTGACACCTCTGGACGGAACCAAAAAGTCCAGAACTCCAATTGGCGCCCAACGTGGGGCGACGTCATTCGGTACCGGTCCAAAAGCCTGAAGAGTTCGAGGAGCTTCGTGTGAAGATTTCAGAGGGAGGCGCCCCACTTCATCGATCCCGGCATATCACAAAAGTGGCCCCGACGTTCTCTTCCACGAGGGTTCCCGTTCAGACGGCTGCAGTGGTCCGTTGCCTTGACCGTCGCCCTGTCTTGGACCCGAGGTGCAGTCCTCAGTACGGCGAAACGTGACGGGTTTCTCCTTGGTGACGTCTTCAGTGCCTCAGTTAAGTATTCAGTGGTTGCTAGTTGGTTATTTTGTAAGGGTTGCTCCTATTTGGATAATCCTTTTTAGTTCTCAGTTCAGTTCAGTTCTGTAAGGTTATCACTGGTTATTCTGGTTACGATAATCATTCTGTTCAGTTCAGGTATCGATACATTTGTCAGTTCTGGTAGGCCTAAGTTCTTGGTTCGAGTGCGCATCTTTTCTGTTTGTGTCTTGTTTGTTTTGTGTTCCGGATTATAAAATGGTAAGTCGGAAAAATTGTATGTTGTCTTGTTTTAGTTGCAACAGTGATTCCCAGTTGGAGGACTCGTGTTTGGTTCCTCCGATTGGAACTCCCCTTTATGATCTTTATTGCAAGTTTGGTGTGGGCCCTATCTCTTATAACGAGGTATGGATCCGCTACACAGAGAAAGATGGTGTCCTTAGTTGGCCACTACATGGTAGTTTTGAACCTGAAGTTCTCGATAATCTAGAAAGAAGGTTGTTTAAGAAGAAAGCCCGGCCGGCAATGTTTGATTCTTTCCGTTATTGGCGAAAAGAATCTAAACAGAGAGAAATTAAAAAGTTGAAGAAACAACAGAAAGAGCAAGAGTTGACTTTAGAACAGTCTGCTAGGCAGCTGAAACTCAACGAGTCTGAGAAAGCGATGGAGGTGGCCGGTAGAGAGCGTAATTTAGCGATAGACAAGTGCTATCCTGCTTTGCCATCGAGTACGGCTAAGATAGTAGAGGACCCTGAAAAGGATCCCCTGTTGTCTTACTTGTTACGATCACCCCCACCGTATGCACAGGGTGCTACGGCTCCACCTATACCGAATGTTCAATTACCGGTTGCTGGACAACCTGGTGTCCCTGTTCCCGCTCCCCTGAATCAAGTTCCTGTACCTCCTGTGGTCAATATTAATGTTCCTTCGACAACCCCTCTTCTAGGGTTGCCGGCTTCTTTACCTATGCCTGTGTCGCTCACACCTGCTACTTCACAAGCTATCTTGCCTGCTACTCCTACTGTTCCTGATCTATCTGTTCCAACTGCTACTCTATTCACTGCCTCTGTTAATATTATGACTCCGCTTTCTGTTCGTCGAAGAATCACTGATTCTGTCTCTAATATTCTATCTCCCTTCTATAAAACTCTGATTAAGACTCCTACCTCTGACTCTGTGCAGAGACGTAGTCAGCTTCCCAGTACTGAAGAAAGAGGAATATTAGATTCCACTGCTCTTAGATGGGTTTCGAAAGTTGGAAGATATAATGTACAAAATGTATTAGATACATTTATGCAATGGAACGAACCGACACAACGATATGTGTTCGATGAAATGTGTTTCCTTCTACGTGAGGAATTGGAAGAGGATGACCCTGAATCAAATCTAGGGGAATTAATTAATGTTCAGAAAGAGTTTGCTGCAGGAATGATAGTTGGTCAAAATATAAAAGAAGCGATGGAACTGGTTCTAAGTTATAGGACCGACTCATCCTTTCGTTCACCGAGAGAATTAGAGAAACGTAGTACGAAACAAAATCGTCAATATCCAATGAGAGAGGTTCCACCAATTTGGCGTGAAGCTGTGCAAGCTAATGCAAACCTTGGTATTGCAGCCGCTCCGGCCCAATTCCAGAGAGTATGGATACATATTCCATGGAAACGAGCTGAAGTGTTAGCAGTGAAACAGGCCTTGCCAGATCCGCGTAAAAATCCTGCAGGGTACTACAAAGAGTTGGCTCAAACAGTTGACGCTTGTGTATTGAATCTTGCTGACATAGATCTGCTATTTGGTAATGTAGTACCGCAACCAATTTGGGCTAAAATTCGTAAAGAGAATCATCCAGTTGCCCTAGGTGGTGACTGGGCAGCTATAATTGCAGCGGATGGTCAACAAATAGGGGGTTCCAAACCTGAACCTTTAATTGCTAATTTGCCTGGTAGAATAATCGATTTAATGAAAACCTTGATGCCTGCATTGCGCGTTAACTGGGACAAATTGTCCGCGTGCAAACAGAAGAAAGACGAAAGCGTCTCCGACTTTTTCACAAGATTCGAAGAGACTTTCGTGGATCATAGTGGTCAGGATATGAGCACAGAAGGAGGCCAGAGATTATTTGTTGATAAATTCGTGCACAATCTGTTGCCAGAACTTAGTAGTAAATTAAAGAATTCTGAAAGTGCGTGGGCTGTCTCTACGACTGCGCAAATACTTGCGACTGCTCAGTACTATGAAAATAGGGATAAAGAAGAGAAGGAAAAATCAGATAAAAAGACGAAAGATTTAAAAACTAAAGTACTTTTACAGCAAGCTTATCCGCCTCGCATGAATCAAACTAATATGCAGCAAGGGTCATATCAAAGAACGGATTATAATTTTCAAAGGCCACAATACCAATGGAATCAATGTGCTTATTGCAAAAAGGAAGGTCATTACAAAAGTGAATGTCCAGTTCGAACGCAAAATAATGCTGCGGCAGCTCAGAGAGGTCGTGGTAGTTCTATGCAAAACTCTAGAGGTCGAGGACGAGGTGCTATGCCTCCACAGACAAGTGATCGCCCCTCTAATTATTTCGACCAGCGAAATGGACAATCTGCCCAACAGAATAGGTCTCCGCAGTATCATGTCGAAGACTATTATGAAACTAGTGAGGAAGTTCAGCAAGATGAATACTAGGACAGCCATGGACAAAGAGAGGGAGTAGTATCAGTACCAGTAGATCAGAGTGGGCCTTATGTCGCAGTAGCAACATCAGGTATAGTCGAACCGTTTCTGTTGGATACTGGTGCAGCAAAAAGTTCTATCATTTATGCGAAACTCCCTGGCGCACCTTTGTCTGGCTCAACAAACGTTTCAGTAGGTTTTTCGGGCGCCCCTGTTCATAACCCTGTTTCTGGTCCTTTGTCTATTTCTGTTGGACCCCGTCAATTGAAAGCACCCCTGATTTTGACGACAGGTTGTAACGAAAATCTGCTTGGTTTAGACTTGTTAAAACGCCTGTACGCGACATTGTACTGTTCTCCAGCAGGAGTACAGCTTACGTTGGGTAAAAGAATAATCTCCCCGATGTACTTGTCGATGGATGCGCTCCCACCAGAGCTGCGTTCACTCCCTGATACTCTTTGGGCGACTGGTCCTAATGATGTAGGTCTATTGGAAATTCCACCCTATGTAGTAACTTTGAAAGCAAATGTCAAACTTCCACGAATTCCACAATACAGAATCTCTAGTGAAGGTGAGCGTGCGCTCCTACTGATAGTACAAGACCTGATCAAGAAAGACGTTATAGAAGAAACTAGAGGTAATGTCTGTAATAGTCCTGTACTGCCTATTTTGAAACGAACTGACCCAACAAAGCCTCCAGTATATAGGTTTGTAATTGATCTCAGAGAGGTTAATAAAATTGTGATCCCACAGTTTCCTGTGGTACCAGACATTACTGCATTATTAACGTTGATTCCTGCTACAGCAGCATGGTTTTCAGTTGTCGACTTGAAAAATGCCTTTTTCAGCATTCCGATAGCCGAGGAAAGCAGAGATATCTTCGGTTTCTCTCTAGGAGGACGAAGTTTTAGATTTAAACGCGCTCCACAAGGTTATTGTGAAAGCCCATCCATTTACAGTCAAGCATTAAAAAGCCAGTTAGATTCCTTCGTACTTCCTCGTGGTTCTGCTTTAGTACAGTATGTCGATGATCTTCTAGTGGCTGCCGATGACAAGGAAACTTGCAAAACAGCTACGATTTCTTTATTGCATCACTTGTCAGATTTGAATCACAAGGTGTCACCTTCAAAAATGCAATACTGCTGCCAAGAAGTGACCTACCTAGGTCATTCCTTGTCAAAGGAGGGAAGGAAGTTGACCCCAGAGAGAATAAAAGCAATTACACAGATGAACGTTCCTAGCACGCAGAGAGAAGTACGTGCCTTTTTAGGTATTACCTCATATTGTAGGCAATGGATCCCAAATTTTTCTCTTCTAGCAAAACCATTGGTAGCCTTGACTGGGAAAGGTGTTCCGAGTCCGGTACCATGGTCTGCTGAATGTCAGCAGAGTTTTTCTGAGTTACGAAATGCACTATGTTCAGCTCCTGTATTGGGTACACCCGATTACAGTAAGCCATTTACGCTCTATGTCCACGAGAGAGAAGGTTGTGCATTGAGTGTTTTGACGCAGAAATTTGGTGATAAACAACGCCCTTGTGCGTATTTTTCATCAACATTAGATCCAGTAGCTAGAGCGTTGCCTAGTTGCTTGAGAGCTACAGCCGCAGCTGCAGCCTCCATTCGACAATCTGCTGGTTTAGTAATGAACAACATGCTAGTAGTTATGGTTCCCCATGCTGTGGATACACTCATGAACCGAACCAAGACGCAACACCTTACCAGTGCTAGATTATCAGGTTATGAACTGACACTGTTAGCTAGTCATATTCAGATCAAAAGATGCAATGTATTGAATCCAGCAACATTGTTGCCGACTAGCCAAGAGTCGAGTGATTCCGAACCACACGACTGTTGTTTCAAAACTGAGGAAGAAACAAAAGGACGAATCGATCTCAAAGACACTCCGTTGTCAGATCCAGATGGCACGTTGTATGTTGACGGGTCTTGCTTCAAATTGGAGAATGGTGATGTGACTGCTGCTTATGCAGTAACAACTTTGAGTACGATTGTGGAGACTGCAAGAGTGAGTCAGAATTCTGCCCAGGCTGCAGAATTGATCGCGCTAACAAGAGCGTGCGTTTTAGCTAAGGGAAAGAGAGTGAATGTGTTCACAGATAGTCAGTACCCGTTCGGCGTGGCCCATAGTTTTGGCCGTTTGTGGAAAGAAAGAGGTTTCATTACGTCCCATGGGACTAAGATTCAACATGGTCAGCTAGTTAATGACTTGTTGGAATCTCTAACCTGGCCGACTGAAGTTGCGATTGTGAAATGCAGTGCTCATAAAACAATCACGGATGATGTTGGTCGTGGGAATGCTTTTGCTGATGAGATTGCAAAACAGACAGCTAGAAATATGATGAGTAGAATGTATGTTGCAACGTCTGCAAGATGGATTTCTGAGTCTGGAATGTGTGAGGACACAGTGGAAAGCGTGAAGGAAATTCAGAAAGAGGCGACTGAGGAGGAAAAACTTGCATGGAGAGAGAGCACGGGTAAATTGGACTCGAGTGGGTGTTGGATTGATTTGTCGGAACAACAGCGTTGGATGTTGCCTGATGCGTATGTGCTTGCAGTAGTAACGATGGCACATGGAACAGCGCACATCAGTTCAAAAGGGATTTGTAAGATGTTGGCTCCGGTCTGGAAGAATGACGGGATTAGTAAGTGTGCAGAGAGAGTGGTGAGGAATTGTATGGTATGCTTGATGCATAATCCTGGCAAGGGAATCCCCACACCTGCAGGTCACTTCGCTCCTCCTTCCTGCCCCTTTGAGGTGATCCAGCTAGACTTCATTCACATGGATCGTTGCAATAATCTGAAATACGTCCTAGTGGTAGTTTGTGCTTTCTCCAGATGGATCGAAGCATACCCACTGAAGGACAATACTGCCTTATCCACTGCCAAAATTCTTCTTAAAGAATACTTCCCCAGATACGGAATGCCACGGATTGTATGGTCAGATAACGGAAGTGAGTTCGTAGGGAAAGTTATGCAGAGTGTGTGTGCCGGCCTAGGGATTAGACAAAAATTTCATAGTGCGAATCATCCCCAGTCCGCGGGTTTAGTCGAGGGTTACAATGGCACCCTTAAACTGAAACTCGCTAAGATACAAGCATCCACGGGTTTGTCCTGGCCAGACGCATTGCCTTTGGCTTTGCTATCAACAAGAGCAACTGTGCATTCTAGAGTAGGGCTTAGTCCTTATGAAATAATTTTCGGTCATCCTGCAAATGTTTGGGGGGTACCTAGACCGAAAGAATTTAAGCAGCTGGAATACCCAATGTTAATTGATTACCTTTTCGACTTGACTGCTAAATTGAGTCTTATTCACCAACAGGTTTTCGATGCATTGCCAAAGCCACCGGAGAGTCCAGGCCATCAGCTGAAACCGGGTGATCAGGTGGTCATCAGAAATTTTGCAAGAACGAAAAATCTTCAGCCCAGATTCATTGGCCCTTTCCAAGTCCTGCTAGCAACGAGAACTGCTATTCGTGTGGCCGGAAGGAAAAATTGGATCCATACGACACATGCTAAACGTGTGCCTCTGCCACTTCCTTACGACAACTGGGTAAAGAAAGGAATCGGTGCCTCTGAAACGGAACAAGCCCCCAGGTTCATACCTTTCAGCGATGCAGAACTAATCACGGATTCACCAAATTCTGACTCTCCTCCTGAAACTGCTCTTTTGAACCCTGAACATTTGTCATCCACACCCAATGAACATTTGCCATCTGCATCAAAAGAACATTTGCCATCGGCGAACGTGAACATTGCAACGTCAGCTGAAAATACATTGTTTCCAGATCAGACAGCTCCTGCAAAACTGAGATACAACTTACGTTCTCGCAATATGGACAAATAAAGCAGGAAACTGCCTATTTTCAGATTTGAATTTGCTATACATTGCCTCCAGCCAGGAAGTTTGCTAATACTTTGTATTGTTTTTTTTTGTTTTAAAATTGCCTTGCCGTCTGGGTAGCCGTAGGGTCGTGGCTGTGTGCCTAGTTGAATCTGCGGGGGTCTGACACAAGGTCGATCTTTCTGTTAGTTCTGGGAACTCCCAGGGCTGATAGAGGCATTTTCATCTACGTACACATCATCAGTGGTCGCGAACGGCCGTAGAAGATGGAGCTTCCTGAACTACAACGAGAAAATGTAATTTATGTTCGCAGAAATAGACTGTACAGAATACTTCACAGCAGATGCTTTCTAATGCAATGTGCAGTTACATTTTTAATTGTTTTGATAACGTTGGTGGGTGGAATCGTCTTTGGTGTACATTTGATTTTTATGCCAGTAACTACAGTACCTCCCCTTGATCCTACTACTTCTACGGTTTCTTCTATGCATTCTTTTCACTCATTTCCTGAACACGAACAAGCTCGACGCTCAGAATTTATGAACAATACATTTGTACAGCTCTTGCATCAACACCAACTGATAGTTAATACTACAGACTGCTGGGTGTGTGGCTTGATACCCCACACGATGGATAAAGGCATTCCCTATCTAGTCTTGCCTTTCAGCTATAATGGATCATTTCAGGCCTTTCAGACCATTTTTTCATATGCCCTTGAAACCTATCCTCCACGTCCACCACGGTCCACTAAATACAACTCAGCCAACAAAGCTTTAGTCCAGGGAATTATTGACATGATTAAAGACGTCAATAATACTCCATCTTATCCTAGAGATGAATTACTGGTGTATTTGAGTTGGAACTCTACAGAGTATCGCCTTAGTTTGGGAGAAAGCAAGCGTAAAAGCTCCACTTCAGTTTGGGTCGTGCCTCACCGAGGTCAGGTCTGTTTGCAAGGAAATGGGAGAAATCCGAGAGCTCAGCTAGGGAGCAGTGAGTGCGTTGAGACTTACGTATTTCCGTCTAACTCCTCCCCTGCCTTTCTGACTGCTAGGGGTACCTACTTCATTTGTCAGGACAGAGCATATACATGGCTGCCTGCTGACTTTTCAGGTTCATGTTATATTGCTCGATTGTTACCCCCGACATACACTGCTTCTTCAGATTATCACAAAACCAGAGTAGCAAGAGGTGTCTTCAGCAAGGAAGATACCGCTGGTCAAGAAGCTGGAGACTTTTTCAAAGGTTTCCTTCCGTTTTGGGGGCCTATGGCCAATAGTAGAAATCTTCGTCAACTAACACGGGTAGTTGAATCTACAATCACAGAAACTGCAGGTGCCCTTAGTAACCTAACAGCTGAGCTTCAGGCGGATCGTCTCATGACGTTGCAGAACCGTATGGTTCTAGACGTAATACTTGCAGATCGAGGTGGGGTATGCAGAATGATCCAATCGAGCTGCTGTGTCTTTATTCCAAATAATGCTCCAACAGTCTATGAAGCAATCTCTAAGCTACATAAGATTTCCGACTCTATACACGTAGATAAGGGAAACTGGTCCTTCATGGAGTGGTTTTGGACTCTGGTATCAGCGTGGGGATGGAAGGTTCTGATGGTTATTGGTGTCATCCTAGTATTTCTGTTCTCGTGCTGTCTTATTATCCAATGCGGTCCCGCTCTGTGTAGCCTCTGTGCTGCAACCTGTTTCAGAAAACCACCTGCATTAGGAGAAAAGGCACGAGACAGGATGATGGTACAACAACATGTCACTGACCTAATGAGCATAGAATTAGACTCTGACTCTGATATAGACTGAGTAATTGCCTATGTAAGGGCAAAAGGAGGGTCTGAGGTTCCGTGACGATTTTACTCGTGTTTTTAACATTGTCGTAAATACATAATTTTGATATCAGTGAACCGCAAATGATCCATTTAGTATATCCTGGTGTTTTCGCTATGCTACGAGCAAGAGCACTCCTGTTACCAACACATTTCTGTTCTACCCATGGCATCCATCTTAGAACACGGAAGCCATTTTGTATTCCTTGCCCTCACATAGTCAATGGACACGCAATGACCCCTTTTCATTTAAGGACACGTAGGCTTTAGCCGGCGATTCACCTTGCTAGTGACACGTGCACCTTAGGCCAGCAACGGTGTGGCAGCATGACTCGGCAAGAACTGCCTCCCCAGCCTGAGGCCAGTCCTGCTATACTGGTTCTTGTGTACGTTGGCCTGATCATGATTAGGCGGCCGAAGCTGGTAACCGTGCCCATTTACGACCCACAAACATTTCTTATCCTGTCTTTCTATCTTCTGCACCTGGCTCTGCTCCTTTCCTTCTGGGCCTTTATTAGGGGGAGGTAACGAAATTTACGATGAGGCGGTCCGGGTCTTGAATGAAGAATTGACATGGGATTATGATGGACTAGTGGGAACCCCTCATTCGTAATGTTTTGACATCAGATACTGTTGACGATTCCTGTGCAACGCCAAATATTTATTGTTCAAGACACGAATGTTTAGAACTGTGGTAACATGTAAAGAATTTGCCCCGAGCAGAATATTTAGTATATAAGGAACAACCCTCTTTGTACAAATCGAACAGGCTCCTAGATACTGCCCATGTGTAGTTTCTGTGACTTCTGTGTCCCTGCAGTAATAAACCTTTGGTCTTTGACGCCACCATCGAGAAGCCCGTGTTTCTGTTTGTTTGAGCACCAAGACAGGTGGAACTCCGGGGTCTTCGGGTGTTATCCCTGACACCTCTGGACGGAACCAAAAAGTCCAGAACTCCAAGTGCAGCGCCTCGACAACGCCGGAGTCCAGGGGAAGGCACTGGAATGGATCATCTCCTTCCTCGACGGAAGAACACAGAGAGTCCGCCTACCACCGTACAAGTCAGAGGCCACCGAAGTCATCTGCGGCGTCCCCCAAGGATCCTCTCTGAGCCCAACCCTCTTCAACGTCTACATGAGCCCCCTCGCGGCCATCGTACGCAAACACAACCTCAGCATTATCTCCTACGCCGACGACACCCAGCTGATCCTCTCCCTGACCAACAACCCCGCCGCCGCCAGAGCCAACCTGCACGAAGGGATGAAAGAGGTAGCCGAGTAGATGACGACCAGCCGCCTGAAACTAAACTCGGACAAGACGGAGGTCCTCATCCTGGGCTCCTCGCCCTCCGCCTGGGACGACTCCTGGTGGCCCCCCGCCCTGGGTACCGCACCCAAACCGACGGACCACGCACGCAACCTGGGCTTCATCCTGGACTCCTCCCTCTCCATGACCAGGCAAGTCAACAACGTCTCCTCGGCGTGCTTCAACATCCTGCGCATGCTACGGAAGATCTTCTGGTGGATCCCCACCGAGACCAGGAAGACCGTCACCCAGGCCCTCGTCACCAGCCGGCTGGACTACGGCAACGCCCTCTACGCCGGGACCACCGCCAAACTCCAGAAGAGACTCCAGCGGATCCAGAACGCCTCAGCCAGACTCATCCTCGACCTCCCACGAACCAGCCACATCTCCGGACATCTGAGAGACCTTCACTGGCTCCCCGTCAACAAAAGAATCACGTTCCGCCTCCTCACCCACGCACACAAAGCCCTACACAACCAAGGCCCGAGCTACCTCAACAGCCGAATCAACTTCCACGCTCCCAAACGCCACCTCCGATCAGCCAACCTCGCCCTCGCCGCTGTCCCCCGCATCCGAAGAGCGACATCAGGAGGAAGGTCCTTCTCCTACCTGGCCGCCAAGACCTGGAACTCCCTCCCGACCGACCTGCGCCTGACCCAAGACCACCTCTCCTTCAGGAAGAAGCTGAAGACCTGGCTATTCGAGCAGTAGCGGCACCCCCCCCCCCCCAGCGCCTTGAGACCCTTTGGGTAGGTAGCGTGCTCTATAAGTGTCATTGATTGATTGATTGATCATGGAAGCGAGCAGGTGATGGCTTGACGAAGCAGTCCATCTTCGAGGAAACTAGAAACACCAGTAAGGAAGCCTCCTTAATCCGCAGATTTGACATTTTTGACTGGTTCCACATCAGATGGAAAGTGTAGTTTTGGAAAAACCTCCATGGTTGCTTGCTGTCTGGCTGTAGCACTCAGAGATCCAACAGGCGTAGAATTAGCAGGAACAGGGTTGATGGGTGCCTAGCAGAGGGGTTTTTAGTTACTTTCAGAGCCTGGTGGAATGCGGTCTGTTTAAATCATAGATTAGACACAAACAGTGTCACTCCTATTTCCTTATCCATTAAAATAGATCTTTTATGGCTGCCTCTATCCTCCTATTTAACAGATACAGCCTTTTCTTTAGCCACTTCGGTCATTACACCAGATGAAGTTCGGAAACCTCCATGAATCCTCTGTTGTCTTTTTACTTTTTTCTCCAGTTATATTTTTGCATAATACTCCTTTTTGACTTTTCCATTATTACAATTTTAGAGTTTATGATCTACAGTTTTAATCATTAATGTTTCTTGTTGTTGACTTAGCTTTAAGATTCAGGTTATTTTCTTACCCATATTGCTCTATTTTGATGTTCCCTCCCCCCTCCCTCCCCCTATCTGACCCCCACCCCCCTTTTGCATATCAATAATAGATTATATTGTGGTTTATACTGTATAATATTATTTTTCTTTGTGATTCTTTCTTTATATGATATTTCTTCTTATGTTTGCTATAATTTTTCTTCAATAAACTTTAAACTTAAAAAAAAAGAGGGGCTTTTAAGCTTAATGAAGGATAGTCCATGAGGAGCTCTGCGAGACAGCTTATCCTCTTGACCATCATACCCAAGAGAACCTTTGGGTTGCAGATGGGACAGCCAGATGGGTTGCAAGTGGCCAACACAAATTGGGCACAGGGGTAGGATCAGATGGAAGACCCTGTTGAGGACCAGTGGAAGGATTAGTTTGGATGCAGGTTGATCAAACAGGTGGGGTGCAGCCGGAAGGAATAGATGGAGTACCCCTACAATGATGAGAAGAGAGGCAAGATGCAATTGTAAACTCTAGACATGAGCACATGGTAAAGGAGCAGATATTTAACACCCACTATGCTTTCTGATGAATCTTGTTGTTTTCCTCTGTAGGATCCCTAAATTCAGAAGTTGCTGCACGTGGTTGTACCACTCCAAGTTACTGTGCCTTCAAAAGTACATCGGAGTCAGCTGGAGATACAACTGTAGTGACTGAACAGGCCTGCATAGATGGAAGGAATGGAGGAGTGTGGCTCAATGGTTAGAGCGGCAGACCCTGATGCGGAGTTCTGGCCAGGGACCAGGGTTCGATTCCTGCCTCGTCGGGGTCTCGGGCTCAATTTCCTCGGACCTGTTAATTCTCGCCTCGGTGCCTATTCTAATCACGGGCCCCACGCTGCAACTCTGGGCAATAGCTTGCTTAGCCTCCACACCGGCCCCAACAGCGCTAAGGATGCCTGGCTTCACCCAGGGGGTGCCCAGGAGTGGACACTTCACAGGAAAAGCCAGGAGGAGTTCCACAGCGGTATGAGTATCAGCGGCAGGAAGCCGCATAGGCGACACCGCAAGGTGACCGTCTGGTGACAGTGCGCTCTATAAGTACCATGACATTTACATTTACATGGAAGCATCCGCCTTCAAGAGAGTGTCTTTCTGCTAGCCTTCAGTGGGATCCTTGTACTGAGACTGTCCTTCTAACTTCCTTTTAGATGAGTGGTACTTATCGGTAGCCACACCGGTGTATGGTAAAGCATGGTACAGATGTTTCCACAGGTCCATGGATCTCTGGAGTTGTTTCAAGCGCCTTATTTTCTTTTCGCCTTTAAATATCTTTCTTTCATGTTTCAATATTTTGTATTTCACCTGAATTTCCTTATATTCCCTTCAGTCTTTCCCATGTTATTGCTTTCTTTATTAAATTTCAATTACTTTGAAAATAAATCTTTCCCACAGCTCCTGAGCATTACTGAAGGCTCCCAAACAAGGACCTCTTGATTCAAGAATAACCCCTGTAAGACTCTCTCTTCCAAGAGAGTTCTCTGATCACTGCCAAAAGTGAAGCCAAGGGACTGCCTCACTGCTTTGGGAACAAGGTTTTCTTTTCATTAGAACAATGGTTGGCACATCATTTTTATGAGTAACTGGAAATCCGCACACCTGCCACTCAAAATCATACAACTAGTTTCACACTCATGACTCTCTTAGAAACACCTGCATCTTTTAGGCTGTGAGGCACAATACGGAGGCCATTTTTGCACTTATGTTTGCATGCTGAGATGTATGTAAACGATTTCACAACTGTGTTACCTAACTATGCACAGGCAACAATGGGTCTAATTTACAGAAAAAAATGCGCATGCCTGTAAGACCTCTACAATGGAGATTTATTTTGTAGTATGCACAATAACTGTCTATATCATATCAAGCATGATATATTTTTGCTAATAATTTTGTAACGCAAACATGTGTTTATAAAAAACGATATACTTCAACATAGAAGTGTGTGAAGAATTCTGTTGCTGGAAGACTGAATATGGGCACTTATCAATATTCTGATCATGTCATCATTTTACACTCACCGCAATAGGCTGTTCTGTGTTACAGAAGTTAAGAAAAATATTTCCTTCAGATTTGCATATTTCCTGGATGGCTCATGTTAGACCAGACATCTTTTGGTGGTTTGTTCCCCTTGTCTGTTTGCTTTGGGACCTCTTTTTTTTGATGGTACGCTGGACTTTGTTTTTACTGGTTTGTTGTCTCCTCACACTTTACCATGGCTGAACAGTGTATTTAAAAGGAAGGACATGTGGTGGTGTGTTTGTACATGTCCTGCTAGTGAAATACGGTGCATTTCGTTTTTCACTGGGACAAAGCTATCTCTTCTATGGATTAACATGGGGTCTGCCTTGAAACATCTTTCATGGCCAGAGTCCCATTGGAAGATGATAGAAAGTTGGACTTTGGGCTCTCTGAACTCAGAATTTAAAAATACATTAATTGTATGTGTGAAAATGTGACTTTTAGAAAGTGGGTATTTTCCTGCTTAACCATTCAGTGCCCTCCTTTACAATCCATGTCTGGCTTAGGCTGACATGGGCCTGTTTGTGCATTCACTCTAGACAATCACACTGAGGGAGCTGAGGTGTGTCCTGCAGATCCTGATGAGCCAACACCAGGCTGATGGGTCTTCCTGGGCTAGAATGGTGGGAGGAGTTTTCACTGATACTTGAATAGAGCTGCGATTGTTCTCTAGTGTGTCTGGAGCCAAGGCAAGAACTTGTGAACAACAAAGACTTTCTTGGACCTAAAACCCCAGGATTTTGGATTAATTTGAACTAAGGAACTATCCAAGATGAAGAACTGGAAGAGCTTTCATGCCAGGAGGGGTAGTGCCCCATTGCTGTGTTTTGCTTTGCTGGGTTGGGCTGCAGTTGCTGCTTCTGTCTTAGGCAGTGAAAGGACTGGACTGAACTCTCTGCAACTTTTTTGCTATGTTTCTGTGAGGGTTTTAGGTAGAGCGTGCCTCCTGTTGGGAAGTCTCAGGTACACCAAAGACTTCAACTTCATCTGTTGACCGGCACTTCGAACTGCAGTTCATGCTGCAACAGTAGAAAGAGTAACCCAAAATGTGCTCCTTGATCTGTTGGCACTGCATCTGCCCGCTTCACAACGCAACCCTGGACTCACTAACATCCTCACTGAGCCACTTCTTGCACTGCAACATGGTGTCAGGTCACATCCCATTGCCTCACTTAACATCACAGCTCTTGTGTCACCGATGATGCTGCTCCACGCTGACAACAATGCCACTGCCTGGACCGTGTCCTACATACACCGCTTGTGATGTACACAAAGTATCACCTTGTCCCACACTGCAGCCCTGGTCTTTTGACGTCAGCACCATCAACTCTAGTATCATCAATGATGCCAATGCTTGCACCGAGACCTGTGGGCACCGCACAATGAAATGCCCCACTTTGCCCCGCAACCTTGGATCTACTGATGACAGCTCTTCAGCAACAATGACTCAGCTGCTTTCATGTTGACTGGTGACCCCGCCCGTCACATTGTGCTACAGCCCTTGTTTCTCCGATGACCTGGGACGCTGTCACCGAGCTGCTGCCTGCACATTAGCCAGTGGGCACTGCACATCACATCGTCCCGCTTCCCATTGCAGCCCCGACAACGTTGGTGCTCCTGACTTCAACCTCAGGGAGTTCCATCGGCAATGTGTTAATGTTAATGTTAATGTTAGGTGGTCTTTTATATAGCGCTTGGCTACTCCGAGGAGTGTCCCGGCGCTTTTTGTGTGACTTCAAGGGCCCGACTTCTGCAGCGACCTCCGCAGCCAACGCTTGCCAAGGCCAACAATGCCACATCTTTGGAACTCGTCGCAGGGTGTCCAATGCGCTGCATTTCCAAAGGTTCTGCTTGCGGGTCTTCCTGACACCGTACCTGGCCCACAACCTCGGTTCGGCCTGAACTGTTGTATTTCGGCTATAGACTTCAAGGAGCTGTCTTTTAAGTCTATTTTTGCAATATTCATATTTTGATTACTGTATGTTGGATTTTTAACAGTTTGGTCTCATTTTACAGAGATAAATATTGGCTATGTTCTAAAACTGGTGTGGTTTTGTTATGTAGTATCTTCTCTGTATTACTGTGTGTTATGTGCAAATGTTTTTCACTTTGCCTCTGAGAAAAGCCTGACCGCTAATGCCAAGCTACCAAGGGAGCGAGTAGGGGTTATTTTAAGGGTGTAACTCCCTTATCCTGACTATAAGGAAGTGTCCCTACTTGGACAGGGTACAAACCTGCCAACTAGAGACCCCAATTTCTAACATTGGTTGTCATGGCAAGGATAAGACTTCTGTTTGTACATGACCTTCAGTGATTGGTGTACACTACTGCCATATTGCAGACCACTGTGTTTCACATTCTATTTCTGGTTTATTTTTGACTTTTCAATTTTGCTTGAGCTTGAAATTGCTACTGCATCATGTCACCATCAAGAGCATCATCAGTTACATCCTTAGAATTGGCTTTTGAAGAGGATAGATTGGAAAACTGGACCATGAAGGAACTGAAGTTAATTATTTGCAAAAACCTCAAAGTCCAAGTTAAATGCCTCATCAAAAATGAGGAGCTACAAAAGGCGCTGAGGGCCCAGGTAGCAACCAGAAATTTCAGTGGGCAGCCTGAGAATACTAGTGTGAAGGCCCAGGAGCAAATTCAAAGGAAGCTGTGCTGAGGGATCGGGAGCTGCCAGGAGGGGAGGTACCCTCCAGGACAGGAAGCAGTAGTCTGTCCCCAGAAGAGCGGGAGGACAAGAGGGAAGCTAGGAGGCATCAAATAGAGTTTGAGAGGCTCAAAATGGAGGAGAAAAGGATGATTTTAGATCATGAGTCTGATATAAAGGAGCTGGAGCTAAACAGCAGGTCCAGTACAGATAGTGGCAGAAATTTCGCAGTGCACTCAGATAGAATAGTCCACATTCCCAGGAATGTAGGGGAGGATTACAAGAAGGGAGATGATACCTAGAGCTGGTTTCAGGGCTATGAGGCATCTAGCCACATGCATGGGCTCCCTGAGAGAAACTGAGGAGCAGGATTGTGGAACCACTTCAAAGAGGAGGGAAGGGACACATTGTTTGCTTTCTGCAAGGCGTATTGAAATGTCTACACTGACATGACAGAAGCCCTTCTCACTAGAGATGGCATCACTCCTGACAAGTACAGAAATTAGTTTAGAGGGAGGAAGAAAACTATTACAGACCTAGTTAGAATGTATGGATTCTTTTTGCAGATCATTGGATCATTGGGCAAGGGGCAGTAATGTCAGAGACTTTCAGTGGCTGTACAATTTGATTGTATGGGAGCACTTGTCTAGTCTGTGTTTTGCAGAGCTGAGCCAGCAGTTGACTGATAGTAAGCTGACTGACCCCAGGAAGACTGTTATGGAGGCAGACCGCTGAGTGAAACAAGGGTCCACAAGAAGTTGTATGGGGAGACTCCGCCAAAGGTGGGCAGGTTACCCTGCAACAGAGTGGGGGGACAAAGGTAAACAAAAGGTGTTCTCAAAAGGGGCCCAATCTAGTGCCCAGGGTAAAGATTCTGATTCCCCCCCTTAGAAGAATAGAAACCATGGGTCACTTCAGGTAAGCCTGCAGAAACTTGTCCCTGCAAATATTTTGCTTATGACCAGGTGAGTCACCTGAAGGGGGGTCCCAAGTGTTCTAAGAGGGCATAGCCACCCACCCTTGGGCAGTCCTAGGTGTTGGGAAGTGTATCACCTGGAGAGGAGTTGGTCCCAGGAGAATGTGGGGAAGAGTACAATTAGAACCACCACACAGCCTGAGAAATCAAATCCCAAAGCAACTTCCTCTATTGTAAGGGGACAACCTGGGGAAAGAGAAAAGGGTAAGGGGCCAGGACTTTACCCCAGACCAACCTTAAACATGAAAAACATCACCTTAAATGAGAGAGACTTGCGTCGAAAAAATGACACTGGAATTATGAGTGATCCTGTGGGCGAAAGAAGGGTTGGTGAAAGTAATACTTGAATGAATCATACATATAGCAACATCTCAGAGGATGTACATAGCCCTCAGACCCTAAATCTGCTGCTGGCTGCTAACACATATACTGGTATTTCAGCCAACGTTCCATCTCCTGCACCAGCTGAAAACGAAACCTGGTCGGCCCTAAGAAATAAAACCATTCATTGGCTTGGAAATAGGACAGGCCTGTCTAGTGCCCTCTTTAGAGAATTCAAGATGGTGAGGAGAATTGGCTGGGTGGGAAACTCCAACAAACTTTTCCAAAGGGACTATGTTGCTCTTTCATTAGGATCTCCATCACTGGTAAGGGAAGTCTTTTTAAGAGCACGGATCCTGACCTTAGCCACATGAATGTACACATTCTCCCTTTGGGTTTTTTCTATCAACCCACATGCCAAATAGGACAAAACAATTACCGCCCACCCAGACAATGTACAGATACATCTCATTTTAACTTGGAGACATCAAATACATTTGGGCCCTTATCAATCATATATGAAAATGATTGACTACCCATTTTACCAAACTTAGCAGAGAATGACAACAACTCCTGCACTAAAATCTTTTGTGCACCAACCTTGAATTCCCTTACTAGGGCTGAACAAATTGACGGGGGGGACAGCAACCCTAAAGATGAAGAAACATCCGGGCTAGATGACACTAGTAGGGACCATATTGAAATGGGCATTGTAGGAGCCTATAACCCAGCTCCGGCAAATTGGGCCTGAATTAATAAACCAGCAGGATTTTATCCCCGAAATAACTCAGCCCAAAACAAGACCAGAGTCCTTTTCTGGAATATAGCGGGCCTTAAGAACAACATGAATGACATGGCTTGGAAGTATTTTATAAATAATTTTGATATCCTGGGGGTACAAGAGACTTGGGCTATAAACGAAGAAAACATAAATGGTTTCAGAACATTGCACACACCAGCAATTCGCTCATCGAGCGGGCGACCTAAAGGTGGAATTTGTGTTTATGTTTCAAATTTGATTGGAGCTTTAAAGATACAAATGATTAGTTCTGAAATGTACTACCAGATTGTATTGATCCACATGGATGTTAAATGCATTTTGGCTGTAATCAATTTCTATTATAATGTCGAAAATGGGCAATTGGGCACAAAAATAAAGAAGCTTAGCCAGGATATTAGTCAATTAAAATCAAAGAAAGAGATCAAAATACTTCCTATCTGGGGTGGGGATTTCAATGTCAATTTATGTCCACTAGCCGGGTTCGGAAAATGTGGTCTAACCACGGAGGAAGATGATCCGGCGTTCCATTTTTCCCATTCAGATAAAGGGGAGTTGTTTAATGATCTTGGTTTTGCAAATTGTCTATGCCTACCTAGTGTGGGTTTCGGTCATACTTTTATATGCAGAGGTGCTGAATCAACGATAGATTTTATAATCATGCCAAACTGATATGCAAGTTATGTTACTGCTTACAACATCCACCAAAATGTAATGAGTGAACACCTTACGCTGGTCTAGTCAGGACCCGTTAGAGATGAATAGATAAATTGTTACAAAGGCAGCTCAATCTTAATGTGCTTAAGTGTCAGTCCATCGCATGATAGTATCCTGAATGCCTTCTCCTGTCATATAGCTCCTGTATATCCTTATATCGTGTTAAGTTAGCATAGGTACATTTGAGGTTTAAACGCCATTTTTCTTTCTTGCAACTTCTGCACACGACACTTAATTGTTGACTTAGCTTTCAACCTAGTAGTTTGCCGTGGTGTATGTGAGAATAATATGTTATTGCTCTGATATCAGCTTTGTTTAATAAACTATGTCTGCATGAAGAGTGCTGAAGTTTCAGGAGCAACACGATATGGAATTGTTATGAGGTCTGATCTCCACGCCTTCATAGTCATAACACAAGTGCAGCCTTTGCCAACTTTGGCTTCAGGCGGGATTGATATTGCTTTGCACGGGACACATAGAGAACACTTGATGCGGTGCACATGCAGAGAGAGCTGGTGTATGCTGATGTGATTCCTTCATGCTAGGACACTAAGGTATGGGCCCGCCCTAAAACAACCCAAAGAGACCTTCTTAGCTAATAATATAATATATGTGTTAGGGAGGGTGAGATATAAGTGTTGTTAACTCTTATTCATTACAGCATGTTAACATGCTGTCACCATTCGCTTTTTATGTCTTAGTAACTATGCTGATAATTTTGCTACTGATAATAAGTATACTTGTATTATCTAAGATACTGCGCCTGAGAAGACGGCATTAGTAAATAAACATTTCAAATGCACATGTGTCTTCTTTACTCCATGTTCTGGTTTGTAATGATAATATAACGAAAGAGTGTTCATGAGTCCCACGTACCCTGAGGTACTGTAAGTTCATGTTCTGGTTTGTCTAAACATTGGGAGTTTGATATGTCCAATGAGACACTGTAGCTAGCTCGGTAAGGGGTGAGTTGGTTGCTAAGGTAAGTTTTGGGACACCCTAATTTGCCGAGGTTCCACTCCTCTGTGCACAGTTCTGTGTGAGAACAGAAACCCTACGACATGGCGCCCAACGGTTTCGGTGGTCTTATATCATGACACTCGAGTAGTTTATCGTTCATACAGAAACCCCTTCACCTCCGTTTCCGGAAAGCGGGGTGTCGGTGAAACCTACCTATTTTTTGAAATAGGTCTTATCAAGCTTGATACTTTCCTAAACGGTTTCTTTGAATTACTACCCAGTTGTGCTACAAAGTATTCTTTGTGTTTTCTTGTTTCCAGTGTTGACATGGCGGTGGCCATTGCGCAACATAGTCGCGTAGCGGTACGCAACCATCTTCAGACGTACCAGGTCCCGGTAGATGGGATGGCTGTGATTTTCGTGGTATGTGCAGATCCGGCGTTCCCTTACGAGTTGTTTTACTCTTGGGTTACGTTTCCGGCTGTGGACGCTAATTCTGGTTTGTTCCACTCCTACACCGCCTCGGATGTCCCTGATGAGTATACACCGTACAGGGCATTGGAAATACCTATTGATCATTGGCAGCATCGAGTTTGGTTTGATGGCGCCCTCCCCCACTCTTTGTCCGCAGCGAGGTTAGGTCCACTCTCAATTCCAGGTACAAATTGGCCTGCGTTGGGTGGCTTTACCCCGCACCCGAATCACGGCGCATGTACCCTGCAGGAAATTCGTAGGCTGCATGTTGTTTCCATTTCCGTGATTCGTGCATTAGTGCAATACATCGGTCGCCACCTGCCTGGTGGTCCCCAGGGGGGTGCGGCCGTTCCCATGGATCGAGGCGGAATGCGTCTCAATCCAGTGATGGTTAATTCGGTTTTTGGTGCTCGTCCAGTTGACAACGATGACTTCCCATTCTGGCTAGCAGAGAAGTTTGATCAACTGGAGGCGGTTTTTCCGAATTCTACTCCTGCTGATAAGCATAGAATGTTAACGATTACTCTACCGAAGGATTTAACTCCTGAACTTGTTGACTGTGAAAGCTGGGGAAAAACATTTGCGGCAGTTTATACAAGGTGCTTCGGCACCCCGTCTATGACTGCCCTGCCTGACATCATTAGACGTGTTCAGAATGATCACGGTCCAGAGGCAGCGGTTGAATTGGGTATGCGCCTGTGTGGTTCTTTTGAGATTGTATGTGATCTCATTCTCTCCAATGTTAAAGGAGATGCAGTTAACTTTCAGGTGTCAAATGCTTTGGCTGCTCTGCCCGATGCCGACAAACCCCGCCAGTTAGCTAAGATTGTAGTGGCCGCTTATAAGACAATTGGCCGCACAAGTAGAGGTCTGAAATATTTTCCAGTGAAGGAGAAAAAACAACCTCAGGGACAATCTGCAGTGACAGCTGTCCAGCCCAAGTCCAAAAAACAAAATTGGCCTAAGAAACAGACACAGGGGAAGCAGAATACACAGACTCAGGATTCTTTTCCTACAGTACAAGCACCTGCGCCAACAGAAAAAGTTTATGATTTGCGCGATCGCGCGATGATTAAATCACCTGATCGATTTCAGGGTTCTGATCAACGCTCTCCTCGTTCCTTTCAGGAAACATCGGCCCCGAAGACCGGTGGTGGAGGGGGTGGACGTGGACGTGGTGGCCAACAGGGACGTGGTCAGTCCCGCCAAGCTGAAGGCGCAGTAAAGCAGGAGGATTCTATGCCTAAAAGACCGCAGTTTGCGAAAAAGAAGGTCGCAGCCTTAACAGCGCATCGATATGCCACAGATAGTGAGAACGCGGCTTCGGAATCTGACGTGGGCTCTGACCTTGCTGGACAGCGCGGCGGAGATAACTATAGTCAGAGAGGCGCTGCGTCCACTACTGAGGGTGACAGCGACTGAAGTGTTCGTTGTAATTGAAACAGCCGATACAAGACTGGCTCCCCCTGAAAGACTTTTTGAAATTGTCCTGTTAATTGAAGGTGACATACAGCGTACTGTCAGAGGGGTATTTTGGGAGAACCTTTCGTCTACGTACGACATCTTGCTTTCTGAGGCTGACTGGCCCCCACCTTTTGTGCTCGCAGCGCCGCGAGGGGAGGAGGTAATCCTTCCCAGTTTCGCACACACTGTCTCGACTGAGCATGCGCAGCATTTTGCAGAAGAGTGGGCTCGGGCTCTTGCACCGGCTCTGTACCGCAACCAATGTGGTTGGGATAAATTGTCTCCTTCCCACGGAATTCCTTTGCGGTCTGAGACGCAGCCTCAGCCTCAATATCCCATACGGCGTGAAGCTAAAGCTGCCGTCGCAGAAATCCTTGAACAATTGGAATATCAGGGAGTTATTGAAACGTGTGTGTCACCGATGAATAATCCCCTTTTTACTGTGACCAAACCTGACGGATCATATCGTTTGGTATTGGATTACCGGCATTTGAACTCGCATTGCCGTAACTGTGCAGTACAGAATACTCACGGCTCTGCGCTTGTGGATAGTCTAGTGCGTAAGCGTTTCAAGACAACGCTTGACATATCCAACGGTTTTTATGCCCACAGACTGGATAGCTTTAGCTCCCAATGGACAAGTTTTACGTCCGCTGGTGTGCAAAAACGCTTCCGGCGACTCCCGATGGGCTACAAAAATAGTCCTGGAGTCTTCACCTCAAGAATAGTCACTCTATTGGAGAGTATCGATCCAGATGCATGTTCTTATGTGGATGACATTTATCTCACAGACGACGAAATTTGGATGCATCTGTGTCGGGTGAATTCAATAATTTGTAACTTTGCGGATATGGGTTACAAGTTTAATTTTGCAAAATCGCACATTGCAGAACACACAGTGTTGTTCCTCGGCTATGAGCTGAACAATGAAGGTCGAGGATTGGCTCCTCACTTCCTGGAGAAATGCGCACAGTTGCGCGCTCCTACAACACTGAAAAAATTACAGTCTTTGCTGGGCTTCTTGAATTTCGGCAGAACTTATGTTCCAGAATATGCCCAGCGTATCAAGCCTTTGTATGCTTTGATACAACCAACTTTTTCAAAATCATGCTGGCTGCCTGAGCATTCGGCCATTTTGCAATCTTTGCAAGCCGATCTGCTCGCTTCTAAATACTTACTGACTCGTGATAACCACACCAACCTGGTGATAAGAATAATTCCAGGGGCGGTGGGTTTCACGTACCTGACTTTTAATGAAGGTGACACAGTACCTATTGCTTACAAGTCACACTTGTACACTTCGGCTGAATTGCGGTTTCCCACTGTGGAGAAAGTTTTAACTGCTGTACAGATGGCGATTCTTAAAGAACGAGCACTGTCGCAGGGGAAACGCATGTTAGTGGTAACACCCTGTCCTCATTTGGAGGCAGTCACGAAAGCCAGTGTACCAAATTCAAAAGCTTTGCACCCTCGGTGGATTCAGTGGGCTGCGTCATTGACGTCCACGGATGTCACGTTCATTTTTGACGCTTCCTTACGGTCGCAAGAGTTCTTGCAGTATGAATTCGTTCATCCTGCACCTCTGTCTATGCGACCTTTGGAGGACTTCCATTGCATCATTTACACTGATGGGTCGGCGCAGGTTGCGCATGGCTCTAAACATGCCTACGTTTCCGCATGCGCCATTGTGGTCGGTGCTATGTTGGATGATGAGTTCATTTCCAGGGAAGTGCACACGTTGCCCCTGGGTGACTGCACCGCACAATTAGCAGAGCTTCGTGCACTCTTACTAGCGTTAGAGTACGCGGATCCAAGTGTTACTACTCTGATTGTAAGTGATTCTTACTACTGTGTCCAGTCTTACAATGAAAACTTGTTCTTTTGGATTCAAAATGATTTTCATGATTCCAAGGGTAGCACAATAAAACACAAAATGATCTGGGTTCGAGTGGCAGAGCTTAAGGCTATGTTGCCTCTCGTTTATGTGATTCATACTCTCGGTCATCAGCGCGTAGGAGTTCACGCTGTTGGCAACTCGCTTGCTGATGAAGCAGCGAAATCAGCAGTATCTACATACTTAGTTGCGGCAGTTACTAGGTCAAAAACCAAGATTGATAGCGACATCTTGGCAGCAATTGCTGCCTCTGAGAAGGGAAGTAAACATCCTGCAGGATTCCCTTCGAAGTACAAATACCACTTAAGTCCCGAAAAGGTTCCTTTTGTGACAATTCCTGATGTTGGGGAACGGCTGATTCCCAACTCGGATCGCAGAGCAGACTTGATTACAGCGGCGCATGAAGGTGTGGCGTCTGCGCATGCGGGCGTCTCAGCCACTGTAACTCAATTACAACAACGTTTCTGGTGGCGGGGACTGTACAAACAGACGCGTGATTATGTCCTTCTTTGTGACATATGCCAGCAGATTAAACCTTCGACTGCTACGCGTCCGCCACAGACTCAGTTGTACATTTCTAATAAACCGCTAGGTTGTGTTTATTTGGATCACTGCGGTCCTTTTTCATCTGATACTGCGTATAAGTACATCTTAGTAGCAGTTGATTCATGCACACGCTTTGTGTGGGTTTGGCCACATCGCAGCGCTGATTCACGGACTGTCATTAGAGATTTGCGTGTCTTTATAGGGATTTTTGCCTGTGGAACCTTCCATTCGGATCAGGGTCCGGCTTTCGCCTCTAAGGCGTATAAGGATGCCATGACTTCGATGGGGGTCCAAGTCAAGTTTTCGTCACCCTACAGACCTGAGGGTAATAGTGTAGTTGAACGAATGAACCGTGATTTAAAGCAATCTTTGACAGCCCGAGTTATAGGCACTGGCAGAAACTGGCTGGCTCACCTCTATGGCGTGCAGCGTGCTCTTAATAATCTCCCTAGAAGGTCTCTGGGTGGGCGGACCCCATACGAAATGCTCTTTGGCATCAAGATGTACGTCCCTGACCTTGACGGTCTAGACTATGTGGTTCGCGCCACTTCCTTTGACGCAGATGAACATTGCAATGTTTTACAGAATCTACAAAAGACCAGAGACAGTCTTGCAAAGGAACATTTGCCCTCCACGTCGGATGATGCGTTGCAGATCCCGGTAGTTGGCTGGCTACCCCAAGTTGGAGAACTGGTTCGGGAGAAGATCGATAACAAGAAAGAATTTGGTCCTTCCTATCGAGCTCCGGTTCCCGTCGTTGGAGTGAAGGGCACAAGAACAGTCATTTTACCACCACTTCCTGGTCGTAAGGAAAACAGGTTTATTTCAATTGACAATGTCAAGATACACAGAGTGGCCGATTCTTCTTAGCATGACACCGGCTGTTTCCTGTCCTTCCATTGTGAGAAATTCAGTTATGCCCACTGCTTCTAATAATGAACCTGAAGTGGCCATCGAATTACCTGCTCTTTCGAGTCCTTTATTAAATAATTTACCGGGAACTAACATTGATGAGACAGACTATGCCTACCCCACTGATTTGTCCATACCTGGCCTGCAAGCACGTTTAGCCACAGAATCCAGATTTTCTTTTGACTCTGTTTCTCTTGCCTCAAAGGAACCCTCTCGTGTTGCAGTTTATGCAAGCCTGTTTAAAAAACATTTTTTGATACCCCCTTGGACTTACATTTGGCTGGTCCTTGTTTCGATTTACCTTTTTATGTCAATTGGTTTTGTGTTTTATTTTTTTCGAATCATCAATGGACATTATGTCGAGGAAAGAACATGCATTACTCATTTAAATGGAACGTTGGCCCCACTTTCCTCTTCACATTCTACACACAGATTAAAAAGAGACTTGACTTTGGTTAAAATCACAGCATGGCCTGTCCTTGATGGAATCGTGTGGGATGCAGTTCGGTTTCAGATTCATGGCTCCACGGAAGTCGTTAATGTTCCTAATGTACTTAGAGTGAATATGGGGGATGTGGTGAAACAAAACATTCGTTCTGATGACTGGGATGTTAATGCTGTGGAAAGTTTGTTTTCTGATTTAAAATACTATGCTGCCTTTGATGCTGAGGATTTATATTTAGAATCTGCTAATTATGGTGAATTGTTCTGTTACCAACATTATGGCAATCACTTTTTACACAAAACATCATCCCGAAGGGATGCTGTTAATTTTACTCAGTGGGAACATTGCCCAGCACCTGAACAAGGGAGTTCAAAAACGTTTCTTAAAAAGTATACTTATTTCACTGACTTTAACCAGTCCAATCCCGAGTCCTTTTATTTTAAATTTCACAAACAGCCACTGTCCAAGGTGAGACTTACCGATACAAAATTGTTGTATTCGAAGGCCTTCCTAGATCAATTAGTTACTGGAGGCTATGAGCTATGGAAGGAAACAATAGACCTTAAATCGGTTTGGGGTTCAAGGGCCTGGCAGGTACAAGGCATTGAGGCTTTGCACCGTGCATGTCTCATCCCGAATCATATGTTGTTTTTAAATGAAACAATTTCCCAGACCACATGCTTTGGATTGGCTACATCTAAAAGGTTAAACACTCCGTCTTTCCCGGAGTTGGAGGAATATGATGGTTGGAGTAATTTTACTCAATTGTCAATTAGAGAATTACAGACTCTGCTTCTCAATTCCTCCTTTAACATTTCCAGTATGAATCCTAAGGGTTGGCTGCTTTGGCACCGTAGTGCAGAGTCTTGTCAAAGTAGATTTTTGAATTTAACTGACGGTTTTAAGACTGTTAGATCTGATCCCCGGTTTGACTTGGGTCACACTGTCACCTCTTATTCTGTAGGCAAGTTGTGTCAAAATTGGCTGAAGCATTCAACTTTACCTGCGGTTAAGAATCACCTTTCCAAACTGAATGCAGAAGTGGATTTGAATGATTTCATTAAAGGCCCAGCTAGTGGCAGGTCGAAAAGGTGGTTATATGGGGTTTACAATGAAATTTGGAAGCTATCACAGATTGAGGCTGCTACACGCCTTAGGGCTATTGATCAAGCTAATCTTGAGAAGGTGCTTGCAGTTGTTGACAATAGCATTAATGTGCTCTCCTCTAGAATTTACACATTGGATAATGTTGTGTCGTCAGTTGTCGATATTGTACATGATGAAGTGTCAGTATTATACCATGGTCAAAATCAATTACGGTCAATCATGCAGTTTGCATGGACCCTTCAAACTCTGAAAATGGGTAAAGTTCCCTGGGGGTACATGAACGTTTCCTCTTTATTTGCACCGTTTAATTTGACTGACAAACAACGCTTGCTTTCTATGCGTGATGCTACCTTTTCTATGTTACATATTGAAAGGTTAGAATCTTTACCGTTTTCTGTGGCAGAAGCCACTGCTGCAACGTGGCTTATCCACGGTTTAATAACGCTGCCTTTTGCTTTATATAAGTTTTCAAATTGTATGAAATATGTACCCATAGGTCGTTATGAACCTTTAGGTAGCGGTTTCCTTCATGAAGTCTGGTCACTCCCATACACGTACAGATGTTTTAAGGATGACCAGGAAGTTTATCTGACAGGGGAGGAGTGCACTGAGACGCCAGATCATTCTTTAATGTGTAGACACATACAGTTACACGGTTCATGCAACAAGGACCGACCGAATATGGCTTGCGTTTTACAAGGCACGCCAGTTCCTGCTATCATCCCCACGTTTAAATTATTAGAGAATGGTAGTTATTTAATGCTCAATAATGAAAACTGTTGTGGGTTAATTAAAGGTATAGCTTTCATAGTAACAGTAAGTGAGCGGGTTATTTGCTGCAGAAATGTGCTTTATCCTCCCACACGTGAACATAGGGAGTCTTCCATTTGGCCACAGATACCGACCTTGGGAGCAGAATTCAGCGGCATGGCAAGAATAAGAGCTCTTTTGTCCCAGAAAGAGGTCGCCTTGAGCTCGGCCCGTGAAACTTTCGTGCTTCACATTGCTAACACACGTACAGAGGTTCAGGCTCTTTTGAATACTGATTTGCCTTTGCATTTCGGAGCAATGGTTCGTACTATCTTTAACGCATCCTCCACAAAGGGCCTAGCACATTTTTTTAAAGTTGTTAGCAGTGGTCTCGTGACTTCCTTTGAGAAGATTTTTGGAGTCATCCCTGCCTTCTTCCATTCTATTTTTTCATCCTTGTTTGGAGGGTTCCCGTTTTTACTTGCATTAGCGGCTGGCGCTTTGGTGGTTTTCTGTCTTTTCAAATATGGATGCCCTTCCTGTGCAAGACCACGCGCAACTGCTGCTGACGCGGTTTCGCAACCGCATGCTTGATTATTATGGCTCACTGCCGTTGGCGACTTTGAGCACGGCATTTGGATTATCTTTTCGATTCTCCTATTTCACCTGTGTCCAGCCTGTATTTCGCTGCCTGACCTGTGATTTCCTTTGGGCCATTGATTTGTGTCTCTGCGGACCGATTTCTTCTGACGTCGATTTTAATCAGCTGATGAGTCCTATCATTGCTCACGAGTTGGTTTGTTCTGACGAGAGGATTATGGCCTTAGCGGTGGCGCATGGACTAATGGGTCCCTGGGATGTATTGTCGGCAGCACAGAATTTCTTGGAACTAAGTTTTCTTGAAAACCCACCGAGCTGTCCTCTGATGGTTATAGAGGATCCGGTGCTGGGAGAACACGTATGTTCCTTTCATCTTTTAAATTGGATGGCTGAACTGTTTTCGGATGAGGACAGGGACTTCCTATTGGAGGCTGTTGCTGCTTACTTTTCATATACAGTTTTATCATAGACACTGCCTCGAATTGACGTGCTGATTAATAGCATTTCATTGATTTTATTGACTTTTTGTCAAGTCATTTTTTATTTTCATGCCTATTGGCTTGAGCCACGTTATAATTTTGGGCTATTTTTTAGCATTACTTTTTAAAGTTGAGTTTCGATTCATGCTCGTTTACTGTTGAGTTCTGCTCTCATGTGATGGCACTTCTGTTATCTTATTTAGTCCGTTCTCGGATCATGGGGGGGTGTCATATAGCTCCTGTATATCCTTATATCGTGTTAAGTTAGCATAGGTACATTTGAGGTTTAAACGCCATTTTTCTTTCTTGCAACTTCTGCACACGACACTTAAATGTTGACTTAGCTTTCAACCTAGTAGTTTGCCGTGGTGTATGTGAGAATAATATGTTATTGCTCTGATATCAGCTTTGTTTAATAAACTATGTCTGCACGAAGAGTGCTGAAGTTTCAGGAGCAACACGATATGGAATTGTTATGAGGTCTGATCTCCACGCCTTCATAGTCATAACACAAGTGCAGCCTTTGCCAACTTTGGCTTCAGGCGGGATTGATATTGCTTTGCACGGGACACATAGGAAACACTTGATGCGGTGCACATGCAGAGAGAGCTGGGGTATGCTGATGTGATTCCTTCATGCTAGGACACTAAGGTATGGGCCCGCCCTAAAACAACCCAAAGAGACCTTCTTAGCTAATAATATAATATATGTGTTAGGGAGGGTGAGATATAAGTGTTGTTAACTCTTATTCATTACAGCATGTTAACATGCTGTCACCATTCGCTTTTTATGTCTTAGTAACTATGCTGATAATTTTGCTACTGATAATAAGTATACTTGTATTATCTAAGATACTGCGCCTGAGAAGACGGCATTAGTAAATAAACATTTCAAATGCACATGTGTCTTCTTTACTCCATGTTCTGGTTTGTAATGATAATATAACGAAAGAGTGTTCATGAGTCCCACGTACCCTGAGGTACTGTAAGTTCATGTTCTGGTTTGTCTAAACATTGGGAGTTTGATATGTCCAATGAGACACTGTAGCTAGCTCGGTAAGGGGTGAGTTGTTTGCTAAGGTAAGTTTTGGGACACCCTAATTTGCCGAGGTTCCACTCCTCTGTGCACAGTTCTGTGTGAGAACAGAAACCCTGCGACACTCCCTTATTACTTATTACTAAGGTTGCCCAAAACCTGTTGCAGGTAGAAAGTAAAGGTTCCCGTAAATGCAGAAAGGGATGGTTTGAAAACAATTGCACAAAAATCTACACTAATCTAAAAGTAGCCCTGCACAAGTCAGTAAGGAGGAATTCAGGAAATGTAGGAAGCTATACAATGAAGCTAGAAAAAACAGGAAAAACAAAATGAAAGATAAGGCTTGGGAAAACCTCAAAGAAACTTCAATGAGTAAAGACAGCTTGCTATTTTGGCAGGACGTCAGTGTGACTTTTTTTACCATTGAGCCTGACGCGCCTTCCATAGAGGTAGTAATAGAGGAAAAAACCTGGGTGGATTTCTTTTCAAATGTTTACACCCTGCAGAATGCCACAGAAAGGGAAACAGATCCTAGATGAGAGCTCGAGGGGGACCGCTTGGATTTTCTGCCTTGAAAGACGTAACTATGGCCATAAATGCTAGTAAGAGTGATAAGGCCCCTGGCCCGGACGGGCTGCCAATCGATTTATTTAAGTTATCCCCGCAGCTGTGGACTCCAATTTTAACACAAGTTTTACAGACATGCTGCGCAAAGGGATTTATAGTTACTTGGTCTGAATCGATATTCGTCCCAAATTTTAAGAAGGAGGATCAGGAAAATCCCGCCTGTTACCGTCCGATATCTTTATTAGATTCCCTCATGAAGGTAGCAGGAAGAATTGTCTTAGATCGGCTGCAAACATGGGCAGAAGATATTAATATTTTAAGCGATGTATAGTATGGTTTTAGATCTGGTTAAGGAATCAACGAGCAGGCTCTTATTCTCAATTTTTTAATCGGGAAGCACAGGCAGGCTTAATCAGGAAAATTCTATTTGGCATTTGTCGACCTTACAGGTATTCTTAGTGATCTCAAGGTAGATCCAATACTAATTCCGTTTTTAAGACAGCTCTACTCTGGCGCAACAGCCAAAGTCTGTTATGGACTTAAGGGAGAGTGTACCGCATCGTTTAAAGTGGAGAGGGGAGTGAGGCAAGGATGTGTTGTGGCACCACTCCTGTTCACTCTTTACACCAACGTGTTAGAACAGGAGTTGGTGTCAAACACTAGGGAACCGCCATATGTAAATATGCATCCGATTGTCTCCCTCCTCTACTGGGACGATGCGGTACTTATGGCATGTACCCAGATTGGATTGCAGAGGGCTCTTACTTATTATACTAGTTTTATGGATAATTTGGGTCTAAAAAGTAATGCAAAGAAAACTTTTATAATGACCTGTGGGAGAGGGATACAAAAGTGTAGAAGCTTTCAAGCCGGGGGAAGTAGGGTAGAACCTATTAACTCTTTTACATATTTGGGTGTTTTATTTAACCTTACTGGGCCTTGGGCGCAGGGGATAAAGACCAGGAGTATTTCTGTTTATGAAGTCAACTGCGGCCCTGATTAATTTCACAAAAAACTGGGCAAAAGACCCCCTAAAATTCTCCTGAAAATCTACCAGGCCAAATGCATGAGCATAGCAACCTTTGGGGCGTGTATATGGGTATTTAATGTTTGTGCCCCAATTCAATAGGTTGAAAACATGTTTTTAGGATTAATGTTGGCAGTTCCCGCTAGCACCCCTGTTTTTAACTGCCAGAGCTAGCTAGGAGTACCATACATCTCAGATTTATTTAAGGTATTGATGGAGCAAGGATTCGCACGTACAGCGACTTGCTTGGATCAAGAACCTCAAATAATGTTAATAACTGTAATCAATATGTTCGTGTTACAAATATTGCACATTTCTACATTACACGGGGTGTCCCAGTAACGCTTGCTTATGTGTTTACTTATCCTAAAACGCTTGCCTCTAAAATGGCTGCTGCTTTGCGGGAATTTCTTCTGTGTATGCGTAGGTCACACTCACGTTACGTGACGTACTCGCAGTTCTGGTGGGAAATCTTTGCGCTTGCGCACTAGCTTTAAAATGGCCGCTTTGTGTTCTCACATGTCCGATGCTTGCCCGCAGCTTTTGCACTGCTGTTCGTTTTGCACTAATATTGATGCTATAGTTAGTATAAAGTAAGGGGAGTCATATAGGGATTCCTGGTATACAGTGTACTCTTTTATTTCTGTGTTCTGAATTGTTTTCCTTTACTTTTCATGTGGCGAATCTTTTGGGCCTGGGAGGTGTTTGAAACTCCATCTTAGAAGTCCCTACTGCGCATGTCTCCCTGGCAGAGGGAAGAAAACCTTGTACCAGTGGAACGCAGCCAGCTGGCAGCCACAGTCAAGATGCTCCTGGGAATCGACCTGTAGCCCAGCTAACTGAGCTGAAATGTACTGCATTTGAAACAATTGTAATAAAATGTGTATATTCCAATGTTAGGTGAACTGTAGATGTCATGGGAACCCCAAATTGAATAGGCGGTGCCAAAAGATGTAAATTGGGGCTTGAGAAAGTCAAATCTGGTTGGTGTGTTGACCTGTCCTACTTTTGGACCAATCGAAATTGGGGATTCTTACACTTGCAACATTTGGGGTGTGGTACACTGACCCGAAAACAGTATAACTAGCCTAGGTTTAGCTAGAGAAATTGTCCGACTTGTCCGAATAGCTGACCTGTCACTGACCCAACGCACTCAATAGGTGACTGATACAGAGAGCTGCGGAGCACTTTGTCTGTAATTTCCAGAGACCCAAGCGGGGGGTTTTGGAAACCTTAAGTGCTGGCGGAGCACTTTGCTGGGGAATTCGATAACCCAATTGGGGTTCTGATTGATAGTTGCAGAGAGGGTGTAGCGCAGGCGTTGCTGCCGAACTGCGGGTGCTGGTCTTACCTTGATGGTCCTGTCCTGATCCTAATCTGGTTTTCCTGTCCTGGGTGTCCATTCTGCACCTGCTGGCCTACTGGCGACTGTCCTTCCTTGGGGTTTCTCCTGTCTTTAACTGACCCGTGGCCAGGGTTGGTCTCCACACCGTTCTAGGTAAATATAAATCTGAGGAAACCCATTTTTGCACTTTCCATTTCTTTGCTTGGAATGAATTTGTACTTGCCTTTTATTCCTTTTTCCTACCTCTCTTTTGCTGACCAATGATAAAGTCCTACATTGTAGTTGTCATACAAGCATGTTCTAATTTTCCCCATCCTATAAGTACTGTTCATAAAATATAGCTGTTCCTTTTCTTCACCCATCCTTAGTCGATTCAAAGTAATTACACCGTCTTATTAGTATGGTCCATTCTTACCTTTCCTATAGATACATGGTATCTCACTCCTTATCAAGTCTGAATTCTGAAATTTCTTATTAGTATGTTCCCTGTTCTTACCTTCCCTTTAGACTCATAAATGGTTGGTCTTATTTACTTCTTATATGGATATGTGCTCTTTATAATCTTAGTTATTGACAGTTTACTTGCTGTGAACCTTATGCTTTCTGAATCTGATGAATTCTAGATAAAGGTTTTAAGACTTCCTGAGTCTGTGGTTATTATATGAGTCCAAATAGAGTAAATGATATTTTGTATCTTTTTGGTGTCTGCCTTTCTTTTACTGTCTGAACTGGGGTGGCTGAGTGAACTAAAGAATGGTGATGGATTAAACCCAGATCAGTTGATTGGGGGTGAGTGTTTGATTTGTTCAAGCACTCCACCCATCATCCCCTTTTGTATCGCTTTGTTCGCCCTAAGTGTGGCAGGGTATGCTCACTGGATTCAAGATAGCCTGATGTCTGAACTGGGGTGGCTGAGTGAACTAAAGAATGGTGATGGATTAAACCCAGATCAGTTGACTGGGGGTGACTTTTGTATCGCTTTGCCTTTCTTTTACAGCTAGCTCCCTGATCCATTGTGATCATAGGTACCTGTAACAGTGGATTGGTAAGTCGGGTACAGTGGAAATAATTAGGAAGGAACAGGGTTACTGGTAGTAGAGTGTAAGGTTACCCGATTAATAAATATGGTAAATTGAATTTATGGGCTCAATGTGCATATGGTAAAATTATAGTCGGGTGACCTGCGCGCTCTATCAGTAATTTTCTGGTAGCAGAGGAAATGGTTAGGGACTAGTTAAAGTTAGGTAGAACTAGTTAAGATAGGTAGATAGGTTATTTGCTGCTAACTGTGAAAATGTTGCTGCTAAAAGTATCGATCGATCGAATGTAAAATTGATGTTTACTGCTTAGAAAATTATGAAATGTTTTAAATTGTTTTTCTTGCTGTTATATTGATTTAAATGTTCTAACAAAACTCGTTAGTGATTGTTACATGTTTGTCTGGAATCCCCAGGGATGAATAGCGAGTGGTGAGGAGAATCCACGTCGCAAGTGAGGTCACTTACCCAAGGAAAATTGGTGCAGGTTAGGCAGAACTGGAAGCACTAATTAGGGTTTTCTGAATAAATGTATGAAGAAATGATAGCAAAGAGTTCGCTGGCAAAACTTATCTTGTGATATAACCTAGTAAGGGTCACACGGAAGGAGTAGCAGGTTCGTCTAAGCTTGATTGGTAGCAAAGGAGTTCACTAGTGAAATTTTTGGCTTAGTATATATCCCAAAGTGGATGAGTTGAAGGAGTAGCAGGTTCACTAATGCTTGTATGAAGAGTAGGCAGAAGGGATCTAATCGTAGTAACTAGTAATTGAAAAGTAAATAGAAGAAGTTTACTTGCAGTGAAGAAAATCTTTTCTTTCCAAACACTTGAGTACAGTGGCGAATGTATTTACGTTGTAAACTAAACAGAGCATTTGCACTTTAAAGGGTAGAAATCGAAGTTATTTCTTACCTTCTGAAGGAGGGAGTCAGTTGCGGAGCTGCGCTGACATCACTCAGTGCCGCGCTGGTATTGGTCGATACAGCGGGCGTATAGCTGAGGCGGAATTGTAAAGGAGGGGTGAGCACAGGAGCGTGAGAACTCGTTTGCGAGAAACGCCACACACCCATTGGTTGAATTATTTTCAATTTGCGCATTTGATTAGTTGCAGAAAAATAAGAGACGCATTTGGATTGGAAGTGATTTTTGTAAACAAAGTAACTTGCGGAAAAGTATATGTGGCATACATATAATCCAGAAACTAGACCCGATCCCAGATATCTAGGGTTTGGAAAAGATCAGTGGAAAGGTCGTAAATACAACATTATGTATGGAAATAAGAGGAAAATTACCTTGTGAAGAATTACTTTAAGAAAGACAAGCCTATAAAAACTAGAGAAGGAGTTGTCATTCCACCACCTAATACTCCCGCATCATTTATGATGTTTGACAGAGGCTACCATGCTTGTGTGTGGTTGGAAAATTGGGTGGAATATACTAAAGATGACGGGATCTTGGCATTTCCGTTAGATGGTACATTCAATAGCAGGATTCTGTTCAATTTGAGGACCCGAATGAATGATTTACATCCCAGACCCAGACTAACGCAATATGAGGCCTTAGAAGAATGGGAGATAGAGGCTTTTGAGCGAGACAGGCCCAGAATGGACAAAGGGTTGACAAAATGATACCCAAAGGTAAATAAAGAGACCCGAGAAAACAGAATGAAAAAATGGAGACAGGATATGATGGTAGAAGGATTGTACCCTGTAATAGCCCTAAAAGCACCCCTGGGAGAGAAAAAGACAGAGAAAACAAAGCATTTGATGAACTGTGGGGATTCAGATGCTGATTATTTGGAGAAATTATTAATGAAGAATCCACCTCCTTATAATGAGGGACCCAGATCCTCAAGTGTAGGAGATACCTGTCTAAGACCAGCCTACCAGGAAGGATCAAGATCCTTAGATGCGAGAGATACCTGTCTACGACCTCCTTATCGAGAGGAGGCAAGACCTTTGAGTACAGGAAGCCCCTTCCTAAAACCTAATTATGGTGAAGGTCCAAGTGTGACACACCCGACTGCCCCGAAATATGTTCCTACCCTAACTCCGCAAATAGTGCATGAAACTAATATGGAAAGGGTACTGCAGGATAGAGAATGAGAAGCTCTAGTTAAACAAAGAACAGAATTAATTCAGAAAATCTCCCAACTAAATACAAGTCCTGAAGCCTTGACAATTCCAGTAACTATTGGACCAGTTCTTCCTCTGTACGGGGATAAACACGGAAGTCCAAAGACTCCAATTATTACCCCATCGGTAGTACAGCCGAGAAAAGAGCCCTTAATTGTAGATGATCAGGCAAGTGAATGTGAATCTGTGATTTCCTTGATGGATTTACCAGTAAGGGAGCCAGAAAGGGGTTCACAGAGAAAGAACACTCCTTTCACTTCAAGAGATGTGCAGATTGAGTCAACTGCTGGCACTAGAAGTGCCACCGTAGTGACTCCTGAAGAAATTGAAAGATGGAGCCGAGAATTTGAAAAACAAAATCCTCAGCCAAGACCATTAGATAATTACAAACTGAGAATAGAATTGGAAGAACTGATAGCTGGAAATGTGGGGTTGGACAGACTGAACACCCTGACGGAGGAAGAATTGCTATTCATTTGTAAAAGTCTAACCCGAAATACCAGAGTGTACCATGAAAAATTAATGGACACTGCGGCTAGTATGGGAATAGATATTAGCAAATCAAAAGTGTTGCAAAAACCCTACAGAGCAGAATTCTCAGACATAGATTTGGAAAACATGAATGTGTCAGGGAAAAAGGTACAGATCAGAGAATTGCTAAACCTGTTACAAAAATGGGGAGACTTAGAAAAATAGAAAGCCAGGTGGGCCTAGAAAAAAGAAGATAATAGATCAAATCAAATGACATCTGAATACGTGTTGCAAGAAGCAGACAAGGCAGAAAAATTATATCCTATGAGAAAAGTGCCAGGTGGAAAGTATGTACATGTTCCATGGTCCCGACAGGATATTGTGTCTTTAACCAATGACTTCCCAAAATTACGAGAAAAACCTGTAGATTGGTACCGACAGGTCGAGAGATTTGTAAAAGTGCAGAAATGTCTCGGGAAGATTTAGATGGGTTCTTTGACATTGTAGTTCCCGTAGATTTGTGGACAGAATGTAAAATTGCTATTGATTGGCCTAGTGAGGAATACCTGAGAGACCCAAACACAGGGGCTCCTTCAGCAGAAGTAATGAGAAAGTACAATCAGGTAATATTACATCTAAAAGGGAAAGTGCCTGCAAAGGAAACTGATTGGACCCGAATAGACAGAACTACCCAGAATAGAGATGAAACTGTGCACTCCTATTATGAACGACTGTTACAGGTGTTCAAAACGTACAGTGGTCTGGATAACATCGAGATGAAAGACATGACCCACTTCATTTATAGATTTGTGCTAGGATTAAGACCTGAGATTTCACAGTGGATCAAAGACAATAAAATCTGCTGGCAGTCTAAACCAATTGATGAGGTCCTGAAGTATGCTAAATATTGCGAGGATGAGTTGGCAGATAAACGGAAGGAGTTAAAGGAAAAGGTCATGTGGGCACAAGTGAAATTAGCAGAGCACCAGGAACAGCAGTTGAGTAAATGGCTAATAATCAGAATCAAGGCCCCGGGGGTGGGGGAAAGCCCAGAGTAAAAATGAGCAGAGAAGAGGCCAAAAAGAAGTTCCCCTGTCACGGGTGCGGACAAATAGGTCACTGGAGAGACGAGTGTCCAGCTGTACAGAATGGTAATGTGCAAATAAATGATTTAAATCCACAGACGCAGAATGAGAAACCACGGAGGACCCAGCAACAGGTAAAGCAGAATCAGTTGCCTCGTGCACCTAGACAAAATTATAGGAGCAAAGCACAACAGGCTGAAGACACCGAAGTGTGGGAAGGAAGGGAGAATAAGAATGCAGCAACTTCACAATTTCTGTTAAATGACACGTTTCTCTGAGATGACACCTACTGACGGTGCCTGAGGGGGGAGGACGAGGAGTGCGTGCTTGGCGCCTCCTTGCCGGTGGACCAGACAGGGCCATACATTGAAGGAAAGGTTGAAGGAAATGACGTCACCTTTCTGTTGGACACTGGTGCTACCCGTTCTACTGTGAGAACAGCAGGCGTTCCAAACCTACCCCTCTCGGGAGAAGCAATCCAAGTAGTTGGCGTTTCTAATCAGCTAATTAGTACCCCAGTTACAAAACCTATGGAGATTAAAATTGGGAATTTTAAGGAAATGCATAGATTTGTTGTCTGTGATTCCAGTCCTGTAAACCTGCTAGGATGAGATTTGTTGTGTAAAATGAATTGTACTATCTTTTGCACACCAAATGGCGTTGAAATTCAGACCCCAGACGAAGATGGAATATACAAATTAATGTTAGCAAGACCCGACTCAGAAATTAAAAGACTGACAATAAAAGACTTACCAGAAGAGCTCCAAGAAACAGTGAAACCAGAAGTATGGGATTTTACTGGAAAAGATGTAGGAATAATGGAAAATGTTGACCCAATTCAAATAGCCATAAAGGAAAATGCAGTATACCCAAATATTAAACAGTACAAAATGAGTGCAGAAGTAAAAGCGGGGGTTGCCACTGAAATAAAAAGATTGTTAGAAGCAAAAATCTTACAAGAAGTGATGAGCAGCCCATGTAATTCGCCCATAATTGGAATCAAGAAACCTAGTGGTAAGTACAGGACCTGCGCAAGGTTAACAAAATTGTGGTTCCTTGTTGTCCTGTCGTGCCAAACCCTGCAGTGATTCTATACCAAATTCAATGGAATGCTGGATGGTTTACGGTCATTGACCTGTGTCACGCATTCTTTTCAATTCCTTTGCATCCAGACAGCAAATTTCTTTTCTCATTTGAGTTCGACAGTCACGTATACGTCTGGAATCGCGTCCCTCAGGGGTACACAGAAAGTCCCTCAATTTTTAATCAGATTCTGAAAAAGTGCCTCGAAACCCTGATATTGCCCGGAAAATCAGTTTTGGTGCAATACATAGACGACCTCTTGGTGGCGTCTAAGTGTCGAAGAGACTGTGTGACTGACACGATCGCCTTGCTGAACCATTTAGGTGAAGGAGGGCATAAAGTATCACCAGAAAAGCTGCAATTCTGTACCACATCAGTAAAATATCTGGGGCACCAGATAGAGAGAGGTATCAGGAAAGTCGCCACCGAAAGAATCAGGATAATTCGTAACATGGAATTGCCAAATACCCAGAAGGAAATTAGAATGTTCCTTGGAGTTGTAGGGTACTGTAGGCAGTGGATTGTGGGATTTGCAGTCCTAGCAAAACCATTGATAAAAATTACAAAGAAAGGAGCAAATGACCCAGTAGAGTGGGATGACGAAAGCATGACAGCTTTTACAAAATTACGAGAATGTCTGTGTACTGCTCCTGCATTAGGAATGCCTGACTATTCAAAAGATTTTGCACTGTTCTTTGACACACGAGATAACTGTGCACTTTCAGTCCTGACCCAAATTCATGGTTTGACTCGACGTCCAGTGGCATACTTTTCTTCCACATTGGACCCAGTAGCAGCTGGATTACCTGGATGTTTGAAAGCTGTAGCTGCGACATGCATGAGTCTTGAACAGAGTGAGTCCATTGTTATGGGACATCCGGTAACTGTATATGTTCCACATTCTGTGACCGCCCTGACCTGGTCAGACACGGTCGCTCCACCCGCTCCTGGCCATCCCTGTAGCGCTTCCACACTCTGTGTCTGACTGTGCCCCCGATCTCGCCTGTCCTATCGTATTTGCTGCTGATAGCATTTGCTGCTAAAATTGATCTGTGTGCCAGCCTGTGCATCGCGTATTGCTGCTGATCGCATTTGCTGCTGCTAAAATTAATTAATTTGTATGCCAGACTGTGCTTCACCTTTCTGCTGCCTGAATTAGTTTCTGTGCCCCGATCTCGCCCTGCATCACCTTGTTGTTGTTTGGTGCCATTTTGTTGTCCCAGGCCATCTCCCCTCCCCGCTCCCAGCCGCTGCTCCCCGCGGCCCCACCCCCGCTCCCTACAGCACCTAGAATCGATCCCCTCCCCACTCGTCACCCCGCTCCCGCCTCCCAGCTGCTCCTCCCTCCCACTGGAACTTAAGGGAAGACCGGAACGGAGAAGAGCTGTGACCGCCCTGACCTGGTCAGACACGGTCGCTCCACCCGCTCCTGGCCATCCCTGTAGCGCTTCCACACTCTGTGCCTGACTGTGCCCCCGATCTCGCCTGTGGTATCGTATTTGCTGCTGATAGCATTTGCTGCTAAAATTGATCTGTGTGCCAGCCTGTGCATCGCTTATTGCTGCTGATCGCATTTGCTGCTGCTAAAATTAATTAATTTGTATGCCAGACTGTGCTTCACGTTTCTGCTGCCTGAATTAGTTTCTGTGCCCCGATCTCGCCCTGCATCACCTTGTTGTTGTTTGGTGCCATTTTGTTGTCCCAGGCCATCTCCCCTCCCCGCTCCCAGCCGCTGCTCCCCGTGGCCCCACCCCAGCTCACTACAGCACCTAGAATCGATCCCCTCCCCACTCGCCACCCCGCTCCCGCCTCCCAGCTGCTCCTCCCTCGCTCCGCCCCCTTCCACTCTCCACTTATGACAGATGCATCTGCGCGCAGAGTCCATGCGCAGCGGACGCGCCCTATGCGCGCCGAAGGCGTGCCAAAGGTAAGCCCGTCTACGCCCGTCCATGCCTGGACCGCGCCCAGAGCCAGACCCCCTGGCCCCCGCAAAAAACAATCCACCCGCCTCACGTACGACGCCACAACCCTCACCGCACTCAACACCGGCCGACTCCCAGACTACCACCAAGCCGCCCCAGGACACGCCCATGCACCCTTCACCTGCCAATCCTGCAAGTTCAGCTGCATCAGGTCCCATACTACAACCAACAGCGGCAAACAGAGCGCTAACAACAACCACCTGAAGTGCATCCTGCTCAACACCCACTCGGTCCACAGACACGCCATTGAACTATGGAACTTACTTGACACCACATCGCCGGACGTCGCCTTCCTCACGGAAACCTGGATGAACGCCTCATCAGTGCCCGACATCGCCATAGCCATCCTGGCCGGTTACAAGATCATCCGAAGGGACCGCATCAACCAAACAGGAGGAGGCATCTCCATCATCCACAAGAACTCCATCCGCATCACGACCAGCGCTGACGACACGTTCACATCCGCCGAACACCTCCTCTTCCAGATTCACACCGACCCCAAGACTACACTTAGGGGCACCCTCGTCTACAGACCCCCAGGACCCAGCACACAATTCAGCAAAGACATCACTGACTTTATCAGCCCACACGCCCTCTCCTCCGAGGACTACATTCTCCTAGGGGACCTCAACTTCCACATGGAAAAGAACAATGATCGCAACACCACCACCCTTCTGGACAACCTCGCCAATCTCGGACTTAAACAACTGGTAAACACCTCCAACCATTACGCCGGACACACGCTCGACGCAATCTTCTCCTCCAGCAAGCACATCTCGTTCAATCACGCAACAGGACTCCACTGGACGGACCACAGCTGCGTCCACTTCAACTACAGAAAAATCACGACACACCCCTGCAGAAACTGGAACAAAATTACCACAGACCAGCTCACCACAGTGCTAAGCCAAATCCCTCCCACCAGATCATCGGACCCAAACCATGCAGCCATCAATCTCACACAATGGATCACTCGCTGCGCTGGCGAATTAGCACCCGTGAAAAACCACCACAACAAGCCAGGAAACAAAAAAGCCACCTGGTTCAATGACGACCTCAAAAACTCCCCAAAAAACTGCCGCACCCTCGAGAAAGCCTGGCGAAAAAACCCAACCACAGACAACATGACCGCCCTCAAGGACGCCACCCGCAAACACCACCAGCTGATCCGATCCACCAAGAAATTAGCATTCAAGGATTGACTCGACAACAACGCCCACAACAGCAAGGAACTATTCAGCATTGTCAAAGAGCTTACCAACCCCAGCGCCGGCACCAACGACATCACCCCCTCTCAAGAACTCTGCGACTCTCTAGCCTCATTCTTCCACAGCAAGATCGCTGACATACATAACAGCTTCGGCGAACAATCCACTCCCCTCACCACCGAACTGAAGCCCCCCAATACCACCCTTTGCGCCTGGACCCCAATCAGCACCGAAGACACCATCCGCCTGATGAATTCCATCCACTCCGGATCACCAACCGATCCATGCCCCCACCACCTCTTCAACAAGGCCGTCTCAGTCATCTCACCCTAACTCCGGGACATCATCAACTGCTCCTTCAACACCGCTACCTTCCCGGAAAGCTGGAAACATGCCGAACTCAGTGCCCTCCTGAAGAAACCTACAGCAGACCCCACCGAACTTAAGAACTACCGTCCCATCTCGCTCCTCCCATTCCCTGCCAAAGTCATAGAGAAGACTGTCAACAACCAGATCGCCGCCTTCCTCGAGTCTAACGGTTCCCTCGACCCCACACAATCCGGCTTCCGAGCAAAACACAACACCCAGACCGCCCTCATCGCAGCCACAGACGACATCCGAACACTACTCGACAACGGGGAAACAGCAGCCCTCATCCTCCTGGACCTCTCAGCAGCATTTGACACGGTCTGCCATAGCACCCTCGTACAACGCCTCAGCATCGTCGGAATACAAGAAAAAGCATTGGACTGGATCATCTCGTTCCTCGCCGGAAGAACCCAGAGTGTCCGACTCCCCCCCTTCAGGTCAGAGGCCTCCGAAATCATCTGTGGAGTACCACAAGGATCATCCCTCAGCCCCAACCTCTTCAATGTCTACATGAGCCCCCTCGCATCCATCGCGCGCCAGCACAACCTCAACATCATCTCCTACGCTGACGACACACAGCTGATCCTCTCCCTCACCAAAGACCCAAACACCGCCAAAACCAATCTACACAAAGGGATGAAAGACGTAGCTGAGTGGATGAAGAACAGCCGACTAAAACTGAATTCAGACAAGACGGAAGTCCTCATCCTTGGATCTTTCCTCTCCGCATGGGACGACTCATGGTGGCCTCAGACCTTAGGCAGCGCGCCCAAACCCTAGGACCATGCTCGCAACCTAGGATTTATACTAGACTCCTCCCTCTCAATGACCAGACAAGTCAACGCCGTCTCATCATCCTGCTTTAACATCTTACGCATGCTCCGAAAGATCTTCCGATGGATCCCCACCGAAACAAGAAAGCACCCAAGCACTTGTCACAAGCCGACTGGACTACGGAAACACCCTCTATGCCGGAACCAAAGCCAAATTATAGAAAAAACTCCAACGCATTCAGAACGCCTCTGCCCGACTCATCCTAGACATACCACGCCACAACCACATTTCCGGTCACCTGAGAGACCTACACTGGCTCCCCGTCAACAAGAGAATCAAGTTCCGTCTCCTCACCCACGCACACAAGGCCCTCTACGACCTAGGACCCAGTTACCTCAACACACGCCTGACCTTCTACACCCCCACCCGCCATCTACGATCGTCCTATCAAGCCCTCGCCGCGATCCCACGCATCCGAAGAGCCACCATGGGAGGAAGATCATTCTCCTACTTAGCAGCCAAAACCTGGAATTCTCTTCCCACCCACCTCCGACTTACACAGGACCACCTCTCCTTCAGAAAACAACTCAAAACATGGCTGTTAGATAAATAACAAACCCCCTCCCTCAAGCGCCTTGAGACCCTCTGGGTGAGTAGTGCGCTATACAAATTTTAACTTGACTTGACTTGGCTTGTAATTTTACTGACAAGAACAAAGACCCAGTATCTCACACCTAGTCGTCTGACTAAGTATGAAAGAATCCTTGTAGGTGCAGGAAACGTGACCCTTGAACGATGTAACATTTTGAATCCAGCTACCTTACTACCTAGCCCATTCGCAGCAGCAGTAAGGGAAGAATTTGCACATGATTGCATTGATTTGACTGAGTTCAGTACCAAACCACGCCCAGACATAAAAGAGAACCCCCTGTTTAGTGAAGATTATGAGTTATTTGTAGATGGATCGTGCCTGAGACATGAGGAAGGTAGCCTAAGCGCTGCCTACTCCGTGTGCACTCTAGAGCGTCCAGTGGAAGCATCCTATTTATATGGAGTCAAGTCTGCACAAATAGCTGAATTGGTTGCATTGACAAAAGCTTGTAAATTTGGGAGGAATTTGAAAATAATCATATACACTGATAGCCAGTATGGTTATGGGGTTGTGCATGACTTTGGCCAGTTGTGGCTACAAAGGGAGTTCCTGACTTCTTCAGGCACCCCTATCAGAAATGGAAAATACTTGCAGGACTTACTGGAATCAATCCAGTTACCAAAAGAATTGGCTGTGGTCAAGTGTGCTGCTCACAAATCTGGCGATGACAAAGTGACAGCAGGTAATCAATATGCTGACCAGTTAGCCCAACATTGTGCAAAATACCGAATTTCAATCATTATAAAGGTTGGGGGAAACGGAAACAGCTCCCAACTTTTGATGCTAAAGGGAGTGAATACATGGGAGGAAGTGAGAGACTTACAGGAAGCAGCAGAGCCATAGGAAAAACAAAGATGGAGAAACTTCGATTGTCGGAGGAGAAGTGCAGATGGTGTCATTGTTTACCTTGATGATATGCCTGTGTTGCCAGCTCCTATGGCTAGATTAATTCATGGTAACACGCATGTAGGCAGAGATGCGATGATTTGCATGTTCCACCAAACATGGTTCAATTCAAAGTTCAAAAGCGTAGCAGAAGCACTCTGCCAGAGGTGTTTGACCTGCCAACAATTTAAACCTGGAAAGAAAACCATAGTGTTACCAGGGAAAATTGGAAAGGCAGAAGGCCCTTTTATAAGATTACAACTTGACTTCATTCAGTTGCCCCCTTGCCGAGGAATGAAATACCTACTTGTCATTGTCTGCCTGTTTTCAAAATGGGTGGAAGCTTTCCCTGCACGTAGAAATGACAGCATCACAGTAGCCAAATTCTTACTTAGGGAACTCATACCTCGTTACGGTTTCCCAATCTTAATTGAATCTGACAGAGGAAGTCATTTCCAGAATGAAATAATAAAGCAAATCTGTGAAGCATTCAAAATCACGCAAAAACTGCACTGTGCATATCGCCCAGAGGCTTCTGGAGTGGTAGATCAAATAAATGGCACAATCAAATCAAGATTGGGGTGAGAGCAGCGTGAGACAGGCGCTGGTGGCGAGCGGTGTTTTTAAGGACGATTCTAGTCGAGTGTGTGGCTGAATTAAGAACCACCACTCGTTTTTAATTCATTTGTACAACTTGTGAATTTTAATAATAAGATCGATTTTCTTAAAAAAACTGTGTGGGTGATTTGCTGGCATAAATTGTTCATTGCACCTTTGCACTTTGCCTATTTGCACTTCCCCGGTCGGTCCCCGTTCCGTCGCGGCTATCTGTGCCGCTTGAACGGAGGGACGCGACTCCTCCCCCTTGCTGGTTCACTTCCGGGGGCGCTCCCTTATATTGAAATGTGCCCTCGGCCACGCAGCGGACGCGCCGATGACGCGCCGAAGGGGCGCCAAAGGCAAGCCCGTTTGTGCCCACCATCCGCGACCGGAACGCGGCCAGGGCCTGCCACGCTGCCGGTTTGAGCTCAGGCACAGCCAGGATTGTCTGGTCTAGAGAGGAGTTGATAGCATTGAACTCAGAGCAATCCTGCAAAGCCTATTCATTTGATCCCGCTGCTGACCGGAGTCCACAGGACTGTTCGCTCTGTGGTTTACCGATGAGATGGGCTACTCTCTCTGGTTCATGCTCTCCTCATAAGTCCATCCTCAGCCTGACTCATGCTGTTGCAGCATGAAAGTGGGTCTCTTAAATTGCCGGTCCCTGCCTAAACACGCCGTTGACATCTGGCTATTGCTTGAGGACGGTGTGTGGGATGCGCTGTTTTTAACTGAAACGTGGCTGAACTACTACACTATGTCTACCGTTGCCCTAGCGGTGCCACTTGGTTTTAAAATGTGCTTCTCGAATCGGGGGGATGGAAGAAGGGGCGGGGTGTGGCCCTTCTCTTTAGCTCACGTCCTCACTACCCACTATGATTGCAGGGGTGGAAGGCTTGCTCTTCTGCCTACAAATCAACCACTGCCAGTCACTGGCAGGAATGGTTATTTACCGTCCCCCAGACTGCGCAGAGACGACTTTTACGGCGCTCATTGATGCAATCGTCCAAAGCTCTATCCTCCACTCTTACTTTATAGTGGTGGGGGATTTTAACGTGCATGCCGAGGTAGCGGCCTGCCCACTGGCTGAGCGGCTTATTTCGACACTTATTGCCGCCAACCTGACATTATTTAGTACAGCTCCCACACATAAAGCAGGCCATATGCTTGACCTGATTTTCTCTAATATCAGTGACCTGTCGGTGGGTACACCGCTACAGCTGATTTGGTCGGATCATGCACTAATCCCGTTCTCGGTCAGGCTACCCGGGACAGGGCCCGAGACGGGGAGACGCTCCTTTTTGCAGAGGCAATGGAAAAGTTTGGTCCCTGGAACCATGGGCCCCGTCCTGGCTCAAAACCCCCCTGCACTTTCATCTGATGTAAATAAGGATGCAACGGCTATGTCAAAATGGATAGGCGATATGGTGAATTCTATTGCGCCGGCTAAACGAGCAATGTCCCGCAGGGTCTCTCCCTCTGCTCCCTGGTTCTCTCTGGAACTGAGGGCGGAGAAGTCTGCCTGTAAAAAGTTGGAGCAACTTTGGAGGGCGGACTATTGTAGTCTGGCGAGGGCTCGCTAGAAAGCCGCCATCCGCGCTTTTCGCAAATCTATAAAAATTGCAAGGAAACTTTTTATTTCCACCTCCATTCGACAAGCACAACATTCCAGCAGAGAAGTGTTCAAGATAGTGCAGTCCGTTTTTAAACCTAGATGCATTGAGCTGGATGTGACTCCGTCAGACAAACTTTGCGACAATATTTCTGAATATTTTGAGAATAAAATTCTGAAAGTGTCTGACTCCTTCAGTCCTGCAGGTCGCACTGTTAAATCAGATGTAATGGAGAATAGAGCTCCTCAACTGACCTTAGGCCAATTTCAACCAGTTACACTGGATGTCGTCATGCAGGAAATAACCAGATGCAAATCAGGATCTCCTGATGATCCCTGCCCACCAAAGCTTTGGAGTTTGATGGCGGAATTCGTTGCGCCGACTCTCCAACACATATGGAATACGTCCATCTCTACCGGAGTGTTCCCGGAGTGCTAGAAGCACGCCACCATACTCCCTTTGAAAAAAAAGCCAAACGGGGCCCCAGAAGATTTAAGTAATCTCCGCCCCATATCTTTACTGGCAGCTCCGGGCAAAATGCTTGAAAAATTAATCCAGCGGCAACTAAATAAATTCACGGAAGAGAGTAATGCTCTCCATGAAACACAATCAGGTTTTAGAGCCGGTTTCAGTATCGAGACCGCCCTGATCGAGGTTGCCGAGTCAGTCAGATGGTCGCTAGATTCAGGAGCATTAGCAATGCTGGTGCTCCTGGATCTATCGGCCGCCTTTGATACGGTGGATCATGACAGGCTATTACAACGCCTGGTTGAGATCGGCCTCCAAGCCCAGGCACTGGGATGGCTCCACTCTTATTTGTCCGACAGATCGCAGAAGGTGGCTCTAGGCGCCTTCTCCTCAGATTCCAGGAGACTGAACTGCGGGGTCCCACAGGGCTCAGCTCTGAGCCCGCTGCTTTTTAATATTTATTTGGCCCCGCTGTTCACCCTGATTGCCAATTGGGGAGTCACCGCAATTTCCTACGCTGATGACACCCAGTTGGTTTTTCCGTTCTCTGAGGTTTCTGAGGCAGCCTTTTCCAACTTCAAGGGCTGCCTTCGAGATGTGGCCTGCTGGATGAACACCAACAAATTGAAATTAAACGCGGGCAAAACGGAGGTGATCTTTTTTGGCACAGGCGCCCACCCCCCCGCCGAGTTCTGGTGGCCGGCCGAGATGGGTCCCGCACCAACTCCCAGCATAAAGGCAAAAACTTTGGGGGTAACATGGGATGATGGCCTATCTTTTGCCCCCCAGATACAGCAGGCCGTTGGAGGCTGCGTAGGTGAACTTAGGAGCTTACGCAGATTTCATCGACTGCTCCCGGTGGGCTGCCGTAAAACGGTTATTCATGCCACGATCACTTCAAGGCTTAATTATGCCAACGGCCTTTACTTAGGCCTCCCGAAATTTCTGCTACAAAGGATGCAAACCGTTCAGAATTCAGCGGCAAGACTGCTAAGGCATGTCTCTTTTAAACACCATATTTCTCCTCACTTGCGAATGTTACATTGGCTACCTGTGGTCAGTCGAATAAAATTCAAGGCGCTTACCCTGGCCTACAGAGCCTTACATGGGACTTGCCCAAACTACTTAAAAAAACGTCTGCCTAGATATTCTCAGACCAGACTCCTACGGTTTAACCACAAGGTTCATCTTCACGTCCCTCGAGTGAAAAGGACGCACTTGGGTGGCAGAACTTTTTCCGCAAGTACGGCACTGCTTTGGAACACCTTGCCGCAGGAAATACAGCAAGCACCCTCTGAACCCAGCTTTAGGAGTTTACCGAAAACATGGCTTTTCACGCAATAATTCTAACTTCTTCGCACTATGACTCTCATTGCTCTTCCGAGCGCCGGGACACTTCCTCCAGAGGTAGCCGTTCGCGCTTTATAAAATACAGTATTATTATTATTATTATTATTATTGGGAAAGATGTGTGAATACACTCAGCTGGAATAGCCAGATGCTCTGCCTCTTGTGTTGATGGGACTCAGAAGTATTCCAGACTGGAACACAGGCTTGAGTCCACATGAAATCCTGATGGGAAGAGCAATGCGGCAAGCATGGGTGCCAGGATACAAAATAATAAGCATATCTGATGATTTGGTACTAGAATACTGTAAAGAGCTGGCTGACCAAGTACGTTCTATCTCTCGCCAGGTTGGGGGAGAATACGTCGCCAGGCCAACGACTCCAGCACATGGCCTTAATCCAGGTGATTGGGTCGTAATAAATAAGCACACTCGGAAAAGTTGCCTTGAACCCAGGTGGGGAAAGCCACGATAGGTGATCCTGGTAACCACCACAGCTGTAAAGTATGCAGGAGTACCTCGCTGGATCCATGCCAGCCACACGAAGAAAGTGACTGAACCTGACGAAACTGAGGCTGAAGGTTGCACAGCTGAAGGATCCCAAGATATCGGTCCTGAAATAGCTGAAGAAGAACAACCGAGCTCCAGTCAAGAAGATTGGGTTCCAATAATCGATCTGACAATCGACCCTATACGAACTAGAAGTCAAACCCATTTAGATAGACAGTGGGATAGTGAGGACAAGACAGGTGAAGAAGAAGCTACTCAGATCATCGAAATCCACATTAAATCTGCTTCTGAGGAGGACCAGAAAGGGAAAGAGCAGGTAATTGACACTCCACCAAGGACACCTGCACCTGAAGAGGGACAGATAGAAATTAGGGCGGAAGTTCAAGCGGAAGAAAATCAAGAGCTCGAAGAGCTTGAACAGGAACAGGTAGGATTAGACAATTGTGTTCAGGAAGAAGAGATCGAAACAGATCAAAGCCAAAATCAGCATATACCTGAACAAGGCCAGTTTAGGGACCAGGCAGAAGAAACAGATGAAAGACCTGGACCTAGTCAGTTAGGGAACAATACAGAGGACGAACTTGATCCCAATGTGCCATAACTGAACGAAAACAAAAGGGTGTTTGAAGAAGGCCAAGAGACAGTGCCAGTTAAAAGACTAAAAAAGGGTGACTCAGTACCTAGATTTGTGAAAAGGCTGAGATTGCGTCTGAAGACGATAACCGAGGAGCCTGAACAAATAAATGAGGTCTCAAGTCAAACTGACCCAGTGGTGACAAAGCAAAAGAGAAGAAGTGCTCGTATCAAGAAGCTTAACAACAAATACGCCAGTCCTGAATGGACTTACTTTGTATTTGAGGAATTTGAGAATTTGGAAATAAGTGACAAAAGTAATGAAAGTGATGAAGAATTGATTGCTGAACAGACCGAAGAAAAAGCAGAACCAACCTGAAAGGTTACTCGAGTAAGCAAGCTGTGCAGAGTTACAAAGAGGGGTTGAAGCTTCTTTTGAGCCAAAATGTCTGTTTCTTCTGAGAATGGGAGACTGAGACGGAGTTGTTGTAAAACATGCTGCCAAGTATGTTTATGTAGTGTAGCAATAGTATTGATCCTTTGGATAGGACTAACGATAACTATTCCTTCTATTATGAGTAAAAACCCGAGTCTATACCCAAATAGTAATCTACCTGATGACACTGTAGAATCACACACTAGAAGTACACCACAAAGAGTAGACTTACTAGACAAACCACTTAGCCTGAAACAAACAAGCATAGATTTAGAAGCACCAGATGAGGAAGGATTACACTTTAACAAAATAAAGAACAAGACTCATTTAAATGTTTTCGCAAAACTGTTAGTACATTATGTAGAAACTATGGAAATAGATGACTGTTATGTCTGCATGAAGCTACCTACTTCTGTAGCTGAAGGTGTGACTTATCACCACTTGCCCTTAACCTATGGAACTTCCTGTAATATACTAACTAGTTTATTTTATAAAAGAGGACCTTTACAGTATTATTACTCAAACCTTGACGTGACATTCTCCGAAACCTGAACCCTGTACATACTACTAGAGATGTAGCTAAATACATGAGTGATTATTTTCTAACTGTAGGGAAAATAAATATAGATGACGCACACAAAAATAACTTTACCTGTTCTTTACATGAAAAGGAGAAAGAATTTCTAGACATGGTAGAAAAGAGAAGAGAAAATTTCCAAAAGAAAGCAAAAGACAAGAACCAAAAAGTTCCTAAATGGGCAGAGTATAGGGAGCACCTCAAATGGTGGAGCTAACGCTGCGATGCTTCTGGATTTTGAAAAGAAGGGGAAGCTTTGTCTTCATAGAGAAAAGACTAGTTATTATAACAATATTTTCATTGGTTCCAGTGAATGCGAAAATAATTACAAGGTAATTGGAGGTTGGAGTTTCAAAGATGGAACAGAGCCTGTATTTCCAGGAATTTATTTTATATGTGGAAATAAGGCTTACTTCAAATTGCCCGACCATTGGTACGGAAGTTGTTATTTTGGTATTGTCTTTCCAAAGATATACCATGTGGGGAAAATCACTGGAAGCACTGAAAAGACTAATCAATTAGTATGCACTAAAAGAGAAAGTGACGGTGAAATTGTAGGAGATATTTTTAGTGCACTGATACCTACAGTGGGAGTGGTTCTGAATACACACAGAATTTGCAAATTGTCAACAGTTGTGGATCAGTTATCAACTGACACTGCTGGAGGTTTCCTGATGGTCAACACCGAATTGGTTGCGGTGAGATCAATGGTTTTACAGAACTGACTTGCTCTTGACACATTATTGGCAAAAGAGGGTGGAGTCTGCAGAATGTTGAAAGCGCAAAATTGTTGCACTTACATACCTGATAAAAGTGTGGAGATCAAAGGGTATGTGAGGAACATTACAAATTTGGGAAAAGAGCTTAAACCACTTGAGGTTGACAGTGCCTGGAAGAGACTTACTGATTGTCTCTCCGCCGTAGGTCATTGGTTTGCTAACTTAGGTAAAAGTTTTTTGATTAAAGTACTGATGCCAATTGCGGGAATAGGTTTAGAGGTATTCATCATATTCATCTGTTGTAAATGTCGAAAGCACCAAAAGAAATACACTGTGAACTAGAGAGGAGTGAAGAGAAATGTGGATGAACTGGAATTAGAAGAACTGAATAATCAGATTTATAAAAGGGTGAAAAATTCTCACCCTAATAAAGAGACTAAAGAGAAACTGAATCGAATGTTTGAAGAGATTGAAATGGGGAAAATGTGAAAAGTTGGCATCTGGTTCTATGAATTTGTGATGATATAAAATATCAAAAAACTTCAAATAGTGTTAATAACTGTAATCAATATGTTTGTGTTACTAATATTGCACATTTCTACATTACACGGGGTGTCCCAGTAATGCTTGCTTATGTGTTTACTTATCCTAAAACGCTTGCCTCTAAAATGGCCGCTGCTTTGCTGGAATTTCTTCTGCGCATGCGTAGGTCACACTCACGTGACGTGACATACTCGCAGTTCTGGTGGGAAATCTTTGCGCTTTCGCACTAGCTTTAAAATGGCCGCTTTGTGTTCTCACATGTCCAATGCTTGCCCTGCAGCTTTTGCACTGCTGTTCGTTTTGCACTAATATTAATGCTATAGTTAGTATAAAGTAAGGGGAGTCATATAGGGATTCCTGGTATACAGTGTACTCTTTTATTTCTGTGTTCTAAATTGTTTTCCTTTACTTTTCATGTGGTGAATTTTTTGGGCCTGGGAGGTGTTTGAAACTCCATCTTAGAAGTCCCTACTGCGCATGTCACCCTGGCAGAGGGAAGAACCTTGTGCCAGTGGAACCCAGCCAGCTGGCAGCCAAGTCAAGATGCTCCTGGGAATCGACCTGTATCCCAGCTAACTGAGCTGAAATGTACTGCATTTGAAACAATTGTAATAAAATGTGTATATTCCATTGTTAGGTGGACTGTAGATGTCATGGGAACAACAAATTCAATAGTCCCAAAAGATGTAAATTGGGGCTTGAGAAAGTCAAATCCTGGTTGGTGTGTTGACCTGTCCTACTTTTGGACCAATCGAAATTGGGGATTCTTACACTTGCAACATTTGGGGGGTGGTACACTGACCCGAAAACAGTATAACTAGCCTAGGTTTAGCTAGAGAAATTGTCCGACTTGTCCGAATAGCTGACCTGTCACTGACCCAACGCACTCAATAGGTGACTGATACAGAGAGCTGCGGAGCACTCTGTCCGTAATTTCCAGAGACCCAAGCGGGGGGTTTTGGAAACCTTAAGTGCTGGCGGAGCACTTTTCTGGGAAATTCGATAACCCAATCGGGGTTCTGATTGATAGCTGCAGAGAGGGTGTAGCGCAGGCGTTGTTACCGAACTGCGGGTGCTGGTCTTACCTTGATGGTCCTGTCCTGATCCTAATCTGGTTTTCCTGTCCTGGGTGTCCATTCTGCACCTGCTGGCCTACTGGCGACTGTCCTTCCTTGGGGTTTCTCCTGTCTTTAACTGACCCGTGGCCAGGGTTGGTCTCCACACCGTTCTAGGTAAATATAAATCTGAGGGAACCCATTTTTGCACTTTCCATTTCTTTTCTTGGAATAAATTCGTACTTGCCTTTTATTTCTTTTTTCTACCTCTCTTTTGCTGACCAATGATAAAGTCCTACATTGTAGTTGTCATACTAGCATGTTCCAATTTTCCCCATCCTATAAGTACTGTTCTACATACTGTTCATAAAATATAGATGTTCCTTTTCTTCACCCATCCTTAGTCGATTCAAAGTAATTACACCGTCTTATTAGTATGGTCCATTCTTACCTTTCCTATAGAAACATGGTATCTCACTCCTTATCAAGTCTGAATTCTGAAATTTCCTATTAGTATGTTCCCTGTTCTTACCTTCCCTTTAGACTCATAAATGGTCGGTCTTATTTACTTCCTATATGGATATGTGCTCTTTATAATCTTAGTTATTGACAGTTTACTTGCTATGAACCTTATGCTTTCTGAATCTGATGAATTCTAGATAAAGGTTTTAAAACTTCCTGAGTCTGTGGTTATTATATGAGTGCAAAAAGAGTAAATGATATTTTGTATTTTTTTGGTGTCTGCCTTTCTTTTACAGCTAGCTCCCTGATCCATTGTGATCATAGGTACCCGTAACAGTGGATTGGTAAGTCGGGTACAGTGGAAATAAATCGGAAGGAACAGGGTTACTGGTAGTAGAGTGTAAGGTTACCCGATTAATAAATATGGTAAATTGAATTTATGGGCCCAATGTGCATATGGTAAAATTATAGTCGGGTGACCTGCGCGCTCTATCAGTACAACCAGTGCTGCTCTGTTATAGAATTTGGACCTCTACCAGCACAGGCCTAAATAAGGATATCCTAACGGATGCAATGAAACTAGATTATGCCAGTAAGATTATTTGGTTAAAATACGTAAAACAATTTATGCATGACATTGGGCACCCAGAATATTTTTCCCTGCCTAAAGCATTGAATTCTATACACCATAAGGAATATTAAAAAGTTTGTATGTCTTTTCTGGAAGAGAATAGGTTGGTCCTGGAAATAAATAAACCTATGGTGGTCCAGCACCAACTAATTACCATAATGTATAACATCCAACGGTACCTGTTATGTTGTTTGGGGGGATATGGGAGGTACATATTAACACGTTTCAGATTTGGGACCTTCCACCCCTTGATCAGTCATCCGGTTATGAATAATTGTTCAAGGGAATTATGCCAGTGTCCTTGTGATAACATCTCTTTACAAACTATCACCCATGCTATTTTATTCTGTAAATTCTATGTAAATGAACGACGTAAATGGATTGTACCTCTACTAAAACAGGGTGTATGGAGACAATGCCGCCCTGCTTTTATGTATTTACAGATGTTGGAAAATTACTATTGCATTGGTACTATGGTGGGTTTCCCAAAAAGCAGAGCAAGGAATATCTTAAATGCTTAGACCTATGAAGGACTGTTTTTAAGATAGTTGCCAAATATTTTTATCTCATGTATTAGAGACAGTCATAGCAAAATGAATTGATTTATGAATTTGTATATATTTATGCACATTTGTATAAATTTAGAATTGAGATGAAATGTTTTAAATTGTATGCTTTTATGATTTTACATGCCTAAAATCGAATAAAGCTCATTTTGATTTGATTTGATTTGAATGGGCGTGCATTTGCATAGTGGGGCCTCCGGACCCAAAGACAGCCTTGGGCAGCAGGTTCACCCTGGTCTTGCTGGACCATGCCACCCAGTACCCAGAAGATGCACCTATGAAGACAGTGACACTGCCCATCGTAGCCCGGGCACTAATTGGGATCTTTACACAAGTGGGTTTCCCCAAGGTGTGGTATCTGGCCAGGGTAACAACCTTATGTCCATGTGCATAAAGGGCATGTTAATGGATTGTGGGGTGAACTACAAATTCACAACTCCTTATCACCCCCAAAGGAAGGGTTTGGTTTAGAGATTCAACCGAACCCTGAAAGGCATGATTGGTCTGCAGACTCTATAAGGCATAAGTAACATGTCCTCTCACAATGCCTTCTCTTTGCCTACAGGGAGGTACCGCAGAAGGGGGTTGACTTTCGCCCCTTTGGGCTTCTGCCTGGGCAACCTCAGTTTGGTGAAAGAAGGGTGGGAGCAAGCTCCTAGGAAGCAATTCCAGGATGTATTCAATTACATGCTGGCCTTCAGAAACCAGACTAGCAACTTCAAGAAACTCACTCAAGCAACCTAAAAGCAAGCCAGGAAGACATGAAAAGCTGGTATGAACAGAATTACACTCTGAATGAGTTTCAGCCTGGCCAGAAAGTGTGGGTCATGGCCCCAGCGGAGCCCTGCAATCTACAGGACAAGTGGACAGGGCCATTATGTGTAATGTTTTATTCTAGCCACACATAACATCGGTGATGCCGGCTCCACTGCCGCTGTAGGAGGAGATGGGTCAGTTGGAGGGGGAGAAGCAGCAGCAGGGACGAGCAGTGGTAAGTCACAATATTTCTTGCAATTACTATTCTCATTAGCTATTACCAGGGCATCGCCATCTACATATGACCATGAAGTGAACCCCCAGCTTTATCAGACACAGCGGTTGTTGAGTTAATATTATGGCCTCTTCTATCTGCAACTCAGCAAAAGCTCACATAATCAGCCTTGATGACTTGAAGGAGGGAGACATAAAAGAACAGAAGGTTAAAAGAAAGGAAATGGTATATGAGAGAAAGGGTGAGTCACTGGGTAAAAGGGTGCATGGGTGGGTAAAGAGATGGATGGGCGAATGGATGGTTTGAATAAATGGTGACTATTGACTGGATAGAAAATGGATTAGAAATTTTGGTGAAAGACTGGATGAAAGAAAAAGTAAAACGTAATCATGGCTATGAATTAGAATAAAAATGATGCATGAATATTTGGATTGTTTGGATGAATAAGCAAGGCAGCTCTTCTCATCAGGAGCATGAGGAGCATTCTGCTCACCTACCTTGCTTATTTCATTATGTAGGATCATCATTCAAAGCTATGGTTCTAAGTGGGGGGTAATTTATTCTTTGTTCTACTCCCTTGAATCGCTGTATTTGATAAGTGAGCCAGATGTATTCCACCCATCTTTCATCACCCCTCCTCCCCACCCATGGCATTTTTGCCACCTATCACCAAAGTGCAGAATGGGTCAATTCATGACTACAATGTTGGCTGTGTAATGTGGGTCTGCTTCAGTAAAAGCAACATTTACAATGTTTTCAATGCATTGCAAACTGAACATACAAGGTGTGAAGTTTCCTTTGCCCACTCAGTCCCCTCTTAGTACTTCACTTCTTTATTTTTTCCTAAGTTCTTTCCTAAGTTCTTTTGTCCCAGCCTACCAAATTGAAAAATGCATTTGGAGAAGAGCAGGGCCATTAGAATTAAAAATATATAAATTTCAACTGTAGCTTCCCGAGCAGCAGACAGTAGCAAACTAGCTGACGCACTGGCTAGCAATGAGCATTGCTTCATTATTTTAGCACATCACAAAACTTGTACTCCATATAGTGGATAAGGCCATACTCATTAATATTAATGAGAGGTAATTTATTTTTAAACTCAAAGTGTCTGCCTCTGCTTATAGCTACTTGAAAAGCCTTGAAAAAAAATATGTGTTTTGTTTTTAATCCAATAATGTTATTCTGCGTTTTAATAGTTTTCTGACACACAGTCAGTGCTTTTCTAAGGAAGGCATGTGTGGATAAAATATAAAATTGGCCCTATGACTCTCCTAATCATATTCACAACACTTTCTAATGGCCCTAGGAGACCAGCAATGTACTGCTACTGTGCCAGCAAGAATCCGGCCGCTGGTGGTCTGGAAGAGTAGGAAAGTAACGTACAACAGCCGGACCCCAGTTCAGCCGGTCCCCCTCATCCTCCAGCCTCCCAGCCATCCCATCGCTGGTGCCGCTGCCGACCAACTGCTGCTACTCCAGACCCCATCAACAACAGGCCATTGCTGTGCCATATCCTGCAGCGTCTAAACACCATCAACAGCCGGCTCACCACGAAAGAGCAGATCCTGGACCAGCTCCAAACTGATATCCATAATGCACTCGTTTAGCTCTTTTTTCAATGTTTTGATTTGGTGGGAGGTAATTGTTGTTTTTTGGGGCTGGATGGAGAGGGAGAGAAGGTAGTTGGTACTGGAGTGACTTTGCCTTGGACACTGAGTTTTGGTGCTTGGGTCAGTTTTATTTAGGGAGAGTGGTGGGTATGTTGTTTGGGTGGGTTTCTTTGTGAATAAATAAAGGGGGAAACTATTTTATTCTTTCTAAATGTACACCTGAAGTAATTTCTTTTATGTTGCACTGCTACCTTCAGCTAGTTTTACGCTGCCTGTGAATGTGCTTCTAACTAAAGAGAAAGCATAGCTCTTAGTTATGGAGTTATACTTCTCTAACTATCTTGGCCATTAAGGGGAATGCTGCCGTGTTGAATCATATTGTCTACAACAACCTAGATAAACAATAGTAGCAGTTAGTTACTACATACTAAGTTAAATTTCATCCAGACTAATAGTCTTACCTGCATGTAGATAAAGCAATAACAGGGAAGGCATCACACCTTCACAAGCGAAGTCCCACTTCCAGTTTCACCCAGGTGAGCTCCAACTGTAGTATTAATCTTAATGATTGATTATCCATCGTAGGCAACTAAATGGAAATAGAAAACTGAGTTAGCGGGTTATATATTTATCAAAACTTTACAAACAATTGATACCACCTGAGTACTACATGGTGACACAGAAACAATTCCTGATAGTTCTAAAACACAAAAAAATAGCAATGCTAGTAAGTGTTGGCTAATGTGGAGCTAGTAGTATTATTTGCGAAATCCTCGAGTTCTAAAAAATGGACTCAAAGTCTGGAGTGGACAAACTTAGGTTAGGCATTTACGGTTACACAGTACAAGGCCTGAATGGAGAGGGTGGCGACTGATGTTCTTCATTCTATATCTAAAATGTGGATCACTTTTCATGTGTTGGTGGGTAATGGGCCAGTGTGGACTATTACTTAGAAGATCCTGCTGTAAGTTGGTGTTGCTTTCACTACACATTCCGCAAAAAGCGTGTGATCCATTGATGGTGTAAATTAACCCACACCTCAATAAATCACAAAGCCCAGAGGAAGAGGGTTAGGCGTTTGGTGAATGGATGGAAAGAGGGATGTGGGAAAAGGTTTGGCAAAGACTCTACAACACAAGTTCAACATTCATCTGGGCAATGAGCAGCAGCACAACATTTGCTATCAATCTGTTTGTTAGAAGGAAAATAAGAAATGAGTATGACGGAGTACAGCTAAATTCATTGTAAACAGTCCTTCTGCCTGAGACCCAAGCTATTAGATATATAAAACTACTGTCTTCTAGGTTTGGGAGTAAACCCACCCACCCAGTTCTCTTAATGTGATTGTTAAAAGAAAAATTATGCTGAATTGCAAAATTAGGTGGTACATCTGCATTCTCCTTGGGAATTTCCTCTCTTTGGTGCCTGTCTTGGCTGGTCTGGTAGGTAAGCAGGAGTGTTGTTGAGCTCAGTTAGCTTTCGTTTTTCGTTTGTGCAGGAGACTAGAAGAAGTCCTGAGGACTGTAAAAGATCAACTTTATTTTAGAGTCAAGGAGAAGGAAGGTAAGCTTTGTGACGAGTGTATCAAGAAGGCTAAGAGGCAGAGCAAAAATAACAAGGGGGACTCATAGTTTCACTTTGCCACAAGTCCAACACTCACACACTCACACATGCGCACACACATACACAAACACACACACACACATTAACACATTGAAAGCACCAAAAATACTCCACACAGGTTTAGAAAAATAGATTATGGGCTTGATTGAGATCTTGGCGGTCTTCCCCCCGGCCCGCCATGGTGGCAGGCCCAAGTACTCCATCAACCTGCCGGCATCTTGCCTGTTGCATTTAGATGCATACGTGATATGCAGAGGACCACCGTGGCGGTGGTCTTTTGTGCAGCCTCCATTTTTCTGCTTAGCTGATTTAGATGTTCCCATTGTGGTTGCGGTGTCCTTTTGGCGGAGTACTGAAGGGGGTTGACCGTGGTGGTGAGGAGACAAGTAAGTCACCTTTTTAATTTATGTAAAATATATATCTTTAGGTTGTGTACATATGTGTGTGTAGGATATGTGTAGTGATCTTAAAATGTACATAATGCTGTGCACACAACCAACATACACACACCATGCATTTTATATCGGCAGAAACTACAAACACCTACCTTCGATAATGTCAAAACAGGGTGAAGGTCTGCCGCAGTCAGGGTGCAGCAGGACAGGGGGGACCTAGACAATGGGGAATGACAGTAGAGGAAATCGCATCTCATACCCCTGGAAAAGTGAATATTCTCCCCTTTTCTTACCTTTCCGCCAACTCGAAGTAGGAGGGATGCCTGCCCGAATTCTCTTCGAAACAACCCAGATCCTAATCTGGAGGGTGGGAATCCTGGCTGGAGTTCTGCCACTGCCTGCTGCACCCCATCCAAATAAAGGGGCGGTGAGCAAAGTCCTGGCTGAGTCGGCGGGACCAAGGTGGCCTTCACTATCAATACCCAGCCAACATATAAATAGGGCGGGCGGATCGCCAGATTAGCGGGTGGGAAGACCAGTCCATCGCGTTCTGGACAACATCTAGATCTGGTCCATTACAAGACCAAAATTACACAAATCTAATAAAAAGAACCAAAGTTATGCATTTTTAAAGGATAAATCAAAAAAGTAGCGCTTAGAAGAAAATAGCGCTTAGAGAAGTTACTTGAGATGGCTCAGGACCAGGGTAAATCCAAAGCTTTGGCTGACCACGATGGAGGGCAGGCGGAACTCACGCAGATCCTGCTGAAAAGTGCCTTGGATGGAGCAAGAATGGTTGAACCGAGTCACAAGAACAAAGGTAAAATAAAAGAAGAGAAGAACACCCTGACCCCCTGGGCCTGCTCAGGTGGTCCCACATGGACCCCAAGGGCCCACAAACACTTTTATTTTAAAAATCTATGGGATTCGCGGACCCGAAAATGTTTGTATAAATGAAGTGCGATCTCCTGCACTTCGTTTTCTTGAAGCCCCTAGGTGGGCCAGGTCCCAGGGGCAATTAGGATGAGGGGCCTGCAGGGGCCCCTTCAGCCCTGGGGACCACCAGCTCTGCAGGGCTATGCTCATGATATGCGGGTCCACATGCACCCTGCAGCCCCAGGGACCGCCACTTCCCCGGGGCTTTAAGTAATTGTGGGTGGGGGGACTCATGGCCTCCCGCAGCCCTGTGGACCGTCACCTCACAAGGGCATTTTTAAAATTAATATGGTAAGGGGGATCCTGCCCTGCCATTCTATCTCCGGGACCACAACCACTCCGGGCTTTAATTCATTGATGGTGGGGGGCCTCATGGCCCCCCTACAGCCCAAGGACCGCCAACTCCCTGGGGCTTTTTTTAATTAATATGGTGTTGTGGGGCTCCTGCCCCCCACAATGCTCCGGGGACCACCACCTCCCTGGGGCAATTTTCAATCAACATGCAGGGGTGGATAGCCCACCCCAGGCCCAGGGACTACCACCTCCCAAGGGCTTTAAACCTGATGGGAAGGGGCTTAGTGGCCCCCCTCCTGGTGCCCTAGATAGCCCTGGGGACCTCCACACCCCAGGGCCGGCTCCAGCAATGTCCTGGGTGTGCCCACCCCCAGACATTGCAGTTTTGTATGGCAGGGCGGGAGCACTGCTTCGGCCCTGCCAAAGCAAACATCTGTTTCCCTTCATGGATGCAAGAGCAGGAAAACAGCTCTTGCTTCCATTAAGCAAAGCAGAATGATTTTAGGCAAAGGAAGGCGGATGTCATCAGCTCCCTTTGCCCAAAAGCAATGCCGGCTCCCACAGGAGGCGGGAAGCCATTAGGGATCGCGGGGGCATTGGGCCTTTCCCCGAGGTTCCCACAAAGAGGCCAAGCCACTCGCCCCCCTCCCTTTACTTAATAAAAACAAAATGGCCGAGCCCTGGGGGATGGGGTCCCTGGGGTCGAAAGAGGCATGGCCCCTCCTTTAAATGTAGTTTAAAAAAAAATCAAAACAGAAGTGACCCCCACCCCTTTAAAAATAAAAAAACAAAGGCCTAGCCGAGGGGGATGGGGTCACCGGGGCCATATTCGGCCTCAAAAGGGGGACCTTGCCCCCTGCCCGTTTCAATTTAAAAAAAACAAATCTAAAAAAAAATGGCTCAGGTTCCGGGGTTGGGGACCCCAGGGCCTAAAAGGCTCAAGGGAAGGGGAGCCACACAGCCCCCCTTCCTAAAGTAAAAAAAACAAAAACGGCAACTTGCCGGAAGCCCCGCCCCTCGCTGCACCACTCTGCAATCGCACCTCCTGGCGTGCTCTGGGTTGGGAGATGAAATCCCCTTCACTGGTGAGGGTCCTTAGGGTAGCCCCCAGGTACCTCCAGTAAGCCCCACACAGTGGGATTGCTGAGAGGTGGCCCGAGGTCATGCCCCTTTTTACAACTCTCTGCAAACAAGCCTCTTGGCGCACAGTTGGTAGGGCGAGGAGGTCCCCTTGTGTCCTGAGGACCTCAAGACTAAAGTGGACTTCATCCCCAAGCAGCAGTGTGCCAGGAGGTTCATTTGCAGAGTGGTGTAAAAAGGAGGCATGGCCTCTGACCACTCTCAGCAATCCAGATGTGTGGGGCTTACTAGAGGTAACAGGAAGGCTAGGTGGCCCCCAGGGACCCTCCGGAGGCAAGGGCACTTCATCCCCCAATCAAGAGCATGCCAGGGGGTGCATTTGCAGAGTGGTGGAGAAAGGGGGCATGGCCTGTGTCCACCTCTCAGCAATCCTACTCTGTGGGGCTTACTGGAGGTAACAAGTAGGCTAGTTGGCCCCTAAGACCTTCCAGCAGCGAAGGGGAATTCAATCCCCCTCCAAGAGCGCACAAGGGAGCGCATTTGCAGAGCCGCAGGCAAAGAGGGTGTGGCCTGCTATGAGAACTACTACTGGCACATTACTGGTTGGGGGATGAAGTGAACTTTACTACTGAGGGACTTTAGGGGCCAAGAAGCCCTCCTGGTACCTCCTGTAAGTCTTAGGCAGTGGAATTCCTGAGCGCTGGTCGGAGGCTGAGCCCCTTTTCTCTACCACTCTACAAATGTGAATACTAGTTAAAGCAGTATTTACAATGTAATAGGTATTGCATTTGCAAGAGGGTGAGCTATTGGCGTTGTAAATGTAAAAGTTTTTAACTAATGTATTTTGGAGTGGAGTGGATGTACGCTGTGTGTAGTGAAATAATGTGGTATGTTGGCCAGTGAAATTATGTGGATTGTAACTATGTGGTATTTAGTGTTTAAAATTGTGTAGATTGGGAGTATGTATTTTGGATAGTAATTATGGTAGTCTGTGTTGTGGATTGGTAACCTCAGGTTCAAACTTCCTCAATGAGACAGAAAAAGAAGCATTTGCCACATGATCCATCATCTGCTGCATAATTGGCAGATTTGAACAAAAAAACTTGTTTCTAGCTCAATTGGTTCAAAAGATAACAATAATGCAGTGCAAGTGTTACAGCATGGTGGAAGGACCTTTGCAAACCTAGAGTGGTCACCTGTTACTTATTGCTAGATGTGCATGTTAAATTGGTACTAATGGTGTGCAAAACCCTCTTGCTTCTTTCTTTCCCTCTCTTGACTCTTTTTGCATTTCTCTTGTTTCTTTCTGTACCTTTTTTCCTTTTTATGTACATCTATTCTGCTTCCCGCACCTCTCCTACCTCATTCTGTACATCTGTTGCTTCTTTCTGCACCTTACTTGCTTTTTTGCACCCCTCTTCCCTCTTTGTGTACCTCTCTTCCTTCTTTCTGCACCTCTCTTGCCTCTTTCTGCACCGCTGTTTCCTCTTTCTGCACCTCTTTTATTAAAGGGGCTTATAAAGCGCCTGGTGACGCCTCCCGGCATGTCCCCGCGCTGTGTGGAGAGAGAAGTCTTGGCCAGAGATCAGAGAGACCGTACATTATAAAGTAAATAAATGAGTTTTCAGCAGCTTCCTGAAAGAAGCCTCATTTTGTTCTAATCTGATGGATGCAGGGAGGGCATTCCATTTCCTAGCTGCAAGGGTGCGGAAGGACTTTCCACCCATCCTGGCTTTTTTTATGCGCGAGGTTTTAAGCAGCCCCATTCCCATAGAGCGTAGGGTCCTGTTCGGCTCATATGGTATGGCTAAGTCGGACAAATAAGACGGGGCTTTTAGATGGATGATCCTGTGACACCATAGGAGGGCTTTAAATAGTATCCTATGTCGGATGGGTAGCCAATGAAGGGAGGCCAGGGAAGGTTTAGACGGAGCCCTGCGAGGAAGTGTCAGCACAAGGCGAGCCGCTGAGTTTTGCAGGACTTGCAGCTTTCTAATGTTTTTATCCGATGTTCCCAGCAGCAGTACATTGCCGTAGTCTATACGGGAGGTGATAAGTGCCTGAGTCATTGTGCGTCTGGAATTCAGGGGAAGCAGATCTAGGGTGCGGTTTAGAGTTTTCATAACTCCAAAACATTTGCCCACCGTTTTTTTGATATGGCTGTCATATGATAGCTTGTTGTCTATCCAGACACCCAAGTTTTTAGCTTCTTGACTAGGAGTAGGTACAGGTCCCAAACTAGTGGGCCACCAATCCTTAGTCCACAGAGAGTCTCCTCCACCTATTACCAGTACCTCCGTTTTAGTGCCATTTAATTTGAGGCAATTTTCATTCATCCAGACAGCCAATTTACTCATGCAAGATTTGAAGTTTTCAGCCTCTGCGGAGGGGGATTGTGAGAGGGAGATCAGTAGTTGGGTATCGTCGGCGTAAGAGACCAGCTCTACGCCGAACGATTGTACCACCTCTGCACCCCTCTTACCTCTTTCTGCACATCTGTTCCTTCTTTCAGTACTTCTTTTGTTTCTTTCTGCATCTCTCTTGCTTCTTTCTGCTTCCCTCCTACCTCTTTCTCTACCTCTCTTCCCCCCTTTCTGCATCTCTGTTGCTTCTTTCTGCACTTCTCTTGCCTCTTAATGTACCCCTCTTTCTGCACCTCTGTTGCTTCTTTCTGTACTTCTCTTGCTTCTATATGCACCTCTCTTGCTTCATTCTGCACCCCTCATGCCTCTTTCTGCACCCCTCTTAACTCTTTCCGCACCCCCTTGCTTCTTTCTGCACTATGTTTGCTTATTTCTGTGCGTCTCTTGTTTCTTTCTGCACATCGCTTGCCTCTTTCTGTACCCTTCATGCCTCTTTATGCACCCTTCTTCCCTCTTTATGCACCTATTGTGCCTCTCTCTGTACCTCTGATTGTTCTTTCTGTACTCCTCTTGCCTCTTTCTATACCCACTTCCCTCTTTTTGTACCTCTCTTGGCTCCATCTGCACCAGAGTTCCCTCTTTCTGCACCCCTCTTGCCTCTTTCTTCATCTAGGTTGGTTCTTTCTGTACCTCGCTTTCTTCTTTCTGTACCTCTATTGCTTCTTTTTACACCCTTCTTCCCTCTTTCTACACCTCTCTTGCTTCTTTCTGTACCCCATTCCCTCTTTCTGTACCTCTCTTGCCTCTTTCTGTACTTCACTTGCTTCTTTCTGCACCTTTCTTCCTCTTTCTGCACCCTCGTTTCCCTCTTACTGCACCCCTCTTGCCTCTTTCTGCACCTCTGTTGGTTCTTTCTGCACTTCTCTTGCTTCTTTCTGTACTTCTCTTGCTTCTTTCTGTACCCCTCTTACCTCTTACTGCATCCCTCTTACTGCACCTTTCCTGCCCCTTTGTGCACCTCTGTTCTTTTTTCTTACACATCTCTAGATTATTTCTGCATCCCTTTTGCATCTTTCTGCACCCCTCTTGTCCCTTTCTCCACCTCTCTTGCTTCTTTCGGTACCTCACTTGCCTCTATGTGCACTTCTCTTGCATCTTCATGTACCTTTGTTGCTTCTTTCTATACTTCTATTTCTTTATTCTGCACATCTCTTGTCTGTTTCTGCAATTTTCTAGCCTCTTTCTGTACTCACATGGGAAATGCAAGCTATCAGGTTTAAAGGTCTGCATGCTTCTGTGACTGAGGTATATGTACTTGTACAAGTATTCTCACATGTGTTGTGCATCTGAAAATGGTAGCTTAAAAAGCGGGTAGCTTCTCCTATAGGAGGTCAACTCTTCTCAGTTCTGCTCTGTCATTTGGTTGCACAGGCAGACATGTCTTACATATGTAGGAGTATAGAGCCCCTCAAATATACCTCAATTGCTGCCTTCCCCTGTAGCTGAAGAGAGGGTGGAAGGCAACCAGGAAGCAGACGGAAGGTAGCGTGTGTAAAGCAGGGATCCCGTGACAGGTGAGAGCCCCTCTGTATCCCGGCTCCCAGAAGGGGGACCGGGTGAACATGAGACAGGGTGACGAAGCAGGGTCCCGGGCGAGACAAAGGAGCCTGCAGCCAGAGGCCTGGTGAGTGGGGCCGATTGGGGAGGCAGACTTTGTTACAGTTAGCAGTCCCCGGAAGGAGGGCCACCATGCGCACATCATGGTGCCTATCTACTGAGCGGCCCTGCCTGACAGTGGGTCACTCCAACGATCGGGCACAGCTGTCCAAGAGCTCAGGTGAGAGGGGCTCAGTGTTGCACCCTGCTGGTGCATTTCGAGGCACATTATCCATGCCTGAGTGGTCCCGCCTTTGCAGGCCGCTTCAATGTTTTGGGGCCATGTTTGTTTAAGAGGGCTCAGAGGGACCCGTGCACCTCCAAGTTCTGCCATGGCTACAGCTGCCCCACCTGCTAGAGGGATGCGGCGCCGAAGAGGGCCATTGTGTTAAGAGACCCGAAGTGGGCTCAGACGGCACGTGTAGTGCCAGTGCCATCTTTCCAACTTTGGGGGCACAATATAGGAAGGCACAGTCGGTGCCAGTACCCCACCTTTGAGTTTTCCAGCTGTGCAGCACTTAGTGCCAGCTGCATATTTTAGTCCATTCTTTCTTTGGGGACATGTCTGTTGAGTTAGGAGTGAAATGCACTCCTGTGCCCCATACTTTCACAACTGCCCAGCAAGTTGTGGGAAGCTGCTATGTTTAGGTTTGGGCAGTGCGCACCCTTGACTTCCTCTTCCTTGGCAGCGCGCCCTGACTTTGGGACATAGGGCATTGGAGCCACTTTGAGACGGCCAGTTGGCCAGGGGGACTGTTGGGTTTATAGGGCGCCAGGCCCTAATGTGACTTATGTGGTTACCTGATGCCTCTGAAGTGGTTTTTTTGAATGAGGTTGTTTGCATATTATGGTTTTTGCTAGTGAGATTATGTTCCACTGAGATTATTTCCTAATGTGAGTTATACTTAGGAGGTTAGGGTCTAATACGTTTAGACTTAAGAGATGATTGCATAATGTGTTTATGCTGGTGGGGTTGGTGCAAAATGTAATTCGCACCTAATGTGATACTGTGCATAATGTAGTTTATGTTACAGGCTGATGCTGAGTACAGTGGTAACCAGTGATTACTGGTTGTACGTTTATGAGATTTATTACTTTCACTAAGTTCGCTTTGTGATGGTTCTGACTGTGGTCCAGTGGGCCCTGTCAGCTGTATATAATCCATTGTAGATATGACCTAGTGTCAGGTGGCACCATGTATATTATGTGAGTACTATTGTAATGTTTTATGAAAATACAAAGGCTATTTTTGATTTAAACTTGTGTGGAGATATTTTTGTGGTATGCCTGGGATGTTGTTGCTGGGTGCCTGCGCAAATGCTTTACACATGGCCTCCGGGATAAGCCTGACTGCTCATGCCAAGCTACCAAGGGGGTCAGCAGGGGTTATCTTTGGCTTGTAACTCCCTCGCCCTAACTAGAGTGGTGGTCTCTTCCTGGCTTTGGCGCAAGCATTAGCCAACCAGAGATCCCATTTCTAACATTGGTTGTCAGCGGTGGGTTAGGACATGCTGTTGCACAGTACCACAGCGACATTGCCTGCACTACAAAACTCTGCATTTTAGATAGTCACATGGAAAGGTATTATTGTGTCTAAGTTTGTTATAAGTACCATTTTTATTGAAATGTGTTTCTTGTGCACTATAAATCGGGTGTCCTGCCAAGGACAGAAACCAGAGAATCTGGAGGAGTGACTGCCCTTCTGCAGACTGATATTGGGTTGGCCTGAAGCTGAAGGCAACGCATTTCAAATTGTGTACGTGACGGACGTCGAGACCCCCTTTGGAGCCCGGGACGCCTGTTTTTTGCCATTCTTGGAGGAGATCCTGAATCCTGAATCCCCCCTGGATACCTGGACACGCTGTGCCATTCTTCTATCGGCCAGGCGCGACTGTGGAAGCGCGACACTTAGCTTGTGAGATTCCGTGAACCAGTATTCATCAATAGGAAACTCCACTTCCTGATGTGAGCCTGATGCTTCCGTGCTTCTTTCAACTTGGGTTCCTGAGTTTATCTGCTGGGATCTATTTGCTTCCAGCACCTGAATTGGGTCCATTACGGCTTTACCTGAGTGAAGCCTTCGATTTCTAACATGGGCCATCGCCCCCTTTTGTATGCGTGCCTCACCAGTCATATCTGTTTTCTTGTCCTACCCGGAGCCCCATTTAAGCTTCAGTGTTGTTTGACTTGCTTGTGGACAGAGCTGCCTTACACAAACTGTATTTGACTCTGGATCTGTTTCATCGACAGGTTACCTTGTATATAAATTGATGCTGCCGTGTACATAAATTGTTACTGTCTTGTCTTCCCCCACCTTCGCAGTTTAGTTGCAGAGATTTGTTGTTTTTAGTGCCCTGAGGAAGGTGATGGCTACTTGGTAGCCCAGCACCGAAACGCGTGTCGGCACCGTGCAAGACAGAGACCAGTGGGCATTAATTCTCTGTGAATATTGATGTATCATTGCCCAATCCACTACTTATTATCTGGGTCCCTGCCTTTCTCCTTTTGCATTTGGCTGTTCATATTTATTTTGTCATTGCGTTATGTGAGTGTGTTGAGTGTGTGTGTAGCAAGACAAATGAGAATATTTGTGCATGTGTCTGTGGTCCGCTTTTTATTGTTGAGATCTCTGCATGTGGGGTTTAAAATAATTTTCACTGATTCAATATGAGAACATATGTTGAAATTAATTTTTTTTTAATGTTAGCACCACATAATATATTTGCTTTTTGTATATTTGTCTTATCTGCCTTGTGATGCATCCTTTGTTAAATTAAATAATTTGTATGTACAGTACCTCTAATAAATCTTGTTTTTTGTATGACAATTTTATTTTCTACGATTTGTCGCATTCTCCCTGGATTTTAACTTTGTTTGGTTTTTGTTATCATCTTGGAGACGTGGTTACGCTCTATTATTATAATTTGGCAGGAGACACCCGCTTCCCTTGCTTGCGAGGGTGCTTCTTCTTTACTGAAGCTGAAGCAGGGACTGCCCTTGGACTATTGTGCTGGTTCTTGGGTTGGCCTGAAGCAGAAGGAGTGACTGCTCCTGTGCTGTCTGCTGGTTCTTGAGTTGGCCTACAGTGGGGACTTAATTTGCATGGAGTAAGTAGCTCGGGAGGGTAGATCATCCCCTAAGTGCAGAGTGAGTTGTCTGGATTAACCAGTAAGGGTGGGATCCAGTGGTGGCAGCAGAAGTGAGTTCAGTTCATGAAGTCCCAGTCTCATTCCCAGAATATGGTACCTGGTGCTCAGTAAGAGGGGTGCAAGTTGAGATTCCGTAGCAGTCCCAAACTGGCTTACCAGTCTGGGGGTGGGGGGGTGAGGATGAGTGGTGTGTTGGACTGGACGATTGAGTGTGAGTTCTTTGAAATAAGGAGCTTGCACAGGAGGTGGACCTCTGGCTGTGTGCTAGAGGCCCTCAGAGGCATTGGGGAGTGATTCCAAAAGGAGTGGCTGAGGTGTCTTACAGCCCAGAGAGGTGGAAGAGGTTCAGAGTAGCCCAGCTAGGTCTCTGTGTAGTGGGAGGGGTATAGGAGCTCACGTCCTGTCTCAGAGGAGAAGGAGGGAGTGTGGGACTGCGTATCTCAAGGTGCCCGAGACCCAGTCTCAGGACCTGGATGGTTCCTGAGGGGAACACCAGGTTGGGAGTTAGGCTCTACTGATAGACCATTTGAGGAGGATCTCCTAGTGTCTGTGGAACATGGAGCGTCTGCAAGCAGAGCTCCAGCAGTTCTGGTGTCTGGCAGTATCGTTCCAGTTGGGAGGGTGCAGAGGTCCAGAGTGAGGGGTTAGAGGGGTAAAGAGTCCCCAGTGGGAACCAGTGGGTCAGGGGCCAGCCAGAAGGGCTGAGTCACCAAAGATTGGCCATGGTGATACCACTTCTGTCCTGGGGGATCTGCACGCACTGTCAGATGGACAGTAGGTGGGGAGATCCACGCCAGGCAGACTGTCACACAACACATTAGTTATGTGTCACCCTCGGGGGAAATGCGTGCTCCCCGTGAAGTTCTGGTTCGCTGGGCATCTGACCTCTAACGGCCTGGTCGCCCCCACGCTCCTCCTGCCTCCCGCTCCTGTGCCTCACCTGCTGCTGCTGCCTGTGCCTGCCGCCGCCGACGCCGCCTGCTTCCTCCTCCAAAGCCCCAGCCGCCGCAGGGCCGCCCGCCAAGCCCGCACTCGATTTTCCCGCCGCTGCCTGCCCGTGGCCCCGCCCCCCCGCCAGCCGATAGGCTAACTCGCTCCCGCCTCCTGCAAGACCCTCCCTCCCGGCTCCCTTCTTATGACGCCCCCAGAGCGACCGTGCAGCGGACGCGCGCAGCGGGAGCACCGAATGAGCGCCGAAGGTGCGCCAAAGGTAAGCCGGTCCGCGCCCGTCCGCGCCTGGACCGCGCCCAGTGCCAGGACCCCTGACCTCCACTGACGGAAGCCGACCCGACGGACCTACGACGCCACCAAACTCACCGCACTCAACGCCGGCAGAATCCCGGGCTGCTATCGAGCCGCCCCGAGACGCACCCACGGACCCTTCTGCTGCCACTCCTGCAAGTTCACCTGCACTCGGACCTGCACCACACCAGCACCGACCAAGCCGACCTCCAGCAGCAACCACCTCAAGTGCATCCTGCTCAACACCCGCTACGTCCACAGACACGCCGTCGAGCTCAGGAACCTGCTCGACACCACAGCCCCAGACGTCGCCTTCCTCACGGAAACCTGGATGAACGCCTCCTCAGCGCCCGACATCGCCATCGCCATCCCGGACAGCTACAAGATCATCCGGAGGGACCGCGCCAACCAGACCGGAGGAGGCATCGCCATCATCCACAGGAACTCCATCCGCATCACGACCAACACCAACACCGACGACACCCTCGCACCCGCCGAACACCTGCACTTCCAGATCCACATCGACCCCAAAACCACCCTCAGAGGCACCCTCATCTACAGACCCCCGGGACCACGTACACAATTCAGCGAAGACATCGCCGACTTCATCAGCCCACATGCCCTCGCCTCCGCTGACTACATCCTCCTCGGGGACCTCAATTTCCACCTGGAGAACAACAACAAACGCAACACCACCACCCTGCTGGACAACCTCGCCAACCTCGGTCTCAAGCAGCTGGTAACCACCCCCACCCACTACACCGGACACACACTCGACCCCGTCTTCTCATCCAGCAAGGACATCACCTTCAGCCACGCCACAGGACTCCACTGGACGGACCACAGCTGCGTCTACTTCAGCTTCAGAAGGACCACGATCCACCACCACCAGCAACAGGTTGCACGCAGAAGCTGGAACAAGATCACAGCCGACCAGCTCGCGACTTCCTTGAGCATGAACCCTCCCACCAGCTCAACAAACCCAAGCCAGGCGGCCACCAACCTCGCGAAGTGGATCAGCAACTGCACAGACGACCTCGCCCCTCTGAAGACCCCGCCTAGCAGAGCCGGCAGCAAGAAAGCCCCATGGTTCACCGACGAACTCAAGAGCTCCAAGAAGAACTGCCGAGCCCTCAAGAAAGCCTGGCGCAGGGACCCAACACCGAACAACATGACTGCCCTCAAGCTCGCCACCCGAAAACACCACCAACTGATCCACGCCACCAAGAAAACTGCATTCAAGGAACGACTCGACAACAACGCCCACAACAGCAAGGAACTCTTCAACATCGTCAAAGAGCTCTCCAACCCTAACGCCGGAAACAACGACATCACCCCTTCGCAAGACCTCTGCAACTCCCTCGCCTCCTACTTCCACAACAAGATCACGGACATACACAACAGCTTCAGCTCCCAACCGACGCACGCCACGACTGAACCACCGCCCTCCACCACCACTCTCCGCGCCTGGACCCCAATCAGCACCGAAGACACCATCCGCACGATGAACTCCATCCACTCCGGATCTCCGACCGACCCCTGCCCTCACCACGTTTTCAACAAGGCCGACGCCGTCATCGCACCCCACCTGCGGGACATCATCAACACCTCCTTCGACATCGCCACCTTCCCGGAGAGCTGGAAGCACGCCGAACTCAGCGCTCTACTCAAGAAGCCATCAGCCGACCACTCCGACCTCGAGAACTACCGCCCCATTTCCCTGCTCCCGTTTTCTGTAAAAGTCATCGAGAAGACCGTCAACAAGCAGCTTGCCGCCTTCCTCGAGACGAACGGATCCCTTGACCTCTCGCAGTCTGGCTTCCGGGCCAACCACAGCACCGAGACCGCCCTGATCGCAGCTACCGATGACATCCGAGCCCTGCTCGACAACGGAGAAACAGCGGCCCTCATCCTCCTAGACCTCTCTGCGACCTTCGACACTGTCTGCCACCGTACCCTAGTGCAGCGCCTCAGCAACGTCGGAATCCAGGAGAAGGCACTCGAATGGATCACCTCGTTCCTCGCCGGAAGGACACAGAGAGTCCGCCTCCCCCCGTTCACTTCAGAAGCCACCGAAGTCATCTGCGGCGTTCCTCAAGGCTCCTCGCTCAGCCCAACCCTCTTCAACGTCTACATGAGCCCCCTCGCAGCTATCGCACGCCAACACAACCTCAACATCATCTCCTACGCCGACGACACCCAGCTGATCCTCTCCCTCACCAACGACCCCGCCACCGCCAGAGCCAACCTACACGAAGGGATGAAAGACGTAGCCGAGTGGATGACGACCAGCCGCCTGAAACTGAACTCAGACAAGACGGAAGTTCTCATCCTGGGATCCTCACCCTCCGCCTGGGACGACTCCTGGTGGCCCCCCGCCCTAGGCAGCGCACCCAAACCAACAGACCACGCACGCAACCTGGGCTTCATCTTGGACTCCTCCCTCTACATGACCAGACAAGTCAACGCCGTCTCCTCGTCATGCTTCAACATTCTGCGCATGCTTCGTAAGATCTTCCGGTGGATCCCCACCGAGACCAGGAAGACGGTCACCCAGGCCCTCGTCACCAGCCGCCTGGACTACGGCAACTCCCTCTACACCGGAACCACCGCCAAACTCCAGAAGAGACTCCAGCGGATCCAGAACGCCTCAGCACGACTCATCCTGGACATCCCCCGGCGCAGCCACATCTCCGGACACCTGAAAGATCTGCACTGGCTACCGGTCAACAAGAGAATCACCTTCCGTCTCCTCACCCACGCACACAAAGCCCTGCACAACCAAGGTCCAGGATACCTCAACAGCCGCCTCAACTTCTACGCTCCCACACGCCAACTTCGATCGAGCGGCCATGCCCTCGCCGCCGTCCCCCGCATCCGAAGAGCCACCACAGGAGGAAGGCCCTTCTCCTACCTGGCCGCCAAGACCTGGAACTCCCTCCCGAACCACCTCCGCCTGACCCAGGACCACCTCGCCTTCAGGAAACAGCTCAAGACCTGGCTGTTCGAGCAGTAGTGGACCTCCCCTCCCCTAGCGCCTTGAGACCCACCGGGTGAGTAGTGCGCTTTATAAATGCTGTGATTGATTGATTGATTGACCAGAGGGTAGCGTCCCTGGGTTGGGGAGCCAGGAGCAGGTGTTTCCTGACCTGGATGGCAGGGCGGCTGTAATCAGTGTCCTGGCCGGTTTTCCTTCTAGGGGTACCGTCAGGAGGGGCCCATCTTAAAGGAAAGGGACCCTGTGTTTACCAGAAGGGGTGGTGCAGGCCTAGCCGGGATCTTTAGGGTCCCTGGCTGAGTGTGGTAATACTACCCTGAGAGCAGGTGGGGCCCATCTTAAGTGAAGGGACCCTGCTCTACATTGGGAGAGTGCAGAACTCTGGAAGAGGGTGCAGAGGGAGGGAGTCATTGCCTCTGACCCCGGTGCATCCTGTGAATGTGGATCCCAGGTGGTAGACCAGTTGATGGAAAGAGGTCCTCAACTGGTGGTAGAGTTGTGTTCTGGTGGGTGCTTCCCCTGGGCTTTTGCACTAGTCAACTAAATGGATAACCAAGGCATGTTGTGGCACAGGACTGAGCCATATGTAATGTAAATGTAAATGTAGTTGAGCTTATATAGCGCACAGTGGGTTTCCCGGCGCTTCCTGATATTCCCGTGAGATAGCAGGGTATCCACAAGGTGAAAGTCAGGCATCCCGCCGCGAGGGGCCGTTGTGGAGATTAAGCAAGCTATTGCCCAGAGTCGCAGAGTGTGAACCCGTGAGTCGAGGAGGCACCGGGGCGAGAATTATCGAGTCCGTGGAATTTTTAGCCCAAGACCCGCCGACGCGGGGAATTGAACCCTAGTCCAGGACCGATCTCAGCTTCCGGGTCTGCCGCCTCTAACCCCTGAGCCACACTTCTCCACACTCCATATAGTAGTATGTACAGTGCAGTGCTCAGTTTCAAAAGTGGCAGATGGCTGCGTTAGGCCAAGTGGACTGACCCTAATCTCGGTGACTTATTACAATATTTACAATCCCCTAACACCACAGGTAAATGACAATGATTGACTTTTTTGGGTGCAATAAGTGCTTTGCCTTATTTGCGTGCAGCGTAAATCCACTTAACATGTCTTAACGCTGCCTTGTAAATGATACACCCTTTCATGCTGTAATTTGTATGAAGGGTGAGAGCAATGAGTGTTGCGTTGTGCGTTCCACCACAACACCAATTGATTTTGACACTGCCCCCAATTTACAAGGGCTGCATGATTAGGCGGCAGCGCTAAAACTTGGCTGGGTAAAACCTGAACTTCAACATGCAAATCAAGGGGAAATATGTTATTTTTCCTTGTTTCTGCTGTTTCAATGAGTGTTGCACACATTGAAACAGCAAAAGACCAATGATTGTTTTTCTGCAGGACTTGGAGACCTTCCTAAACATAAAAAATCTTTCACTCAATGCAGACACCCTTGCACTGAGGTGCGAGATTGCCTGCATTGGTGGTAGACTGCTAACTTTTGCACCAGCGCTGGGTGAAGCGCAGGGCTGCATCATATTGCAGCCAATGAGGTGCAGCCTTGCATTACCGAATTGGAAGAGCTTGGTGTTGAGCCAAGGAGGCTAATGGAAAGTGCCACCACTTCTTTAGTCAATATGCCCATTTGCTTTTTGATGTAGCCCAGAGTCAATCAATCAATCAATCAATCAAAGCATTTGTATAGCGCACTACTCACCCGGAGGGTCTCAAGGCGCTGGGGGGAGGGGGTCCGCTACTGCTCGAACAGCCAGGTCTTGAGCTGCTTCCTGAAGGCGAGGTGGTCTTGGGTCAGGCGGAGGTGGGTCGGAAGGGAGTTCCAGGTCTTGGCGGCCAGGTAGGAGAAGGACCTTCCTCCTGTGGTGGCTCTTCGGATGCGGGGGACGGCGGCGAGGGCGTGGCTGGTCGATCGAAGCTGGCGTTTGGGAGCGTAGAAGTTGGGGCGGCTGTTGAGGTATCCTGGGCCTTGGTTGTGTAGGGCTTTGTGTGCGTGGGTGAGGAGCCGGAAGGTGATTCTCTTGTTGACCGGGAGCCAGTGCAGGTCTCTCAGGTGTCCGGAGATTTGGCTTCGGCGGGTGATGTCCAGGATGAGTCGTGTTGAGGTGTTCTGGATCCGCTGGAGTCTCTTCTGGAGTTTGGCGGTGGTTCCGGTGTAGAGGGAGTTGCCGTAGTCCAGACGGCTGGTGACGAGGGCCTGGGTGACCGTCTTCCTGATCTCCGTGGGGATCCATCGGAAGATCTTAGGTAGCATGCGCAGGATGTTGAAGCACGACGAGGAGACGGCGTTGACTTGTCTGGTCATGGAGAGGGAGGAGTCCAGGATGAAGCCCAGGTTGCGTGCGTGGTCTGTTGGTTTGGGTGCGCTGCCCAGGGCGGGGGGCCACCAGGAGTCGTCCCAGGCGGAGGGTGAGGATCCCAGGATGAGGACTTCCGTCTTGTCCGAGTTCAGTTTCAGGCGGCTGTTCGACATTCATTTGGCTACATCTGTCATCCCTTCGTGCAGGTTGGCTCTGGCGGTGGTGGGGTCGTTGGTGAGGGAGAGGATCAGCTGGGTGTTGTCGGCGTAGGAGATGATGTTGAGGTTGTGCTGGCGTGCGATGGCTGCGAGGGGGCTCATGTATACGTTGAAGAGTGCTGGGCTGAGCGAGGAACGCCGCAGATGACTTCGGTGGCCTCCGATCTGAACGGGGGGAGGCGGACTCTCTGTGTCCTTCCGGCGAGGAAGGAGATGATCCACTCCAGTGCCTTCTCCTGGTTTCCGGCGTTGCTGAGGCGCTGTACTAGGGTACGGTGGCAGACAGTGTCGAAGGCCGCGGAGAGGTCCAGGAGGATGAGGGCCGCTGTTTCTCCGTTGTCGAGCAGGGCTCGGATGTCATCGGTAGCTGCGATCAGGGCGGTCTCGGTGCTGTGGTTGGCCCGGAAGCCAGACTGCGAGAGGTCGAGGGAACCGTTCGTCTCGAGGAAGGCGGCCAGTTGCTTGTTGACGATCTTCTCGATGACTTTTGCCGGAAACGGGAGTAGCGAGATGGGGCGGTAGTTCTTGAGGTCGGTGGGGTCGGCTGATGGTTTCTTGAGTAGAGCGCTGAGTTCGGCGTGCTTCCAGCTCTCCGGGAAGGTGGCGATGTCGAAGGAGGTGTTGATGATGTCCCGCAGGTGGGGTGCGATGACGGCGTCGGCCTTGTTGAAGACGTGGTGAGGGAAGGGGTCTGTTGGAGGTCCGGAGTGGATGGAGTTCATCGTGCGGATGGTGTCTTCGGTGCTGATCGGGGTCCAGGCACGGAGGGTGGTGGTGGGGGGCGGTGGTTCGGTCGCGGCGTGCGTCGGTTGAGTGCTGAAGCTGTTGTGTATGTCCGCGATCTTGTTGTGGAAGTAGGAGGCAAGGGAGTTGCAGAGGTCTTGCGAAGGGGTGATGTCTTTCTTTCCGGCGTTGGGGTTGGAGAGCTCTTTGACGATGTTGAAGATTTCCTTGCTGTTGTGTGCGTTGTTGTCCAGTCGTTCCTTGAATGCGGTTTTCTTGGTGGCGTGGATCAGTTGGTGGTGTTTTCGGGTGGCGAGCTTGAGGGCAGTCATGTTGTCCGGTGTTGGGTCTCTGCGCCAGGTTTTCTCGCGTGCTCTGCAGTTCTTCTTGGAGCTCTTGAGTTCGTCGTTAAACCATGGGGCTTTCTTGCTGCCTGGTCTGCTCGGCTGGGTCTTCAGAGGGGCGAGGTCGTCTGCGCAGTCGCTGATCCATTTCGTGAGGTTGGTGGCCGCTTGGCTGGGGTTCGTTGTGCTGGTGGGAGGGTTCTTGCTCAGGGAAGTAGCGAGCTGGTCTGCAGTGATCTTGTTCCAGCTTCTGCGGGGAACCTGTTGCTGGTGATGGTGGAGCGTGGTCCTTCTGAAGCTGAAGTGGACGCAGCTGTGGTCCGTCCAGTGGAGTCCCGTGGCGTGGCTGAAGGCGATGTCCTTGCTGGAAGAGAAGACCGGGCCGAGTGTGTGTCCGGCGTAGTGGGTGGGGGTGGTCACCAGCTGCTTGAGGCCGAGGTTGGCGAGGTTGTCCAGCAGGGTGCTGGTGTTGCGGTCGTTGTTGTTCTCCAAGTGGAAGTTGAGGTCCCCGAGGAGGATGTAGTCGGCGGAGAGGAGGGCGTGTGGGCTGATGAAGTCGGCGATGTCTTCGCTGAATTGTGTGCGTGGTCCCGGGGGTCTGTAGATGAGGGTGCCTCTGAGGGTGGTCTTGGGGTTCACGTGGATCTGGAAGTGCAGGTGTTCGGCGGGTGCGAGGGTGTCGTCGGTGTTGGTCGTGATGCGGATGGTGTTCCTGTGGATGATGGCGATGCCTCCTCCTGTCTGGTTGATGCGGTCCCTCCGGATGATCTTGTAGCCGTCCGGGATGGCGATGACTATGTCGGGCGCTGAGGAGGCGTTCATCCAGGTTTCCGTGAGGAAGGCGACGTCTGGGGCTGTGGTGTCGAGCAGGTTCCAGAGCTCGACGGCGTGTCTGTGGACGGAGCGGGTGTGGAGCAGGATGCACTTCAGGTGGGTGCTGCTGGCGTTCGGCTTGGTGGGTACTGGTGTGGCGTGGGTCCGGTTGCAGGTGAACTTGCAGGAGTGGCATCTGAAGGGTCTGTGGGTGCGTCTCGGTGTGGCTCGGTAGCAACCCGGGGTTCGGCCGGTGTTGAGTGCGATGAGTTCGGTGGCGTCGTAGGTCCGTCGGGTCGGCTTCCGTCGGTGGGGGCCAGGGGTCCTGGCACTGTGCACTGGGCACGGTCCAGGCGCAGACGGGCGCAGACGGGCTTACCTTTGGCGCACCTTCGGCGCTCATTCGGTGCTCCCGCTGCGCGCGTCCGCTGCGCGGTCGCTTAGGGGGCGTCATAAGAAGGGAGCCGGGAGGGCAGGTCAGCTGCGAGGCGGGATCGTCTGGTCCAATCGTCTGGCGTGGGGGCGGGTCCGCAGGCAGGAAGCGGTGGGAAAAACGGGAGCAGGCAAAGCGGGCGGCCCAGCGGCGGCTGGGGCGCCGCGACGGCGTCGGCTCTCAGCGGCAAAGTGTTCAGGCAGCAGGAGGCTCTGGGGCAGGAGAGGTGAGGAGCGAGGGGGTGACCAGGCCAAGGCGCAGTGGTCACTCCCAAGTGGCAGGCAGGGTCCCCTTAAGAAGGGAGCCGGGAGGGCGGGTCAGCTGGGAGGCGGGATCGTCTGGTCCAATCGTCTGGCGGGGGCGGGTCCGCAGGCAGGAAGCAGCGGGAAAAAAGGGAGCAGGCAAAGCGGGCGGCCCAGCGGCGGCTGGGGCGCCACGACGGCGTCGGCTCTCAGCGGCGAAGTGTTCAGGCAGCAGGAGGCTCTGGGGCAGGAGAGGTGAAGGAGCGAGGGGGTGACCAGGCCAAGGCGCCGTGGTCACTCCCAAGTGGCAGGCAGGGTCCCCTTAAGAAGGGAGCCGGGAGGGCGGGTCAGCTGGGAGGCGGGATCGTCTGGTCCAATCGTCTGGCGTGGGGGCGGGTCCGCAGGCAGGAAGCGGCGGAAAAAACGGGAGCAGGCAAAGCGGGCGGCCCAGCGGCGGCTGGGGCGCCGCGACGGCGTCGGCTCTCAGCGGCGAAGTGTTCAGGCAGCAGGAGGCTCTGGGGCAGGAGAGGTGAGGAGCGAGGGGGTGACCAGGCCAAGGCGCAGTGGTCACTCCCAAGTGGCAGGCAGGGTCCCCTTAAGAAGAGAGCCGGGAGGGCGGGTCAGCTGGGAGGCGGGATCGTCTGGTCCAATGGTCTGGCGTGGGGGCGGGTCCGCAGGAAGGAAGCGGCGGGAAAAACGGGAGCAGGCAAAGCGGGCGGCCCAGCGGCGGCTGGGGCGCCGCGACGGCGTCGGCTCTCAGCGGCGAAGTGTTCAGGCAGCAGGAGGCTCTGGGGCAGGAGAGGTGAGGAGCGAGGGGGTGACTAGGCTAGGCCACCAGGAGTCGTCCCAGGCGGAGGGTGAGGATCCCAGGATGAGGACTTCCGTCTTGTCCGAGTTCAGTTTCAGGCGGCTGTTCGACATCCATTTGGCTACGTCTGTCATCCCTTCGTGCATGTTGGCTCTGGCGGTGGTGGGGTCGTTGGTGAGGGAGAGGATCAGCTGGGTGTCGTCGGCGTAGGAGATGATGTTGAGGTTGTGCTGGCGTGCGATGGCTGCGAAGGGGCTCATGTATACGTTGAAGAGTGTTGGGCTGAGCGAGGAACGCCGCAGATGACTTTGGTGGCCTCTGATCTGAACGGGGGTAGGCGGACTCCTTGTGTCCTTCCGGCGAGGAAGGAGATGATCCACTCCAGTGCCTTCTCCTGGATTCCGGCGTTGCTGAGGCGCTGTACTAGGGTACGGTGGCAGACAGTGTCGAAGGCCGCGGAGAGGTCCAGGAGGATGAGGGCCGCTGTTTCTCCGTTGTCGAGCAGGGCTCGGATGTCATCTGTAGCTGCGATCAGGGTGGTCTCGGTGCTGTGGTTGGCCCGGAAGCCAGACTGCGAGAGGTCGAGGGAACCGTTCGTCTCAAGGAAGGCGGCAAGTTGCTTGTTGACGATCTTCTCGATGACTTTTGCCGGAAACGGGAGTAGCGAGATGGGGCGGTAGTTCTTAAGGTCGGTGGGGTCGGCTGATGGTTTCTTGAGTAGAGCGCTGAGTTCGGCGTGCTTCCAGCTCTCCGGGAAGGTGGCGATGTCAAAGGAGGTGTTGATGATGTCCCGCAGGTGGGGTGCGATGACGGCGTCGGCCTTGTTGAAGACGTGGTGAGGGAAGGGGTCTGTCGGAGGTCCGGAGTGGATGGAGTTCATCGTGCGGATGGTGTCTTCGGTGCTGATCGGGGTCCAGGCGCGGAGGGTGGTGGTGGGGGGCGGTGGTTCGGTCGCGGCGTGCGGCGGTTGAGTGCTGAAGCTGTTGTGTATGTCCGCGATCTTGTTGTGGAAGTAGGAGGCGAGGGAGTTGCAGAGGTCTTGCGAAGGGGTGATGTCGTTCTTTCCGGCGTTGGGGTTGGAGAGCTCTTTGACGATGTTGAAGAGTTCCTTGCTGTTGTGTGCGTTGTTGTCCAGTCGTTCCTTGAATGCGGTTTTCTTGGTGGCGTGATCAGTTGGTGGTGTTTTCGGGTGGCGAGCTTGAGGGCAGTCATGTTGTCCGGTGTTGGGTCTCTGCGCCAGGTTTTCTCGAGTGCTCTGCAGTTCTTCTTGGAGCTCTTGAGTTCGTCGTTAAACCATGGGGCTTTCTTGCTGCCGGGTCTGCTCGGCTGGGTCTTCAGAGGGGCGAGGTCGTCTGCGCAGTCGCTGATCCATTTTGTGAGGTTGGTGGCCGCTTGGCTGCGGTTCGTTGTGCTGGTGGGAGGGTTCTTGCTCAGGGAAGTAGCGAGCTGGTCTGCAGTGATCTTGTTCCAGCTTCTGCGGGGAACCTGTTGCTGGTGATGGTGGAGCGTGGTCCTTCTGAAGCTGAAGTGGACGCAGCTGTGGTCCGTCCAGTGGAGTCCCGTGGCGTGGCTGAAGGCGATATCCTTGCTGGAAGAGAAGACCGGGTCGAGTGTGTGTCCGGCGTAGTGGGTGGGGGTGGTCACCAGCTGCTTGAGGCCGAGGTTGGCGAGGTTGTCCAGCAGGGTGGTGGTGTTGCAGTCGTTGTTGTTCTCCAAGTGGAAGTTGAGGTCCCCGAGGAGGATGTAGTCGGCGGAGAGGAGGGCGTGTGGGCTGATGAAGTCGGCGATGTCTTTGCTGAATTGTGTGCGTGGTCCCGGGGGTCTGTAGATGAGGGTGCCTCTGAGGGTGGTCTTGGGGTTGATGTGGATCTGGAAGTGCAGGTGTTCGGCGGGTGCGAGGGTGTCGTCGGTGTTGGTCGTGATGCGGATGGTGTTCCTGTGGATGATGGCGATGCCTCCTCCTGTCTGGTTGACGCGGTCCCTCCGGATGATCTTCTAGCCATCCGGGATGGCGATGGCTATGTCGGGCGCTGAGGAGGCGTTCATCCAGGTTTCCGTGAGGAAGGCGACGTCTGGGGCTGTGGTGTCGAGCAGGTTCCAGAGCTCGACGGCGTGTCTTTGGACGGAGCGGGTGTTGAGCAGGATGCACTTCAGGTGGGTGCTGCTGGCGTTCGGCTTGGTGGGTACTGGTGTGGCGTGGGTCCGGTTGCAGGTGAACTTGCAGGAGTGGCAGCTGAAGGGTCCGTGGGTGCGTCTCGGTATGGCTCGGTAGCAACCCGGGGTTCGGCCGGTGTTGAGTGCGATGAGTTCGGTGGCGTCGTAGGTCCGTCGGGTCGGCTTCCGTCGGTGGGGGCCAGGGGTCCTGGCACTGGGCACTGGGCACGGTCCAGGCGCAGACGGGCTTACATTTGGTGCACCTTCGGCGCTCATTCGGTGCTCCCGCTGCGCGCGTCCGCTGCGCGGTCGCTTAGGGGGCGTCATAAGAAGGGAGCCGGGAGGGCAGGTCAGCTGCGAGGCGGGATCGTCTGGTCCAATCGTCTGGCGTGGGGGCGGGTCCGCAGGCAGGAAGCGGCGGGAAAAACGGGAGCAGGCAAAGCGGGCGGCCCAGCGGCGGCTGGGGCGCCACGACGGCGTCGGCTCTCAGCGGCAAAGTGTTCAGGCAGCAGGAGGCTCTGGGGCAGGAGAGGTGAGGAGCGAGGGGGTGACCAGGCCAAGGCGCAGTGGTCAATCCCAAGTGGCAGACAGGGTCCCCTTAAGAAGGGAGCCGGGAGGGCGGGTCAGCTGGGAGGCGGGATCGTCTGGTCCAATCGTCTGGCGGGGGGCGGGTCCGCAGGCAGGAAGCAGCGGGGAAAAAGGGAGCAGGCAAAGCGGGCGGCCCAGCGGCGGCTGGGGCGCTGCGACGGCGTCGGCTCTCAGCGGCGAAGTGTTCAGGCAGCAGGAGGCTCTGGGGCAGGAGAGGTGAAGGAGCGAGGGGGTGACCAGGCCAAGGCGCCGTGGTCACTCCCAAGTGGCAGGCAGGGTCCCCTTAAGAAGGGAGCCGGGAGGGCGGGTCAGCTGGGAGGCGGGATCGTCTGGTCCAATCGTCTGGCGTGGGGGCGGGTCCGCAGGCAGGAAGCGGCGGAAAAAACGGGAGCAGGCAAAGCGGGCGGCCCAGCGGCGGCTGGGGCGCCGCAACGGCATCGGCTCTCAGCGGCGAAGTGTTCAGGCAGCAGGAGGCTCTGGGGCAGGAGAGGTGAGGAGCGAGGGGGTGACCAGGCCAAGGCGCAGTGGTCACTCCCAAGTGGCAGGCAGGGTCCCCTTAAGAAGGGAGCCGGGAGGGCGGGTCAGCTGGGAGGCGGGATCGTCTGGTCCAATGGTATGGCGTGGGGGCGGGTCCGCAGGCAGGAAGCGGCGGGAAAAACGGGAGCAGGCAAAGCGGGCGGCCCAGCGGCGGCTGGGGCGCCGCGACGGCGTCGGCTCTCAGCGGCGAAGTGTTCAGTCAGCAGGAGGCTCTGGGGCAGGAGAGGTGAGGAGCGAGGGGGTGACTAGGCCAAGGCCACCAGGAGTCGTCCCAGGCGGAGGGTGAGGATCCCAGGATGAGGACTTCCGTCTTGTCCGAGTTCAGTTTCAGGCGGCTGTTCGACATCACTTTGGCTACGTCTGTCATCCCTTCGTGCAGGTTGGCTCTGGCGGTGGTGGGGTCGTTGGTGAGGGAGAGGATCAGCTGGGTGTCGTCGGCGTAGGAGATGATGTTGAGGTTGTGCTGGCGTGCGATGGCTGCGAGGGGGCTCATGTATACGTTGAAGAGTGTTGGGCTGAGCGAGGAACGCCGCAGATGACTTCGGTGGCCTCCGATCTGAACGGGGGTAGGCGGACTCTCTGTGTCCTTCCGGCGAGGAAGGAGATGATCCACTCCAGTGCCTTCTCCTGGATTCCGGCGTTGCTGAGGCGCTGTACTAGGGTACGGTGGCAGACAGTGTCGAAGGCCGCGGAGAGGTCCTGGAGGATGAGGGCAGCTGTTTCTCCGTTGTCGAGCAGGGCTCGGATGTCATCTGTAGCTGCGATCAGGGCGGTCTCGGTGCTGTGGTTGGCCCGGAAGCCAGACTGCGAGAGGTCGAGGGAACCGTTCGTCTCAAGGAAGGCGGCCAGTTGCTTGTTGACGATCTTCTCGATGACTTTTGCCGGAAACGGGAGTAGCGAGATGGGGCGGTAGTTCTTAAGGTCGGTGGGGTCGGCTGATGGTTTCTTGAGTAGAGCGCTGAGTTCGGCGTGCTTCCAGCTCTCCGGGAAGGTGGCGATGTCAAAGGAGGTGTTGATGATGTCCCGCAGGTGGGGTGCGATGACGGCGTCGGCCTTGTTGAAGACGTGGTGAGGGAAGGGGTCTGTCGGAGGTCCGGAGTGGATGGAGTTCATCGTGCGGATGGTGTCTTCGGTGCTGATCGGGGTCCAGGCGCGGAGGGTGGTGGTGGGGGGCGGTGGTTCGGTCGCGGCGTGCGGCGGTTGAGTGCTGAAGCTGTTGTGTATGTCCGCGATCTTGTTGTGGAAGTAGGAGGCGAGGGAGTTGCAGAGGTCTTGCGAAGGGGTGATGTCGTTCTTTCCGGCGTTGGGGTTGGAGAGCTCTTTGACGATGTTGAAGAGTTCCTTGCTGTTGTGTGCGTTGTTGTCCAGTCGTTCCTTGAATGCGGTTTTCTTGGTGGCGTGATCAGTTGGTGGTGTTTTCGGGTGGCGAGCTTGAGGGCAGTCATGTTGTCCGGTGTTGGGTCTCTGCGCCAGGTTTTCTCGAGTGCTCTGCAGTTCTTCTTGGAGCTCTTGAGTTCGTCGTTAAACCATGGGGCTTTCTTGCTGCCGGGTCTGCTCGGCTGGGTCTTCAGAGGGGCGAGGTCGTCTGCGCAGTCGCTGATCCATTTTGTGAGGTTGGTGGCCGCTTGGCTGCGGTTCGTTGTGCTGGTGGGAGGGTTCTTGCTCAGGGAAGTAGCGAGCTGGTCTGCAGTGATCTTGTTCCAGCTTCTGCGGGGAACCTGTTGCTGGTGATGGTGGAGCGTGGTCCTTCTGAAGCTGAAGTGGACGCAGCTGTGGTCCGTCCAGTGGAGTCCCGTGGCGTGGCTGAAGGCGATATCCTTGCTGGAAGAGAAGACCGGGTCGAGTGTGTGTCCGGCGTAGTGGGTGGGGGTGGTCACCAGCTGCTTGAGGCCGAGGTTGGCGAGGTTGTCCAGCAGGGTGGTGGTGTTGCAGTCGTTGTTGTTCTCCAAGTGGAAGTTGAGGTCCCCGAGGAGGATGTAGTCGGCGGAGAGGAGGGCGTGTGGGCTGATGAAGTCGGCGATGTCTTTGCTGAATTGTGTGCGTGGTCCCGGGGGTCTGTAGATGAGGGTGCCTCTGAGGGTGGTCTTGGGGTTGATGTGGATCTGGAAGTGCAGGTGTTCGGCGGGTGCGAGGGTGTCGTCGGTGTTGGTCGTGATGCGGATGGTGTTCCTGTGGATGATGGCGATGCCTCCTCCTGTCTGGTTGACGCGGTCCCTCCGGATGATCTTCTAGCCATCCGGGATGGCGATGGCTATGTCGGGCGCTGAGGAGGCGTTCATCCAGGTTTCCGTGAGGAAGGCGACGTCTGGGGCTGTGGTGTCGAGCAGGTTCCAGAGCTCGACGGCGTGTCTTTGGACGGAGCGGGTGTTGAGCAGGATGCACTTCAGGTGGGTGCTGCTGGCGTTCGGCTTGGTGGGTACTGGTGTGGCGTGGGTCCGGTTGCAGGTGAACTTGCAGGAGTGGCAGCTGAAGGGTCCGTGGGTGCGTCTCGGTATGGCTCGGTAGCAACCCGGGGTTCGGCCGGTGTTGAGTGCGATGAGTTCGGTGGCGTCGTAGGTCCGTCGGGTCGGCTTCCGTCGGTGGGGGCCAGGGGTCCTGGCACTGGGCACTGGGCACGGTCCAGGCGCAGACGGGCTTACATTTGGTGCACCTTCGGCGCTCATTCGGTGCTCCCGCTGCGCGCGTCCGCTGCGCGGTCGCTTAGGGGGCGTCATAAGAAGGGAGCCGGGAGGGCAGGTCAGCTGCGAGGCGGGATCGTCTGGTCCAATCGTCTGGCGTGGGGGCGGGTCCGCAGGCAGGAAGCGGCGGGAAAAACGGGAGCAGGCAAAGCGGGCGGCCCAGCGGCGGCTGGGGCGCCACGACGGCGTCGGCTCTCAGCGGCAAAGTGTTCAGGCAGCAGGAGGCTCTGGGGCAGGAGAGGTGAGGAGCGAGGGGGTGACCAGGCCAAGGCGCAGTGGTCAATCCCAAGTGGCAGACAGGGTCCCCTTAAGAAGGGAGCCGGGAGGGCGGGTCAGCTGGGAGGCGGGATCGTCTGGTCCAATCGTCTGGCGGGGGGCGGGTCCGCAGGCAGGAAGCAGCGGGGAAAAAGGGAGCAGGCAAAGCGGGCGGCCCAGCGGCGGCTGGGGCGCTGCGACGGCGTCGGCTCTCAGCGGCGAAGTGTTCAGGCAGCAGGAGGCTCTGGGGCAGGAGAGGTGAAGGAGCGAGGGGGTGACCAGGCCAAGGCGCCGTGGTCACTCCCAAGTGGCAGGCAGGGTCCCCTTAAGAAGGGAGCCGGGAGGGCGGGTCAGCTGGGAGGCGGGATCGTCTGGTCCAATCGTCTGGCGTGGGGGCGGGTCCGCAGGCAGGAAGCGGCGGAAAAAACGGGAGCAGGCAAAGCGGGCGGCCCAGCGGCGGCTGGGGCGCCGCAACGGCATCGGCTCTCAGCGGCGAAGTGTTCAGGCAGCAGGAGGCTCTGGGGCAGGAGAGGTGAGGAGCGAGGGGGTGACCAGGCCAAGGCGCAGTGGTCACTCCCAAGTGGCAGGCAGGGTCCCCTTAAGAAGGGAGCCGGGAGGGCGGGTCAGCTGGGAGGCGGGATCGTCTGGTCCAATGGTATGGCGTGGGGGCGGGTCCGCAGGCAGGAAGCGGCGGGAAAAACGGGAGCAGGCAAAGCGGGCGGCCCAGCGGCGGCTGGGGCGCCGCGACGGCGTCGGCTCTCAGCGGCGAAGTGTTCAGTCAGCAGGAGGCTCTGGGGCAGGAGAGGTGAGGAGCGAGGGGGTGACTAGGCCAAGGCCACCAGGAGTCGTCCCAGGCGGAGGGTGAGGATCCCAGGATGAGGACTTCCGTCTTGTCCGAGTTCAGTTTCAGGCGGCTGTTCGACATCACTTTGGCTACGTCTGTCATCCCTTCGTGCAGGTTGGCTCTGGCGGTGGTGGGGTCGTTGGTGAGGGAGAGGATCAGCTGGGTGTCGTCGGCGTAGGAGATGATGTTGAGGTTGTGCTGGCGTGCGATGGCTGCGAGGGGGCTCATGTATACGTTGAAGAGTGTTGGGCTGAGCGAGGAACGCCGCAGATGACTTCGGTGGCCTCCGATCTGAACGGGGGTAGGCGGACTCTCTGTGTCCTTCCGGCGAGGAAGGAGATGATCCACTCCAGTGCCTTCTCCTGGATTCCGGCGTTGCTGAGGCGCTGTACTAGGGTACGGTGGCAGACAGTGTCGAAGGCCGCGGAGAGGTCCTGGAGGATGAGGGCAGCTGTTTCTCCGTTGTCGAGCAGGGCTCGGATGTCATCTGTAGCTGCGATCAGGGCGGTCTCGGTGCTGTGGTTGGCCCGGAAGCCAGACTGCGAGAGGTCGAGGGAACCGTTCGTCTCAAGGAAGGCGGCCAGTTGCTTGTTGACGATCTTCTCGATGACTTTTGCCGGAAACGGGAGTAGCGAGATGGGGCGGTAGTTCTTAAGGTCGGTGGGGTCGGCTGATGGTTTCTTGAGTAGAGCGCTGAGTTCGGCGTGCTTCCAGCTCTCCGGGAAGGTGGCGATGTCAAAGGAGGTGTTGATGATGTCCTGCAGGTGGGGTGCGATGACGGCGTCGGCCTTGTTGAAGACGTGGTGAGGGAAGGGGTCTGTCGGAGGTCCGGAGTGGATGGAGTTCATCGTGCGGATGGTGTCTTCGGTGCTGATCGGGGTCCAGGCGCGGAGGGTGGTGGTGGGGGGCGGTGGTTCGGTCGCGGCGTGCGGCGGTTGAGTGCTGAAGCTGTTGTGTATGTCCGCGATCTAGTTGTGGAAGTAGGAGGCGAGGGAGTTGCAGAGGTCTTGCGAAGGGGTGATGTCGTTCTTTCCGGCGTTGGGGTTGGAGAGCTCTTTGACGATGTTGAAGAGTTCCTTGCTGTTGTGTGCGTTGTTGTCCAGTCGTTCCTTGAATGCGGTTTTCTTGGTGGCGTGATCAGTTGGTGGTGTTTTCGGGTGGCGAGCTTGAGGGCAGTCATGTTGTCCGGTGTTGGGTCTCTGCGCCAGGTTTTCTCGAGTGCTCTGCAGTTCTTCTTGGAGCTCTTGAGTTCGTCGTTAAACCATGGAGCTTTCTTGCTGCCGGGTCTGCTCGGCTGGGTCTTCAGAGGGGCGAGGTCGTCTGCGCAGTCGCTGATCCATTTCATGAGGTTGGTGGCCGCTTGGCTGGGGTTCGTTGTGCTGGTGGGAGGGTTCTTGCTCAGGGAAGTAGCGAGCTGGTCTGCAGTGATCTTGTTCCAGCTTCTGCGGGGAACCTGTTGCTGGTGATGGTGGAGCGTGGTCCTTCTGAAGCTGAAGTGGACGCAGCTGTGGTCCGTCCAGTGGAGTCCCGTGGCGTGGCTGAAGGCGATATCCTTGCTGGAAGAGAAGACCGGGTCGAGTGTGTGTCCGGCGTAGTGGGTGGGGGTGGTCACCAGCTGCTTGAGGCCGAGGTTGGCGAGGTTGTCCAGCAGGGTGGTGGTGTTGCAGTCGTTGTTTTTCTCCAAGTGGAAGTTGAGGTCCCCGAGGAGGATGTAGTCGGCGGAGAGGAGGGCGTGTGGGCTGATGAAGTCGGCGATGTCTTTGCTGAATTGTGTGCGTGGTCCCGGGGGTCTGTAGATGAGGGTGCCTCTGAGGGTGGTCTTGGGGTTGACGTGGATCTGGAAGTGCAGGTGTTCGGCGGGTGCGAGGGTGTCGTCGGTGTTGGTCGTGATGCGGATGGTGTTCCTGTGGATGATGGCGATGCCTCCTCCTGTCTGGTTGACGCGGTCCCTCCGGATGATCTTCTAGCCGTCCGGGATGGCGATGGCTATGTCGGGCGCTGAGGAGGCGTTCATCCAGGTTTCCGTGAGGAAGGCGACGTCTGGGGCTGTGGTGTCGAGCAGGTTCCAGAGCTCGACGGCGTGTCTGTGGACGGAGAGGGTGTTGAGCAGGATGCACTTCAGGTGGGTGCTGCTGGCGTTCGGCTTGGTGGGTACTGGTGTGGCGTGGGTCCGGTTGCAGGTGAACTTGCAGGAGTGGCAGCTGAAGGGTCCGTGGGTGCGTCTCGGTATGGCTCGGTAGCAACCCGGGGTTCGGCCGGTGTTGAGTGCGATGAGTTCGGTGGCGTCGTAGGTCCGTCGGGTCGGCTTCCGTCGGTGGGGGCCAGGGGTCCTGGCACTGGGCACGGTCCAGGCGCAGACGGGCGCAGACGGGCTTACCTTTGGCGCACCTTCGGCGCTCATTCGGTGCTCCCGATGCGCGCGTCCGCTGCGCGGTCGCTCAGGGGGCGTCATAAGAAGGGAGCCGGGAGGGCGGGTCAGCTGGGAGGCGGGATCGTCTGGTCCAATCGTCTGGCGTGGGGGCGGGTCCGCAGGCAGGAAGCGGCGGGAAAAACGGGAGCAGGCAAAGCGGGCCGCCCAGCGGCGGCTGGGGCGCCCGCGACGGCGTAGGCTCTCAGCGGCGAAGTGTTCAGGCAGCAGGAGGCTCTGGGGCAGGAGAGGTGAGGAGCGAGGGGGTGACCAGGCCAAAGCGCAGTGGTCACTCCCAAGTGGCAGGCAGGGTCCCCTTAAGAAGGGAGCCGGGAGGGCGGGTCAGCTGGGAGGCGGGATCGTCTGGTCCAATCGTCTGGCGTGGGGGCGGGTCCGCAGGCAGGAAGCGGCGGGAAAAATGGGAGCAGGCAAAGCGGGCGGCCCAGCGGCGGCTGGGGCTCCGCGACGGCGTCGGCTCTCAGCGGCGAAGTGTTCAGGCAGCAGGAGGCTCTGGGGCAGGAGAGGTGAGGAGCGAGGGGGTGACCAGTCCAAGGCGCAGTGGTCACTCCCAAGTGGCAGGCAGGGTCCCCTTAAGAAGGGAGCCGGGAGGGCGGGTCAGCTGGGAGGTGGGATCGTCTGGTCCAATCGTCTGGCGTGGGGGCGGGTCCGCCTGCAGGAAGCGGTGGAAAAAACGGGAGCAGGCAAAGCGGGCGGCCCAGCGGCGGCTGGGGCGCCGCGACGGCGTCGGCTCTCAGCGGCGAAGTGTTCAGGCAGCAGGAGGCTCTGGGGCAGGAGAGGTGAGGAGCGAGGGGGTGACCAGGCCAAGGCGCAGTGGTCACTCCCAAGTGGCAGGCAGGGTCCCCTTAAGAAGGGAGCCGGGAGGGCGGGTCAGCTGGGAGGCGGGATCGTCTGGTCCAATCGTCTGGCGTGGGGGCGGGTCCGCAGGCAGGAAGCGGCGGGAAAAACGGGAGCAGGCACAGCGGGCGGCCCAGCGGCGGCTGGGGCGCCGCGACGGCGTCAGCTCTCAGCGGCGAAGGGTTAAGGCAGCAGGAGGCTCTGGGGCAGGAGAGGTGAGGAGCGAGGGGGTGACCAGGCCAAGGCGCAGTGGTCACTCAGAGTTAGGAGACACATGTGTGGTCAATTGTCTGTATTTTTACATTTGTATATGTGCATGTGTGCTGGATTAGAAGTCACTTACACCACCATTATGTGTCTTTATATGTATTCAATAGCTAAAGTGACATGTGAATTTACCCCCAAGTACCTATGTATCTGGAATTTGGTCTGCACACAGTGTTGGTGGGTACAGAGACATATTTAGATGGACTGAGGCACCATTACCTCACCACCACCACCACCCCCATCCCTGTTTATTACTTACCCTGTTGGTGATGTAGCTGGTCATATTCAGCTGTATCCTGTACCTCCACTCCAACCACCGACTCCTCACAGATGACTAGCGGCACCTGTTTCTCCAAGGCATCAAGCTTCTCCTGTGGTGCTGTACTCCTACCACCAGTCTGCAGTGCTGCCTGCAGATTGTTGGTCAGTTTCCTCTTAGTCTTGCACTTGGCATCATGCTATGGCTTCTTGCAGTCGGTAACTGTCCTCTTGACTTCTGCTTCAGCATTCACCTTGGTCACAATGGACTGCCAAACGGCATTTTTGGTCCCCAATGACACCCTGGAGCTGACAAAGAGCTGGTGTTGATGCTCCATCACCTCCTCAATCAGGATGTCATATTCCTAATGACTGAATCTTGTTTTCCTTTTCCTCTTCCCCTGGGACTCTAGCTGGTCATCCTGGCTGTTAGGAGGCTAGGGGGGTTGTTATCTCCTACTGAACTGGGTCCCGCCTGCTCCATTTTACTTCCAGGTTGTTTTGTGCTTCACAGGATTTTTATGGTTTATTCTTCCTGCGAATCATGAAAAAAGTGATGTGACTCCGACTAATGTGAGTTTTCTGGCCGCTAACTGGCCGGCCATCACTTTCTTCATGTTAGCAGCTTTTTTATCGCTGTGATGTTAGTGTTGGCAGGAACATTTGCCACCGCAAGCATATCCTATCGCCATGTAGTGACGTATTGTGATAACGTTGGTACCATTGAGATAATTTTCGGCAATGCAGAGCAGTAAGAAAATTGCCGCTAAGCAACACTAACTTTGCTTAGTGCCAATTTTGGCAAATATGCCTTTTTGTATGCTGAATGGTAATGGCTTAGAACTGCAGCCATTTTGTTACGTGAATGAATCTAGAGTTATTAGTAATAATAGAGAAAGGACACTTGAAAAATTGCGTTTGCGGTGCATCACCTTCATTTTGTATCAGTATTATATTGAATAGGTTTTTTTTAAACCGTGAAAGATACTGTAAATGTTCATTCTAGATTTTGTTTTTAAATTAATTTCTCAAAATGTAGTGTTACAGTTTTTTCCCACAATTTCTTGGGAGGGTAATAACCATTTTTTTACAGTTTATTATATGTGCGCACGCAACCTGGGCTTCATCCTTGACTCCTCCCTCACGATGGCTAGGCAAGTTAACTCCGCTACCTCCTCCTGCTTAAACACACTCCGCATGCTCCGTAAGATCTTCCGCTGGATCCCCACTGGACCCAGGAAAACGGTCACCCAGGCCCTCGTCACCAGCCGTCTGGACTACGGGAACACCCTCTATGCTGGGACCACCGCCAAACTACAGAAAAGACTCCAGCGCATCCAGACGCCTCAGCACGACTCGTCTTAGACATCCCCCGACACAGCCACATCTCCGCCCACCTGAGGGACCTGCACTGGCTCCCCGTCAGCAAGAGGATCACGTTCAGACTCCTCAACCACGCACACAAGGCTCTCCACGACTTGGGCCCCGAATACCTCAACAACCGCCTCACGTTCTACACGCCAACCCGCCAGCTCCGCTCCGCCAGCCTTGCCCTCGCCACCGTCCCACGGATCTGCAGAATCACAACCGGAGGAAGATCCTTCACCTACCTGGCGGCCAAGACCTGGAACACCATCCCCACCCACCTACGACTCACCCAGGACCATCTCTCCTTCAGGAAGCAACTCAAGACCTGGCTTTTTGAGCAGTAGCAGTCCCCTCCCCCCCCCCCCCAGCGCCTTGGGACCCTAGCGGGTGAGTAGCGCGCTTTACAAATACTCTTGATTCATTGATTAATGGCATGTGCTTTAATGGTATTCGTTGTTATCGAGAGCGTTGTAATGGTAGTTATAATGCTAGTCTATGGGACTGTGTTACAAAAATATTTTTGGTAAAATCATGCATGGTAGTGGTTTTTGTGTTGTACTGACCACGTTTTAGAAGCATGTGTTATAATGCTATGTGTTGCAACATCATACAACCAACAAAAGCCCAGCTTTGCTCTATGAATCAATGATTCTAATCCATAGTCACACTGCCATGAAAAGTGTGGCGGTGAGCAAACTCATAATATGCTTGGAGGGCCACAGAGGGCCCTCCAAGCATATTGCAGCTTAAAGACTGCTGCACCACACTAAGGATCTCTGATCTCTGGCAGTCACAGGGTTCCCAGGGCAGCCCGACTGCCTTGCTTGTAAGAAGGCGGACAGAAGACCGCCCCCGCTGCGCCCCGTGAGTTTGGCTGTCCGTGGACGGCCAGACTCATAATGAGGCCCTAAGTTGGATTCTTGTGGAAGTGACGTGGAACCCAGCAAATCCCAGTTCTGGTCACATCTGGACTTCAGGATGCAATATTGGAATATCTGACTCTGAGTGAGAGCACCAGAATAAAGGGAATGATGAATCAGTTGGTCTCTTCTTTTATTTGGTCTCAGCGCGGGGGGACACTATTTTTAGTGTAACCAGGCGCTTTAAAAATGGCTTTATTATTTATTATTATGATTGTCATGTCATGTGGCTCTGTGAGCCAACACTGCTTGTCTACATTCTAATCACTTCAGATATTTAACCTTTGGAAACAGTGTTAACAGTTATGGTTGCAATGCACTTGCTGCTTAGGTTTGGTTATGGACTTGTGTTACACTTAAACAAGGACATAGCACATATCATACATATGGGAATACTTTTAGCTATGCAGACCTACTCTCGTACATGTACTGGATTGTCTAGTAGATGCTTAGATGAAAAGCTACAAATAAGAAAACATTTAGGAACAGCATCTTAAATTAACCTAGCTGGGTATATTTCAAATAACACTACACACCTTAACCTTGTGTTACTCAGCAAAGGTTCAGGCCCAATTTACACAGAATGGGTGGAATGTTGATCCTTCAGTGCTTGAGTGAAGATGAAAGGTTCATAAGATTTCTTTATTTTTGTTGTATGCCCTGATGTATGTGTACCTATTGCTTTGTCAAGTTAGGTTCTTCATTAGGGTTTTATATGAACACTGTGAGGCTAAAATCATCACTAAACTGTAGATCCGAATGTTGCAGTGGAAACGGAGTGGAATCCACCAGTCTCCTTGCCCAATGACTATGCTGAACACCTCTCTAAGACTGCACTCAGCAGGGTTCATGAAGAGGGAGTAAAGCAGATAGGGGTATGAAAGAAGGCACGCAACAGATATTTTTAGTTTGTAGTCACATGCCCTGTCTCATCAGATACAGTTTCTCTTGGAATTACTAACATAACACAAGATTATTATTTTCAGATCTTCCATTAAATTAAAATATATATATTTATTTCAATTAAATGTATTTAGCACAAATGATAGAATTCTACTGGAAATGAGACATGCACAAGTCTAGTAACTGATGCACTATGGTAAATATTCAACATATCAATGGCACAGTACATTTATCATGCCAGAGACAAAAGAATCATAAGGAGCCTGGTCTTGGTCTGATGTCCTATAGCAGCTGGTAATTCTCCACAACTTGAGTCACTGATAAGAAACCACAGTTCACAGAGGATCAGCATTAACACCGAGTAGGCCCAAGAGACAGGTGATAGGACATCTTTGAGAGCATGACACAATCTCAATACCTAGGTGCAGGGGACAGTTCAGGAGTCCCACAGTCTAAGCAAGTAATAGCTTAATCTTCCCAACTATCACTAACTTGAAGCCTCTGAGAACAGTTCTGAGAGAGGTTGAAAAATTCCAAGAATGCAAGCAAAGTCTTTCAGGAAATGGTGCCAGGCACCTGTGACAAGCTCTACTCTGCTTTATAATTAGTTTTCAATTTTAGTGACCAAAGTCTTGCCAAATTGTGTTGATATCTAACTAAAATCTTTCAAGATGCTGGTAGGACTCACCGGCTGCAATCAAAACCCACCAGTGTGTGAAGATTTCTAATAAACATCCATGGGATGCTGAGCTAGAAGTGATCTCATCAGCGAGCAAAGTGGTAAATGCTTGGAGAACTCAACTGAAGTTGCTGCCCTCTGTGTGTTTACAGAAGGTACGTATGGAACCTTGAGTCACCACCCAAGATGCATTCAGGCCTCCAAGTGATGATTCTTGTAAGACCTCAGCACTTCTTCAAGGAATTTGCACCAAACCTGCAAATGCTCACTGAGCACTCCAACACCTCCTGATCCACACCAGGCCTGTATGGGACACCGTCAATAAGTGTTTGGTAGCATGGGGCTATGAAACATGTGATACCAAAGGGGATGATGGACAGAACATTTGAGCAAATCACCCCAGTCAACTCTTCTGGGTTTAATCCATCATCATTCTTTAGCTCACTCCACCATCCCAGTTCAGACATGGCCATATGCAAACCAGTCTGACCCTATGCATCATAATAATAATAATAATCCACATTTGTAAAGCGCACAATCACCCGTTAGGGTCTCTAGGCGCTGGGGGCCGTCGGGAAGATTAAGCAAGCTATTGCCCAGAGCCACATGGTGCTGGGCTAACCTGCCGCCGGAGCCGGGGATCGAACCGTGATCCCCAGATTCCAGCGTCAGTCGCCCTGGCCGCGGCGCCACACATCATGGGAACAGTCCAGCCCGAACTGCCAAGCCATGTCTTCCTTGGACCGGAAACAAGCATCCTGGGACCAGTTTCGGGTTCATAACCCTCATCAGCCAGGCTAGTCTTGGAATAAATAATTAAAAAACGTTTTCTCTCCGAAATGCTTAAATATGTATTATGAATGTTGAAAGATTTAGGTTAATAGTGATAGCATCACTGTGTACATATCTTACACTGTATTTAAATGTTTTTATTGTAAAAATTCTTTTGTATATATGACAGGAAATTATTGTACGTTTATTTGTTGTTGTATTTGTGTTGACACATTTGGATGTTTATATTTATGTGTTGTCGTGTACACCACCAATGTTGTGTTTTATATGTTTTTTACCTTTCAGCCCTGAAAAAGTTCTATCTCAGAACGAAACGCGTTGGCTGGCTTTTGTCTAAAATGGAACATTAAACAAGCATTGAAATATATATCAAGACTCAGGGTCTATATATAAGGATATTGGGGGAGTTATCTATCTCTCGTATTTGATTGGACTGATTCACCAAGCTGTGCTTTTTCAAACTGGACATAAAAATGGACATTCACCCTATGTTTTGGGGTGGTGCCCTTAGGACAGAAGGCATTTGAAAAATAGCAGGCTAAGCGTTGGAAACACTTTGATTTGTGAAAACATAGGGTTGGTGCCCCTTCTTTCTCTGACAGGTCCACTGTTCAAGGTGTTAATGTATAAACCACGTCTGGGCGTACCCTGCCAACTTAGTGCGAACAAAGCGATACCAAAAGGGATGATGGGCGGAACGTTTGAGCAAATCAAAAACTCACCCCCAGTTAACTGATCTGGGTTTAATCCATCATCATTCTTTAGCTCACTCCACCATCCCAGTTCAGAGATGGGCAGTTCAAACTGGAATGGCATGGTGTGCAAAAATACGATGGATTTAGGCCCAGATCTCTGTACTGGGGTGAATGTATGACATTGTTCTGCATTCTGTACATTAACTGTTGTTTTTGCATTTGTCACCCCGAGTGGGATGGGTATGCTCAGACATGAGTCCTGTGGTCTCCATGCCACTGGAATCAATCTATCTTGGCTGATGAAGGGTGAAAGCCCGAAACCGGTCCTAGGATGCTTGTTTCCAGTCCAGGGAGGACCTGGCTTGGCAGTTCGGGGTGGACTGTTCCCATGGGGCACAGGGTCAAGACTGATTTGCATATGGCTGGGTTCAAACTGGAATGGCATGGTGAGCAAAAAAATGATGGATTTAGGCCAAGATCTATGTACTGGGGTGAATGTATGACATTGTTCTGCATTCTGTCCATCAACTGTTGTTTTTGCTATGAAACATGTGTCGACTGAGAGCATCCGCAGGAAAGATGATGATATAGTGAAGGGGGGACTGTGGAGATGTGAGATGTTGTCATTACAGCATTATTTGTTAACCCTTTGCAAAATCACAACAAAATGCTGAATTTGCTATTTTGCTGTTTATGGCAAGGTATTCCTGCTGTTAGTCCAGTTGTTAAAACCACACAGTACCTTAATCACACAATTGCAATTTCTTAAAATAAGTCTCTGTTGCAGTAACAACGTAATGTTATGGTATTGCCGGTAGCTGCAGTGTAGATGTTTTGTAGCAACAAACGTTTACCTGCCAGGTCTAGTTGTTTTTCCTCTGAAGGTGTGTGGTTTATAGTTAGGTGAACATTAAATGCAGTTCATTTTTACACGCACTAATAGCCAGTCTGATTGATAGCCTAATGGGTATGATAGCAAATCTGCAATTTGTTATCTTCACAGCTTGTATTTTTGGAGCTGCTAATCCAGTACGGGTTTTGTGCGAGACCGGCGAGCACACCGATCACACAGAGCAGCGGGAGCAGCGGGAGCGGCGGCGGGATCTGAGGACCGTGACTAAGGTTTAAAGCCACCCTGAAGCGCCCTGAAGCTGCCTTGCCTTGCCTGACCTTGTGGAGCGTTGGTGCGAGGGTTTCCGACCCCGGCCCTGAAGGGTGTGGGAGAGGCCGGGAAAAATCAGGAAAAAAGAAGGCGCTGGCAGCGTTCTCGGTGTTCTGTGCTCTGTGCAAGTGGAGGCTGAGGAAGTTGCGGAAAAGCGCCGGTGTCAGAGCTCTGTGTTCTGTGCCCTGCGCCCAGTGCCCTGTGACCGGAGCAGAGCGAATTGGAGGCAGTGGCTGAGGCTGTGGAGTTTGTGAAAAAGCAACGGAATCAGCGCTCTGAGTTCTGTGCTCTGCGCTCTGTGCCTGGAGCAGAGAAAATTGGAGCCAAGTGGACTGGAGCGGAGTGAGCAAAGTGGGGTGGAGTGGAGCGAGGACTGGTGAGAGGACTGAGCAGCGGCAGTGAACAAGAGTGAGTAAGAGCACTGCAAAGAACACTGCAAACGGTGCAAAGACAGCAAACCTGCATAACATCAAACAACGGACTGACCCACTCCCTCCCTCTCCAGAGGTGAGGTGAGGTGAGGTGATTGGGCTAATGCTAGGGGCTCAATCTGATTGAGTGATTGCGGAGGAGGAGTCAGGACACGAGCGGTGGTGCTGCGGAGGTGCGGAGTAAAGGTCGCAGCAGCTGCAGCTGAAGCAGCATGTGTGAAGAACGCCACGGGAGAAAAGCCTGGAAACCTAGCCCGGTCCCTCAGCCTCCCCCCAGCCTCCCCCCAGGTCCAAAAGGGAGTCGAGTGGCTATGGTTTCGGCTGAACTGCCGAATTGCCGTCGGAGGCCCGAGGCAGACGGGGTTGAGTCGGGCGCGGGCGTGGCGGCTCAAGGCAGCCGAGGCAGTCGGTGGTCCGGATTGGATTTGGGCAGGGAGTCGGAGCCCTGTGCCCTGAACCTTGAGCCTGTGCATTCCTGAGCATTCCCCCGCTCTGGGGGAGAAGTGAAGTTATCGGGCAGCTGTGAAGCTGTGGTCCTGCTTTGGAGCTGGTGCAGGCTAAAGGATAAAGGAGTGGAGTGGACTGAAGTTTTGCTCCACGAATTGAAGGCGGAGGCAGCCGAAGGAGTAGAGGAGAAGGCTAAAAACTGGTAAAAATTGGCAAACACAGCGCTCAGAAACTTACCCTCCACGGCTGTGGTGGATTGTGTTGGAATGTTGGTTTGTTTAGCGGATTTTGTGAGAATTTGAGATTTTGTGACATATAGCGAGAGTAATGTGAGTGGGGGACAATTAACTCACGATTCACAAGCCGCAAGTAAACTTTTGGTCCCTGAGGACGTATGGGAGAGAGGCCATGTATGTGACGAGAAAAGCAAGCCGCCCATAGCTGAGCAGGGGATGGGAGTGCTGCCAGAGTAAAGCCCGGGGGCAGCTGGACTTGCCGGAGGTGTTGTGATGGCCGTGGCATGGCTGTGGTTTAGAACAAGTGCCCGTTGTAAGTTTCAAAAGTGTCTCCACCGTGTTAGCATAGTACGCACCAAAAAGATCAAAAATACAGCAGGAATGATTGGATTTTAAAGGATTTTGAAGGCGGTAGGAGCTGCTGAAGGCCAGTTGTTATACCACTACCCGACTATCTTCAATCCTCCATTTCCCAGACTTTAATATCCGAAAAGCATTAAGTATAAGTTATCCTGACGTCTCCTCTGCACTGGTAATGCCAGACAGGGTTCTACGCTCACAATTAAAAGGAAATTCAGCGGTGACCCAGGAAGGCAGTAAGTTGAGAGATAAAAACTTGAAGCCACAGAAAACTTTTCGCCGTCGGAGAAACGGTGAGCATCTCGCACTTATTAAATCCTATCCATCGGTGTTGACTATGTTCTCAAAAGGGATACGAAGTTCTAAGCGCAGTAAAGGCTCAATGGATGAGGAGAATAGGGAGAAGATAGCTGAAGAATTAACGGACACAAATGTGGTACCCGGGTCTAGTGTTGAATGCAAATCTATAAAATCAGAGGCTCTTTACCCTGCCGTAATTATATGTCAGAACAATGGGGTGAATCTCGAGCAATATTTCCTCCAGGAGAAGTAGATTTATGTCATGCAGCAAGAGAGGGTAATACCACGGAAATGGAAACTGAAGGAGCTTTAGTGTGGGTGGAAGGAGGCAGTCACTTCCCGGAGACGATTACTGAAAAAAAGGAAGTTCCATTATCATCTCCACTAGCCGATTTGGTAACCCTTATGGACAATACAAAAACGACACAGAGATCGGCGTTGAGCCGTCAACCCACAACAGGTTTTGATCCTTTGCCTAGGAGGGAGTGTCGGTTAGAATCTAGCCTTAACCCCGGGCAGTTGAAATTGGAGGATCTTACATTACCGGATATTGCTGTTCAAATAGAAAAGAACGTAGAACGATTGAAGCAGTTGAAAAAGCCGGGAATTTCAGAGACGGATTTAGTATTGTCCCCGGATACTCAAGTGAGCCCGCCACCCACAGGAGCACAAACACATATGCCAGCCATGTACAGTATTACACCGACTAACTTATCGTTGGCTGGGGATTTGTTAGATCTTTCAGCGGAAAAGATATTGGGCGTTTCAGCGGCTGAGGACAAATGTATAGAACTCTCTGAATATGAGTGAAAATGTTTGGTCTGGGGGGATTTTGGAGTTCTTTTTGAGATTGGAGAAGATTATGTCCGCAATTTTGTCCATGTTGGAGAAAAGTACTTTAAATTCTGATCATATACTGGAAGTTCTTTCACCTATATTGATAGGGGTTCAAGATCTTACGCAGTATAAACAAGCCCCACTAATCCCGGAAAAGGCCCCTCCAGTATCCAGTCAAGTTGATCAATTATTTAGTGGGATACATAACATGGGTACAAACTCAGTGGTGGGGGGGTCTAAAAGAGCCTATCGATAGTTCTGAAAGAGGTTCCCTTGCAAGGAACCTAAGTTCCGATTTACCTAATTCTAATCTTAAGGAATGTGACAAGGTTCCTAGTTCTGGGGAAAAGATAAAGATAGAGGTTTCCTCAGCTTTAAAACTAGTACGTCTTTTCCCAATCTTTAATAAAATAATTTCAAAAGATCTAAGTCCACAGCCATCTGATGATTTATGCAATTCCCTAGCGTGTCTACCTGTGGGGGAGGCCTCTCTCGCAAGGAAAGGAAATACCAAAAATGGCCGTAGGGGAAAGAAAAGGAAGATGAAGAAGCGTTGGTTACCGAAACGGAAACAGAAAAAACTGTGGTTCCATCCCGAAAATGAAATTGGAACTAGTGACATATCCCTCTCCCTTGGAACAAAAATAAAAAGGTCCGTTGCGCAACCTATATTGGAAGAGAGTCAAAGATATGGGCAGGAAAATGAACCTTAATGTAATAGTTCAACCCTAGAACCGAATGCCCCCTTGTCTCAAGAGGATAAAGAAGTTAGTCCTCAAACTATTGGCTTATTGAGGGACCTTGGTTTAGGGAGAAAGTTGGGTAATTCAAACAGCCTCGTAATAGACCCTATTGGAGCCTCTGGAGGGGTATTCCAACACCCCAGTGGGCCCGTTTTACCCTTATCGAGTGCAGTATCTGGCCTGGATTTGGATGTGGGTCTAAGAACAATGTTGGTTGATAACAATAGGGGGAGTGAGCCAAAATGTAACTCACTTACGGACCAATTAGGCATGAACATAACCAGGAACATTGATATAAGTGCCAGGCAAGCGAACAAGGTTTTAATTTTTAGTTCTCTTTTTGATGACGAACCAATGTTACTGAACAGAAGCGCCCTCCTTAGACTTCTCTCTGAGATAGAGGATCTGGGGTTAATCACCACTAAAGATATTGAACTGGTATACTTAGATTGGAAGAGCTCCCCCCCTAGCACTATAGCCACTTTTTCCTCAAGTATAGTGTCAGCTCTTGTTCTAACAAATATTGATAGTTTCAGGAAAAGAGGAATAGACATCTTACCAAGTGTTGTCCCGGATAGGACTCTGGTTAAAAATTCTGGAGTATGTCATCAGGAGCAAGGGAGGAGTTGTACTGAGTACAAGGATGAAAATGCACACGTAAAGTTTGACGCCATGGAAATAACAGTAGGAAGTAAAACAGGAGTAAGAGAAATCAAGCTTCCAACATTCAAGGTACAGGAGGCACCCAAAGCTGATGGGGATGATGAGGTGTCAAAATGGAGTTGGGTTGCTGGTACCTTGAATGGGGTAAAAACATTGAGTATAAATTCCATAGAACGAGGGTAGCCAAGTGGGGAAATTTATTTCATGGAACGTGGCGGGGCTAGGAAAATCTTGTCATAAGCTCTAATCATTGGTTGAGATGAACCCCATGATCATCTGTCTCCAAGAGCCATGGGCCATGGAAGAGTTCCAGCTAAAGAATTATTATGTGTTTTGCAGTTTAGCAAAAAAATCCACAAAAGGGCATGCAAACGGAGGCTTAGCTATTTTACTCAGTAGTAATATAGCTTGGGACCCCGTGATATAGAAACACCCCTCAAATTGTTGCATTTGTGCAAAACTGAAATTAGGAAATGATAATTTAGGCTATGTAAAGTTTTTGTTTCTGGTAAATGTGTACATCCCCCCGGGGAGGGCATCCAATTCATTGGTTGACTCTATTTGCAGTTTCGCGCATAATTTGTGTAATACGGAAGAAAATGCGCGTATATTGATGGTAGGGAATTTTAACGCTAAAATAAATAATAGTGCTGCTATAGTCTACTCTAATACGGATTTGGAGGAGGTGTGGGATATTCCAGAGCCTGTATGTCCAGCTCAGTTAAAATCTGATAAACGAGGCCTTTCCCTTTTACAAAATCTTAGGAATCTTGAATTAATATTTTTGAATGGTATATTTCCAGAGGACTCACCTGCTTCTTATACTTTCAATGGTACCTATAGTCAGACCCTTATTGATTACATGGCAGTTTCCATTCAACTGTTTAGTGCGTGTACACAGTTTAAGGTGCTCCCCTCTACGATGATTGACCATAACATTTTATTATTACAGATGGTTATAAATACCGAGAATCCCGAACGCTGGAATCAGAGGAAGGAAAATGTCACCTTCTCCCGAAACAATGGCCGTACCTATTGGTCATACAAGGCACTGCCGAACTTCCAGAGGGTTTTTAAGAATATCGCATTTAGGCCTAGTCTGGAGACTCCGATTGTGAGGTATGAGAGAGTTTTGGCAGCAATCAGAAAATTGGGAAGAAACAAAATGGATGGATGGATGGATGGGTTTTTATATAGCGCAATATCACCGCCAGGTCTCAAAGCGCTTTGCATTGGGAACCCGTCCTGGTTTTTCCCTGTGAGATAGCCCCTACTGGGTATCCCCAAGGTGAAAGCCAGGCATCCCGCCGCGGGGGGCCGTAGTGGAGATTAAGCAAGCTATTGCCCAGAGTTGCAGAGTGTGAACCTGTGATTCGAGTAGGCACCGAAGCGAGAATTACCGAGTCTGTGGACATTTTGGGCTCAAGACCCTGCCGCGCCGGGAATTGAACCCTGGTCCCGGGTCTGATCTCAGCATCCGGGTCTGCCTCCTCTAACCAGTGAGCCACACTTCTCCAAAAAAGAGATGAGAACCTCCCCTACAGTATTAGTCTCATGGGAAATTAAAAAACTGAATAAGGAGATAGATTAAAGATTTAATTAGACTCCAATTCAAAGCCCCTAGCTTAAAAAATCAGAGAGAGATTCATATTCTTAAACAGGTACGGAATAGAAAAAAAGGATCAGATCGGAGGAAAGTAGAAGATGAAAAATGGGTAACTCTTCGTGAAGTGTCCTTATCCGGGGACACCAGAAAGTATTGGGCATTGATAGCGAAGTTTTGTGATGGTAGAGAAAAATCCCAACCCATTTTAATCTACGAATCTGAATGGTCTACGTATATTTCCCAACTGTATGCCCCTAATCAATTAGCAGACCAGTGTGAGGGAGTTCTTAAGAACTCAGAATTGGGGGTTGACGTAGGGGAACCAACAGAATTGGAAATTGTAGAGTATATTAAGGGATAAGATACTCTGGGGCAATGGGACCAGATGATGTTCCAGTAGCCATAATAAAACAGGATAGTGAAGATTGGGCAACATTTTTACATCCATTGTTTGCTTATTGTTATGACACTGGAAACATCCCGTATTCCTGGAAAGGAAGTATATTGGTTCCTTTATATAGGAAGGGTCCCAGAAATTCCCCGTCTAGTTTCAGACAAATTTCCCTCTTAGACTCAACGGGGAAACTGTTTGCGAAGAGTTTTCTTGGCCACTTGCAAGAGTGGTCTTTTGGAAATAACCATATACCTCTGAAACAAACAGGATTTCGCAAGAATAGTGTCACTCTGGACAACATTTCTGTTTTACAAACTTTAATTGAAAAATATATTATGGGCCGAGGGGTCCCGTTGTACACCGCTTTTATAGACTTCTCCACAGCGTTCGATAGGGTTGATAGGGGGACGCTGTGGAGGAAATTAGTGGCAATGGCAGGGAACCTTTTAAGATTAATAATTGCACTTCATTCCTCTACGTGGACACAAGTATTATTGGGGGGATCCCAAAGCCTATCAAGGAAAATATGTACCCACAACGGGCTAAAGCAGGGGTGCCTTTTGCCACCTTTACTTTTTTCTATTTCTATTAATGATCTGCCGAGTAGTGTGGGACGGAGTAAAGGTGACCCCCCCAATTAGGTCCTCTTAAACTAAGTTGTTTGTTGTATGCAGATGATGCAATAATAATGGATCCAACACCAATTGGGCGACAAAGAAGATTGAGTGAGCTGGTTAAGTACACAGAGGAGCATTTTTTTAAAATAAATATTTTAAAAAGCAAAGTCATGATTTTTAGTTATCAAGGGTGTAAAGTGAGAAAACACCTGAGTTGGTTTTTGGAAAGGGAAAAACTTGAAGTTGTGAAATTGTATCCATATTTAGGAAAAATATTCTCAAACAGGTGCTCTGCTAGCAGACATATGGACCATTGTAAAGGGAAAGCTATTTCACAAGCATCTGCAATTAATCGCCTGTACATGCAATGTGGGAAAAGACATTTTTCCCACATCATTGTGGTGTACAAAATAAAAATACCGCCAACATTGAATTATGCAAGTGCAATAGTTGATGAGTGTGAATGGGCCAAATTTGAGAAAGTGGAAGGAAAGATTTGGTGCCAAATATGTAATCTGAATTATGCTGCGCCAATAGCGGCACTTAGGCTCGAATTTGGTCTACTGTCAACATATGTGTTATCAATGGCTGCCTGTTTAAGATGGTGCAATGCTTTGAATATTAGCCCTGATAACCTATTGAGGGCAGCATTGCACAGAGAAATATTCGTAAATATGAAGGGGAAAAGCGTAATTTTTAGAAATTACATAAAGGCTTTAAGTATGTTCGGTATAGATAAGGAAGGGGCAGCAGTTTTATGTAAAACCGTTTTAAAGCAGATAATTAAGAAGTCAATTTATGTGGTCTCTCGTGAAAGAGATATGATACTATGTTCATTGATTGGGAGGATGGACTGTATTGTGGGGAGTTCTATTGTCAAAAATCCCCAGCCATATGTTCTGTGGAACTTGGACCATGGTGTTCGTAGAGTTATTCTGTTGCTAGGATTGAATTTATTACCCCTGAGAGTTGTAACAGGTGCCTGGGAGGGTATTCCCAAAAATGAAAGATTTTGTCACCTTTGTAAATGTGGAACACAAGATCTGAATCATGTTTTGATTGTGTGCCCCGCACTTCACGCAATACGACGAAGATACTTAAGGATTGCTTTTTTAAAGTATAATATTTATACAGCTGAACAGGCCCGTAATTGTCTTATGTCCCGTCCATCTGAACTGATGTGTTTTAAAATTTTTCGTTTTTTTAAAGAATTTTTAAATGTCTATTAGGATTGTAGGATTGTAATATTTTTAAGTGAATTGAAAGTTTGAGATACCTTCAAGGGAATTTATCTTCATTTGCTGCTATATCTGTTAAATGAAATTGCACTAAGCACCTGCACATTTTTGTATAACATGTAAATAGTTGTTTAATGTTTTGGGGTTGAAATGTCTGTATAGCTGCTAGGGGAGCGTTGGTAATATCTCTGCCAAATTTTGCACAGAGCATTTGCACTTTTCTATGTCAATGGATTGTTTTTCCCCTTTCGCTAAACTCGGATTACAATCTAACTGAAAAAAGATTTTTTGAATTGATATGACGTAGCCCAGTGTATAGTTTAGTCCACTGTAGGAAAGGTCCTCTCCTTTAAGTATTGGGATTGTAGTATAAAATTGTACTTTTACTTCGCATTTCTGTATGTAATGAATGATGTTTATATATGTAGTTTATGTGGAATTCTTCGGATTTCTAAATCATAATAAATACTAATTGAATTGAATTGTATTGAATTATCTTCACATTCTACTCAATGACCAATGTACCTGTCATTAATCATATGGGTGGAAATCTTGGAACTAAATCCAATAAATGAGTTCAGTAAAGCCTTACATGACTCATTCAATAGAATGCTGATTCAGCGGTTTCATGACTCGTCAAACCGAATGGCTGAGTAATTGAGTGTTCATTGGCAAGTAAACAGAGCCTTTATCAGTAGCAAATGACAATGCAAGGGCAGATTTTCAAATCCAGAAACTGGACCACTCCACAAAGATGAGAAGGAATGCTATAATTTTGCTTCGATTGAGTGGCACAGGGTGGCGTAGTGTACAGCGCTCACTCAGATAGAAAGCACTTAACAATGAGGCTGTAGGGTGCAATCAAATGCACTTTGACACAAAGCATCATCTAAGTTAATTACATTGCTTTCCAATAAAGGTCAACTAATCCTGCACTGCAAAGCATAAAAACGTACTTCCCTCTGCGTTCAGACTCTGTAAACCAAATCATGGGATAGGTTTAATGACATTTCCATGGATCAATAGTTGAAAAACTGAGGGTCATAATTATGAGTGGGGTTGCGTCATGCTTGCACCACATCACATGGTGCATGCCCGGCACAAGGCCAAAACGCAATTTATGAATCCTGGCAAGGCCACTTTGCATGGGTCTGAGTGGCTTCATTAATCCAGACTAACACAATGCAGTTGCCTTACGTAACTCTGCACTGGAAAGGTATTCCATGGGAATTGAGTGGGTGTTTCTGTTTCCATGCAAATCCCATGGAATTTAGGGCACTCACAGATTTACCATTGATGGTGGACCAGGGAATGCGCCAAAATGCTAAGCCTTCCCGGATGACGCGTAACAAAAATAAAAATCTTCATTTCTTCTCGTTACTTCCTCTTTCTATGTGTGCTGCAATTTGCAGCACACATAAAAAGAGCATAATGCCTCGGGGGATAGTTTTTGTGCAGGAAGGTGCCCCTTCAACAATCCTCCTTACAACGCTGGCACCCTTGCAACATAGTGCAAGTGTCTCTGCATTGGTGCTAGGCTGTCAAAGCTGCCTCAGCAAAGGGACAAAGGAAGGAATGCGCCATAGTTTTTTAAATAACGCGCATTCAATCAATCAATCAATCAATCATGACACTTCTGAAGCGCACTACATTACCTGTGAGTGTCTCAAGGCGCAGGGGGGTGCGATACAGGGTGGGACACTGCTGCTGATCGAAGAGCCAGGTCTTGAGTAGTCTACTGAAGGCCAGTAGGTCTTAGGTCTGCCGTAGGTTGGTGGGGAGGGTGTTCCAGGTCTTGGTGGTGAGGTGGGAGAAGGATCTGCCTCATGCTGTCGTTCTTCGGATGCAGGGGACAGCGGCGAGGGTGAGGTCGGCAGAGCGGAGCTTGCGGGTGTGGGTGTAGAAGCTTAGTTGCCTGTTGAGGTACGCTGGGCCGTTGTTGTGGAGGGCTTTGTGTGCGTGGATGAGGAGCTTGAAGGTTATCCTTTTGTTGCCAGGGAGCCAGTGAAGGTCTCTAAGGTGGGTAGTGCTGTGGCTGTGGTGGTGGATGTCGAGGATCAGCCGTGCTGAGGCGTTCTGGATGCATTGCAGCCGTCTTAGGAGTTTGGCCGATGCTCCTGCGAAGAGGGCATTACCGTAGTCCAGCTTGCTGGTAACGAAGGCCTGGGTGACTGTTCTTGTTTCAGTCGGGATCCATTTGAAGATCCTGCATAGCATTTGGAGGGTGTTTAAGCAGGAGGAGGAGATGGCATTGACCTGCCTAGTCATGGTTATGGTGGAGTCGAGGATGACCCCCAGGTTGCGTGCGTGGTCTGTGGGAGTCGGAGCGGTTCCCAGTGCGGTCAGCCACCAGTAGTCGTCCCAGGCCGAAGGGGTGGACCCAAGGATGAGGACTTCCATCTTGTCCAAGTTCAGCTTCAGTCGCCCGTTCCTCATCCAGTCGGTGACAGCCTTCATTCCTTTGTGGAGGTTGGTTTTGGCTGTGTGAGGGTCTTTGGTGAGGGAGATGATCATTCCTGCCCTTTCCCTGTCATGCAGAGCAGCGCAGCAAGCTGCGTGACTTTGCAATAAATATGGTGTATGGTCTCTATAGGCAAAGCAGGAAAACCTGCTGACCAAGGGGTGACATCACGCATGAGGGGTAGCACAGATGCTTATTTCTGAGAAAATGAACCGATCTGTCAGCGCAGTATTGGCTCATCTATGTTTCTATGCGTGGGACATATGTCCTTTTCTGCGCTGCCCAAGCAGAGAAGAGGTCAGTGAGCTCGTATATGGCATATTGAGCGCATACGTTAACTCCAAATATCTCTAGGTCAATGCATATTTTTCCGACAGCAGAGCTCAGAAAACGAAAGAAGAGATTACACTGCCCCTTGTTTCCAAGCTCTGAGTAGGCAAAACATGTATCAACTCAGAGATATTTTGAGTTAATGTATGCACTCAACTCGTCAAGAAGAAGACCCAGTCTTTCCTGGCGCAGTGCAGAAACTGGCACCGTGATATTGGACCAGAATTAATACATTAAAAGGCAATAACCTGGTATACTGATAATGTCCTGTGCAAGAAATATTATCGGGAGGAAAGCGACAACGTTATCATTCCTTGTTAATATTTTTTGACTATATGTTGTAGAGCATGCTGTAGAAGCATCTCTATGACTGCTTTATGCAGCCACTATCTTGAATATTCTCTGCAGATGTGTGTCTTATTCTGCCTTCTTTCCTGTAAGTGCCACAGATCAGCACCCTTAGGGTTGAGTGACCGCCCAATGGAGGGAGTCTCAGGAGGAAGTAGGTCAGAGGCAACACTCATATTATTATTGAAAAGAGCTGTAATGCCTCGGACAAACACAGGCAAACCTGTCCATTGTTTGCTAGTACGTCAGTCATTCGTTCTTGTTATATACTCAGATGTTACTCCATGTGGCAGTTCCAAAGAAAAAGAGCATGCAGACTAGCAAATTCTAACAAACTGGATGAGGTTAGTAAAAAAAAATGTATATAACACAAACTCAACCCAGTGGCATTGGAGCGCTTTACGTGAGTACCAGTTATATTACACAAAGATGAGGAAATTAAGTGTTGCCCAGAATCACTGGATGCTAAGCTGATGCTGCATTCACACCTGGTTCCCCAGGTTCAAAGTTAGCAGCTCTGACCATAATGCAACATCCTTGGGCCTGTGTTGAATCTTGGCCCTGCTTTGATATCTTGTTCTGCCGACACAGGAAGGATGTGACACTGATCAGTTGTCCATGCATTAAGATCCTTAATGTCTATGCTCTGATCCCTACACACACTCTGCCCCTTGTGAGAAGTTAGCCTGGCATATGATGTCCACTAGTTCTAGTGGGCACCTTGTACCAGTCTAATCGACCCTTATTGAGGGTGGTTGTAAAGTCAACCTTATAGAAAGCTATCCTAGTGGTAGCATGAACCAGCAGTCTTCAGGCTAAGACTTCAGTAGGCGAGTTAAGCAAGTTGTTTTACCATATATAAACCCTTGAATACCAAATGAAAGGACACCACACAAGGTATATATCAAATATATATGTATTTAATCTAAACACACCCCGCTGCACTCTTTATGTGGTCAGAGGTCAAAATACAATACAAGTCACACAGTTAATATACGATCAGTTGCACAGTATACGTTATGCCCTAGGGACCTCACAAGCCATATACCAAGAAAGTGGTATAAGTACCATGTGAGAGTTAGAAAGCAGGCCTGGGGCCTGTGGAATAGCTGTGGCTACACTAAACAACCAAAGGTTAGGATGTAGGAGGCCCACAGGAGACATGTGCAGTGTCTAAACACAGACGCGGGTTACTGTAGACTTTCTATGGGAAACAAAGAAGTTACAAATATGCAATTTAAGGACACTTCTGGATGGACTAGGATGGAACCCTTTTAAACTAAGACACTTCGAGAGTCAAGAACCACGGCAGCACCGGAGTACTCGTGTTACCTCACCCAGGGAAGCAGGGTGCATAGGTGTCTTTTCGTGTCGGGTTTCGACGTCGTTTTCTATGGAGAGCTTCAAAGAAGTGCTGCAGGCGACCAGAGGAAAAGTGTCCGGGTGGATCCAAGGGTGGATCGGTGATGTGAAGAACCTGAAAACAGAGGGGATAGAGTCCGGGTCACTAGCCAGTGACCAGGAAGGTACCAGGAAGGAGCCAGGCGATGTCGGGTGCTTGAAGGTGAAGAAGGTGAGTTTGTCTCTTCAGCCACAAGGTCCAGGAGGCATCAACGATGACCAAGAGCAGGATTCGAGCTGTCCCACATTGGATCTAGGTGGCTGTGGTGTCGTCATCCGGATTAGACCCAACAAGCCTTTGCAATCACAAACCACAAAGGATGTCAAGATTGGCTCTGTTGCAGACCAGCAATATCTGTGGTGCTTTTCCTTTTCAGGGAAGCTGGAGCAAGCCTGGAGAAATCAGAAAAGCAAAGTGAATTCAAAATGGAGTCTCCAGGGGGCTCACTAGCCAATGGGCAAGGAACCGGGAAGACACATCAAGCTCAAATGCAAAGGCGGGGCTCACAGGACACTCGTAGAGTGTGGGGGCCTGGGCTTTAGTGCAAATAGTGCTCAGGGCTGGGGCTTCTCCTACCCCAATACACAACTTACTGAGGCTTCAGGAAGGGTGTGCAGGTAGCAAAATGCAGGATGTCCAAGATGTCAGGTCCCACGTCTCTCGTGTCAGCCACGGGTCTCAGCTTTGCTGTGGATGTGGATTGGGGTCAGAGAAGTCTGAAAGTCTAGTTCTTGAGTTGCAGAGTCTTCGGGTTCTGACAGGAGCCTTGAAACTGCAGACTGGCAAAGTTGCTGTTGGTGCCTGTTTGCACAGGGTGGCTACTCCTTGACCACAAGGGAGATGTCTTCCATCTTCCATTCAGAATGGAATGTCAAAGGTCCAAGATATGTCTTTCAAAGATTTGTCCAGGATAATCTAAAGTCCTGGGGATACAGCTCCTGCACTGACTAGGTGCCTCCTATGGGTGGACCTGAGAAGGGGGTCGTTACACCCCTTTCCCTCTGTCCAGTTTTATGCCAGAGCAAGGCTGGAATGCCCCAGCAATTGGTTTGAACCGGGCTATGCATGGAGCACCTTGTGTGCCCCAGGCAGTGTCTAGATGCATTCACTGAATGCAGCCCTCCTTGCCCCAATACACAAAACCCCTGTCTGGGGAGGTGCCAGCACCTCCCTGGACAGGAAACCTATTGTCCAAGCCTCCCCTGCCAGAGGTTCATCCGGCAACAGGAGGTCAGACTCGTGTCTGTGGCAGCAGCACCCATTTTGTGATGCTGAGGCTCTGTTTAACTTTAACCGGGTAAAGCAGTAACTTACATGTCTTTTCCCTCTAGAAGGGTGGAATGCTAACCCCGCCGCCAGAATTGGCGGGGGTGGGGGTAGTATTCCAAAGTGCTTGACACCTTACACAACATGTGTTGATAAAGCCAAACCAAAGTTAGCCTTAACCGCAAGGGTTATAATGCACTTAAGAGTATATGGTATTGGTATATCATAGAACAGCTATAAGGAGATGGTTCCGAAAGCTGCAGAGAGGCTCAGCTCATGCTAGGGCACCCTCTCACATAAAACAAAGCACTGTGCCTCCAGGATTGTCGAGCCCTACGCCAGGAGTGGCTTATAGGTGTATATGGTCCATATGTAAAGGCAGTTATAGGTATACTATATCTAAGTAAGGGGTGATTACACCACCTTACCCAGGCTGTGTGAACAGACATGTGGTGTCAGTTTGGAAGGCAAACCAGGGGTGGCACAATACATGCTGCAGCCCCTGGTAGGCCTAGGGTGCACCTATGCCCTGGGTATCTATAGTACACTATACAGGGGCTCACAAGGGTGACCCAGTAACCATCTGGTATGTACCTAAAGTACATGGAGTCCATTTTATAGAGAAAGTATATAGACTGGGGCCCTGAATAACAGGGTCCCAGGCCAATTAAGTCGAAAAACAGCATAACACCAGGAAAAAAGTGGGGGTAACGATGCTGTCAGATTCCACCTTCCTACACAACCCCCCTCCCCCCTACAAACGGAAGGATATAAGTCTATCCTTGTCCAGGTAAGCCTATATTGACTAAGTGGTCATATAAGGAAGTACCTGCACTAGCATGGTTACCCCCTGTCTTATGTCCACTAAGCAATCCCTTACCCTAAGGGTACCAGAGGGTCTCCACCATTGGGATTTACTTCTTATGGGGTGTTTTGGCAAAGTATAAGGCTGGTGCTGGAATGGAGTACTGAAGTGAGGCTCCACTAATGTTGGGCTGAGCTTCCTCCAATCACTATCCACCATGTATGCCTTCCTTTCCATGACCGAGTTGCACTGTGCTCTCAGGGTCAACCTTTGGCTACCTACAGCTGGAGGTTGGGTCCCTTTGGTTGGACCACTGGAGGGACAGGTCAGGTTTGGGACCACTGAGTCCCAGGTTTGCCTGTGTCCAACAGAGTCCATATGGGGGAGGTTCTTACACAAGGGTAAGGGAGATCCCTCAGAGTGTTGAGGAATTTTCACTTGGCTAGGGCTACTATACTGGGTGCCCCTAATCTGCTGATGGGGGGGGTTCCTCTAGACAGGGGGCCCTTTGGGGTCCACTGACCTCCCTGACCTCTACAGCCCTGGGCTGGTTGAGGCAGGGTAGAGAGGGGCAGGTTACCTGCTCCAGACTGGGTACCACCATGGAAGAGACCACTGACACCAGGGGCTCTGCCAGGCCAGGCCTGACTACCTCTGGGGCAGTTCCTTCACAAGGGGTAGGGTCAGTTTCCTAAGGAGGCTGGCCCTCACCTAATGTCTGGTGGGAGGGAGACTTTTCTTCCTCCCCAATGCGCTCTGGCTTTACAACACAAAAATCTTTTTGGGTTTGGGCTGTGACCATCACAGCCCTACTAACCTTTTCAGGAAGGCCTATCATTTTGGAATGGGCCTGTTTCTCTACCTCAGACCAGGCTGAAATTTCTAGATCATTGCCCAGTAAGCAATCTACAGGCCAGTTTGTAGACACTGCCACTCTCTTTGGGCCAGTGACACCTCCCCAGCTGAGATTTACTACTGCCATGGCATGATCTGTCTTTACTCCATCAATATTGACAACCTGACAGCTAAACCCAGGTAACAGTTGTTCTCAGGGTACTAGATGCTCAGTCACCATGGTGATACTAGCCCCTGTGTCCCTATAGGCCACAAGTGTCTAGTCATTGATATGGGGCTCCTGTCTGTACTTGCCCAAAGTATTGGGACAATGTTAGACCTGGCATTTTTGACGTGGTTTCCCCTGTATTTTTGGCCTCTACCTCCTGTATTTTTGATGCTGTGCTGGATTTCGTTTTTGCTGGTTTAGATTTTTTGGACACTCTGCCACTGCCGATCAGTGCCAGAGTGTAAGTGCTCCCTGTGTAAATTATTTTGATGATTGGCTATACATGATTGACATATTTGTATCACCAAGAAGTCCCTAGTAAAGTGCACCGGGTGTGCCAGGGCTGGTGATGACAAATGCTACTAGGGGGCCTGCAGCACTGATTGTGCCACCCACATGACTAGCCCCAAAATGGTGTATCAGGCCTGCCACCGCAGTGCCTGTGTGCAGTCTGTGAACTGCCATGTCCTCCTGGTCAGTGTCCCCACTGACCAGGCCTAACCCATCCCTTTCTGTGCACATTGGTCACCCCTATGGAAGGCCCAAGGTACCCCCGTGGGCAGGGTGCAGTGTATGTGAAAGGTAGAGCATGTACTGGTGCAGGTGACATGCTCTGGTAGTGAACTACAGCCATTTTCGTTTTTCACTATTGTAAGGCTATCTTGCTCCATAGGCTAACATGGGGGATGCTGGCTACAGTGGCTCTACCAGCATATCTTCCCATAAGAACAAGATAGGACATAAAAGTATGGTATCCCTGAACTCAGAATTTAATATCACATCTTTCAGGAAAGGTTGTTTTTAAATCCTGTGTTTGAGAATAGCACTTTTAGAAAGCTGCTGTTCTCTTGTCTGACCTTTCTGTATGCCTTGGCCTGTTTGTGTATTGACTCTCTGGTTTGAGAGTGACAGGGGCTGAGGATTCCCCAGGAGGCTGGCTGACACAGCCCTAAGAGCAATGACTGCATTTGCAACTTGAGTGGTGGGAGGAGATAGCACCTGGGCCTGAATAGGGCTGTGCCTGCCTTCCACAATGCTGGCTCCACCTCCTGCTGGGCGGCTGATGACCCTGCCCCTCACTCTGAAAGGAAAGAAGCCAGAAAAACAAAGTGCTCAAGGAACACCCAGAACTGGTTCAGACCGGGCTCAGGGCCCACTTGCACAAAGAGAACAAAGACTTTTAGGGGTATAAGTACAGGACCCCTGACAACAGAAAATTAGATCATCCTGGAATCAAGAAGGAACCTCTGCCATGGAGAAAGCTGAAACTGAAGAAGGAAGATTGTCCAGCTGCTGCTCTGCTGGATTGCCCTGCTGTCGCTTTGCTGCCAAGGAGAGGGAAGGACTTTGCTTTGTGCTGTGTCCCCTTGCTCGAAGGAATCTCCAAGGGCCTGAGAAGAGCTGGCTCCCTGTTTTGAAGTCCCAGGAACAAAAGGACTTCACCCCCAGCTTCCCCTGAGCTCTACTGAGAGAGTTCTGTCTTTCCTAGAGTGTGTGGCCCATGTGTGGTGCATCTGGAAGTTGTACCTGTGCTGGGAAGATGGAAACCAAGATTTAAAGACTTTGCTACAGAAAGGTTATTGCATCGCTCTCTGCGGAGCGCATCCCCGACAGTGCGAGCAAATTCCCACCGCTATGAAGGCCGAGATCATCGCATCAAGGAGCTGCGAGAGAGAGGATCACTGCTGAATCGCGCATCATCGCCCCGGAGATTGTCACAGCCCCTACGAGATCATTACATCGTGCCTTTGCGAGAACAAACTTCCTACGGAACCTACGCACCGGAAACCATACAAGTGGCCTTGCTCCCCATACAGACCGGATTCGTCGCAACACGCTTGCTACTGCAGCGGGGCTGTCGCAAACGGCTCCCCAAGATCTCAAGAGCAACGCGACGCTTGTTTTCCACCGCACCAGCTTCTGCTTTTGGAACTTTGTCGCAACTAAAGGTACTGTCGACTAAAGCGTGACGCAACTGTGAACTTTTCATGCAACTGTGGATTATTTTTATCGCAACCTTAAGAACCCTTTTGTAACCATATTCTTGAACTGTGTATGTTGGATTTTTGTCGTTTTGTTCTTGTGTAGTTTTGATTAAATACCTTTATTTTTCTAAACTGTTGTGGAGTCGGAGTCAGTTTGTGGTGTTTTCACTGTGTTACTGTGAGTGTTGGTACAAATACTTTACACATTGCCTTCTGATTAGCCTTGACTGCTCGTGCCAAGCTACCTAGAGGGTGAGCAGGGGTTATCTCAGAGGGTTTCATCCTTACCCTGACTAGAAGCAAGGGTCCCTATTTGGACAGAGGTACCTACCTCTGCCAACTAGAGACCCCCAGATCTAACAGACAAGCAGTGAAGTTGTCAAACCCCATGCCACCATCACAGACTAGAGTTGCTGTGGTAGGGGACCTGGTTAGGCAAGAGTCCACCTGAGTTCCCCAAGTACACCCAGCCAAATTTTTGGGGGCACTCCCACCACCTGGGGGATTACTACTAGTAGTAACAGGAGGTGTTGGAGTATTACATCTAGGAATATTGTCCCTATTGTTGGCTTTTGGGCCACTGTTGTCAGTTTTCCTGTAGCCAGGTTGCTTACATATATGGCAATAAGGTTTCTTAACATTAGAGGAAGGAGTTTGGGACCCACCCCCCTCAGAGGATTTTTGGGGCCCTGTAGTGAATTTGTCCTTAGATTTATCCCCACCTTCCTCTTGAGGTTTGGTAGAATCTTTCTTCTGGTCACCACCCTGATTTCTAGGGCTCCCCCTGGTTCTGACCCATTGTCTGCCTTCTTTCCCAATTCTCGGGGAGAGGTCAGATCAGAGTCCACCAGGTGCTGATGTAGAAGCTGGTTTTGACAATTATTAAGGATCTGCTCCCTCATAATCAATCCATTTTTGGATTTCATCCCCAACCTGATAGGGAGGGACAATCTTGTTCAGGTTTCTATGGTCATGAGACCTTTCCTTATCTCTAGGAATTATGCTGCCACCAGTGGGCTCTAGCCCACACAAATTCTTCTTTCTCTCAAGAGCCAGGGTCTCTTTTGCAAGGGCAACTTCTTGCCTCTTGATCCTAAGCTTGGCTTCTCTCATCCTAGCTTTATGCTCTCTTCTCTGAGGGGAAGACATCCTCCTAAGAGCAGAGGCACTGGACCCTACTGAGGAATCAGAATGCTCAGAACCACTGGAGTGTGATCTGTGCCTTCTGTTTCCTGGGTTAGGCCTACTGGGGTGAGTGGAGGGGGGCCTGCCTTGGCCCTCTCCACTTCCAGTTAGTCCTAGGTTGCCCAGGTCAGCTTCATCAACTGCATCCTGGTCAGCATCCTCCTCGGAGACCAGTGGATCTTCTCCAGTGGTATTTTCCTCTTTTGAGAGATGGACCCCCTCTCTACCCCCTTGGCTACCTGGGTCTGATGCATTCTCTACATCATGAGCCACTAAGATATCTACCAGGTGTTTAAAGGTTGGACTCTGTCCTTGTCTCAATTTTCAGACTGCACACAGGCTTCTCAGTTCTTGAAAAGTGAATGAGTCATATTTAGAAGGCACCCTTTGGGTTTCTTCTTGAAGAGGTCCACTAGGGCCTGCTTCCAAGGACATTTTCTAGTGAGGTGTTGTGTGTGCACCTACCTACACTAAATGGTTTCCTACTAGAACCTCTTTAGGAGTTGCAGTTAGGGTGTGCTAAGCCCTTACCATCTACAACTACTAAGTTCAGTAGAACCTATGTATATATAAAACTTGATTTATATGTAACTACAGGTACCTGTCAGAACAATGATTATGTCGTCCCTTACCTTGTCTTGATATGAGACGAGTTGTGAATTCGCAGGGACGCAAGGGACCAACCTCCCTAAAGACTAACTCCTTCCTGGAGGAAGAATTTAACACTACAAGATATGAGCTAGACTAAGGGGAGGAGGGCCGGTACTGGACGTAGGAGTTCTTGCTGTCGACCTGCGAAACAACAAGAATCACCAATTTACTTCCAGTTCTATTCTAATTTGAAAACACAACTTCTTTACCAACTACTCTCCTTTTTAATGTACAAACTTTCTCGCCTACCTGCGAACAGCTGTTGTCTGTCTTTCGTCCAGTATGTCTTTCTTGTTTTGTTGGTCAGTCTTGTCAGGTGAATATAGATGCTCTGTCATGTTGTCTGGTTGTGAATTCGAGCCTTTGAAGGGATTACTGTAATAATACAGAAGAATAGTTAATGACCTTTCCTATTCTTTCTCTTGTTGTAAATACCCCCTCTTTAACCTAAAGAGACAAAAGACCTTTCTCCCTTCTCCACTTACTTAAATAATGTTCTGCGTTCTTAAAACTCTGTGTTCTTCTGTCTAAAATAAACGTTTTACATTGCAAGAATAAACAAGTACAACATTCAGAAATTACGTCTTTCCAAATTTGCAGAGATCACCTTTTGACCTTTTCTTTTACAAGCTCTAATTCCTAAAACTCAAAGTTCGTTTCCAAAGTCTTGTAGGATTCTTCTTGAATAAATAGTTCCAAAAATTGTTCCGGTAACCTTTCTTGCGAAGGGCGCCTTAAACTAGAAAGTAATTAAACTTATCTTTTCTTGTCTCTGCAGGTTCCGATGCTGAAAAGAAGATGCCAGGCCTTTATTCTCAAGAAGATGCCGAAGATCGAAGCCTGAAATTCTTAGGATCGTAAATCAGGTAAGCGGCTGTCTTCTTAAGGACGGGAGCTCAGCACGTCCTTCCTCTGGAGCAGGCGGAAGGCAAAGCGCCTTCCAGAAGGCTGGATGTGGTTTAAATACCTGACCGCACCCAGCCGCACCCTACGTATGCGTGCGCTCGGCCAGAATAGGTGGGGGCGCACGCGAGAGAACATCTTTGTTGCTTTTGCTCCGAGGCAAGCTGCATGATTAAAAACTAAGGGCAAGTTAGCTATCTGATACTAAAAGGGCATTTCTAAACCTATTGAAAACATCAGGAGAAGCGTAACAAACAACAATCAAAGGTACCATGATTCGATAAGCACACAGTGTCACAAGTCACAAAAGAGAACATTCAGTTTTCAACAAAACACACACCCTCATTATACATACTTTTGGAGTGCAGGTGCATGGGAAAGGGGTGGGTTTTTAAGGCGAATAGTGCCCGAAATATCATCGGAGCTCCCAGTGGAGGACTCATACAGAATCATGACACCTTGATATGATCTTTCAGATGATATTACAAGATTATTTGGTACAACAAATTGCAAGCTCTTATCCCAACCGCTGCACACCAATGTGAGAAGTTAGCCTGACATATGATGTCCAGTAGTTCTAGAGGGCACCTTGTACCAGTCTAATCAACCCTTATTGATGGTGGTTGTAAAGTCAACCTTATAGAAAGCTATCCTGGTGGTAGCATGAACCAGCAGTCTTCAGGCTAAGTCTTCAGCAGGCGATTTAAGCAAGTTGTTTTACCATATATATTCCCTTGAATACCAAATGAAAGGACACCACACAAGGTATATATCAAATATATATGTATTTAATCTAAACACAACCCCTCTGCACTCTTTATGAGGTCAGAGGTCAAAATACAATACAAGTCACACAGTTAATATACGATAAGTTGCACAATATACGTTATGCCCTAGGGGCCTCACAAGCCATGTACTAAGAAAGTGGTATAAGTACCATGTGAGAGTTAGAAAGCAGGCCTGGGGCCTGTGGAATCGCTGGGGCTACACTTATCAACCAAAGGTTAGGAAGTAGAAGGCCCACGGGAGACGCGTGCAGTATCTAAACACAGACACGGGTTACCATTGACTTTCTATAGGAAACGAAGAAGTTACAAATATGCAATTTAGGGACACTTCCGGATGGAACCCTTTTAAACTAGGACACTTCGAGAGTCAAGACCCACGGGAGCACTGGAGTACTCGTGTTACCCCACCCAGGGAAGCCGGGTGCATAGGTGTCTTTTTCGTGTCGGGTTTCGTCGTCGTTTTCTATGGAGAGCTGCAAAGAAGTGCTGCAGGTGACCAGAGGAAAAGTGTCCGGGTGGATCCAAGGGTGGATCAGTGATGTGAAGAACCTGAAAGCAGAGGGGCCATAGTCTGGGTCACTAGCCAGTGACCAGGAAGGTACCAGGAAGGAACCAGGCGATTTCGGGAGCTTAAAGGAGAAGAAGGTGAGTTTGTCTCTTCAGCCTCGAGGTCCATGAGGCATCAACGATGACCAGGAGCTGGATTAGAGCTGTCCCACAATGGATCTAGATGACTGCGGTGTCGGTATCCGGATTGGACCCAACAAACCTTGGCAACCGCAACCCATGCAGGATGTCAAGATTGGCTCTGTTGCAGACCAGCAAGATCTGTAGCACTTCTCCTTTTATGGGAAACTGGAGCAATCCTGGAGCAACCAGAAATGGAAAGTACATTCAGGATGGCATCTTCAGGGGGCTAACTAGCCAACGTGCAAGGAACCAGGAAGATGCATCAAGCTCAAATGCAAAGGCGGGGCCCATGGGACACTCGCGGAGTGTGGGGGCCTGGGCTTCGGTGCAAATGGTGCTCAGGGCTGGGTCTTCTTGTACCCGAATGCACAACTTACTGAGGCTTCAGGAAATGAGTGCAGGTAGCAAAATGCAGGATGTCCAAGATGTCCTGTACCACGTCTCTTGTGTCGGCCATGGGTCTCAGCTTTTCTGTGGATGTGGATCGGTGTCAGTGAAGTCTGGAAGTCTAGTTCTTGAGTCACAGAGTCTTCGGGTTCCGACGGGAGCCTTGAAACTGTAGACCAGCAAAGTTGCTGTTGGTGCCTGTTTGCACAGGGTGTTCACTCCTTGACCACAAGGGAGATGTCTTCCATCTTCCAGTCAGAATGGAATGTCGAAGGTCCAAGATATGTCTTTCAAAGATTCATCCAGGATAATCTAAAGTCCTGGGGACACAACTCCTATACTTATACTAAGGATGGGGGCTGGAGTACCTGACTACGTCCCATCCTATGGGTGGACCTGAGAAGGGGGTGGTTACACCCCTTTCCCTTTGTCCAGTTTCGTGCCAGAGCAGGGCTGGAGTGCCCCAGCAACTGGTTTGAACTGGGCTATGCATGGAGCACCTTGTGTGCTCCAGGCAATGTCTAGATGCATTCACTGAATACAGCCCTCCCTGCCCCAATACACAAAACCCCTGTCTGGGGAGGTGCCAGCACCTTCCTGGACAGTAAACCTATTGTCCAGGCCTCCCCTGCCGGAGTTTCGTCCGGCAACAGGAGGTCAGACTCGTGTCTGTGGCAGCAGCATCCATTTTGTGATGCTGAGGCTCTGTTGAACTTTAATCGGTAAAGCAGGCACTTACATGTCTTTTCGCCTCTAGAAGGTTGGAATGCTACCCCGCCGCCAGAATTGGTGGGGGGGGGGTAGTATTCCAAAGTGTTTGACACCTTACACGACATGTTTTGATAAAGCCAAACCAAAGTAAGCATTAACCGTGAGGATTATAAGGCACTTAAGAGTATATGGTATGGCTTTATCATAGAACAGCTATAAGGAGATGGTTTCGAAAGCTGCAGAGGGGCTCAGCTCATGCTAGGGCACCCTCTCACATAAAACCAGTCACTCTGCCTCCAGGATTGTCGAGGCCTACCATAGGAGTGGCTTATAGGTGTATATGTGTCTATATGTACAGGCAGATATAGGTATACTATATCTAAGTAAGGGGTGATTACACCACCACCTTACCCAGGCTGTGTGAACAGACCACCTGTGGTGTCAGTTTGGAAGGCAAACCAGGGGTGGCACAATACATGTTGCAGCCCCTGGTTGGCCTAGGGTGCACCTATGCCCTGGGTACCTATGATGAACTATACAGGGGCTCACAAGGGTGACCCAGTAACCAATCTGGTATGTACCTAAAGTACATTGAGTCCATTTTATAGAGAAAGCAGATAGTCTGGGGCCCTGAATAGCGGGGTCCCAGGCCAACTAAGTCGAAAACCAGCAAAACACCAGGAAAAATGTGGGGGTAACCATGTAGTCAGATTCCATCTTCCTACACCCCTGATCTGCACAAATTGTGCATTCTTACATACGTGAAATCTCACTTAACTTTGTGCCTCAAACCGCATCAAGATCAGTAGCTTAGACGGAACCCTCAAGCTGGATCCAATGGGTTCAACTGAAACTCCTGAAAAAATATCATGATTTAATGGATGTGGTGTCAATCGAATGCTGTGGATCAAATGTTGAATGTACTTTTTGTGGTTGGAGTTATTGAACGTGGTAGATTGAATGCTGAACATGTTGAATGTGGTTGTTGAATGCAGTTGTTGAATGCGGTTGGTCTTGTTGAATGTAGTTGCTCGAATGCTTAATGCGTTAAATGTGGGTGCTGTGATTGGCGCTGTTAAATGCAGTTGATCGAATCTTGGCCATCTGCATGGCAAGAAGACTTAAAGGATTTCTCCTTCAGACGCTTGTAATTTTCAGCAAGATTTATTTTCGGATAGGACTCCTATTTTCAATGATCTGGTCATAAAGAGGGAAGGTAGATACATTTCTTGTTGTTGGGTCTGAAAATCTCTTTATTTTTCTGCATTAATACTTCTGTTGTCCACTGTCATGTGTCTCTGGCACACTGCACTTTCGGATTTTATCCGTATTTTGCTAGATAGCAAACTGCAAAGTTGCCTCTGAAGGTGGGTGTAAGAAGCGGCCACATGACTAGTTCAAGAATACAACAGTATGTGGGACAATGCAAGGCTCCCTGAATCATGGGGTAAATTATCAAGAACGGCGTTAAAGATTTTTGCCGGTTTAACGGCAGAAAACTGCAGCTAAAGCGGCGATAATGGGATTGATAATATGCCCTTGAGAATTCCAATAAAAGTCCTCGTTCTGGTGTGAACATGGGCTTCTATTGGAATTCTCCAGGGCATATTATCAAGCCCATTATCACCACTTTAGCAGCAGTTTTCTGCCGCTAAACCAACGATAATCTTAAGGCCGTCCTTGATAATATGCCCCGAATCAAGTAAACAGCGTTTGCGTCAGTGCTCTAAGGAGAAAACGATTCTTTAAAAAACATTAAAGAACATTCTTCTGCAGTAGGGATCACTTAAACATGGAGAAGTTGCTTTTTCTCAAAATGCACTGAAAATGTGGACATTGGGGGCATCATTTACAAACCTTTGAGGCTTGGTGGTGCTGCTGTACATCGAAAGAAAAGTGCTGGAATGCGTCTTATCTGCAAGATGCACTCAAACAGCAGCAATGCGCCAATGCAGACACCCATGCGTCATTGCAAAGGTGCCTGTATTGCGGGATGACTGTTTTTAGTGCAGGAAGGGACACCTTCCTGCACAAAAACAATAACTGAAGGCATTTTCCTCTTTCCCCACGCTCACTGAAGAAACCTTCTTTTCTCATCTCCGGAAAATTAAGTCTGGCTCTCCCCAGGACAGCTGCCCCCCTCACATTAGTCGTGAGATTTACGTCAATATTCCCATGCCCCCTCTCTCTCTTTTAAATAACTCCCTCTCTTCAGGGGTGGTCCCCCTCTCCTTTAAAACGGCTGTGGTCTCACCCATCCTTAAAAAACCTGGAGCAGACCCCGGCACTCTCTCCAACTTTCACCCAATCTCCCTCCTCCCCTATTTGTGCAAAGTCCTGGAAGCCTTTGTGGTTAACTGTCTGAGCACCTTCATCGAATCTACCCACTTTCTCGACCCCCACCAAGCTGGCTTCAGGCCTCAGCACTCCACTGAATCAATCGCCCTGGCCATCCATGAGAAGCTAAGAAAGGGGGCGGACCAGAACATCTCTCAGGCTCTGGTGCTCCTGGATCTGTCGGCGGCGTTCAACACCGTTGACCATACCATCCTACGCGAACGTGTCGAGCACGCCAGCATACGGGGGCTACCACTGAGATGGATTACCTCCTTTCTCCAAGACCGTGTTCAGGCAGTTTCTCTCCCACCCTTCTCCTCAGTGGGAAAGCGTCTCACCTGTGGAGTCCTGCATGACTCCTCGCTCTCACCACTCATCTTCAATCTTTACATTCGTCCCCTCATCTCGGAGCTTCAACCAAAATCTGTTACCATCTTCATCTATGCTGACGACCTCCAGCTTATCTTTAACATCGACCCCTCCCCATCCTCCATCCAAAACGTCCACTCTGTCATGAATTTCATCAGCTCCTGGATGAACCTAAATCAGCTCAAACTCAACCCTGACAAGACTGAGTTAGTTCTCACTGGTCTGCTTGGCAACCCCTGGAATTCTTCCTTCTGGCCATTCTCATTTGGCCCTTTCCCTTCCCCTGTTGACTCTGTCAAGAGCCTAGGCATCACCATTTGCAAGGACCTCTCCATGAGGGCGCAAATTAACTCCGTTGTTTCCGTCTGCTTCTACCATCTGCGCCGCATCCGCAAAATCCCGAGAAGCTCTTGTGCAGGTCACCCTGGGACTAGTCATGTCTCGCATCGACTATGCGAACTCCCTATACGTGGGCATACCAGCATATCAATCACAACGCCTTCAACTCATCCAGAATCAGGCAGCCAGGTTGATTCATGGCCAGCCAAGATCCAGCCACACCAAGCCTCTCCTTAAGAACCTTCATTGGCTTCCAGTTGCCCAGCGCAGCTTCTTTAAACTTGGCTGCCTGATTCACAAAGCCCTTTCCTCTCAGGGGCCCTCTTTCATTTCCTCCCTCTTACACCGTTATGTTCCCGAACGTGCTCTTCGCTCCTCCAACTCCAATCTTCTTACCCCCTGCTCCTTCAGGCGTAAGAAACATGGAGGCCTGAGATTCTCTACCCAGGCTCCTCTCCTTTGGAACTCCCTCCCCCCTGCACTCCGCCTTCTCCCTTCCTACGCTCACATCAGAAAATCACTTAAAACATGGCTCTTCTAGTTAGCTCACAACTAGTTCGCCCTACTATGTACCACACAGCCCTCCCACTCCAGCGCCAAGAAACCGTAGGTGAACGTGCGCTTTACAAGTCCCATTTATCATATCATATCATATCCATGCATGCTGCAGAATGCAGCAAATAAAAAAAGAGGAAAATAGGGAAGAAATAGAATTATTTCTCCTTGTTGCACCACTCCTATGCCTCCTCCTAAATCTGGAAATGATTCAGATTCCATGGATGTTGTGTTGGAAGACCCAAAGCAACATGGAACGCCCCTTTCATGCATCTTCTCTGTGAAAGGGGCACACATTTAGCTATAGTGGCTTTGCGTGGCCTTGTAAATATGGGCCAGCAGACTACGCCATCGGAGCATCAAAAAGTGACACTCCGGCGGCACACAAATGCTGCTATAGTGCAAGGGTGCCTGCGTTACAGGATGATTGATTTTGTGCAGGAAAGGACACCTTCCTGCACAAAATCAATCCATTCAGGCACTTTCCTTTTTCTATGTGTGCTGCAAAATGCAGCACACATAGAAAAATGAAAGCACGAGGAAAAATGTTTTAATTTCTCTTGGTTGTGCCTCACTAGAGAAGACTCACTAGCCCAGGCAGTGCTTGTATTGTTTGTAAACATTAAAACCTGATTTGAATTCACGCGCATCCTTTTTAACTATTGAAATGTTGTTTTTGTTGTGCTAACCTGCGCCCAGCCACGCATCTTCTTTAGGCTCACCAGTGCTTTCTCTTGGCCGGTCCTGCACTCCATCTCCACTCTCTCCAATGCGATCAGGGGTGTCAGCTTCTGCACAGCAGGGCTGATTGGCGAGGAGGGGCCAGGTGTCACGAGAAGCATAAAGACAACATGCTGGAGCGGACGCACGCAGACGGCGCACCGCTGGCACGCCGAAGGCGCGTCTAAGGCAAGCCCCGTCTGTGCCCGTCCGCGCCTGTCCGTGCCCGAACGGGTCCAGGAGCCATGAACCCTGGCCAATTCCAGTCATACTCTGGCGTTGAACTGCGAGCACTAGGTTTTAGTTCCAACCCCCTAAAACCAGAAACAGTAAATATACTCCAGAGAAAAGGACTCCTTTTCTCACACGGGAGAGAGACACCTAGCTCTGTACCTCCACACACCCCGGGTAACAACAACTCTGGCGGCAGTAATAATATAAAACTCTCTGTCCTCAATACACGCTCCTTACTGAAACATGCCCTTGAGATCTTCACCCTCCTACAAGAGGATGTCCATGACATCCTCGCCCTGACCGAAACATGGCTTGATGAGGACTCTGGACCTACCATAACCGCATCACTTCCTGATGGTTATGATGCCATCTGGCACAACAGGGAAGCAGGAAGAGGTGGGAGGGCGCTTCTGTACAAAAATCAACTGACAATTGAGAAGTTGTCAGGAGAAAATCTGGAATGGGCGGATATTTTAATAACTACGGTCTGTTACAGTTCCTCAAGTATAGAAGTCTTGGTAGTATAGCGCCCGCCTCAATGCCCACCTCTGTTCATATATCTCTTCATCGAATGTGTCACTAACCTCCACTCACGTTTCCAACAACTTCTGGTGGTAGGTGATTTCAACTACCACTGGGACCAACAACCCAGAAGGGCAAAGGCCCAACAGCTTGAGGACACGCTCACCACTCTTGGGTTTGAACAGATAGTAACAACCCCTACCCATGAGAAGGGACACACCCTAGACCTGGTTTGGATAACTCTTCCATCTGTGAGTCCAGTATACTCCCTGTGAGTGGTCTGACCACTACTTTATTAATCTTCTACTCCCCCGAGCTAGGTGAGATTTATGCCCGCTACCCAACTGGAAACTAGTATGAAGTTGGAATAAAATTGAAGACCCCGTAAGGAGGCCAGTGACAGCTAATATTGAAGAGTGGACTGAATCCATCTCCAGCCAGCTATCATCTGCCATTAATAAATTAGCCCCAGTCAAGAAAATAAAAACCGGACACAAGGACAAGAGCGCCTTGGTTCACGGGGAAGCTCAGGGCTCTGAAACGCACGCTTCGCCACCATGAAAGAAAGTGGCGTAAAGCTTATGAGCCACAGGCCCTCGCAGACTACAGGGCAAATGTCTCTACTTATAAAAAAAGCGCTCCTTAGCAGGAAGGCCGAATATTATGAAAATAGGATTTTGGTGGCAACTAACAAACAAAAAGAAACATTTAAAATACTCAAGTAACTGAGTCAAAAACAGTCTCTGGATGCGCCGTCCAGCCAGGAGCAATGTAGTTAATTCTTATTCTTCTGCTCTGATAAAGTTCAAGATTTCCTGGATGACATCGACAAATCCCCCTTCAAGCAACTCCTCAATGAGGTGGTGGAGACACGGGACAATATGGTGGAGCTGATCTCTTCCTTTCAAACTCTCGATCTAGAGACCTCGCGACACATCGTAACCAAAATCAAATCTGGCTCACCCGCTGATCCTTGCCCACCCAGGATCTTTAAACTCGCTCTCCCAACGATTGAGGGAGAAATTCTTGCTTTGATGAACCTCTCGCTGGAAACTGGGATGGTCCCCATGTATTTCAAAGAAGCTACAGTAACCCCCTACTAAAGAAAACAGAAGCTGACACTTCTAATATGTAAAACTACTTACCCATATCTCAACTCCCTTTCCTGGCCAAAATCATGGAACAACATGTCCTGCAAACCCTTTCCAGGTTCATGGAGGACCATCACCTACTTCGAGATAGGTAGGCTGGCTTCAGGGCTCACCATAGCACGGAGTTGGTGATGTTGTCTGTACTTGATGAACAAGAGGCCATGTGTCCTAGTCCTCCTAGACCTGTTGGCAGCTTTCGACATGGTCAACCATTCACAACTCCTGGAAAGAATAAAAGACATTGGTATTAGAGGGTCAATCCTCCAATGGATTACTTAATTCCTGACAGACCGCACCTAAAACATTCAGATAGGGGACTGGGTGTCAGAGAAGAGGTCCATTCCCTGTGGAGTTCCACAAGGGTTGGCACTGTCTCCTCTCCTGTTTAACATATACCTCAGACCTTTGATAAAGGATCTTACCTTGATGAACTACTAGGTATTCAACTATGCGGACGACACGCAAATCATTTTACAAATAGATAACACCCCACAATCCCACACCCGGGTGAAAGACTGTGAGAAGTTGGCCTGATGTGCAGTGCTCACTATTCTAGTGATCACTATATATCAGTCCAAACAACCCTTATTGATGATTGGTTGTAAGTCAACCTTATAGACCAGCTATCCTAGTAGCATGGATACGAGCAGTCTAAGGCTAAGACTCTAGAGGGCGTGTTAAGCCAGCTGTTTTACCATCACATTACCCCTTGAACACCCAGTGAAAGGACACCACACAAGTGTTATGAAAATAAACAGTGTATTTATTAGAATCACAATAACCCTGTACTCTTTATGAGGACAGGGTGCTAGGCACACAACAAAACTCTTACGAAAATACTTAAGTTAGCACAGTATATGCAAATGCCCGAGGGGCACGAAAAACCATATACTCTCAAAGTGGAATGCGAAATTACTAGCAGGTAAGTACAGTACTAATAGGCTTTGGAATCGCTAGGACTTGACTAGGGAATCGTTAGATTACTTCTAGGAGGCCTAGGGGACTCGGGTGCAGAGTGTGCACTCTCACGCGGGATGCGGGACAAAGTCTATGGAAGCTAGTAAAGTTAAAGTTAGTGTTCACGGGCGAACCCGACCTGGTAGGGAGAAAACGACAGTGGATCCTGACCCTTGGATAGTGAGGCTATGCTGGGACACCGAAGTGCCGAAGTTACCTAGCCCAGGGGCTGCAGCTGCATAGGTCTCAAAAGACGTCGGGAATCCTCGTTGCCGGACCAGGAGCCTGGAAGAAAGGAGTTGCTGGCAGGCGACCAGTGAAGATTGTTCGAGTGATCCAAGCCTGGATCGAAGATGGATGACACCTGAAAGCAGAGGGGACCAAGTTTGTGACTACTAGCCAGTAGTCAGTGGGCACCAGGAGGGCACCGGATGGCAGTCACCTCGACTAGGTGAGTGGGCGACGCTGGCTTTGCAGATCTCACGGACCAGGAGGCGTTGTCGGCGACCAGGATGGAGAGGCGAGCTGTCCCACGATGGATGAAGCTGTCGGCGTCGAAGTTACCCAGGATTGGGCAACAAGCCTTGGCTAATTCAAGCCCACGCGGTGGACTCAAAATGGCGTCTTGAGTGGACCAGGAGGGTCCGGGATGTTCCTCTTCTGGAAGGGAGCAAGGGCCAGTCTGGAGCAACCAGACCAGCAGCAGAAATGTCGTCGGGCGTCGTTCAGAAGGCCACAAGCCAGCGGGCTAGTAGCCAAACAACGCGGTGAGCAGCAAAAAGCAGAAGGGCCCCACGCAGATCGTGGAGATGCTGGGAGGCTGCACTTCGGTGCTGGAGCTGCTCAGGGTCGGGGCTTCTCGGACCCCAAAGCACTCACCAGGAAATTACTCGGCGGGCTTGCTGTGCAGAAGTCGTGCAGTCTTGCAGATGGCCGGTCCCTTGAGGTCTCGTCGCACCCACGGTTCTCAGCTGGGCTGTAGAGGTGGGTAGAGGTCAGAGGTGCCAGGGAAGCCAGTTCTCGTCGAGCTGGGCAGTCGGATTCCGGAGGAAGGACTTGCAGCAGACCGCAGTGTTCTTGCGATGGTGCCTGCGGATGCAGGGTGACTACTCCTTAGCCACAAGGGAGAAATCTTAGGAAGAAGTCTTGAGTTCCTTTCGTAGAAAGTAGTTTCAGGATTCAAAGATGATCTGATTTGGAAGGGGGCCAGTCTCTACCTTTATCTGGGAAAAGGGGGCTGGCACGCGACTAGGTCCTGCCCTATGGGTGGGACCAGGAGGGGGGTGGTTACACCCACTTCCTTGGCGGGATTTTCCCCAGCACAGGGTCTGGAGTGTCTCTGGAACTGGTTCAAGCCAGCCTATGCACAGTGAGCACCGGGGTGCCACGTGCAGTCACTTTCCTCTGTAGCCCTGCCTACCTACAATACACAAAATCCTGTCTGGGACGGTGCTGGCACCGCCCCTGGCAGGAAACCCTTTGTCCTTATCTCCTGCTCTGGGAGGCCTCCCAGCAGCAGGAGGGCAGACTTGTGTCTCGGTGGCAGCATCCATTTTGTGGAGCTGAGGCTCTGTTTGACTTTAACCGGGGTTACAGGCTACATGCATGTCGTGTCCCTCTAGAAGGGTGGAATGCTAACCCCATCGCCAGAATTGGCGAGGGGTTAGTATTCCAATTCGTATGACACCTTACTCGACATGTTTTGATAAAGCGATACCAGAGTTGGCATTTAACCGCGAGGATTATAATGCACTTAAGAGTATATGGTATGCGATATCATGGAAACGGCTAAGGGATAGATCCCGAAAGCCGCAGACAGGCCCAGCTCATGCCAGAGCACCATCTCACACGATTCCAAGCACTCTGCCTTCAGGATTGTTAAGGCCTGCCATAGGAGTGACTGATAGGAGATCTGTGTGTCCATTTTAGGGTTAGATATAGGTATACTATATCTAAAGCAAAGGGTGAGTACACCACCTTGCCTCAGCTGTCGTGCAGCCAGTTGTGTCAGTTTAGTTAGTCAATCCAGGGGTGGCACAATACATGCTTCAGCCCCTGGGAGACTTCTGGGTGCACCTCAGCCCTGGGTACAGGGACTTGGAGAGGGCCCAGTGCCAATTCAGTACCTGAGTACAATTTGGATAGAGAGAACAGCTAGGCTGTGGGTCTGATTAGCAGGCCCACAGCCAGGGAAAGTCGTAAACCAGTGCAGCAAAAAGCAAAAATCTGGGTGATCATAGGATTGCAGACCCTACTCTCCTACATGACCCCCCCCCCCAAACTTTGGGACAATAAACTAACCTTGACCAGGTGAGTCTTCTTGCTCTAAGTGGAAATACCTGGAGAGCCCATCAGCATTGCTGTGATCAGTACCAGGTCTATGCTCCACTGTAAAATCCATCCCCTGTAGGGAAATGGACCACCTAAGCAGTTTGGGGTTTTCACCCTTCATCTGATTTAGCCACAAGAGGGGCTTATGGTCTGTCTGAATGGTGAAGTGAGTGCCAAACAAGTAGGCCCTCAGCTTCTTCAGGGCCCAGACCACAGCAAAGGCCTCCCTCTCAATAGCTGACCAATTTTTCTCTCTGGGTGTCAACCTCCTACTAATGAAAGCAATAGGCTGATCATTACCATCAAAATTCAGTTGAGACAGAACAGCCCCCACACCCAACTCAGAAGCATCTGTTTGGACAATGAATGGCTTGGAGTAATCTGGACTCTTTAGGATAGGTGCTGTGCACATGGCCTGCTTTAGGTCATTGAATGCTTTCTGACAGCTTGCTGTCCACTGAACTTTCTTTGGCATCTTTTTGCTTGTCAGGTCATTAAGAGGGGTCACCATGGACCCATAATTTCTGACAAACTTCCTATAGTACCCAGTCAGGCCCAAGAAAGCTCGAACTTGAGTCTGGGTAATTGGAGGAGTCCAGTCCTGGATGGCCTGTATCTTACTCTCCAGTGGCTGAACCTGGCCTCCACCTACAAGGTGGCCCAGGTATACAACCTGTGTCTGCCCTATCTGGCACGTTGTGGCCTTGATAGTGAGGCCTGCCTTTTGCAGAGCCTCTAACACTTTCCTCAGGTGGACCAGGTGATCCTCCCAGGTGGAGCTAAAGACAGCAATATCATCAAGATATGCTGCACAGAAGTCATCCAGCCCAGTGAGGACTTGATTCACCAACCTTTGGAAGGTGGCAGGTGCATTTTTCAAACCAAAGGGCATTACCACAAACTGATAATGCCCACCAGGGGTAGAAAAGGCTGTCTTGGGTTTGGCCTCCTCAGCTAACCTGATTTGCCAATACCCAGCTGTCAAATCAAATGTACTTAAGAATTTGGCAGAAGCCAATTTATCTATAAGTTCATCTGCTCTTGGAATTGGGTGGGCATCAGTCTTAGTGACTGCATTGAGGCCTCTGTAGTCTACGCAAAACCTCATCTCTCTCTTACCACCCTGGGTGTGAGGCTTTGGCACTAGAACTACTGGGCTAGCCCAAGGGCTATCTGAGGGCTCAATGACTCCCAGCTCCAACATTTTCTGCACTTCTGTTTTGATGCAGTCTCTAAAATGATCAGGCTGTCTGTAGATTTTACTCTTGACAGGCAGACTGTCTCCAGTGTCAACATCATGGGTACACCAATCAGTTTGGCTGGGTGTCAGAGAGAACATATGTCGGAAGGATTGCAGAACTTGCCTGCAATCCTGTTGCTGATGTTCAGTGAGGCTGCCACAAAAGACAACACCATCAACTGATCCATCATCAGGATTCTGAGTGAGCAGGTCTGGGAGAGGGTCACTCTCTTCCTCCTGTCCCTCATCTGTGGCCATGAGCAAGCTCATGTCCTTCCTGTCAACATATGCCTTGAGCCTGTTAACATGGAGCACTCTGAGAGGGCTCCTGGGAGTTCCAAGGTCCACCAAGTAGGTAACCTCTCCCTTTTGCTCAATGATGGTGTGGGGCCCAGACCATTTGTCTTTCAGAGCTGCTGGGGCCACTGGCTCCAGCACCCACACCTTCTGTCCTGGCTGGTACACAGTCAGAACAGCCTTTTGGGTCATGCCAAGCTTTTTGAAGTTCTTGGCTGGCCTCAAGGTTTTTAGATGCCTTTTCCATATACTCAGCCATCCTGGAGCGGAGACCAAGTACATAGTCCACTATGTTGGTTGCAGGCTTTTTGAGAGGTCTCTCCCATCCTTCCTTCACCAAACACAGGGGTCCTCTTACAGGATGCCCATACAGAAGCTCAAAAGGGCTGTAGCCAACCCCCTTCTGTGGGACCTCTCTGTAAGCAAAGGGGGGTTGAGGGGTTGGCCTAACGGCTAAGGCGCTCGACCTCGGACCTGGGAATCTGGGTTCGAGTTTCGGTAACGACGCCAAAAAAACCTCCTGTGATTCTGGGCAAATCACTTAATCTCCCCGTGCCTAAAATTAATCTGTGTCCGTCCTGTAACTGGTGTGCTATGTAAAGCGCACTGATACCTGATTCGGTTCGGGTCTAGTTCGCGCTATATAAAACTCTGCAAAAAAAAGAAAAAAAAAAAAAAAAAAAAAGCAAACAAGAGGCAGGGGATCAGGACATCCCATCTTCTCCTAAGAGTTTCAGGTAGTCCATGAATCATCCCTTTCAGGGTCCTGTTGAATCTCTCAACAAGCCCATTGCATTGTGGGTGGTAGGGTGTGGTGAACTTGTAGTTCACACCACACTCCTTCCACATTGCAGTCAGATATCCTGACATGAAGTTTGTACCTCTGTCAGAAACAACCTCCTTAGGGAAACCCACTCTGGAGAACACTCCAACTAGGGCTCTTGCCACTACAGGTGCTGTAGTGGTCCTAAGGGGAATAGCTTAGTATAAACTTGTGCCCTGATGCTGTCTGGGGTTCCATTGGACCAACAATGTCAATCCCCACTCTTTCAAAGGGAACCCCCACCACAGGTAGTGGTATGAGGGGGGCCTTTGTTGTGCCACCTGACTTACCACTGGCTTGGCAAGTGACACAGGAGCGACAAAACTCCTTGGTATTCTCATTCATATGGGGCCAGTGAAAGTGTGAGACAAGCCTGTCCCAAGTCTTTGTCTGGCCTAAGTGACCTGCAAGGGGAATCTCATGGGCCAAGGTGAGAAGGAAACCTCTCAGAGACAAGGGGATGACCAGCCTCCTGGTTGCACCAGGCTTGGGGTCTCTTGACTCAGAGTACAGGAGTCCATCTTCCCAGTATACCCTGTGGGCACCTGTGGCATTCCCTGCAGCCTCAGCAGCAGCCTGCTGTCTGAGGGGTTCAAGGGAAGGGCAGTCTAACTGTGCCTTCCCCAGGTCTGCTCTGGAGGGTCCCCCTGAGCCCAGAAACTCAACTTGATCACGTTCAAGCTCTTTAGGCTCAGTTTCCCTCAGTTCTCTCAGATCAGCCTCCTCAGAGACTTGATCCTCAACCTGGGGCAAGGGGGAAGGCAAAGCCTTAACCCTACTGCTCTTCTTCTTGGAAGGTGTCTGGTCCATAATTTCAGGATCCAGCACCTGTTCAGTGGGGCATCTTCTGGCCTGTGACCTAGTCACAGCAAGCACATGTGCTGGCAAGCCTAACATTTCCATGTGAGTCCTCTGCTCCACTTCTGACCATTGTGATGACTCCAAATCATTGCCCAACAAACAATCAACTGGGAGGTCTGAACTGACTACAACTTTCTTTTGTCCCTTCACTCCACCCCAGGAGAAAGCCACAATTGCCACACTATGACTAGTAGTGACATTGCTGGCATTGGTCACCAGGAAATCAGTACCTGGCATGATCTGTCCAGGGTCCACAAAGTTAGGTGTCACCATGGGGACACTGGCACAAGTGTCCCTATAGGCCTGAGCCATTTTGCCATTTATCAAAGGTGTCTGCCTGTATTTGCCCAAAGTATTGGGACTTATCTCAGGGGACATATCCATATCCCCTGTACAGACAAGGACAGCCTGAGTGAGTGTGTCAACTAAGTTGTCAGACCCCTCAGTACCCAAGGTTAACCCAACTAATGCCTTGGGAGGTACACTACCACTACTGACTGTACTAGGGGGTGCAGTTGCCTTAGGGGCTGTAGTGGCAGGAGTTTGTCCTCCTCTCTTGGTGCACTCACTAAACCAGTGAGATTTACTTTTGCAGTACTGGCACCACCTTTTTGACTGGCCTTCTTGAGTCTTCTTCTTCTGGGAAGCCTGACCCCCACCCTCTTTGGTTTGTTGGGGACCTGGTGAAGACTTCTGGTCATTTTGTTCGTTCTTAACATTACCCTTCTGGTCTGCTTTCTTCTGACCACCCTGGTTCTGGTTCTGGTTCTGCTTGATCCTTGTCCTGACCCATTTGTCTGCCTTCTTTCCCAATTCTTGGGGAGAGGCCAGATCTGAATCAACAAGGTGCTGGTGCAACAACTGGTTCTGACAATTGTTTAAAATGTGTTCTCTCATCATTAGATTATACAATCCTGTGTAATCTGTAACCTTGCTACCCAGCAACCAGCCCTCCAAAGCCTTAGTGGCACAATCCACAAAGTCAGACCAGTCCTGAGACTGAGTTTTCTGGGTGTCTCTGAACAGCAACCTGTACTGCTCAGTGGTTAAAGCAAACCCATCAACCAGTGTATTCTTCTGGACCTGGTAATTGTTAGCATCCTCCACTCTTGTAGTGAGGAGCTTATCTCTACCTTTACCATCAAAGGAGAGCCACAGTATAGCTGCCCACTGACTCTGGGGAATGCACTGCACAGTGCAGGCCCTCTCCAGAGCAGCTATCCATTTCTGGATATCATCCCCTTGCTTAAAGGGGGGCACTATTTTAGTCAGGTGTTTAGTATCTAAACCCTTCTCTCTATCTCTTGGGAGATTGCTGCCACCAGTGGGAGCTAGCCCACTCATCTGCTGCTCTCTAGCAAAGGCAAGCTTCTCTTTGGCCAGGGCAAGTTCTTCCCTTTCAATCCTCAGTTCAGCTTGTCTCATCCTAGCTTCATGCTCCATTCTCTGAGGGGAAGTAAATCTCCTCTGTGGAGGATTCCTTCTCCTCTGGGAAGAGGCATTAGAGTGCAGAGATCTATTGGAGTCCCTAGAAAGAGATCTATTTCTCCTAACTCCAAGGTTAGGCCCACTTCGGGTCAGTACTGGGGGTCCCCCAGATCCTAGTCCAAGTAAGTCTAAGTTGGCCCTGGTTAGCCTTCTGACTACCTCAAGACCTTTGTCTACCTCATCCCCAGAGAGTTCCTCCTGATCCTCCTCCTCCTCAACTGCAGTAGCAGTGTTGGGGAGGTCTGGATCCCCAGAGGTTCCCTCTAAGGCTGGCATATTCTCATGTAACTGAGAAATCTTTCTGGCATCATATGTCTCTAAGAGACCTATCAGAAAGGGAATGGTGGGGTTAGACCCCTGCTTCAGTTTCCTGGAGACACAGACTTGTCTCATCTCCTGAAAACTGAGAGTTGCATATCTTGAAGTGACCTGTGGAGGGTCAACACTGACCAGGGGAGTCTCAGTAGATTCTCCCTGGGTAGACATGCTTTTCTAGTGAGGTGTAAGTGGTGCACTTACCTACACTATATGTTTGCCTACTGATCCCTTGCTAGAGTTGTAGTTTAGGGTGAGCTAGGCCCTAGGAGCTACAACAGCTGGTTCAGTAGAACTCAGAGTATTCTAAGCTAAGTTATATGTACCTTTAGTACTTATGTGATCTTTCACAAGATATTCTTAGGGCATGTGTGGTAAAACAACAGCAAGCTCAAATCCCACCGCTGCCACCAATGTGAGAAGTTGGCCTGATGTGCAGTGCTCACTATTCTAGTGATCACTATATATCAGTCCAAACAACCCTTATTGATGATTGGTTGTAAGTCAACCTTATAGACCAGCTATCCTAGTAGCATGGATACGAGCAGTCTAAGGCTAAGACTCTAGAGGGCGTGTTAAGCCAGCTGTTTTACCATCACATTACCCCTTGAACACCCAGTGAAAGGACACCACACAAGTGTTATGAAAATAAACAGTGTATTTATTAGAATCACAACAACCCTGTACTCTTTATGAGGACAGGGTGCTAGGCACACAACAAAACTCTTACGAAAATACTTAAGTTAGCACAGTATATGCAAATGCCCGAGGGGCACGAAAAACCATATACTCTCAAAGTGGAATGCGAAATTACTAGCAGGTAAGTACAGTACTAATAGGCTTTGGAATCGCTAGGACTTGACTAGGGAATCGTTAGATTACTTCTAGGAGGCCTAGGGGACTCGGGTGCAGAGTGTGCACTCTCACGCGGGATGCGGGACAAAGTCTATGGAAGCTAGTAAAGTTAAAGTTAGTGTTCACGGGCGAACCCGACCTGGTAGGGAGAAAACGACAGTGGATCCTGACCCTTGGATAGTGAGGCTATGCTGGGACACCGAAGTGCCGAAGTTACCTAGCCCAGGGGCTGCAGCTGCAAAGGTCTCAAAAGACGTCGGGAATCCTCGTTGCCGGACCAGGAGCCTGGAAGAAAGGAGTTGCTGGCAGGCGACCAGTGAAGATTGTTCGAGTGATCCAAGCCTGGATCAAAGATGGATGACACCTGAAAGCAGAGGGGACCAAGTTCGTGACTACTAGCCAGTAGTCAGTGGGCACCAGGAGGGCACCGGATGGCAGTCACCTCGACTAGGTGAGTGGGTGACGCCGGCTCTGCAGATCTCACGGACCAGGAGGCGTTGTCGGCGACCAGGATGGAGAGACGAGCTGTCCCACGATGGATGAAGCTGTCGGCGTCGAAGTTACCCAGGAATGGGCAACAAGCCTTGGCTAATTCAAGCCCACGCGGTGGACTCAAAATGGCGTCTTGAGTGGACCAGGAGGGTCCGGGATGCTCCTCTTCTGGAAGGGAGCAAGGGCCAGTCTGGAGCAACCAGACCAGCAGCAGAAATGTCGTCGGGCATCGTTCAGAAGGCCACAAGCCAGCGGGCTAGTAGCCAAACAACGCGGTGAGCAGCAAAAAGCAGAAGGGCCCCACGCAGATCGTGGAGATGCTGGGAGGCTGCACTTCGGTGCTGGAGCTGCTCAGGGTCGGGGCTTCTCGGACCCCAAAGCACTCACCAGGAAATTACTCGGCGGGCTTGCTGTGCAGAAGTCGTGCAGTCTTGCAGATGGCCGGTCCCTCGAGGTCTCGTCGCACCCACGGTTCTCAGCTGGGCTGTAGAGGTGGGTAGAGGTCAGAGGTGCCAGGGAAGCCGGTTCTCGTCGATCTGGGCAGTCGGATTCCGGAGGAAGGACTTGCAGCAGACCGCAGTGTTCTTGCGATGGTGCCTGCGGATGCAGGGTGACTACTCCTTAGCCACAAGGGAGAAATCTTAGGAAGAAGTCTTGAGTTCCTTTTGTAGAAAGTAGTTTCAGGATTCAAAGATGATCTGATTTGGAAGGGGGCCAGTCTCTACCTTTATCTGGGAAAAGGGGGCTGGCACGCGACTAGATCCTGCCCTATGGGTGGGACCAGGAGGGGGGTGGTTACACCCACTTCCTTGGCGGGCTTTTCCCCAGCACAGGGTCTGGAGTGTCCCTGGAACTGGTTCAAGCCAGCCTATGCACAGTGAGCACCGGGGTGCCACGTGCAGTCACCTTCCTCTGTAGCCCTGCCTACCTACAATACACAAAATCCTGTCTGGGACGGTGCTGGCACCGCCCCTGGCAGGAAACCCTTTGTCCTTATCTCCTGCTCTGGGAGGACTCCCAGCAGCAGGAGGGCAGACTTGTGTCTCGGTGGCAGCATCCATTTTGTGGAGCTGAGGCTCTGTTTGACTTTAACCGGGGTTACAGGCTACATGCATGTCGTGTCCCTCTAGAAGGGTGGAATGCTAACCTCGTCGCCAGAATTGGCGAGGGGTTAGTATTCCAATTCGTATGACACCTTACTCGACATGTTTTGATAAAGTGATACCAGAGTTGGCATTTAACCGCGAGGATTATAATGCACTTAAGAGTATATGGTATGCGATATCATGGAAACGGCTAAGGGATAGATCCCGAAAGCCGCAGACAGGCCCAGCTCATGCCAGAGCACCATCTCACACGATTCCAAGCACTCTGCCTTCAGGATTGTTAAGGCCTGCCATAGGAGTGACTGATAGGAGATCTGTGTGTCCATTTTAGGGTTAGATATAGGTATACTATATCTAAAGCAAAGGGTGAGTACACCACCTTGCCCCAGCTGTCGTGCAGCCAGTTGTGTCAGTTTAGTTAGTCAATCCAGGGGTGGCACAATACATGCTTCAGCCCCTGGGAGACTTCTGGGTGCACCTCAGCCCTGGGTACAGGGACTTGGAGAGGGCCCAGTGCCAATTCAGTACCTGAGTACAATTTGGATAGAGAGAACAGCTAGGCTGTGGGTCTGATTAGCAAGCCCACAGCCAGGGAAAGTCGTAAACCAGTGCAGCAAAAAGCAAAAATCTGGGTGATCATAGGATTGCAGACCCTACTCTCCTACAAAGACATACTGCAATTTGTGGTAAATTGGATGACAGCCAATTCACTCAAGATCAAACCAGACAAAACGGAGGTGCTGGCCATCACCAATGATAGCAATCCCTGGAACTCCCATTACTGGCCGCACGAGCTGGGTGATACTCCAGCCCCAGCTCTGGTGGTGAAAAGTTTGGCAATCAAAATAGAGGCCAACCTTTCACTGGCCAATCAAGTCGCCACCGTGTTCGGAACTTGTGTGAGCCTACTTAGGCAGTTGAGGAGACTCGCCCCCATCCTCTCCTTCTCAACCATGTGTCAAAGCCCAGCTCACCTGAGTTTCTGTTCAGTTCTGATGGAGGTTGAAGACAGTCCGACCCCACCCTGAAACTGCTTGTTCCAGCACACTAGTTTTAAACAGTGCACTAAGAACCAGAAGCTCAAGGGAAGGGGGGAAGTGGATAAAATAAAAAAAGAGAGACAACACCGTTCTTGCGTTTCTACTGTTGAAGTGCTGCTAAAATCTGCATCCCTCTCTGACTTCTGTAGAAACTGGTGCCTAATGAAACATAAACAAAGAACAAATACGTGCAACCTATCCCTAAATGAGTTCCTGACTAACCCTTAATCTTTTAGAAATTCTCTTCTAAAAGTACCTCTTGGATCCTGGTCTCTAGCTTCCAGGTTTGGAATGTGTTACTGTTCTGGGATGTGCTTTCTATTACTGTAAAACTTCTGTAAAATCAAACGAATATCATTATCAGAATTACCAACATCTAACATTCACCTTAATATAACTAAAGCCTTAATTCTTAATAGCAAACTCACTTTTCACACATTTCCAGTCTTTTTATAAAACAAATACTGTACTTTTACATCAAAATACAGCAGGTAATTTGTGCAAGTCCTTGATTTACTGTTTGCCTTGCTGTCAATGGTTTCCTCTGTTCGATTCTTAAAAGTTCCATGTAAAACAATGTTTATTTCACAAAGTTCCACAAAGTATTCTTTAACAAAGGGTTTGAACCACAAAGTTCGTGGGAGATATCTTGTTCCAAATTGTCTTTACATGAATCCAGAAATCGCCGTCAAAGTTCTTTCAAGTAATAAAAAGTTTTGCACTTACTTGTTGCTGAAAAGGGATACTGATCAGTCTAACCTTGTCCTCTTTCTCTTTTGCAGGTCGATTGCAGTGGACAGAAGAGGGGCGGAGGCAAGAAAGAGCCGGAAACCGGAAGAAGGAATAGCCAGCAGCCGCGCCCGTTGAAGCCAATGAAGGTCTGGAGAGAGCAGGAGTGCCAGCGCCGAAGGATCTGTTCTCAGGTAAGTGGGAGGTACACGAGCACAAGCTCTGGGTGAGTCTCAGGGCTGCCTTTTATAGACAGGGCTGGGTGTGGTTCAAAGAGCTGGGTGTGGTTCGAAGAGCTGGGTGTGGCTCTCACAAGCAGGTGTGCAGAGCTTCAATTATTATGCTAATGAGTTGAAGTAACACATGGCCTAGGGAGGAGTGCTCTAAATAAGCCTTGGTAAAAGCAAAGTCCAATGTGTAAACAAGACAGCAATGTCCAAACTTGTGAATACATTGAGCAACATACACAGAAGTCTTAGGGAGGGGCTGAGATAACAAGAAAGGCGTTCAATAGTATGTTTAACCCCTTCGACGCTCATGACGAGCTCAGCTCGTCATGGAGTTTCCATTGACTTCAATGGAAATTACATTGGAGCACAAGCACAGGCTCAGCATCCAAGTGGTTAAAGAGAGCTATTACAGAGACCAATGCATAGTATGTTTATAGAGAGCTATTACAGAGACCAATGCATAGTATGTTTATAGAGAGCTATTACAGAGACCAATGCATAGTATGTTTATAGAGAGCTATTACAGAGACCAATGCATAGTATGTTTATAGAGAGCTATTACAGAGACCACTAGTGCAGTGAGAGGGGACATGCTCTTTGCTGTGCACAAACCCTAACAGTCGCCCCCCTCAAAGGCCCTGCTACTGGACGGGGTTTCCCTGGATTTTTTAGATAAAACTGTCTAATCAACCGTGGGGCATGTACATAGGACAATGGTTCCCATGAATTCTCTGTTTCGTCATATCCTTTCCATTCTACTAAATAAAACAGACGTCCATGAATTCTTTTTGCGTCTTTTATGCTTTTCACTTCATATTCTAGATTTCCCTTAATTGGTATGGGTGGAGGTGGTGGTTTGGGTCGGGTTTTTGGGTTGTACGGCTTAAGCAAGGACACATGGAATGTAGCATGTACTGGGTATTCTTTGGTAAGTCCAATTTTACTGTTACCGGGTTTACTATGGCAGTTATACTAAAGGGTCCAATGAAACGTGGTTGCAGCTTTCGGGATCCCTCTATATTTAGGTTCTTCGTGGAGAGCCATACTTTGTCACTGATTTCATACATTGGGGCCTCAGATCTGTGTTTGTCTGCTTGTCTTTTCATGCTTACTTTGTACTTTAATAAATGTTTCCTGGCCTTGTCTTGTATGTCACCTAATCTCGTTAGTCTATCTGTTACTGTAGGCAACAGGGATTCTTCTAACAAAATGGGTATAGCTCTAGGATGATGCCCCTGCATGAAATAGAATGGTGAGCAAAGTAGAGCTGCATGCTCAGTATTATTATAAACAAACTCCGCTACAGGGAGAGCTTCCAACCATTCACTAGAATAATCAGCCAATAAACAACGTAGCGTTTGAAGTAAGGTTTGTTTCAGTCGTTCAGTTTGTCCATCTGTTTCTGGATGGAAAGCAGTGGATAATGCCACATCTATTTTCAGTTTTTCGCATAATTGTTTCCAAAATCTAGAGATGAACTGGCTACCTCGGTCTGACACCACTTTACTTGGCAAACCATGTGTTAGAACTGGCTATTTGTGGTAGGCTAAGGCTGACGCCAAAGCCAGGCAGAAACCACCATTCTAGTCAGGGCAAGGGAGTTACACGCCAAGATAACCCCTGCTCACCCCCTTGGTAGCTTGGCACGAGCAGACAGGCTTATCCTGGAGGCAATGTGTAAAGCATTTGCGCACTCACACAACAGCAACAACATCCTAGGCACACCACAAAAGGAACTCCACACAAGGTTATATAAAAATAACTTCTGTATTGTCAAAACACATCAGATAGAAGGCACACATGTACATTGTGCCAACTGGCACGGGCAATATTCACAAGTGATTATGTAAAGGACAGGGCCACATGGGCCACTGTCAGAATCAACACTTTTAGAACTAGAATACTGTTAGAAATAGCAAGTTGTAGATCATAGAATAATAATCACTTTAGCACACAACCAGTAACTACTGGTAAAGGTGGGTACACAATACGCAATACTAATAACCATAGGCCTAGATCACGTATGGACACATAACCTCGCTAGTATAAACTATACTAGGCAAAAAACAACCACCTAAGAATAAAATACATTTAGGGGTATAAGCAAGATCACATTACACATGTTGCATCACAAAATTCAGAGGTGTAAGGAAAGAAAACACATGATGCATAAAAACACATTCAGAGGTGTAAGGAAAGAAAACACATGATGGCTAAAACATTCAGAGGTGTAAGGACAAGGAAGACACATGATGCATAAAAACATTCAGAGGTGCCAGAACACAACTCAATAGCGCAAAAACACATGATGCCTAAAAACATTCAGAGGTGCAGGAAAAACCACACAATTGCGCAACACTACATAAGCCACCACCTTTGGCAGTCCCTAGGCCAACTGGCCTTGTTGGGGCCAGGACGCCCTGTGTCCAAAAGTCAGGGGCCTAAACATGGCAGCTGCCCACGAAGTGCTGGGCAGCTGTGAAGACAGTGATGGGGCCAAAGTTGGAGCCTTCCAGGCTCTAAACAAAACACTTGTGTCCTCCAAGAGCCTCACCGGGCTCTAAACATCATGTGGGCAGCGAGCCCCTCTGGACTCTAAATATAAAATGCCCTCAAGAGCCTCACTGGGCTCCAAATAACAACAATGTGGGCAGGGGGCCTCGTGGGCTCTGAAACTGCTAAATGCCCCCTAGAGCCCTCGTGGCTCTAAACAACTGTGGGGCCATGGAGCCGCTCAGGGCTTGAACTACAAATGCCCCTTGAGCCTCGCAGGCTCTGAAGAAACATGCGGCGTCGTTGGAGCCCCCCTCTCTGGGGGCTCAAGATCACGGAAATGGCCCCAGAGCCTCTCTGGGCTCTTAAAACAAATGGACCGGGCTGAGCCTCTCTGGCTCGACAATGCCCACTGCCCCCAAGAGCCTCCATGGCTCTAAACACAAAATGGCCCCCTCCTGGAGCCTCCCGGGGCTCTAAGGAAAGAAATGCCCCCGCGAGCCTCTGTGGGCTCGTCAACAATATGCCCGGGTGAGCCTCAGGCTCGTGAATAAATGTGGGCGGGTTGGTGGAGTCCCTCTCGGGGGACTCGGCATTGAGTGAGGCCCCACGGGCCTCTCAGCACCCAAGCACCCGCGCTGGAGGGGAGGGGCGGGCACCGGCAATGTGCCCCGACGCCCCTCCTCTCCTTCTCTCCACTCACCGGGTCTCTGGACGCGCCGGTCTCTTCTTCTCCGCCGGCCTCCTCTCACTCTCCGGGGCTCTCCCTCGCCTCCGGGAGCCCCGGGGGGGGGGTCGGCGGCTTCTCTCGGGCCATGCAGGAGCGCGGAGTAGGCTCCCGCTGCTACCTGCTCCTTCTTCGCTCGGTGGGCAGAACCTCAATCTCCTCGGGCCGGCAGCCAATCACGGCGCGGCCTGGGGAAAACATCACAAAGGAACCCCGGGCCGGCAGCCAATCCCAGCGCGGCCCGGGGAAGATATCATAAGGGGTCCCGGGCCTGCGGCTGTGAACTCGGGGGTTGAAATAAGAAAATCAGGAATAAGCGAGGTGGGCACTCGCTCGCTTAAATTAATAAAAAGGGCAGATCAAGCGCCCCCAGGCGCTGGGGCGAAAATAAATTGCTCGCTGCGGCAAAATAAAGCGCTCTCAGCGCTAGGGGCCAGATCAGCGCTCCCAGGCGCTAATGCCCCCCCCCCCAAAGTCCAGGATCATCAAAAGATGGAGCAAGCAGCTCCCAAGAACCAGGAAAAGTTCTCCAGCCTCCCAGTCCAGCAGGCATCCAGACAGCCAGGGCCATCAGGTATCCAGGGGCTGGGCAGGACCCAGGGAGGCAAGCCTTCCCCTGGGCCCAAGCAGCAGCACGCCCCTGGCAGGATTCAAGTCAGAAACAAGAACATTTTGTAAGGGGACACAGCCCCTTTTTATACAGTAAAATCCTTTGTTTAGCAGGGTGCAGGCAGTGTGAGAACCAGCAAGAACTGGTTATAGGGAACTCCTTTCAGTGTGAGGGGCATAGGCGACAGCCGCCCAGCAGGAGGTGGAGCCAGCATTGTGGCAGGCAGGCACAGCCCTATTCACTCCCAGGTGCTATCTCCTCCCACCACTCTAGTTGCAGATGCAGTCCTTCAACCAAGGACTGACTCAGACAACCTCCTGGGGGCTCCCCAGCCCCTGTCACCCTCAAACCAGACAGTCAATCCACAAGCAGGCCCAGGCACACTTCTGGAGCCAGCCTCCAGCCAATCACCTGCCAGCAGACTCACTACACACGCACACCCATGTCTAGAAGTGGCACTTCTACACTAGACACAATCATGCCACATACATCATTATGCAGCATTCAATCTCACGAGTTCGCACATACCAAACTCGACCCTGCACTCCCCACACATCAGGAACTACCAGGGTCATACATATTCCCCATGCATTCCTATGGGAGGGCAGGTCACTCACCACACATACACAGAGAGCTCACGCACTTTACACTGTACCACAGTGAAAAAGTGCGCAAAGGCCTAAAATCACCATCACCAGGTTCCAGAAACAGGCTAGGAAAAAGCAAAAAGTTTCGGGGTGAACCTGCCAAAAGGGCCAGGTCCAACACCATGTAAACGCACAATTTCTTTTATAAAAATATCAGCAAATTCTGCCGCAGTTGGCAACTTCCGTAATCATACAAAATGTGCCATTTTGGACAAAAAATCCACTATCACTAACACTGTTGTGAAGGATTTTACTGGTGGTAAACCTACAATAAAGTCTACACTCACAGTGTGCCAAGGTTGTTTGGGTGATGGCATTGGTATTAACAAACCGTCAGGGGCCTTATGAGAAGATTTATGTCTTGCACAAACTGGACAGGTAGTGACAAATTACTTAATGTCCTTACTCATATTATCCCACCAAAAGTGTTTTCGCACATTTTCCAGGGTTTTTACCCAGCCAAGATGACCTGCCAACGGTGAAGCGTGATGCCAAATTATCACCTGTGTTTGTAATTCTGTGGTGGGCACTAACAGCATGTTGTCGTGATACAATTAACCTTGTTGTATTGTGTTATGGGAATCCTTTAACCAATCTTGAGGTGCTATTTGCATGTGTGCATTATATAGATCTGTGATGAAATCCCTCTGTTGTACTGGTGCCAAAGGTTTTTTGGGAGGAATAATGGGTTCTCCTATTTTGTCTTGTTTCATGTCTGAGGTATGTCCGTATCTAGATAACACATCCGATTGAAATTTTTTGTGCACCTGGTCTATAGGTTATAACGAAGTCAAATGTACTAAAAAAAATTAACCCGCGCATCTGACGTGGAGTTAGTGCTTTTAGTGATCAAAAAAACTGTAGGTTCTTATGGTCAGAAAAGATGGTAACAGGGTACGTGGCTCCCAATAAATGGTGCCTCCATTCAGAAAAGGCTACTTTGATAGCTAATAGTTCTCTTTCAGCCACAGTGTAATTTTGTTCAGCTGGTAATATTTTTTTGGAATAGAAGGCTATAGGATGTAAGTGGCCATCTACTGCATCTCGTTGAGAGAGAACTCCTCCTAAAGCTACTTGTGAAGCGTCCGCTTCAACAAAAAATGGCAAGTCAGGATCAGGATGTTTCAGAATTGGGGCTGAAGTGAACTTTTGTTTCAGGAGTTGAAAGGCGTGTGCTGCCTCATCAGACCAAAGAAATCGTTGCCCTTTCCGCAACAAGGTGGTTACTGGGGCCGCAATATCTGCAAAATGAGAAATAAACCTCCTATAAAAATTGGCGAAACCCAGAAATTTCATAACATCCTTCACGGATGATGGTTCTGGCCAATCAGTAATAGCACTAATTTTCTTTTCATCCATAATTATTCCTTGAGGTGACAGGAAGTATCCTAAAAAGTCCACTTTGCTGACATTAAAAGTACATTTTTCTAATTTAGCAAAGAGATGATTTTCTTTTAACTTTGATAATACTGCACGAACATGTTAGGTATGTTCTTCCGGGTTCTTAGAGTAAATGAGGATGTTTTCTATGTATACTATGACACAAACGTCCAGGATTTCGTGTAGGACCTCATTTATAAAGAATTGAAAGGCCGCAGGGGCATTACACGACCCGAAGGGCATTACTGTGTACTCAAATAGTCCAAACTTTGTCTTGAAAGCTGTCTTTCACTCATCCCCCTCTTTTATTCGGACCAGGTGGTAAGCTCCCCGCAGATCTAGTTTAGTGTATACAGTAGAATGTCTTAATTGATCCAACAACACAGGAATTAGAGGAAGAGTATATTTATTTGTTATTGTAGCCTTATTAAGTCCTCTATAGTCGATACACGCGCGCAGAGATTTATCCGGCTTCGGGATAAAAAAAAGTGGAGATGACACCGGAGATGTGGAATGTCGGATGAACCCAGACTGTAGTAGGTCGTCTAGGTAGATTCTTAAATATTTGGTCTCTTCGTCAGTCAAAGCATATACTCTGTTATTAGGTAAAGGGGCTCCTGGGATAAGATCTATACGGCAGTCATATGACCGATGTGGGGTCAACACACTAGCCTTCACTGGATCAAAAATGTCTCTCAAGTCAGAATATTCAGGAGGGAGACTTGGTTCATCTTGTGTAACACTAGCACAGTGTATTACTGTGCTCTGTTCTGTACCTGCTTATTGATAGCAGTTGGTTCTACAGAATGAGGAATCCAAAGTAACTCTTCTGTTCACCCAATCAATTTTTGGGTTATGAGTTGTTAACCAGGGTACCCCGAGAATCAAGCCAAAATTAGGGGTATCTATCAGATCAAAGCTAATCATCTCTTTGTGCCCGTTTTGGCAGACCATGACAAGGGGACTTGTTTGTTTTGTGATTAATCCAGAGGTCAATTCTGACCCATCCACTGCACATACTGCTTCTGGACAAGGCTTTAGGCAAATAGGAAGACCTAATGTGTTAGCTAACTTATTATCCACAAAATGTCCTGTTGCTCCTGGTCCAGCAGGACAGGGAGAGAATGTCTAACTTGGGTAGTAACAATTAAAAAGATCTGAATTATGAAATGTCTAGGTATGTGCGGCACCGTGAAGGCTGCTGAATTAGAGGTTTGATTAAGATGTTTTATCGAACAAGTAACCTCCCCCCTTGTCGAGCTTAATCGTTTCCCGACTCAGTTGAGGAGATAGAGGAAACAGTACCCTTTCGTGAAGTTTTAGGTTTTACTGGACATTCTCTGGCAAAATGTCCTGCCTTGCCACAATATAAACATAATTGAAGTTTTCTCCTTCTTTCTTTTTCCTCTGACTTGAGTGGACCTCTGAGTGTCCCTATTTGCATAGGCTCAGGTTCAGGGAGTTTATTATCTGTGTCTTTCTTCTCATGTCTAATATAAGTTAACCGCGATTCCAGATTGGACTTATCTCCCTTTCTTTCTCCTAGTCTGTATTCCAATTCCACAACTAAATCTACAAAGTCAGAATAGTCTTCTGGCAAATCAACGATATGAGCCAGCGCGTCTTTTAACTCGTCTCTCAAACCTTCATAAAAAAGGGAGACGTGCTTTTCTTCTGGCCAACGTGTCGCGGTGAGTAAACGATTAAAACTAGTGAGATAGGTCAATAAATCCTTGTTACCTTGTTTAAGATTGAAAAGCTCATTTTTGGACTTGGCCCTTATGGCAGGTTCACCCCTAAACTTTTTGCTTGTAAAGGTGACCTGGTGATGGTGATTTTTGGGTTCTGCGCACTTTCACTGTGTCCCAGTGGAAAGTGCGTGCGCACTTTGAGTGCGTGGAGTAAGATAGGCCTGCCCTCCCATAGGAATGCATGGGGAATGTATGTGTCCCTGGTAGTTCCTGATGCGTGGGGAGTGCGGGCGTGTGTGGTATGTGTGAACTCGTGGGAGTGAATGCTGCACGATGGTATGTGCGGCTTGTATGTGTCTAGTGGGGAAGTGCCACTTCTAGACATGGCTATGTGTGTGCAGTGAGGGTGCTGGAGCGTGATTGGCTGGAGCTGGCTGGCATGCCAGGCTCCAAGATGCCTGGATGGGTCAGCCCAGGAGTGAGTGGAGAGATCAGCATGAGTGATGTGTGGGAGGGGCTGCACCTGGTTCCTGATGGGGCTGGGCTTTTCCCACACAATGCTGGCTCCACCCCCCTGTGGTGCGTCTAACGACCCTAGCCCTGCTAGTGAATGAAATGGGTGGTTGGGCCATCAAGGGTACTCCCAAAACCAGCTGCGACTGGTTTCTCCCGCACCCTGCACCTACAGACAAAGGAATTTACAGTATAAGATGGGGCTATGTCCCCATACAAGTTGTTCTGCCTTTGGATCCTAGCTGAGGGGGCTGCTGCTGTTGCTGGGGCCAGGAGGACCGCCACTTGGATTGTCTCCCTGCCTGGAGACCAAGTGAGCTGGCTCTAGGCCCAGCCTTGCCCCCTGCCTGTCTCCAGCCCTTCCTGGAGCTTTGCTGTTGCCTTCAACGCTTAGAGCGCCTTTCCTTTACCCCTTAAGCGCTTGGGAGCGCTGTGGATTGCCTCTGGCGCTTGAGAGCGCTTTATTTCTATTTCAAGCGCTGGGAGCGCTTTTCCTCTGGCCCATAGTGCTGAGGAGCGCTTTATTTACAGAAGCCGGTGCCCACCCGGCATTGGACCCGTTTTGCCGATTTCTGGCCAAGCGAGTGCCCACCTCGCTTTATATTTTAACTTAGAAGCCGGTGCCCACCCGGCATTGCCCCTCAACAATCACCACCGCAAGCCCAGGAGTGTGTGCAGCCCCCGCCGGGCCGCCGCGCTGCCTGCGACGACCCGGAAGTGCTGGGTCAGCCGGCCAATCGCTGCGCGGCCCGGGAGAGGCAGCCGGAAGTCCCGCCCCCGCAGCCGAGCAGCGAAGAAGGAAGCGCCGCCAGCGAGGCTCCGAGGGAGAGGAGCCCCGCAAGGAGAGCCATCCTGCCAGCGAGAGCAGCGCCATGGACGCCCGGTGAGTGTGGGCTTCCCGAGGGGTGTGCAGCCTGACTATCGAGCGGCCCCGCCTGATCAGAGGGCCGCTCCAACATTGTTCTAGGGCCAGAGAGCGAGTGAAGGGAGGAGGGCGTCGGGGCACATTGCCGGTGCCCGCCCCTCCCCGTCGGTGTGTAGAGCCCCGAGGCCCCCACACAGTACTTGCCCTCACCCTTGTTCTTGAGCCCACAAGGCTCCAGCGTTGGCCATCTGTGATTTACAACTGTCCAGCACTTAGTGGACAGTTGCTACGCTTAGGCTTCTGTTCTTGGCTGCCTGCGCAGCCTGTCTGACATTGGTACTAAGGGCATTTCTGCCCTTGTGAGGCCAGTTGGCCTAGGGACAGTTACAGGTGGTGACTAATGTGAGTTTGGCGCAATTGTTCTTTTGCTGCACCTCTGAATGTGTTTTTATGCGTAATGTGCCTTGTTCTTACACCTCTGAATATATTGTTGATGCATCATGTGTTTTCCTTCCTTACACCGCTGAATGTATGTTGATGCACCGTGTGTTTTGTGCTTACACCCCTACAGGTATTGTGATACTTAGGTGGTTGTTTTTCTCCTAGTGCAGGTGGTGCTAGTGAGGTCCTGGTTACCAGTAGTTACTGGTTGTGTGCTACAGTGATTTTACATTCCATGTGCTATGTTCTAAGTGCTATTTCTAAAAAGTGTTACTTCTAAAAGTGCTGATCCTGACAGTGGTCCAGGTGGCCCTGTCTTGTACATATCCCCTGTAAATTCTGCCCGTGCCTCTGGCACATTGTAAAGTGTGTGTTTTTATCTAATGTGTTTTGGTGTAATACAAAGGCTATTTTTATATAACCTTGTGTGGAGTTTCCTTTGTGGTGGGCCCTGGGTGTTGTTGCTGGGGTGCGTGCGCAAATACTTAACTCACATCGCCTCCAAGTTTAGCCTTGCTGCTCGCGCCACGTTACCTAGAGGGTGAGCAGGGGTTATCTTGGCGTGTAACTCCCTTGCCCTGACTTAGGAGTGGTGGTCTCTGACTGACTTTGGCGCAAGCCCTGGCCAGCCAGGGATCCCATTTCTAACACTCATTATCACTTGCCTGCATAAAAGTGTGTTTTGCAAAAAGGCTGGTCATAGTACGTTTAAATTGATTCCAATTATGGAGGATGGGATCATCTCTATCCACGAAAGGAATTGACCAATTGGCTGCTCTACCGCCCAAATAAGACAAGACGAATGCCACTTTCGTAGCATCAGTAGGGAACTGTTGTGGTTTACAAACGAAGTGTAATTGACATTGATTGATAAAAACATGGAATTTGTTACTATCTCCATGAAAACGTTCAGGTGCTGCTAAAGGCACAGCATTAGGAACATTAACAGTAACCTTAACTGGGTGAGGGAAAGTTGTATGTTTTGCTTGCGCCCCTGTCTCTGAGGAGGTTTTAAACAAGGCGTAAAAGCTGTGTTCAACTGAGATTCCCTAGTTTTAAACCTGCTTAAATCCTGTTTTAAAAAGGTGTTTTCCAACTTTAATTTCTCTATTTCCTCTTGCATATGTTGCAAGATGCCAGACACTGATTCACTATGGGCCAAGTCCTCGTTTAGGGCCTGCGCCATATCCGTGGCGTCAATGCCCTCTATGTCTTCCCCGGCATTCATCGTCCAACAGAACTGAATATTTTAAAGGCTTGTGCTTCTGTCAAAGCCCAGCTCACCTGAGTTTCTGTTCAGTTCTGATGGAGGTTGAAGACAGTCCGACCCCACCCTGAAACTGCTTGTTCCAGCACACTAGTTTTAAACAGTGCACTAAGAAGCAGAAGCTCAAGGGAAGGGGGGAAGTGGATACAATAAAAAAAGAGAGACAACACTGTTCTTGCGTTTCCACTGTTGAAGTGCTGCTAAAATCTGCGGCCCTCTCTGACTTCTGTAGAAACTGGTGCCTAATGAAACATAAACAAATAAAAGATAAGTGCAACCTATCCCTAAATGTGTTCCTGACTAACCCTTAATCTTTTAGAAATTCTCTTCTAAAAGTACCTCTTGGATCCTGGTCTCTAGCTTCCTGGTTTGGAATGTGTTACTGTTCTGGGATGTGCTTTCTATTACTGTAAAACTTCTGTAAAATCGAATGAATATCGTTATCAGAATTACCAACATCTAACATTCACCTTAATATAACTAAAGCCTAAATTCTTAATAACAAACTCACTTTTCACACATTTCCAGTCTTTTTATAAAACAAATACTGTACTTTTACATCAAAATACAGCAGGCAATTTGTGCAAGTCCTTGATTTACTGTTTGCCTTGCTGTCAATGGTTTCCTCTGTTCGATTCTTAAAAGTTCCACGTAAAACAATGTTTATTTCACAAAGTTCCACAAAGTATTCTTGTAACAAAGGGTTTGAACCACAAAGTTCGTGGGAGATATCTTGTTCCAAATTGTCTTTACATGAATCCAGAAATTGCCGTCAAAGTTCTTTCAAGTAATAAAAAGTTTTGCACTTACTTGTTGCTGAAAAGGGATACTGATCAGTCTAACTTTGTCCTCTTTCTCTTTTGCAGGTCGATTGCAGTGGACAGAAGAGGGGTGGAGGCAAGAAGGAGTCGGAAACCGGAAGAAGGAAGAGCCAGCAGCCGCGCCCGTTGAAGCCAATGAAGGTCTGGAGAGAGCAGGAGTGCCAGCGCCAAAGGATCTGTTCTCAGGTAAGTGGGAGGTAGACAAGCACAAGCACTGGGTGAGGCTCAGGGGCTGCCTTTTATAGACAGGGCTGGGTGTGGTTCGAAGAGCTGGGTGTTGTTCGAAGAACTGGGTGTGGTTCTCACAAGCAGGTGTGCAGATCTTCAGTTATTATGCTAAGGAGTTGAAGTAACACATGGCCTAGGGAGGAGTGCTCTAAATAAGCCTTGGTGAAAGCAAGGTCCAATGTGTAAACAAGACAGCAATGTCCAAACTTGTGAATACATTGAGCAACATACACAGAAGTCTTAGGGAGAGGCTGAGATAACAAGAAAGGCTTTCAATAGTATGTTTAAAGAGAGCTTTTACAGAGACCACTAGTGCAATGAGAGGGGACATGCTCTTTGCTGTGCCCAAACCCTAACACCATAAGGACAGTAGTGGTCACCCTGATCCTGACCCGGCTTGACTACTGGAGGTCGGTGGTGAACCAGGTGGCTTTCCTGGGGTGCTGTCTGTTGAAGTTGCGAAGCGGGGCAAGCTTGTCTGCACAGTTGGAGATCCAACTGTGAAATTCCCTGGCTGCGAGGTTGGCGTCAGTTGCGACGGTAGGGGTGTCGCAGTTTAGGGTGGAGTTGAGCTGCTCCTCAGTGACTCTTCTCCAGTTCCTTCATGGAGGGTGCAGAGCAGGTTTGGGAAGCTTGGGTTTGATGACAAGAAAGTGTATGCAGTGGTGGTCCGTGCATGGGGTTGCGTGGTGTGGCTGAAGTGGATGCGGTTTCCTACTGCGGAGATGGGGTCAAGGGTGTGCCTTTCCTAGTGGATCTGCGTGTTGATTAGTAGTTTCAGTCTGATGTTGGCAAGCCGGTCCAGGAGGGTGGTGGAGGTGGTCACTGAGGCTGTCGAGGTGGAAGTTCAGGTCTCCGATGAGTATGTAGTTCATGGAAGCAATGGCGTGGGGTGCGATGAGATCAGTGATGGTGTTGGCAAAGAGGGCCCAGGGGCCGGGTGGTCTTTAAGCGAGGGTGCCGCGTAGTGTGAAGTTGGGGCTGGTCTGGACCTAGAAGTGAGGTGTTCAGCGGCGGGGCAGGTGTCGCTTGAGGTGGAGAATCAGAGGTGGTTTTTGTGTGCAAAGGAGAGTCCTCCTCCTGGATGGTTGGGGCCATCCGTCCTCTGGATCTTGTATCCATCTGGGATGGCAATGGCGATGTAAGAGGCGGTGGAGGCATTGGTCTAGGGCTCTGTAAAGAAGGCGACGTTGGGTGAGAGAGTGTCCAGGAGGTTCCAGATCTCTATGGTGTTTTTGTGCATGGAGCGCAAGTTGAGAAGAATGCCTCTCAGGTCGTCAGCGGTGTTGGCGGCAGTGGTGGTGGTGAAGGTTTGGCAGCAGTGGCGGCAGAGACCTGCCCATTGGTGTTGTTCGGCGTGGACTGCTGGCAGTTGTTGTTTCTTCCAGGATTGAGTGCGAGGAGGGTGGCTGAGTCATAGGGGTGGATTGTCGGAAATCCAGGGCTCTGGTACTGGTCGCGGGTGAGTCGTGGATGGGCGCAGATGGTATTGCCTTTGGCACTCGTTCGGTTTTTATCCAAAAGTGTGCAAATTGGTATTGGTTACAGAGGGTCTTTTTCAGAACGAAAAACCACAGGGACAGCCCGAAGGAATGGTCTTCTAGGTATGATCAACTATAAGTTTGAATTTGTAGAAGGGATGAATCTTGCGAGGTCCTGAAGTCCTGATGTAAAGGTGAAGTGGCCAAGACTGTGATGGAATCACATCATTGGCTGCATGGTTGAAAACTCTCCCAGTGCCACTCCAGCATTGAGACGCTCTTGCCAACAATCCTGACCCTATTCTCTCTGCTCCACATGAAAAGAAAATGCGAATCCGTGGCAGTTCTGAGATTTATGTTCTTAGGGATGGATGTTATCTGAATGATCATTTTTAAACCAGCAACACATCACTGTATATATCTTGTTCACAACCAGCACTTTTTTGCACCTTGTCACTTTGCCACTTGCGCCGTTTTATTTATTACTTATGACAGCCTCTTAGTGTCATCTATACACTATGAAATGTAAAAAAAGAAAAAAAGTGAATCTTTTACTTCAATACATTCCTTTGATTTATTCAAATTGGTGTATTCCTTTGTTTTCTATCCTTTTGCCAGTTGATTTCAATGACACAAAAGTTTGAATAAGTGTTCATTCTTTTTATTATTTATTAGTTAAGAAAAGCAATTCTGTACCCGACAGAACCAATAGTTATCCATATCTTCATACCTGGGTTCTGAGGGGCACTGGGTTACCCCATTATACTAGATGTATTATAGCAAATGGCCAGAAGTTACATTTTTAAGTGAGGTCATATCAGGAGTGGTTGTAGAATTCCTAAAAAAAGTATTTTTAAAAGGTTTTGTTATATCCTAAGTTTAATGCTATTCATGCCCTGCCTGTAGAATCTTACTGTGGTGACATGTTATAGAATGTTAGGAGTCAAATCTTAAGAGTTGACTGGGCTGAGCTGCCTGTTGGCTGCTCCTGGTGGGGTTTATTGTACCACCTTGAATAAAGCTACCTGAAACTCACCTTGCGTACCTGTTTAATCACTACAGTTTTCCTGCCACGTTTGTGTCAGACAACACTGTTCAATTGGCCTCTAGTGAATTAGTAATGTTCTTAAAAACAAGTGGCATCAAACATCTCTGGAATTCATTATATCATCCCCAAACCAATTGGCTGGTTGAGACGATAAATCAGGTGTTGGGGAATTGTATTTAGTGGGCAATTGCTAACAGGGGGATTGTAGGGAATGCAGTAAAAAGTATGCTATGCTTTTATAGCACCATCCCCCATGTGTCAACTGGGGTTTTACCTTTTGGATTATTACATGGAAGGAGAGCCATGACTTGTTTCTTTCCGGTGTGTTTGAATAAGTGGGTTGAGTAGAAACAGGAAAGATGGGCAGATGAGAGTATTAGGTCAAGAGTGGAAATAATCCAACAGAAACAGAAGACATATTTTCAGTAAAGAAACAATGACAATGTTCCAAAGTTTAATGTGGAAGAAACAGTTTGGGTGTGTAAGCCTGTACATGTAACAAAAAGTGGAACCAAATTTGGAGTACCAGTTAAAATTGTGTAAGTAGAAGATAACAGTGTGCGAGTGGAAGGTGGACAGTTGTAGAACAGAAGACGTGTGGTAAAAGTGAATAATGGAGGAGGGAAGGTAGATAGAAATGGTAGATATTTATTTGGCCCTGACATGAATTCCTTGAGGTCCCGATCTGGTGACAAAACACATGACCAGAGACCATGTGTGGAAGAATGTCACCAGGGATTGAGTGTGAGACGCAGTGGCAGAGTGAGGAAAGGACAGCTTTTTTTAAGGGTTTAATCTTTAGTCCATTGTATGTTAATGTGACCAGGGGTTGAGTGTGAGGCGCAGTGGCAGAGTGAGGAAATTACTGGTGTATTAAAATGGCTTCGGTGTATACATTTCTTTTCCTATAGGTGTATGAATGTTTGTTTTTGTTTTATTTTTTAAACTTTTTTGTTCCAATCATAGTTTCTTTCAATAAAGTGTTTTTAAATGCTTGTGAGTAATTTTCATGTACCTTGTTGGACTAGGTTCATTTTTGCAAAATGGAAAAGCCATGTAGTATCTAGGTATGTTGTTGCTTGTGCTTACTGCACAGGCTTGTGGAACCTTGCCATTGTTATACAAAAGTTCCAAGTGGCATGTGATTTGAATCTCGGGCTGTTGGTTTCTAGCTTTGTGCCACCAGCAGCTCATCTTCATGTATGCCGAAATAAACTAATTTTGTAACATACATTTTGGAGCAGATTTATGATAACTGGCGCATCCCCAGGGATGCACCAGTTATTTTGCGCCGCAGCTCCGCCACCCATGGTGCAAAAACGGCTAAGATGCGTGACGCATCTGTGCCGTAAAGGTGGCGCATTGCTGGAGTTGCGTCGCAAGGCTCGGGGGTGCCCTATCTGTCCAATGGTGCGTTAAGCCTTACGCCTGCTTTAAGCAGGCGCAGGGTTTTGACGCAGCATTGGCCTGAAAGTGACTGAGTGAAATCTTATAGATTTCACTCAGCCACTTTTGCGAGGTGCACCTGCCCCGGAACGCCCACCATGCGCCGGAACGCCCACATGTGGCGCAGGGCTTTACAACGTGACGCATCTGCCTAGATGCGTCACGTTGTAAATTGGTCGTAGGGATGCGCCATGTTTACGCCGCAGTTGCGTGATGCAAACGTGGCGCATTACCAACACAAATCTGCCCCTTTGTCTTTATCTTTGAACCATGACAATGCCCCCGATGGTAGGGGGGTAGGAGAGAAATGCTTCTCACACCAGGATGCTTCCTTTGTGAGGGTGGAGGCGGGCATTAGAACCCCTTGTGGGACAGCTCGTGTGCTGCCCGAGATATCCACGTGTGAATGTATGGGCGGTGTGTGTGCTCGGTACGACTGCGGTGCGTTGGTGTCAGTGTAAGCGAAGGTGAGTACCGCTTTCCTTGTTGAGAGCTGCCTTTTGGATGGTGAAGCTGAGGTGTGGGCACTCCCAGCACTTTGGTCTCGCCTATCCCTTGATGATTGATGTCATCATGGGAGGCGTGGGGACATCTTGAGGGCAGCACTGTTGGAATGTTACAGATGTTTTACTTCCTCTTTATGAATGTTAACGCATTTATCCTCCACTTCCCATTTTGCTTTTTCTCTTCTCATTCTTCTCCATGGACGTGAGTGATGTCGTGTATCCATACTTGTTTTATTTATGCTTGCAATCTGCTGGCAATGATAAATATTTTTTTTGTAAATGGCGGATAAAACCGTACTGTTCTGTGTGTTTCTCGATGCTGCTATTGCACTGGCACTTATGTGAAGGTACGGTGGGGTGTATGTACATCTCCTGTGTTCTGGGAATCGTTTGTAAAGGCGCTTTTATGGATGAAAATGTGTATGACTCAAGTTTTCTGGAAGGTTCTGCAACTGAGAAAATGTTTAATGAAAACATCGGTGGAAATTGTACAATATTTTAATAACCATTTGTTAATTTCAACACAAATGTGATAAAAAAGTATATATACAAAACATTTAATCATTTTCTTTTACGTAATGAATTAATACAAGCATTTCACTAGAGCTGGAAATATTTTTAAATAACCCACCATTTTGCACCAGACACTTGAGCCGGAGCTGATTCGCATGTTTCATGCAATGTAAAAAAAACACACAAGCAAATGGGAGGCAGGTGGTAAGGTGCACACAGTGGTGTAGCAAGAGGGGTTGGTCCATCCTGGGCAGCACGAGTTTTCGACTTTTGGAGCGGCAGACCTCCCTACTCTCACCTGCGGCCGTCGAGTGGCGGCAAAAGCCCCGACCACCACGGGCGGGAAATGGTCTAGCTGGTGAAGACAGCGCCCCAGGGCAGGCCATTGCCACAGCCATGCTGTTCACAGCCTGGAAGCTGTGTGCAGCTGAGGATGGTCAGCCAGCTATAGTTAGGTCGATGCAAGTGTTAGTGAAGCCTCTCCACAAAAGGGGTTGAAGATTATCTAACTCATCAAAAACAAATCAATTGAACTCACTGAAAAAACAGTTAAAAAGTGAATTTGGTTCAAGTTCAAACTTGCTAAACCAGCAAAATGTGCCAGTTTTTGTTGGCAACACACATAACACAGTCTATAAGCCGCGCCAGCAGCCATGGTGCCATCTCGAACACACTTTTGTTTGTTTCTGTACCTTTACTAGATTGGAGTGCACGACTCCCGTTGGTGGATGAAAAATTGGAAAATTGTCTCAAGTGCCACATACCGCATGGTTAACTGATGATCCCAGGAAGAAGTGAAAGCATGCATCAGGGCGCACCACATTGTCTGGATGGTAAACCTGGTAGGGAAGATGCTAACAATCTCAAAATATTTACAGCAGTTACTCTGAGAGTGTTCAACATGGATATAAGGGTGTGACCCTGAAGAAGAGCTCAACCTAAATACTCTTGTCCCATACACAAGAAGGTCGAAATGTGTTGGTACGCCACTTTTACTCCACTGAGCATTGAGATTTAATTAGGTAACATCCTGATCATGGAGAAATGGTATCAAAACATTGACACTGCAATACTACATATTTAAAAATGCATACCCCTCTCTGCGACCATATGGACAGCTACTAAATATCCACATGATGTATGTATATATTACCTACTGGCGGTCGCCAGTAGGTATATATAGTTAGGATTTTTTCTCTATGGGATTTTTGAAAATTCTATGTCTAATAACTTTGGCGTTTGTGGACGGAATTGGCTGAAATTTTCAGGAAAATGGAACATTTTGTTTCTGAGCAGCCCTTGAAAATTTGGGGGGGGTTCGTCAAGGGGGGGCCGAGAAAAAAGGGGGGTCCCAAAACGCGTTTTTCCCATGTTAATTTCCATAGGGCGGTTGGCCTCACTTTTAGCTCGAACGGCTGAATGGATTTGCACGAAACTTGGCAAAATTGTAGGGACCGGTAGCCCGATGTGCCTTTGCTGGGTCTCAATATATGTGCTCCAGTGGATTTTGAGAAATTAACGTTCAAAAAAAGATATATATCTGTGACAGCGTCCCGGGTAGCGCTCCGTTTCGCGTACTTTTCGCGTTACGGAGCTTTGCGAAGCGAAGCTGATTGGCTCTCCGGTGTCTGTAAACATTCCAAACAGTACGGAGCGGCCGCCATCTTGTCTCTCGGTAGGATCGAGAGACAAGAGGAGGCCAAAGCGAAGGGGCAAATGACCATAAGGGGGCATAGTAGATCCTCCCTGACCCCCTAGGTTTGATGTGGAGGCTTTAAAAGGGCTCCGCGGGGCAAAAAAAAAACAAAACATCGTTTTTTTTTGGTGGGGTGCGCCCGGTTCGCGTAACGGGAAGCGGACTGGGGAGCGTACTACAAGGAAACAAGAATGATTGACTTTTAACTTATTGTATGTGTATAGACTTTTTTTTTTCTTTTTTTTCTGCTGAGTGACGTCTCGGCCTATCTCCACGGGATGCAGTCCCTACCATCTCGGCGTTTAAGCCCAGGGGGACCGGTAGTGTGGGAGAGATAAGGTCTGTTAACGTTTGATTTGAAGGAAATCAGGAAGTGTTGATAAACATTGTCTGCGCCATCTTGCCTTTTTTCAAATGCCACACTTTTGTCGTGCACGGCAGCCATTTTAGATGCCTTGACCAGACCCACTCTCTCTCGGTAGGATCGAGAGACAAGAGGAGGCCAAAGCGAAGGGGCAAATGACCATAAGGGGGCATAGTAGATCCTCCCTGACCCCCTTGGTTTGATGTGGAGGCTTTACCAGACCCACTCTCTGCACGCTGTCGATCCTTAGCATGGCTCCCCACCCTCGCAAGCATCTCCCCCAGGCACTGGTCACCCCCGCTCTCTGTCTTATGCATGGGCAATAAACCTCCCCCCATCTGCGCTGCTCTTCCCTGAGAATCACACCCTGTGCCCGCCCGACACCTCCCTTTCGCCCTATTCACTACCGCACCCTCTGACACTCATCTTCCTCTGTGTCCGATTGTCCAGGCCGGTCCCAGGCTATCAGCTAGCCCTGCAGATGTAGTTTATGGCCCCAGCTGTAAAGAATCACCCCTCTTCAAAGGAGTTACAGTAGATCAAGGCCCCCACCCGATGAGATCCATCACACCACACGCGTTCCTACTATCTGAAAACCATCCTGTATTGTGATTGGGGAGGGGACCGAGCCTGAAACGGAAGATTCCAGGGATGCCTCTTTGTACATCAAAGTTTTTACAATTATGTGTCACATTAAAAATATATAGCACTCCAATAAAGTAGTAGGATTATAAAACTTTAATAACTTATAAATATATACAACGCAACAAAAACAGTAAAAACATTTAAACATTTTTAGAAAAAAGAAGCAACAATGGTCAGTAGCTGTGTTTTGTGCGAATAGTCCCAAGGCAGCACAACTTGCTGAGTTCTGGACGGCACCCAGGTGATGTTGCCTGGGTGCCGCACTGGTTTTGGGTATCCTACAATGCAGCTGCCAAAAACGGCGTGGGGCGTCCCGGGGGGTGGCCTCGTCAGAGCGGTCTGTTGTGCGAATAGTCCCAAGGCAGCAGAACGCGCTGAGATGTGGATGGCACCCAGGTGATGTCCAGTAAGTTGCCGCACTGGTTTTGGTATCCTACAATGCTGCTCCGAATAACGGCGTGGGGCGTCCCGGGGGGTGGCTCGTCAGTAGCGGTCTGTTGTGCGAATAGTCCCAAGGCAGCAGAACGCGCTGAGATGTGGATGGCACCCAGGTGATGTCAAGTAAGTTGCCGCACTGGTTTTGGTATCCTACAATGCTGCTCCGAATACCGGCGTGGGGCGCCCGGGGGGGGGGGTGAGGCGGCGTGAATGGGCCTCCCCAGGTGGAGGCTCGTCTGCTGTAGTGGGGCGCCCCTTTACCGTTTCAGTTGCCATTCCGCCCGCTTTTGGTACACTGTGCCAAAATCCGCCATTCAGCTGAGTTGCGCCCACTCTTGCGGTGCAGCGATAGGCGGCTGCCACAGGACTCTCAAAATGGCGGCAGGCTCTTTCCTTTTTGGGCCTGGTCCACTGAAATGGCCCTGGGACACCTTGGAAATCGGACGCTTGTCTGCTAGGTCTTGGACCCCATTCTCGAAAGCGTCCCCTCAGCCTTGAAGATTCTACAAAAGTCTTGGGGGCCCCCGACTCCTGCAGGCTTCCGGTGGGGAGCGGCTGCCATGATTGCTCGCGGAACAACCACGACGGAGCCACGAGATGGTGGTGCTTTCATGCTGACGCCAGCTTCAGTCTGAAACATCCAGAAATAAGGTGGGGCTTTCATCGTTTGGGGAAAAAAAAAAGTTTTCATCCAATGAAAAGTGTTATTTTTAGGTCATATGATCAAGCCTTCCATCATTAGGAAACCAAAAGTAAAATGAACCAATGAAAAGTTTTATAAACAAGTCACATGACCTGTTATGCGGCATAGGGTATAAAAAGCGTAGAAAATCCGTTGGCACGTGAGGCGGCGTCAGTAGCGGACCGATGTGCGAATAGGCCGAAGGCAGCACAACGCGCCAAGATCCGGATGGCACCGAGGTGGTGTCCACCAAGTTGCCGCACTGGTGTGGCCATCCTACAATGCTGCGCCGAAAGTCGGCGTGGGGTGCCCCGTTGGCCTGTGAGGCGGCGTCAGTAGCGGACCGATGTGCGAATAGGCCGAAGGCAGCACAACGCGCCAAGATCCGGATGGCACCGAGGTGGGGTCCAGCAAGTTGCCGCACTGGTGTGGCCATCCTACAATGCTGCGCCGAAAGTCGGCGTGGGGCGCCCCGTTGGCCTGTGTGTTCGCATCAGTAGCGGACCGATGTGCGAATAGGCCGAAGGCAGCACAACGCGCCAAGATCCGGATGGCACCGAGGTGGGGTCCAGCAAGTTGCCGCACTGGTGTGGCCATCCTACAATGCTGCGCCGAAAGTCGGCGTGGGGTGCCCCGTTGGCCTGTGAGGCGGCGTCAGTAGCAGACCGATGTGCGAATAGGCCAAAGGCAGCACAACGCGCCAAGATCCGGATGGCACCAAGGTGGTGTCCAGCAAGTTGCCGCACTGGTGTGGCCATCCTACAATGCTGCGCCGAAAGTCGGCGTGGGGCGCCCCGTTGACCTGTGAGGTGGCGTCAGTAGCGGACCGATGTGTGAATAGGGCCAAAGGCAGCGCAACGCGCCAAGATCCGGATGGCACCGAGGTGGGGTCCAGCAAGTTGCCGCACTGGTGTGGCCATCCTACAATGCTGCGCCGAAAGTCGGCGTGGGGCGCTCCGTTGGCCTGTGAGTTCGCGTCAGTCAGTGGGGGTTGTTTGAGGATCTGACTGCATTGGAAAGCAAATTGATGCTGTGCGTCGCCCCCAAGATGAAGGTTCCTCGGCTGCAGTGGGGCGCCCCTTGGTGTTTCACTCGCTATGCAGCTGAGTTGCGTGCGCACTTGCGGCGAATAGGCCGAAGGCTGCACAACAATATTTTCGGAATGGAAGACACCACAAGGCGCTGAGATTCGGTTGGCACCGAGGTGGTGTCTAGCAAGTTGCCGCACTGGTGTGGCCATCCTACAATGCTGCTCCGAATAACGGCGTGGGGTGCCCGAAGGGGGGGGGGGAGGCGGCGTGAACGGGCCTCCCCAGGTGGAGGCTCGTCTGCTGTAGTGGGGCGCCCCTTTACCGTTTCAGTTGCCATTCAGCTGAGTTTCGGCCGCTCTTGATGCTACAGCGACAGGCGGCTGCAACAGGACTCTCAAAATGGCGGCCTGTTCTTTGGATTTGGGCCTGGTCCACTAAAATGGCCCTGGGACACCTTTGAACTCGGACGCTCGAATTTTTTTTCCTTTCCTCTACATGCAAAAAAGGTAAATGCCCGGTAAGTTACCTGCCTCATCTGCCACGATGTACTCTCCAGAGGAACCGAAAAAATATATAGTTATGGTAACTATAACATGCATCGTCATATGGAGAGGTGGCACCGATTAATTATAGTGCTGCACAAAAGAGAGATTTGGAGGAGAACCCCCGACCTGCCAGTACATTCACCAAAGAAGGGGCACTGACAGCATCAGAGGCAAGGGAAACGGTCCCAAATATTTAGAAGAACTTTGGAAAGATTAAAATGACATGTTTAGATTGTGGCAAATTAATTTCATGTGGACAGATGAGTGTTACTCTAATAAATACAGCATATGAACATCATCATAGTCGATGGTTGGTGGAGACATTTTGACTATATCCTGGACCTGCCCGTCCTCGCCCAAAATGGCGCCGGAATAAATGGGACTCGTAACTCCTTGTTGTGTACTGGTTGCACAACCTTGATATCACGAGATACGTATGCAGTTTTGAAGCACATGGCGGGCGGGGACGAGAATTGATTGAATATTTCGACATCCCTATTGATATTAAGTTCTGATGTGTTATTGATTACTGTACTATTGAAAGTTCGAATTAACGTCACCAATGGTACTTGCCCGCAAATGTATATCTAGATAATATTATTGTAACTGGCCCTGTCGTATTATAATTATAAAATGTACGTCCACCGATTCCGCAACTGTTAGACACCTTAGTTCTTGCAACCTAAAGGCCCGCCCGTTACGTTCCTCTACAGTGTAAATGTCTACTCATCATATACGATTACAGTTTGCTCCGTGGCCGGCCCACGTGGTTATAGGCCCGTATTTGTATACTGACATTTTCACAATAAAGGTTTTTAAAAGAAAACATGGTAGTAGTATTTACATTGGTAAAGTTTTTAATAATAGTCACTGTTTTAGAATCAGTAAAAGGCAAGTGAAATAAAGCAGTCCAATTACATGAAGGGTAAAAGGTATAATACACAGGAACGCAGTAAAGATAAATGGTCAAGGGCTGTTGTGTTTTCTACTCCTGCAACATAAAGTGATCGATAAGAATCTGATATTCAGGCGTATCGGCGACTAAGACAGCAGGCCGAGCCTCTTTTGCTCAACGGCTCCGTCATGGGACGAAGAAACGCCCTTTTTCTCGAAAAAGGAATATATTTTACTTGCAGGACAGTTGTAAATTTTCCGTGAAAGTACATTAGCCTGGAACATTATAACATATGTTTAAGAAAAAATAATGTTCGAAAGTAATAAAAAGCGTAATTTTTAGGTCATATGACCAAGCCTTTCATCATTAGAATAAGAAAAGTAAAATGAACCAGTGAAAAGTTTTATTAACAAGTCACATGACCTGTTATGCTTACGTTACGCGCTGCGCGCCGCACCCCTGATCGCTTCCGGGAAGCTGCGCTTCGCGCACCGGAGCACTTCCGGATGCGCTAACGCGGCGCGTCATATGACGCATTACGCGACAACGCAGATCCAGAATATAGTCAAAATGTCTCCACCAACCAGCGGTCGGAACACAACCCCTTTCAGCAGGCTAAATAGTTCTGTTAAATGACAACAGAAGGGACAGGCAACAAGAACCATCAGTCAAAGAGGGGAGGGCAAGTTCTTCTCTACCGGGTCACGTTGGGGCGCTACTGGAACTGATCAAATTGGTAGCCTACAGTGTTTCTGGATGTTTCAGACTGAAGCTGGTGTCAGCATGAGAGCACCACCATCTCGTAGCTCCGTCGTGGCCATTCCACGAGCAATCATGGCAGCCGCTCCCCACCAGAAGCCTGCGGGAGTCGGGGGCCCCCAAGACTTTTGTAGAATCTTCAAGGCTGAGGGGACGCTTTTGAGAATGGAGCCCAAGCTCTAGCAGACAAGCGTCCGAGTTCCAAGGTGTCGCAGGGCCATTTTAGTGGACCACGCCCAAATCTGAAGAGCCGGCCGCCATTTTGAGAGTCCTGTGGCAGCCGCCTATCGCTGCACCGCAAGAGCGGGAGCAACTCAACTACATGGTGAGCGAGACGCTGTAGTCGAAAGAGCGGGCGGTAAACAGCTGAATAGCGGAAGAGGCACAGTGTAGCAAAAGCGGGCAGAATGGCAACTGAAACGGTAAAGGGGCGCCCCACTACAGCGTGTCTTTAGGTGAAACGGATTGTGGGACAAGGTCAAGAATGGAAGAGACACCAAAAGGCAAAAAGTTCCGCTTGACCCCGGGAGCCGGCCACCTATGTCGGGGGCGATCTCAGGCCACACCAGGGCAACACGACTTGGGGAGGGGGCCGGAGCCAAGCACCCCCTCCGAGTCCGCGCCATCACACCGTCCCTCGGGGGCCTCCGTCAAGCGGTTCAGGGTGGCACCGCATCACATTGTTTTCAAATGCAGTCACGTCCTCAAACAGCCCCCACTTACATTGAGAATAGTGAAGCTGTAGCAAGTGCAAATAAGCTTCAGACAGTGTTACAAGCACTCCTCAAAACTTTGAACTATCAGAGTGCATGAGTTTCATGCTCGATCGATTGAGCTAGCCAGATCGGGCAACAAAAAGTATAAAATAGTTATGTAAATAGTTATTTAATAAAATGTTTTACCCTGTTACTTTGCTGGTGTGTTGTATATATTTGTAATATTTGCATAGAGTTTATCGTTATTTTGGGCGGGGTGGGTGGCGGAGCCGAGCTGTCTTGCAGCCATCATGGTGTGGAGCTCAGTTCATCTCACTAGTTTCGTATTTCTCATGAGGGGTTGTTCCTAATGTTTCTATTGTAGCGAGGTCAAAAAGAGATCCCATTAGTGGCCTACTGATTTTGCTCGATTCCTTTTGTTTTTTTACACGATTTTTCACTATCTGCAAAGACTAAACAGAGTATTGCGACTCTGTGCTTGTTTGTAAATAGAGAATGAACCAAAGAGAACCAATTCTAAAACAGTAAATGCTTGGATAACAATCAATCAAATGGAGAGAGAAGCAGGCACGACGGATTACAACGGGGGCAAAGGCCTGCGTTAACTACCCTTCACTATCTGCAAAGAGAGAGTACTCCTAATAGAAATGAGGTGGGGGGGGGCAGCATTCAAAGCAGATCAGTGTGCATAAACACGAAAATGTTTTTACTTACCACGTACTTGACATTCGACAGCTTATGACATTTGCTATTAAAAAACCATTGAAATTCACTGAAAAAACCATAGGTTAGAGACCATATATAGTTAGGAATTAGCATTTAAAAAACCTTGAAAATTCACTGAAAAAACCATAGGTTATAGACCATATGTAGTTAGGAATTAGCATTTAAAAAACCTTATTTTACTCACACAAAACCATTGAAATTCCATATATAGTTAGTTGCACTAACTATATATCGCGCACCCGCAATCCACTGCGGATGATGTCACATATTACATCATTCATGACATGGTCAGTGACATCACTGATGACATCACTGATGACATCTCAAATGACATCACTGATGACATCACTGATGACATCTCATTTGACATCATTCTTGTGCTAATACGATAAACCTCTTCAGACTCTAATATAACCTTAGATACACTCAGTGTATACAGACACTCACACACTGACATCTCAAATGACATCACTGATGACATCACTGATGACATCTCAAATGACATCACTGATAACATCTCAAATGACATCACTGATGACATCACTGATGACATCTCAAATGACATCACTGATGACATCACTGATGAGATCATCCAGTGACTGTGTGTTTCTGTAAAGTTTAAATATGTTTGATTTATTGAAGAATGAGTGGATGTATTAGTGTCTGGATGAAGGATTTAGTAGGTGCGTGACTGACTGTATGAGTGAGTGAATAAATGTGTCATACTAAATGCATGGGTTAGTGACTAAACTGTCTGAATATGTGCATCAGTATGTCTGTTGTGATGTAAACTGCTGCATGTGTTGATCATTAGCTATACGAGAGGTTATATGTGTTATTGATTGGTTGCCCAAGTATTTGTATGGGAGATTGAGTTTGTGTGGGGGTGGCTGGGAGGTGTGTGACTCTGTGCATAGATGTGTGAGCAGTTGATTCACTAGGTGTATGAGTTCAAGAGTGCATGTGGAAACAGCTACATGGGCGGTTGACTGTGTGCATGAGTGTATTGATGAGTGAATGGATATCTCAATGTTACATGTCATAGTAAGTACATATGTAAAACACAGTACATGTGAGAGTTGGCATATATAAATAACTGTGCATGAGAGCCACTGAATGTGTGAGTGGCTGTATGGATCATTGTGAACTTGTATCAGGGATTGTATAAGAGAGTAAATATGTGTTAGTATATGTTTGAATAAGTAAGGTGTGTATAACTGTATAGTTGCGGAAATGGAGGTGAGATTGTTTCTTTGCATGACTGACTAGGTGTGTGAGTAACTCCATGGATGAGTGACAGTGTGTGAGTGTCTGTATACACTGAGTGTATCTAAGGTTATATTAGAGTCTGAAGAGGTTTATCGTATTAGCACAAGAATGATGTCAAATGAGATGTCATCAGTGATGTCATTTGAGATGTCATCAGTGATGTCATCAGTGATGTCACTGACCATGTCATGAATGATGTAATATGTGACATCATCAGCAGTGGATTGCGGGTGCGCGATATATAGTTAGTGCAACTAACTATATATGGAATTTCAATGGTTTTGTGTGAGTAAAATAAGTTTTTTTAAATGCTAATTCCTAACTATATATGGTCTATAACCTATGGTTTTTTCAGTGAATATATATATATATATATATATATATATATATATATATATATATATATATATATATATATATATATATATCCTACTGGCGGTCGCCAGTAGGTATATATAGTTAGGACCTAGTTACCATAGGAAATTCTGAACATTCTATTAGGAATAACTTTGGCGCCGATTGAGGGATCTGCCTGTAATTTTCCTTAAATTTGCCTCGCTGCACCCCGCTCCTTCCCTGAAAGTTTTGGGGGGATTCGTCAAGCGGGGACGAGAAAAAAGGGGGGTCCCAAAACCTGTTTTCCCCATGTTAATTTCCATGGGGACATTCTGACAAGGCTACAGCTCGAACGGCTGAACGGAATTATACCAGATTTGGCAACATGGTAGGGACTGGTATGCAGCAGTGCCTTTTTTATGTTTGGTGTAAATCCCTCCAGTAGTTCTTGAGAAAATTGAATTTGAAAATTTTCAAATGGCATTTTCTATGGGACCTTTAGACACGGCTACAGACCGAACGGCTGAACAGGATTACACCAAACTTGGCAAAATTGTAGGGACAGGTATGCAGTAGTGCCTTTTCTATATTTGGTGAAAATCCCTCCAGTAGTTGTTGAGAAAATGAATTTGAGCAAATTATAGATCTATATGCGCTCAACATTCTATTGGGAATAACTTTGACGCTGATTGAGGAATCTGTGTGTAATTTTCCAGAATTTTGTCCAGCTCCGCTCCGCTCCTTCCCTGCAAGTTTCAGGGGGATTCGTCAAGCGGGGGCCGAAAGGGGGTCCCAAAATGTGTTTTCCCCATGTTAATTTCTATAGGGACCTGTAGACACGGCTACAGCCCGAACGGCTGATTGGAATTACACCAAACTTGGCAAAATGGTAGGGCCTGGTATGCAGTTGTGCCTTTGCTATGTTTGGTGAAAATCCCTCCAGTAGTTGTTGAGAAAATTGAATTTGATCAAATTATATATCTATATGCGCTCACCGTACGCGCACCGTACACGTACGGTACGCGTACCGTATGCGTACGTGTGCGTACCCTTGCGTGCGCGAGCGAGTTTCTGATTGGCTGGCAGTCGACTGTCAACATTTGAAACTGTCTAAACCAGGAAGTGTTGGCCACCATCTTGTTTTTCAGGAGAACTGAGGCACAAGAGAGCCTAAAACAAGAGTGGAAAACACGAAAAGGGGGCAGAGAAGAGACCCCCCAACCCTCTAGCACTTCTCAAGGGATCCCAAAAGGACCCCCAAGGTAAAAAAAAAAAGAATTGCGGAGTACGCGCACCGTACGCGTACCGTGCGCGTACCCCGCGATTTTAAACAAAAATAAAAAATGATTTGCACTTGGTGGTCCTTCTGGGACACCCTGAGAAGGGCTAGGGGGTCTGGGGGTCTCAAACCCTGCCCTCTTTTCGCGTTTTCCACTCTTGTTTTGTGCTCTCTTGTGCCTCACTTCTCCTGAGAAACAAGATGGCTGCTCAGGTGGTCCCAGAAGGATAATAACATATATAAAAGTTATCCGCTAATAGAATTACCATTTACAAAACCTTTGAAATTTATTGAAAAAAATATAGTTTTCACGCCTGATATAGTTAGGAATTAGCATTTAAAAAACCTTGCATATTCACTGAAAAAAACATAAGTTTCAAGCCTTATGTAGTTAGGAATTAGCATTTAAAAAACCTTGCAAATTCACTTAAAAAACCATAGGTTTCAGGACTTATATAGTTAGGAATTAGCATTTAAAAAACCTTGCAAATTCACTTAAAAAACCATAGGTTTCAAGCCTTATATAGTTAGTAATTAGCATTTTAAAAACCTTGCAAATTCACTTAAAAAACCATAGGTTTCAGGCCTTATATAGTTAGGAATTAGCATTTAAAAAACCATTGAAATTGCTCCTATATAGTTAGTTGTACTAACTATATTTCGCGCACCCGCAATCCACTGCTGATGATGTCACATATTACATCATGCATGACATGGTCAGTGACATCACTGATGACATCACTGATGACATCTCATTTGACATCACTGATCACATCACTGATGATATCATTCATGTGATAATACGATGCACCTCCTCACACTCTAATATAACCTTTGATACACCCTAGGTCTACACACACATTCGCTCATTCACCCATAGAATCACTCATACATACAGTCACTCATCAATAAAGCACTATCATATGCACTCATACACCTATACAGACACTCACACACTGCCACTCATCCATGGAGTTACTCACACACCTAGTCAGTCATGCAAAGAATCAATCACACTTCCATTTCCTCAACTATACAGTTATACACACAACACCTTACTTATTCAAACATATACTAACACATACTTACTCTCTTATACAATCACTGATACAAGTACACAATGATCCATATAGCCACTCGTACATTCACTGGCTCTCATGTATAGTCATTTATATATGCCAACTCTCACATGCACTGTGTTTTACATATGTACTTACTTGCACATGTAGCACTGAGATATCCATTCACTCACCAACACACCCATGCACACAGTCAACCGCCCATATAGCTGTTTCCACATGCACTCTTGAACTCATACACCTAGTGAATCAACTGCTCACACATCTATGCACAGAGTCACACACCTCCCAGCCACCCACACACACTCAGTCTCCCATTCAAATACTTGGCCAACCAATAAATAACCCATATAGCCACTCATATAGCTACTGAAACACATGCAGCAGCTTACACAACAACAGACATACTGATGCACACATTCAGACAGTTTAGTCACTATCCCATGCATTTAGTAAGACACATTCAATCACTCACTCATACAGTCAGTCACGCACCTACTAAATCCTTCATCCAGACACTTATACATCCACTCATTCTTCAATATGTAAAACATATTTAAACTTTACAGAAACACACAGTCACTGGATGATGTCATCAGTGATGTGATCAGTGATGTCAAATGAGATGTCATCAGTGATGTCATCAGTGATGTCACTGACCATGTCATGAATGATGTAATATGTGACATCATCAGCAGTGGATTGCTGGTGCGCGAAATATAGTTAGTACAACTAACTATATAGGAGCAATTTCAATGGTTTTTTAAATCCTAATTCCTAACTATATAAGGTCTGAAACCAATGGTTTTTTAAGTGAATTTGCAAGGTTTTTAAAATGCTAATTCCTAACTATATAAGGCCTGAAACCTATGATTTTTTCAGTGAATATATATATATATATATATATATATATATATATATATATATATATATATATATATATATATATATATATATATATATTACCTACTGGCGGTCGCCAGTAGGTATATATAGTTAGGATTTTTTCCCTATGGGATTTTTGAAAATTCTATGTCTAATAACTTTGGCGTTTGTGGACGGAATTGGCTGAAATTTTCTGGAAAATGGAACATTTTGTTTCTGAGCAGCCCCTGGAAATTTGGGGGGGGTTCGTCAAGGGGGGGCCGAGAAAAAAGGGGGGTCCCAAAACGTGTTTTTAACATTGAGTTTTCCATAGGGCGGTTGGCCTCACTTTTAGCCCGAACGGCTGAGTGGATTTGCACGAAACTTGGCAAAATTGTAGGGACTGGTAGCCAGATGTGCCTTTTGTAGGTCTCAATATATGTGCTCCAGTGGATTTTGAGAAATTAACGTTTAAAAAAAGATATATATCTGTAACAGCGGACCGGGCAGCGCCCCGGTTCGCGGACCTTACGCGTAACGGAACTTCGCGTAGCGAAGCTGATTGGCTCTCCGGTGTCTGTCAACATTCTAAACAGTCCGGAGCGGCCGCCATCTTGTCTCTCGGTAGGATTGAGAGACAAGAGGAGGCCAAAACAAAGGTGGAAATAACCATAAGGGGGCATATTAGATCCTCCCTGATCCCCTAGGTTTAATGTGGAGGCTTTAAAAGGGCCCCGCGGGGCAAAAAAAATAATATTTTTTTTGTTTTTTTTCGTGGATAGCGCCCGGTCCGCGAACCGGGAAGCGTTCTGGGCAGCGTACTGCAATGAAAAATGAATGATAGACTTTTCAAATGCTGTATGTTAATTGATTGTTGGTTTTGTTGATTATTTTTTAATTTTTTTTATTTTTTAAGCAATTATTTATTATTGTAATTGTGTTTGAAAATTTAATAACATTTCTAACATTTAACTAGTTTATGAATTACATATAAAAATGATTAAAGACTCAAACAATTTTTTAATATTACATACAATTTTATTTTTCGGATTGTTTTTCAAAATTTAATAGAACGTCTAGCATTTGACTGTCCGATATGTCCTCTTGTTGAGTGAACATAAGTTCCCACATTTGACCGTCATCATAATGAAGTAAATGATCCACAGATTCTACACATTGAACTAATTCATGGTCCCGTGATTCATCCATGAAATCTGAGTCATCATTGTCCTCAATATCTTTTTCTGTGTTGTTCTCCAGAACAATTTCGAAGGAAACATTCTGCTCACCTTCCATTTTATTGCTGTAATTTGCATAAAAAATAAATATATCAGTAGAGATAGGGCACTGTTGGGTTTAAGTTCAGACAGGTACTTGTGAGGCGTGAAGTAGTACTATTAAAAAGTGCCTGTGAAGAAGCCTAAGTAAATTCATAATTATACCACAGAAACCTAAATCAATCCATAATTATAATAAACAAGCCTTTCTCAATGTCTAACTCTTACAGAGGGATAGTCTATAACTATCTGAAAATGTTTTCAAATGTATAAAATAATATCTCACCTTCTAAAAACAAGTTTAAGTTGTGAGTGAAAATGATCTTGCAATGTAGTTCAGGAAGTAGTAGTCAAAATGGCTGTGTTTCTCTCTCTTCTTTTATATATATTCAGGTACATAGCCAATCAAATGTCAGGTAAAAAAAGTAGAAAATTAAAGTAACATTTTCATTGGTTGTCAATTCCAACACTTCAGATGTGTTTTGTGAAGTAATTTACCTCAGGGTATTTAGAGAGGTCTACAGGCTAAATGACTAAATGGAATTCCAACCAAATTTGTGAAAATGGTAGGGATTGGTATGTAGTATGAGCTAATCTATATTTGGTGAAATTGTCTCCAGTGGCTTTTCTGTAAACTACTTTCCCACCTTTTTTGATGGTGCGCTTCCCAGGGAGCGACCCGGTACGCGAACCGTTGAGCGCCTCGGTTCGCGAACCTTAAGCGTTCCGGGAGTCCACCATTTTGTGTTTCGGTCGAATTAAGATACAAGATGGAGGGCAAATAATGTTCAGAATGGGTAGAAGGGGGCACGGTAGAGTTATCTTGACCCCCTAGGTTTTCTGAGGGTGGCTGAGGAGGCTTATATGTGCGAAAAAAAAACATTTTTAAAAAAAAATTTGCGAGGTTAGCTCCCGGTTCGCGTACCGGGTAGCGCCCCAGGGAGCGTACTTTGTTGAAAATTAGTGAAAAATGTTAGAGTAAAATAATAATTGTGAGTGATTAGATGTAGGGTAGCTCTGAGAAGAGCTTTTGGGTTTATGGTACATTTAGGTACTAATAAGTAGGTACCAATGCACATTCTTAAATTCAGAGTGAAAATTCTGTTGCCCTCATCTGAGAAGTGAACTCCATCTCCTCTGTAGATATCTTGCATGTAGTAACGCAAGTTATTGTTGTACAGGGAGCCCATTCCATGGTCTCTCATGTAAGCTGAAACAGATTTGTTTACATGCTTCCTCGACTTCTCAATTTGTGGACAAAATTGGTCTGACCACCTCCATTTCTGTCTTTGGCATATATTTGAATATACCAAGGCAGTCTGAGGAAAAAGTGCCATTAATTGCTCAAAGGTGTCCTTTAAAAGCATTTCCAGACCTACACCAGTCAAAGTGCCCAAGTCATTACCTCCACAGTGCACAATTAACAGGTCAGGTTTGGGCAAATGCATAAAGTTTTTCACCAATGGTATCAATTGGTGACATTTTAATCCTCTGTGGCCAAACCACTTAATTTCCACATCTTGTAAATTGAGGTTAGGTAAATTCCTGTTTTCAACGTACCTTTGAGCCCAGTGAATATAACTATGTCCAACAATCCAGACAGAAAACATGGTGAGAGAAGGTTCTCCTGCAGTCAGATGAAGTGTGGCAATGAAATGGCAGTTGAAAAAATGAGAGTGTAAAATGAAAAAAAACTGTGGGTTTCTGTGTTCATGAAGCAGTAACAGTGATTGGTGGATTTTGATTGCTGAAAACAGAAAGTTAGGGTGCACGGATGTGTTCTTTGAAAGATGTATTTTGAGTGGTCAATAAAAAATCATTAAATGAAAGAATGCACTGGATATGCAGGTGCACTGAGAGTTCAGAGTTCAATTGCAACATTGTTGTGTGAATTTGCAAACACCAGAGGTCTTCCAGGAGGTGGTTGCCATGCAGAAAAAGCAGAAAGGGCAGAGGGGGGAAGGGTTTTCATTTGAAAAAAAGTGAGGGAAGAGTTTTGATTGGGTGACATGAGAGATATGTGTGAAGAATTACAGCATTTCTGTGCTTTTGATAGCTGCAGACTCTGGAGTGCATACCTTTTGCTCTGCTGAAGACAAATTGGTGTGTTTCTGAGACTGTTTTCAAACTCAAAGTATTTGCTAAGGTGAGAAAATATTTGTTTAATTTAGATAGAGAATAGTGTGCTTTAAGGAGAAAATTATGAATTATGTGGCGCAAATTGCTTGTAAATATGCTCCCACATGTGCATGGAAAATTTAGATTTTGAATGTTTGTGTTACATAGCCATGTTAAAAGTGATACTAACATGCTGCAAAGGCAATCAAAAAACGCTTTTATGTGTCTTAAGGACATTTTAAGTAATTTTCCCATGTGCAGTGTTTTGAAAATATGATTTGAAAATCGTTTTTGGGGAAAAGGAATTGTTTTTAAATTTATGACAAGGACATAATGGTGTATGCTTCTTTATACGGCAATTGACTGTCCCTGATGTTATTTTTCCCATTTTAATGTAAGACCTTTCTCTGTGGCGCAAGTTGCTTGTAAATATGCTCCGACCTGTGCATGGGAAATTTAGTTTTTAAATGTTTGTGTTAGATAGTCATGTTAAAAGTGACCCAACCATGCTGAAAAGGAAATAAAAAAACACTTTCATGTGTCTTAAGGACATTTTAAGTAATTTCCCTGTGGGCAGTGTTTTCAAATTATGAATTGAAAATCGTTTTTGAGGTAAAGGAATGTTGTTTAAATTTATGTGCCCCATATGCCCCCAAATTTCGTTTTCAGGGGTGCAGCAGGGTGTTCTTGAGACACCCCTGCACCTTTGGAAAAATTCCTAATTTGCGATGAGCTAATTGCTAATCGCAAATTGCACCTTCTTTCCTATGAGCCTCCTAGCCCATGGAAATGAATGGGTAATTTGCAATTAGCAATTTGCTCATTGCAAATTAGGAATGGTAAAGAATTGCTATTTATTCCTTAAAATGCGCTATTTAGGAAATGCAAAATAGTTTGATGGTACATATGGTGGTTCATCTGTAACAAGATAAGAAGCTTAGGGATACATTTATGATGACTGGCGCAATAAAGTGGACATTACTTACTTCATTGGTAGGCCTTTACATGTATTATCTCCTCTGTATTCTTCATCAAGCGTAACTTTAATCTGCAATCCTGAGTAGGCCTCACCTTAAACAAACTTTTGGATAGGCCACACCTTATCGTCATCCTGGATTAATCATTTAAAATGCTAGGGTCAGATTTATGATAGGTGTATGCCTCTTTTGCGCCACTTACAAAACACTGTCCACGGGGAAATGACTTAAAATGTCCTTAAGACACATGAATGTGTTTTTTTAAAGTGTTTGCAATTTTTTTGGGTGACTTTTAACATGGCTATGTGACTCAAACAGTCAAAATCTGAATTCACCATGCACAGGTGGGAGCATATTTACAAGGAATGTGCTCTATGGGGAAAGGTCTTATAATGTAATATGGGAAAAATGACATCAGAGACACTGAAATGCCTTATAAAGAAGCATACACCATTATGTCCTTGTTATAAATTTTGTGACTACTTAAATGCAATGTATCAAACAAAAAAAATGTAAAAAATGACATTAAGGTTTTGGAAACTATTGTGGTAAATTGGTGGTAATTTGTGAATTCTTTTCAAAAAGCTTTTTTTCAAAAAAACAAAAGGTGCCATATGATGCCAACACATGCCCTTAGGGCATGTATGTGTGCCATATGCCCCCAAATTTCTTTTTCAGGGGTGCAGCAGGATGTTCTTGAGACACCCCTGCACCCTTGGAAAAATTCCTAATTTGCGATGAGCAAATTGCTAATCGCAAATTAAACCTTCATTCCTATGAGCCTCCTAGCCCATGGAAATGAATGGGTAACTTGCAATTAGCAATTTGCTCATTGCAAATTAGGAATGGTAAAGAATTGCTATTTATTCCTTAAAATTCGCTATTTAGGAAATGCAAAATAGTTTGATGGTACATATGGTGGTTCATCTGTAACAAGATAAGAAGCTTAGGGATACATTTATGATGACTGGCGCAATAAAGTGGACATTACTTACTTCATTGGTAGGCCTTTACATGTATTATCTCCTCTGTATTCTTCATCAAGCGTAACTTTAATCTGCAATCCTGAGTAGGCCTCACCTTAAACAAACTTTTGGATAGGCCACACCTTATTGTCATCCTGGATTAATCATTTAAAATGCTAGGGACAGATTTATGATAGGTGTATGCCTCTTTTGCGCCACTGTGCGTCACTTTTATGATGCAGTGGCGGTGCTAATTTGCAATTAGCAATTTGCTCATTGCAAATTAGGAATGGTAAAGAATTGCTATTTATTTCTTAAAATTTGCTATTTAGGAAATGCAAAATAGTTATATGATACATATGGCGGTTGATGTCTAACAAGATAAGAAGCTTAGGGATACATTTATGATGACTGGCGCAATGAAGTGGACATTACTTACTTCATTGGTAGGCCTTTACATGTATTATCTCCTCTGTATTCTTCATCAAGCGTAATTTTAATCTGCAATCCTGAGTAGGCCTCACCTTAAACAAACCTCTGGATAGGCTACACCTTATCGTCATCCTGGATTAATCATTTAAAATGCTAGGGACAGATTTATGATAGGTGTATGCCTCTTTTGCGCCCTGTGCGTCATTTTTATGATGCAGCGGCGGTACTAATTTGCAATTAGCAATTTGCTCATTGCAAATTAGGAATGGTAAAGAATTGCTATTTATTCCTTAAAATTTGCTATTTAGGAAATGCAAAATAGTTTGATGGTACATATGGTTGTTCATCTGTAACAAGATAAGAAGCTTAGGGATACATTTATGATGACTGGCGCAATAAAGTGCACATTACTTACTTCATTGGTAGGCCTTTACATGTATTATCTCCTCTGTATTCTTCATCAAGCGTAACTTTAATCTGCAATCCTGAGTAGGCCTCACCTTAAACAAACCTCTGGATAGGCCACACCTTATCGTCATCCTGGATTAATCATTTAAAATGCTAGGGACAGATTTATGATAGGTGTATGCCTCTTTTGTGCCACTGTGGGTCACTTTTATGATGCAGCGGCGGTGCAAAAGATTTGCTATGAGGCGACAACATTACAAATTGATGCATTTAGGCAGATATGTCATGGTGTAAAAAAACGTACCACATGAAACCGATGCAGCAGTGATGCAAAAGATGCACCATGTCGCAAGACAGGCCTCACTTGGGGCCATATGTATCAAGCTAATTAGCATTCGCAAAGATCAAAATTCTACGAATTTCGGCCTTTGCGAATGTTAATTAGACAAATGGTATGTATCAAACAAGTTTGATGCAAAATAAGGAGTAGCAAAATTTGCTATTCCTTATTTTGCAATTGCATTGAAGGATTTGCAAATTTTGTGACTACTTAAATGCAATGTATCAAACAAAAAATATGTAAAAAATGACATTAACGATTTGGAAACTATTGTGGTAAATTGGTGGTAATTTGTGAATTCTTTTCAAAAAGCTTTTTTTCCAAAAAACAAAAGGTGCCATATGACGCCAACACATGCCCTTAGGGCATGTATGTGTGCCATATGCCCCCAAATTTCTTTTTCAGGGGTGCAGCAGGGTGTTCTTGAGACACCCCTGCACCCTTGGAAAAATTCCTATTTTGTGATGAGCAAATTGCTAATCGCAAATTAAACCTTCATTCCTATGAGCCTCCTAGCCCATGGAAATGAATGGGTAACTTGCAATTAGCAATTTGCTCATTGCAAATTAGGAATGGTAAAGAATTGCTATTTATTCCTTAAAATTTGCTATTTAGGAAATGCCAAATAGTTTCATGCTACATATGGCGGTTCATCTGTAACAAGATAAGAAGCTTAGGGATAGATTTATGATGACTGGTGCATCACCAGGGATGTGTCAGTCATCCTGCGCCGCTGTTCCGCCACCCATGGTGTGCTGCATTTAGAATGCGGTTTATCAATTAACACAAGGGGACCCAACTAGTTTGCTGAGGACCGTGGGTAGTTACTGTATTCAAAGACAAGGGTCCTTAGCTTACATATTTTACAAGGAAAAAGATAAAATATAGACCATAATAGGCAACTATATGTGTCACTGTCCAGCCGGACAGGATATTTATTTTCAAAAGAATACGACTTGTAGTTCAGAGATAGTTCAACAGGCACAATCCTGTACCCAAGCAATTCAGAGAACATACAAGGTGCTCGAAAGTTTAAAGCAGGCAAAAGAAGGAAAATGAGCAAAATTGGCCACTTTTAAATCAGTGTTCAATTAAAGTAGTGCCAAAGAAGGCACCAGACACAACAGAGTTTAACATAGTAGTTTGGTTGTGAAGGTGCTTTACAAAGTCGATGTTTCGATCCCCTATGCTCAATTGTTTGGGATCATCATCAGGACTGACATATTTTACAGCATTTGCCTGACAATTTAACATACACGAGATTTACCGCCTGTAAGAAGGGGAGAAAAGAGAAAGAGGTAGGTAGCTTTAGAAAGTTATGTACTCAACCTAGAAAGCAAGAGAAGAAAAATGCTCCTGAAAGTCCGTGTGTTTCAGAGACCCATTACACTTATTCGGATTCGACTTAATTGTGCCTAATATATTGTGTTCCACTCGTGAGGGGCCGGACGGGGTGACTGTGACTTATGTGAATTGGTAGAGGATCACTCTCCTGACTATAAAAATTTCAAAAATTACTATTTCATTACATATTCCACCTTTGTGGATCAACCATTATTTGTCCCCTTGATAGAGAGTCACTCTCCTGGCTGTATACACATTTTGAAAATATACTATTTCATTGCACATTCGATCTTTGTGGATAACCCATGATTCGACCCCTTGTTTGTAAAATGTAACAAGGGAGGCCTGTTCACGTTTTGTGCTTATGGTTCATAAAACAGACCGAGTTTAAATTGTATTCATTGAACATGCACAGATACCCGTTATGTTTACATGCATTATGCGGCGGCTAGCACGCATCGGGCTTCAGGCGCGGGTTTGCAAAGTGCAGAGTGAATGACTTACCCTGATAGGGGTTAAGTGAACCCTATTACCAACAGGTGGTGTTTGTGAAACGTGCCAACCTGAAATGGAGAGGGGGACACTTAATCAATGAGAGCCCCCAGCGTGGGCGAAGGATAGGGATTCAAGGCGCGGCGCGGTCTCAGTGTTACCTGGGCGCAGTCCTTCTGGGGTTTGGACTTCTGTAGGGAGGTTAGATTAATCTGAAATGGAGAGGGGGGGACTTGATCAATGGGAGCCCCATGCGTGGGCGGAGGATAGGTATTCGAGGCGCGGCGCGGTCTCAGTGTTACCTGGGCGCAGTCCTTCTGAGATTTGGACTTCTGTGGGGAGGGTTAGATTAACCGGATACTTCCTAAGGAAAAGAGAGCTGGATCAGAACCGCGTCAGGTTGTACAGACAGGGGTTTGGGTCTATAGCGGTCCGAGTATACGCGCGTCTTACCGTGCGGCTGGGCACCCACGTGTTGCAACAATCTGCAATACCGGAGCTGGCGGCTCGATGTCCTTCCTTCAGCTACCGTCTCCGTTAGGGACTCGTGCTTAAAATGCTAGTGCCAGCGGGTAATAGAAAGAGAAGATGGATCGGCATTGGCCGCCATCTTGGTGAGGGAATGCGCGGGCATTCGGTCGCGCCATTTTGGGAAGGGAATTCACGAGTGTGGAACATTGTGCAATATTTACATTTAGTGGTGAATTAACGTTTTATCAAATAATTTTCAGGTTAATTCACCACTAAATGTAAATATTGCACAATGTTCCACACTCGTGAATTCCCTTCCCAAAATGGCGCGACCGAATGCCCGCGCATTCCCTCACCAAGATGGCGGCCAACGCCGATCCATCTTCTCTTTCTATTACCCGCTGGCACTAGCATTTTAAGCACGAGTCCCTAACGGAGACGGTAGCTGAAGGAAGGACATCGAGCCGCCAGCTCCGGTATTGCAGATTGTTGCAACACGTGGGTGCCCAGCCGCACGGTAAGACGCGCGTATACTCGGACCGCTATAGACCCAAACCCCTGTCTGTACAACCTGACGCGGTTCTGATCCAGCTCTCTTTTCCTTAGGAAGTATCCGGTTAATCTAACCCTCCCCACAGAAGTCCAAATCTCAGAAGGACTGCGCCCAGGTAACACTGAGACCGCGCCGCGCCTCGAATACCTATCCTCCGCCCACGCATGGGGCTCCCATTGATCAAGTCCCCCCCTCTCCATTTCAGATTAATCTAACCTCCCTACAGAAGTCCAAACCCCAGAAGGACTGCGCCCAGGTAAAACTGTGACCGCGCCGCGCCTTGAATCCCTATCCTTCGCCCACGCTGGGGGCTCTCATTGATTAAGTCCCCCCCTCTCCATTTCAGGTTGGCACGTTTCACAAACACCACCTGTTGGTAATAGGGTTCACTTAACCCCTATCAGGGTAAGTCATTCACTCTGCACTTTGCAAACCCGCGCCTGAAGCCCGATGCGTGCTAGCCGCCGCATAATGCATGTAAACATAACGGGTGTCTGTGCATGTTCAATGAATACAATTTAAACTCGGTCTGTTTTATGAACCATAAGCACAAAACGTGAACAGGCCTCCCTTGTTACATTTTACAAACAAGGGGTCGAATCATGGGTTATCCACAAAGATCGAATGTGCAATGAAATAGTATATTTTCAAAATGTGTATACAGCCAGGAGAGTGACTCTCTATCAAGGGGACAAATAATGGTTGATCCACAAAGGTGGAATATGTAATGAAATAGTAATTTTTGAAATTTTTATAGTCAGGAGAGTGATTCTCTACCAATTCACATAAGTCACAGTCACCCCGTCCGGCCCCTCACGAGTGGAACACAATATATTAGGCACAATTAAGTCGAATCCGAATAAGTGTAATGGGTCTCTGAAACACACGGACTTTCAGGAGCATTTTTCTTCTCTTGCTTTCTAGGTTGAGTACATAACTTTCTAAAGCTACCTACCTCTTTCTCTTTTCTCCCCTTCTTACAGGCGGTAAATCTCGTGTATGTTAAATTGTCAGGCAAATGCTGTAAAATATGTCAGTCCTGATGATGATCCCAAACAATTGAGCATAGGGGATCGAAACGTCGACTTTGTAAAGCACCTTCACAAGCAAACTACTATGTTAAACTCTGTTGTGTCTGGTGCCTTCTTTGGCACTACTTTAATTGAACACTGATTTAAAAGTGGCCAATTTTGCTCATTTTCCTTCTTTTGCCTGCTTTAAACTTTCGAACACCTTGTATGTTCTCTGAATTGCTTGGGTACAGGATTGTGCCTGTTGAACTATCTCTGAACTACAAGTCGTATTCTTTTGAAAATAAATATCCTGTCCGGCTGGACAGTGACACATATAGTTGCCTATTATGGTCTATATTTTATCTTTTTCCTTGTAAAATATGTAAGCTAAGGACCCTTGTCTTTGAATACTGCATTTAGAATGCGGGGCATCATGGGGCAAAAATGGCACAGATGCGTGATGTATCTGTGCTGTAAAGGTAGTGATTGCTGGAGTTGTATCGCTAGTGCGATGCAGCTCAAGCAAGGCTCAGGGGTGCCCCATCTCCACAATGTTGCGTCAAGACCTATGCCTGCTTAAAGCAGGCGCAGGGTTTTGACGAAGCTTTCTCCTATCTGATTGTAAATACGGCACACCATGGGTGGCAGAGTAATGGTGCACGTTAACTGGTGCATGCCTGGGGATGTGCCATTTAACATAAATCTGCCCCTTTACATTTAAGTATGTGCAGGACACACAGAGTCGGTGAGGCTTATCCAAGGTTAAGAAGAGATGAGTCCTGTTCTCTGAAAATTTAGACATAGTCTTCACCTGCTCAGCATTGCTGGACATGGCTAAATAATAGCTGCAAATTTTACTCTTGTTAAACAATTTTACTATTATAATCTCTGAGATTTGTCTCTTACTCTGCAACATCTCATTGTTGTTATCTTTCTTTAAAGATAAAGACAACATCAACATGAGCGACAATCTGCAATCAGTTGATTTTGACCTCATCATTGAACTTGTAATTGAAACATCAGTGGATGTTGATCCTTTGGATGATTTAAATCCTGAGGATGAAGAAGAGCGTGATGAGGATGCAGATTTGTCCGAATTATATGACATAGGATGGGAAGCTGACCTGCTTGAGCCTATGGAAATATAAACATTTATTTTTAAAATTTATAATTAATAAAAAGTAAAAAGGTAAACCGTTTAATTTAAAAATAAAGACACCTTCAAAAACAGGTTATGTGTAGTGTCTTCAATAAAATATTAAAATATGCTCATAAAATTAGATCAGATTCACATATAAAATAGCACAGGTAACATAAATATAAATGTCATTTCTTTTCTGCTATTTCTGTATTGTAAATTTACCAACGACTAAAAAATCTTCTAATTAAAATGTCAAGTAGTGTGTTAAGTTTTTGATCACTGTTACTGATTTACTGTTTGGTAATAATGATTAATAACATTTTTTATTATATTTTACCACAGATTCAACTGCAGATCATTTCAAGATTTCACCATGCCAACAATAGTAAGACAGAGAAAGGCTGCAAAACGTCAAAGACAGCAGGTGAAATCAAATAAGCAGCAGTCCTCTAACAAAAAGATTTGTCAAGTCACGAAGAAAGCACCGGGTAAGAGCACTAAATATTTCATAAGAAATATATGTAGTAAAAAAAATATTACTACAGAAAATGTTTCAGTCCATAAAACGAGAAGGAATTCAAATGGAAAGGAAAGGCCAATCAAAAATGTTACTGCTAGAGCAAGAGATAACTCTGTGCATGATAGTAGAAGGAAACAACAGTTTAGGGAGATTCGTAAACGAATGTTCCGGAACAGGATAATTGGCAATTTGTTAAAAAATATTAAGAAAGGTCAACAGAAACTGGTTTTTTATAAGAGAAAAAAAAAAGTTGAGAAAGTTATTGATCAGGCATTTGAAATTAAACGTAAGTTATTTATTTTGATAATCAATAGAATTAGGAAGCTAAACAAGGCAATTTATGATTTCAAAAGAAATAGTAGATGGAAGAGAATAGTTAATCGTAGTAATTTTTGTGAAGTTTTTTCTGGAGAATGGATGCATAGTTCAAGCTGTGAGGCATTTTTTAATGAGGAGAGTTATTTCCAGGATAATGATTTGGTGCATGCAGTTGACACCAGTGGTCGTGCTTATGAAGTGAAAGATGGTTGTCCAGTTGAAAAAGAAAAACTTGTGACAACAGAGGCAGAAGAGGTGTTAGGTAATGAGGTTTTAGGAAGACGTGCTAAGGGTCCTGTGTACACCTGGAAGTGTAGTAGTATTTGCAGTGTGCGACAGGATTCCATCAATTTGCTTTGTGATTTTGTACGGTCATTTAATAAGAAAAGTTTGAAGCAGAAAATAAGGTTGTTGCAAGAATTAGATCCTTGCAGAGTAAGAGAAGTGACAGGTTTGCATGGTCATTCACTGGCCTGTCTTTCCAGGAGAGTATGCCAGAGTGTTTTTCATCATTTCAGGATGCTAGCAGTGCATCATAATAAAGTGAGGAAATTAGTTAGAATGTTGTATTATGCTAAGAGTCCAGCAATTATGCTTAAACAATTATGCGCTGCTCTTTTGCATGGTTCTGAAATAGATGTGAAGAATATATGTGAAGAAATTGAGTTTTGTTACTTGGGAAGTAAAGAGGAGAATGTTGAAATTGAGCAAGAAGAAGAGGGTCATGTGGAAGATAGTGTACAGGTTTCCAGTACAGATAATTTCCAGAGGGAAATTGCGACGTTTGAGGTGAAATCAAGTGAGAGGCCTAATTTCACTTGTGTGTGTTGTCGACGCAATTATTATAAGAATCAGACTAAGTTAGTGGATTTATATGCAAAAAGTGAAAGGGGAAATAATAGTGAATGGAAGGAGTACGCAACATACTTGATGGTAGAAAATTGTTTTGATTTGGGATTGGATCAACGTATGTGTAGTTATTGTTGTTGCAAATTAAATCAAAACCAGATGCCTGCTAGAGCAGTTCATAATAATCTGGAATTGGTTGAGATTCCTTCTGAATTGAAGGATTTAAATACTTATGAATCTATTTTGATTCAAAGTATTCATCCCTTTCAAGCTATTGTAAGAATGGAGCCAAAGACAGGGAAATTGCCTCCATCAGATTTACAGAGAGGATTAAAGGGAAGAGTTGTTTATTTGCCTCTAGATTTGAAGAAAAACATTAACACAATTGGAGTAGAAAAAGTGGAAGAGGAACCTCTGGTTATCTTAGTTAATGGGGTTCCGACAAAGAATAAGAAAATATGGCAAGATTTAGTAGATGTTAGGAAAGTTAAAAAGGCAACATTGTATTTGAAAAAAAATAATAAATACTATAAGAATGTATATGTTGCAGAAGAGGAAGTAAGTGAGGAAGAGGATAGCGATTTGTGTGCTGGTCAAATTGAGAAAGTAGAACCCTCTACTAGTGAAGAAATATATGAACATTATAGTGTTCATCCTTTGCATTCCAAGGAAGTCATGGGGAATGCTATTGAGTTGTTTCAAATGAAACAAGCCAAAGGGAGTCCCATTAGTGTTTGGGAGGAAAGTTTGGAAGCTCGGTGTTTCCCACAGCTTTTTCCAACAGGTCAGGGAGGAAGATATGATGAGCGACCTCATCAAATTCCTGCTTCTGAATACCGGACTTTGCGATTGTATGCAGGAGATGCTAGGTTTCGACAATGCATTCCCTATTTGTTTCATCTCCTGTTTGAAAGCGATCTGTCTGGACTGTCATATGCAGTGAACCACATCTTGAAAAGTGGTATACACATGCAAAACATCTCGGCAAGTGACTTTATGGATAAAGTCAATGTCCAAGACAGTATTTTGGATTCTCACCTGATTAATCTCATGGCGTGTCAGCGTGGTACTAATGAGTACTGGTACCGTCGTCATGGTGATTTAAAATGTATGCTGAGGAACTTAGGTACTCCTACATGGTTCCTCACTCTCAGCTGTGCCGAGTATGGCTGGGAAGACTTACTTGAATTTCTACGAGAGGCAAATGCTAACGTAGATAACATCGAATTCAAGACACCCGGAGAACTGTGCTCTTTGGATCCAGTCAATGTATGTAGGTACTTCAATCATAGATTTGAAGCTATGATGTCTTTCATCATGAATAAGAAGAATCCACCTCTTGGAGAGGTTTTGGATTTCTTCTGGAGAAAGGAGTACCAAGCAAGAGGTGCTCCTCATATACATATGTTGCTGTGGATCAAGGATGCACCTAAATTTGGAACGGATCCAGAAGACTCAGTGATAAGTTTCATCGAACAGTATTCTACGTGTGCTGTTCCAAACGCAAAGGAGAAGAAAAGCCTAAGAGAAAAAGTTCTGCGTTTCCAAAGCCATCGATGTGGAAAGTACTGCCGTCGTAAATTCCGAAACAAGGACAAGTTCTACACTAAATGTCGTTTCGGCTTTCCACGACCGGTGATTTCTAAAGGAAGAGTAAACAGTTTGATGTCTTCGCTGCGACACAATGTCATGAAGAAATCACCTAAAAACACTTACAATTTGAAGAGGAACGAAGAGTCCAAGTACATCAACGACTACAACCCGGTGATTTTGTCCATGTGGAATGCTAACATGGATATACAGTTTGTGGCTGATAACTGTATGGCTGTGGCTCGGTATGTGACGTCTTACATCACCAAAAAAGAGAAGACAGAATTGAAGGATATGTGGGAGGACATTTCCCATGAAAAGAGCCTCAGCAAGAAGTTGTACAGTTTAAGTCTGAAGATGTTGTCGCATCGAGAAATCGGAGCGTACGAATGTTCTGACCGGTTGTCTTCAGCAAGTCTCTATGCCAAGTCCAGGAGTATCGTTTGGGCGAGTCTTGGTCTTGCTGCAACGCGTAATCGAGTTCTCAAACCTGTGCGGGAAATTGAGTATTTGGCGGAAAAGGAGCCAAACAGTACCGACATTTTGAAGACCAACATGTTGGATACATATTATCCAAATCGAAGCATTCACCTCGAGAATGTGTGTCTGTATGAGGTTCTTCAAAATTACATATTCAAGAGGAACATCAAAGAAGATACTGAGAAAGGTGTGTATGCTGTAATAGGAAGTGAGGGATGTCTGGTCAAGCAAAGAAAATGCCACTTGATAAACCATCGAAAATTGAGTGGCGAATCTCCTGAAAAAAAGGAGTTTTTCTATTTAGCACTTTTGCAACTTTTCAAGCCTTGGCGTGCAGAAGAGGAACTGCTTGGAGATTTCCTCTGTTACGAAGACTCTTTCAATGCCGCCAAGGAGACCATAGAATGTCCTGCTTTTCCCAAATATGTAGAAATGTTGAATGCGGAAATTGAGCAGGAAGCAACAATTGCAGCCGAGATTGCCAGAGACAGTTCTCAGGACAGTCAGAGTTCTGCTTCATTGAGTCAGGATCCACTAGGAGGACCTGTTATCGAAAATGAAGCTGCCACTGCTATGAATGAAGTGGAAAGAGCAATGGCACATGCTCAGGAGGATGCGGTTAACTTAGAAGAGTTGGAAAGACAACTCAACGTTGAGCAGAGGAGAATATATGACGAAGTTACCATGCAAATTGATCATGGATTAAGTCATGACAAGAAAGAGTGCTCATGTACGTCGTTGAAGCCTGTCCGACTGTACGTGAGTGGAGAAGCGGGAACTGGAAAAAGTTTCCTCATTAAAGCAATTTCATGCTATTTGCAGGAAAGGACAGAGTCATCGCTGTCTTGTGTTGTCACCGCTCCAACTGGACTGGCAGCACATAACATTAAAGGGATTACTTTACATCGTTTACTGATGCTGCCAGTGGAGCATGACAACAAATTACAATATCACAAGCTATCTGGAGATGCTTGTTTTGAAGTTTCAAGAATCTTGAGGAAAATGAAACTTCTTATCATTGACGAAGTAAGCATGGTTTCCAATGTCATGCTTGCCTTTGTGCATTTGAGAATGCAAGAAGTTCTCAAAACAGAGTATGATGTGTTATTTGGTGGCAAACACATCATTGTTTTCGGAGATCTTCTGCAGCTGACACCAGTGAAAGGGCAACCTGTGTTCAAAATGCTCACGCATGAAGATACCAGGAAGTGCCTAGGCAGCATTGGCAACGTCAATATATGGTTAAACTTCAATTATGCTGAACTGCATGAAAATATGCGTCAGGCGAAGGATGAAGTTTACAAGACTATTCTACAAGATGTTAGAATTGGAAAAGTGACCGAGCATGGGAAAGAAGCTTTACATGCACGATTACTGTCAAATTTATATCCAGAACAAGATGTTGTGCCTGAGAATATTTTTCAGAAAATTACTGAGAAGAAATCTGGAATATGTTTGATGCCAACTCTTGCAGAATGTGCCAAATTCAACAACAAAATGTTGCATTTAGAAAAGCAAGAGATTGTGAAACTGGAAGCAATTGACAGAGTAGAGCATATGGGATCAACAATTATTTTGTCTGAGAATCTGAAAACAAAATTGGATTCATTAGAGAAGAGTATATCTAAAACTGCAGGTTTTGAAAAGACTCTGAATGTGTGCTTGAACTGCCGTATAATTTTAAGAAGGAATTTACATGTTGAAAGAGGTCTGGTAAATGGATCAATGGGTAATGTTGTTGATTTTGTAAAATACAGAAATAGAGATGGAATTGAATTTTTAAAAATTTAATTTGATGGCATTGAGGAAGTACAGCTAATTGGTCGTTGCTCTGCTAGATTTTTGCTTGTAAAAGACTTATATGTTCGCCGTAAGCAGTTTCCTGTTTGCTTGGCATATGCGGTGACAATCCATAAATCGCAAGGTTTAAGTGTAGACAGTGCATTGGTGAATATTGGCAGTTCTGTGTTCAAGGAGGGTATGGCATATGTGGCATTGTCACGAGTTAGAACTTTATCGGGATTGTACTTGATTGAGTGTGATGTCACAAACATTTGTGCGGATCTAGATTGTGTTAAGGAATACAATAGGTTAAGAAGAGAGTATGCGCCACATTTGCCTCAGTATCCTTTGTTTGAGAAACGTGTGGTAGGCCGGAAACGAAGAAATGTGACCAAGACTGGGGAGGTTGTAGCAAAAAGACGAAAAGTCGATGAACCTAAAATTACTAGCAGAAACCAAAAGGATTCTGTTGAAGATGTTGTTGGTTTTCAGTTTGAAAACAGTTCTGGTGTCAACTGCTATGCTAATGTAGTGGTTAATGTTTTGTTTTCTCTAGAAAATGTAAAAGAAGAGATTGTGGTCAATTCTGATCAAAGATTTTGCAGTTTGTTAAATTCTGTGTTAGAGAAATGTAGCACTGATAGAAGAAACATAGAAAGTGTGTCTGAAATTCGAAATCTGTTAGACAGATGTTCAGGCCAAACACAATTCTCTCAAAATATTCAGCAAGATTGTCAGGAGTTTTTAATGTATATGCTTGATGTATTACATGCTGAAGGTGTAGATGTAGATCAGCTGTTTGGGCTTTCTTATCAATGGCAGCATGACTGCGAGAACTGTATGGTATCAAGTACTACTAGTGTAGACTCAGAAAGATTTATATATTTAACTTTGCCAGACAGTAAATCAGTCTCCTTTAATAAGCTAGTAAAAGCAGCTGATCACAACATGGAGTGTAGCCAATGTAAATCTGAAATGATGTCCACATTATTTATACGAACATATGGCCAGTATGTCATTTTAATGTTCCAACGATGTAGGCCTGATGGAACAAAATTGACAACTTTAATTAAAAATTTTGTAGCTTCGCAGTTGTCAATATCAGGAAGGACTTTTGTAACTGCAGCAATTATATATCATGACGGCCCTTCAATAACATCAGGACATTACACAGCTTATTTAAAGTCTAGAAATGGCTGGTCATTCTGCAATGATTCTGTTTTAATTTTCAAAAAAAAATTGCCGTATGACCTTAAAAACTCTTACCTGGTGTTTTTAAAACCAAAATTTTAGCGAAATAATCTCGGGATGTGCTCTGTGGAATTTCAAGAAGTTCTAATGGCTCCTACACAATTTGGCCTTGAGGATAAGTGTAGTTCAGAGACATAACTTCTAACCATAGGACTGGACGTCATGAAGAAATATGTGCACTTTCAATGAGTTCAGAAAAACTGTTTCTTTTTATAGGCTAATTGAAGCAGCCAATCAAAACATGGAGTAGAGGGAATGTAAGTCTGCAATGCTGTCTACTGTTTTACATTGCTTTGTGATTAAAAGTGATGTAGAGAATTAAATAATTGTAGTAGTCATAGAGGTAGTGTAAGTCTGCTTCATAGTAAGCAGTATCAGTGTCATAGGAAATGTAGAACATGACTGAGCAAGAAGGGGAAGATATTACTATTCCAGGATTGTGAAAATTATCTTCAACATTTTAATTCTGAAAGTTGCGGAAATGCCAAATGACGGGATTGGCTTACAAGAAATCCAAGAGTTATAAATGGCTCTGACCAGATTTGGCCTTGTGGAAAATTGTGGTAGAGAGCAAGAAGTCATTTATTGCATGTAACGTGTTTTTAAAAACGATGGAGATTTTCTTTCAGAAAGTGGCGGGCTGAAAGTAATAACAGCACAAAAGAGTGTAAGCTGTTCATAGGACATCCTTGGACGTCATGGAAAGTAAGTTAACTTTAAGGAGTTCTGAATTTTGATTTCTGATGTTGTATGGGTTTTTTAAACACAATCATTTTGATTGTGTTTTTTTTTCCCCGCTGTTACATGATGAATACCTTCAAGTCACTGTTTTTAGTGAAATTTGATACATTCTGAGAACAGCAAAAATAAACCATTTAACATGTATAATTAATGTTCTACTTTTTGTACTTATGATATACATTTAGAAATGTGAGGTAGATATGGAGAAACTGAGGCTTCTGTAAGTGTCAAAGTTAATGCTTACAGTGCTGCACTTCTGGGTACTGTTTTTTTTTTGAAAACTGAATAGGCCTCACCTTAAAGAAACCTCTTGAAAGGACACATCTTATTTGTATCCTGAAAGAATCATTTAAAATGTTAGACACAATTTTATGATGGCTTTACATATTTTTTGCGCTGCTATTGCATCACTATTGTGAGACATCAGCAGTGCAAAAGATGCACCATGTTCCAAAATAGGCCTCACTTCATCAGCATCAAGATACTGTTTGTTTAAAATATATATCTTTAGCATTGTGTAGGGGACGTATAGCAGCAGAGGCTTCTGTAAATCTCAAAGTTTTTGAAAAACTGTTTCTTCTTGAACCTTTTCCCTTGTCTTTTCAAATTTTTAAATACATGTTTTAATATTTTTGAAATGTTTCTTCTCTCTTTTACAGATTGAAAGTATGAAAAAATATTTGAAAAAGTTAACAAGAATTATAAGGTAAATGTTTTCTACTCTTTTAACTCGCAATCCACTGCTGATGATGTCATTGACTATGTCATGAATGATGTAATAAGTGGACATGACTTACTTCATTGGTAGGCCTTCACATGTATTAATGCATACACTGCTGCAATTCTGTGTACTGTTTCATATGCTGAACTACATCTGCACTATGAGATACCTAAGCAAAGGCAACACAGGTGATGTGATTTTGAAATGAGCAAAAGAAACTCCACGTTTTTCAATTACATTACTTGTGTTTTCTAAGTTTACGGATGACATTGTGCAGATGAACTTTAGGTCTGTCTATGGACACAGAAGAGGTCTGGCCGTTGTTCAAGAGTGAAGTGGACATGTTTTACTTCAATGGTAGGCCTTCACATGTATTATCTCCTCTGTATTCTCAAACAAGCATAAATTTGATATGCAACCCTAAGTAGGCCTCATCTTAAACAAAATTTTGGAGAGGACACACCTTATCGTCATACTGAATCAATCATTTAATCTATCACATTTAACATCTATTAGTTCTACTGCTTCATTTCTTTAATCCTTACTTTCCTGCGTTTGCTACTTCTCTCATTCCTTTCCCTATTACTTAATTATTCTACTCCTTCCAGTATTTTTCTCAGTCCCTCTCTTCTCATACTTCTTCATTATTATTCACTCATTCTGTCTCTATTAATGTTACTGTTTCTGAATGATCTCAAAAAAATTTTAAAACAAGAACTGTAAGTATAAGGATAGGAAACAGACATTTATGTTACAAGAAAGACAGCTATAGGAAGTGAACAAAAGATACTGTTACTTGCAATCCACTGCTGATGATGTCACTGACCATGTCAAGAATGATATAATATGTGACATGATCAGAAGTGGATTGCGGGTAACAGTATGTTTTCTTTACTCCCTGTAGCTGTCTTTCTTTTAACATAACTGTCTGTTTCCTTCCCTCATACTTACTGTTCTTTTTAAAAAAAAATGTTTTTGGGTTCGCTCCTGGTTCGCGTACCGGAGTGCGAACTGGAAGCGAACTATAAGAAATAGAGATTGGCAGAGTTTCAAAAATTCTACCAATTTTTTTTATAATGGGGAGGTAGTTCTGAAAAGAACTTTTTTTTTGGTTTTTGTTGTTTTAAATTTTTTTTATTATTTTTCTGAACATTTTTTATATTTTTTTTGTTTTTTCTGAACATTTTGTAATTTTTTTGTTTTTTTGGGGGGGAGGGGGGAAACAAAAATGATTCATTGAGAAGGGCTCAACAGGAGCAACGAAAAAAAGAAGAATTTATTTTTTGGGGCGTTTCGGGCAATCATGATTTCTGATAGCTCTCATTATAAGAATAATGCTTCTTTCTCCATTGCAAAGTGTTTGGCCGCACCACACGCACACTTGCCTTACTTCCCCCATGTCTATTTGAATGTTCGGGATCACCTCCCTCGCCTCTGGTCCCGATATTTCTTTCACAGCAGATGTTCTCACCATTGCCAGGGGATTTTGTTGTTCATCACGAAGCTGGGCAGCACTATAATTATTTGGGTGCCACCTACTCATATGCCTGTGCATCGTATAATTGCCGAAGCTGTACTTCTTGTCAGTGCCCCTTGACAGTCGATCTTTGCAAATACGGCAAAACACATATCTTGCGTTAACTTTTTTTTGCCCAGCTGGAAATGTAAAAAATTGCCAGATGTAATTTTCTTTTCTGTTGTACCTCCTGGGCTCCTCTGGCAAAAACTCAGGCTCTTCCTCCTCTTCCTCCTCTTCTTGATCTTCCTCAAACATTGGTTGAGCAGGTGGTCCTTTCTTCCCTTGAGGAGGTGGGGGTGGTGGTGGGGGAACACTACCTGAAGCAACAATGGAAGCCATTTCTCAATAAAGTAAAAGGGTCTTTCTCTCACCAAGATGAAAGTCAGAGTGAGGAAAGAAGGAGGGGTTTTCATCATTTGGGAAAAGCAAAAGTTCTCAACCAATGAAAAGTGTTATTTTTAGGTCACCTGACCTAGCCTTCCATTATTATGAAACCAAAAGTGAAATGAACCAATGAAAAGTTTTATTACCAAGTCACATGACCTCTCACGCTCATGTTACGCGCTGCGGAACGCTCCCCGGTTAGCTTCCGGTTCGCTGCGCTTCGCGCCTCGGTCCGCGCCCCGGGACACTTCCGGGTGCGCTAACGCGATACGTCACAAGACGCATTACGCGGCAACGCGATACGTCGCGCTTTCGCGACGCGCCGCGGATCGCTTCCGGGTCGCTGCGCTTCGCGCCTCGGTCCGCGCCCCGGGGCACTTCCGGGTGCGCTAACGCGATACGTCACAAGACGCATTTCGCGGCAACGCGATACCGTCACTATGTTGATTTCTTACTGGTTCGCGGACCGGGTCGCGGCATCTATTTGAGCTAACGGAAAGCTTCCCGGTTCGCGGACCGGGAGCGAAACAAAAAAAATATTTAAAAAAAATTATTAATAAACATATAAAATATATTTTTATATTTAAAGAAGAATACATTTTACAGCTATAGATATTAGCTTTTAAAAAACCAATGAAATTCATTGAAAAAACCATAGGTTATAGACCATATATAGTTAGGAATTTGCATTTACAAAACCTTGAAAATTCACTGAAAAAACCATAGGTTATACACCATATATAGTTAGGAATTAGCATTTATAAAACCTTATTTTACTCACACAAAACCAATGAAATTCCATATATAGTTAGTGGTACTAACTATATATCACGCACCCGCAATCCACTGCTGATCATGTCACATATGACATCATTCATGACATGGTCAGTGACATCACTGATGACATCACTGATGACATCTCAAATGACATCACTGATGACATCACTAACGACATCTCAAATGACATCACTGATGACATCACTGATAAAATCTCATTTGACATTAATGATCACATCACTGATGACATCATTCATGTGATAATACGATGAACCTCTTCAGACTCTAATATAACCTTAGATACACTCAGTGTAAACAGACACTCACAGACTGTCACTCATCCATGGAGTTACTTACACACCTAGTCAGTCATGCAAAGAATCAATCACAGCTCCATTTTCACAACTATACAGTTATACACACCTTATTTATTCAAACATATACTAAAACATATTTACTCACTTATACAATCCTGGATACAAGAGCACAATGATCCATACTGCCACTCACACATTCACTGGCTCTTATGCACAGTTATTTATATATGTCAACTCTCACATGTACTGTATTTTACATATGTACTTACTTTGACATGTAGCACTGAGATATGTATTCACTCACCAATACAGTCATGCACACAGTCAACCGCCCATACAGCTGTTTCCACATGCACTTTTGAACCCATACATCTATGCACAGAGTCATACACCTCCCAGCCACCCACACACACTCTCAGTCTCCCATACAAATGCTTGGGCAACCAATCAATAACCCATATAGTTACTCATATAGCTAATGATCAACACATGCAGCAATTTACAGAACAACAGACATAATGATGCACAAATTAAGACAGTTTAGTCACTAACCCATGCACTCAGTGAGACAAATTTAACCACTCACTCATACAGTCAGTCATGTACCTACTAAATCCTTCATCCAGACACTTATACATCCACTCATTCTTAAATATGTAAGACATATTTTAACTTTACAGAAAAATACAGTCACTGGATGTTGTCATCAGTGATGTCATCAGTGATGTCATTTGAGATGTCATCAGTGATGTCATCAGTGATGTCATTTGAGATGTCATCAGTGATGTCATCAGTGATGTCACTGACCATGTCATGAATGATGTCATATGTGACATGATCAGCAGTGGATTGCGGGTGCGTGATATATAGTTAGTACCACTAACTATATATGGAATTTCATTGGTTTTGTGTGAGTAAAATAAGGTTTTATAAATGCTAATTCCTAACTATATATGGTGTATAACCTATGGTTTTTTCAGTGAATTTTCAAGGTTTTGTAAATGCAAATTCCTAACTATATATGGTCTATAACCTATGGTTTTTTCAATGAATATATATATATATATATGTATATATATATATATTCACTGAAAAAACCATAGGTTATAGACCATATATAGTTAGGAATTAGCATTTATAAAACCTTATTTTACTCACACAAATCCATTGAAATTCCATATATAGTTAGTTGTACTAACTATATATCGCGCACCCGCAATCCACTGCTGATCATGTCACATATTACATCATTCATGACATGGTCAGTGACATCACTGATGACATCACTGATGACATCTCAAATGACATCACTGATGACATCACTGATGACATCTCAAATGACATCACTGATGACATCACTGATGACATCTCATTTGACATTACTGATCACATCACTGATGACATCATTCATGTGATAATACGATGAAGCTCTTCAGACTCTAATATAACCTTAGATACAGTAAGTGTAAACAGACACTCACAGACTGTCACTCATCCATAGAGTTACACACACACCTAGTCAGTCATGCAAAGAATCAATCACACCTCCATTTTCTCAACTATACAGTTATACACACCTTACTTATTCAAACATATACTAACACATATTTACTCTCTTATACAATCCCTGATACAAGTTCACAATGATCCATACAGCCACTCACACATTCACTGGCTCTTATGCACAGTTATTTATATATGTCAACTCTCACATGTACTGTGTTTTACATATGTACTTACTTTGACATGTAGCACTGAGATATCCATTCACTCAGCAATACACTCATGCACACAGTCAACCGCCCATACAGCTGTTTCCACATGCACTTTTGAACCCATACATCTAGTGAATCAACTGCTCACACATCTATGCACAGAGTCATACACCTCCCAGCCACCCACACACACACTCAGTCTCCCATACAAATACTTGGGCAACCAATCAATAACCCATATAGTTAATCATATTGCTAATGATTAACACATGCTGCAGTTTACAGAACAACAGACATAATGATGCACAAATTAAGACAGTTTAGTCACTAACCCATACACTCAGTGAGACACATTTAATCACTCACTCATACAGTCAGTCATGCACCTACTAAATCCTTCATCCAGACATTTATACATCCACTCATTCTTAAATGTGTAAGACATATTTTAACTTTACAGAAAAATACAGTCACTGGATGTTGTCATCAGTGATGTCATTTGAGATGTCATCAGTGATGGCATCAGTGATGTCATTTGAGATGTCATCAGTGATGTCATCAGTGATGTCATTTGAGATGTCATCAGTGATGTCATCAGTGATGTCACTGACCATGTCATGAATGATGTAATATGTGACATGATCAGCAGTGGATTGCGGGTGCGCGATATATAGTTAGTACAACTAACTATATATGGAATTTCAATGGTTTTGTGTGAGTAAAATAAGGTTTTTTAAATGCTAATTCCTAACTATATATGGTCTATAACCTATGTTTTTTTCAGTGAATTTTCAAGGTTTTGTAAATGCTAATTCCTAACTATATATGGTCTATAACCTATGGTTTTTTCAATGAATTTCATTGGTTTTTTAAAAGCTAATATCTATAGCTGTAAAATTTATTCTTCTTTAAATCCAAAAATATATTTTATATGTTTATTAATAATTTTTTTAAAATATTTTTTTTGTTTCGCTCCCGGTCCGCGAACCGGGAAGCTTCCCGTTAGCTCAATTTGATTCCGCGATCCGGTCCGCGAACCGGTAAGAAATCAACATAGTGACGGTATCGCGTTGCCGCATAATGCGTCTTATGACGTACTGCGTTAGCGCACCCGGAAGTGCCCCGGGGCGCGGACCGAGGCGCGAAACGCAACTCCCCGGAAGCGATCCGCGGCGCGAAATCGCGACGTATCGCGTTGCCGCGAAATGCGTCTTGTGACGTATCGCGTTAGCGCACCCGGAAGTGTCCCGGGGCGCGGACCGAGGCGCGAAGCGCAGCGAACCGGAAGCTAACCGGGGAGCGTTCTGCAGCGCGTAACATGAGCGTTAGAGGTCATGTGACTTGTTAATAAAACTTTTCATTGGTTCATTTCACTTTTAGTTTCATAATTATGGAAGGCTAGGTCAGGTGACCTAAAATTAACACTTTTCATTGGTTGAGAAGTATTGTTTTTTCCAAATGATGAAAACCACTCCTTCTTTCCTCACTCTGACTTTCATTATTGTGAGAGGAAGACCTATTTTGCTTCTTGGAAGACCTATTTTGGTTGTGTGAAAATGGCTTCATTGATTGCTGCAGCTGGTGCACCCCCACCACCACCTCCACCTCCTCATGGGAAGAGAGGACCACCTCCCCAGGTGGTTACCAACACTGAGGAGGAAGATGAAGAAATGGATGAGGAGGGAGAACAACCACAATTCCTGGAAGAGTTGCCCCGGGTTTCAAGAAAGAAAGCCAGTTTCATCTGGCAGTTTTTTTCCATCCCTCCTGGCCAAAAAAAGGTCAATGCCAGGTACGCAACATGCCTCATATGCAAGGAACAATTGTCCAGAGGGACGGACAAAAAATACAGTTATGGTAATCACACCATGCATAGGCACATGACGAGGAAACATCCCCTAAATTACAGCCGGGCGGAATTAAGGGATATGATGGACAATCCTAGAGCAACTCCTGTGGCGAGATCAACAACATCGGTTTCTTTAACACCAGAGGAGGCACGGGAAACTGTGCCAAATATCCAACCAAATTTTGGGCATATGATACATTTATGTATGCACTGTCGTGCATTATTAGCTTGTGGCAACATGAGCATCAATGCACTCAACCTTGCATATGAACACCATGATTGCCCTAACCGCCCCCAGTAATTTTTTTTTGCTCCTGTTGAGCCCTTTTCAATGCCTGTTTTTTGTTGTTTCCCCCCCCCAAAAAAACCAAAAAAAATATAAAATCGTTCAAAAAATACAAAAAAAACAAAAAATGTTCAAAAAATACAAAAAAAATATAAAACAACAAAAATATAAAAAAAAAAGTTCTTTTCAGAACTACCTTCCCTTTCAAAAAAAATTGCTACAATGTTTAGCACTCTGGCAAGCTCTATTTCTTTTGGTTCGCTCCCGGGTTAGCTTCCCGGTACGCGGACCGGGAGCTAACCCCAAAAAATTTTTTTTTTTTAAAAAAGTGTAAGTATAAGGAAAGTAAACAGAGAGTGATGTTAAAAGAAAGACAGCTATAGGGAGTAAAGAAGAGATACTGTTTAATAGATCTATTTACCGAAGAAAAGACAGAAGAGGGTATAATTGTGAAAAACAAAATAGATAACGAAGTGAAAGAAAAACAAGCATTGGCATAGCCAATAGGTCTCGCCTTTGGGACCTTCTAAGTATTTAGTTATGCAGCATAATATCCTTGGTGCAGCAACATCAACTGTTGCATGTCTAAACACGTATAAGGTCCCAAAAGCGAGACCTATTGTCTATGCCAATGCTTGTTTCTTAAGTAGAATTGCAATATGTCTGACTCTTCCATGTGAAAAGATCTTATCTTGTGCTCTAAAGATTGCTAAAGTCTCGACAGAGAACAGGCTAGGCTGTAAGTAGGGTAAATTGCGCTTGGTGATCTGTTTGAGGGAGCGTCTGCTTTGCCTGGTGTCTTTGGAGAGCAATTTTGATTGTTATACTGGACAATATAGCCCTAATGTAAATAACATAGGGGCATATTATCAACATAGGCAATAAAAGTTTTGCAGCTTTTATCGGCAGAAATGTGTCGCTAAAGCTGCTTTTGCGGCAGAAAACTGCCGCTAAAGCCGCTTTTGCACCAGTTTTCTGCCAATAAAAAGAGCAATAATTTTATTGGCTGTATTCATAATATGCCACTTAGTGTGCTTCAACTACACAGAGAAAGCATTATGAACAAATAGTGATACAGTGATCAGTCAAAGACACTAAGAGTAATAGAGACGGAGTGAGTGAACAAGAGTGGCGAACTATGAGAAGAGAGGGACTGAGAAAAAGAGTGGAAGGAGTTGAGTAAGTAGGTAATAGAGAAAGGAATGAGGGAAGTAGCAAAGGCAGGAAACTGAGGATTAAAGAAATGAAGCAGTGGAACTAATAGTAGTTCAATGTGATAGAAATGTAACGAAAAGAGTACAAAATATTTACCTTATAATTGTCGTTAAATTACTCACTTTTTGTTTTTATACTTTCAATCTGTGAAAGAGAGAACAAACATTTGAAAAATATAAAAACATGTATTAAAAAATTACAAAAGACAAGGGCAAAGATTGAAGGACAAACAGTTTTTCAACAACTTTGACACTTACAGAAGCTACACAGTCCTAAAGATATACATTTTAAACTAACACTATCTTGATGCAGATGAAGTGAGGCCTATCTTAAAACATGGTGCATATTTTGCATTGCTGTTGTTTCAGAAAAGTGTTGCAAGACACTAAAATTTTAAATAATTGCTTCAGGATGCCAATAAGATGTCTACTATCCAGAGTTTTGTTTCAGGTGAGGCCTACTCAGGGTTGCAGATGAAATTTCGAGTTGTTGAAGAGAATAGAGGACATAATACATGTGAAGGTCTACCAATGAAGTGAGTCATGTCCACTGCAATCTTCAACAAAGTCCAAACCTCCTATGTTTCCCTGGACAGACCTAAACTTGATCTGCACAATGTGATTCGTAATGATAGGAAACACAGGTGATGTAATTGAAATACATGCAATTTATTTTGCTCATTTCACAATCACATCACTTGTGTTTCCTTTGCTTAGGTATCTCATTGTGCAGATGTAGTCTAGCATATGAAAGAATACGCAGAAGTGCAGCACTGCATGCAACAACTTTGACACTTACAGAAGCCTCACCTTCTCCATGCCTCCTACACAGTTCTACATATACATCATAAATGCAAACAGTACAGAATTAATTATACATGTTAAATGGTTTATTTTTGCTGTTCTCAGAATGTATCAAAATTCACTAAAAACAGTGACTTGAAGGTATTCATCATGTAACAGCGGGGGAAAAAAAACACAATCAAAATGATTGTGTTTAAAAAACCCATACAACATCAGAAATCAAAAATCAGAACTCCTTAAAGTTAACTTACTTTCCATGACGTCCAAGGATGTCCTATGAACAGCTTACACTCTTTTGTGCTGTTATTACTTTCAGCCCGCCACTTTCTGAAAGAAAATCTCCATCGTTTTTTAAAAACATGTTACATACAATAAATGACTTCTTGCTCTCTACCACAAGATTCCACAAGGCCAAATCTTGTCAGAGCCATGTATAACTCTTGGATTTCTTGTTAGCCAATCCCGTCTTTTCACATTTCCGCAACTTTCAGAATTAAAATGTTGAAGATCATTTTCACAATCCTGGAATAGTAATATCTTCCCCTTCTTGCTCAGTCATGTTCTACTTTTCCTATGACACTGCTACAAGCAGACTTACACTACCTCTATGACTACTACAATTATTTAATTCTCTACATCACTTTTAATCACAAAGCAATGTAAAACAGTAGACAGCATTGCAGACTTACATTCCCTCTACTCCATGTTTTGATTGGCTGCTTCAATTAGCTTATAAAAAGAAACAGTTTTTCTGAACTCATTGAAAGTGCACTTATTTCTCCATGATGTCCAATCTTATGGTTAGAAGTTATGTCTCTGAACTACACTTATCCTCAAGGCCAAATAGTGTAGGAGCCATTAGAACTTCTTGAAATTCCACAGAGCACATCCCGAGATTATCTCCCTAAAATTTTGGTTTTAAAAACACCAGGTAAGAGTTTTTAAGGTCATACGGCAATTTTTTTTTGAAAATTAAAACAGAATCATTGCAGAATGACCAGCCATTTCTAGACTTTAAATAAGCTGTGTAATGTCCTGATGTTATTGAAGGGCCGTCATGATATATAATTGCTGCAGTTACAAAAGTCCTTCCTGATATTGACAACTGCGAAGCTACTAATTTTTTTATTAAAGTTGTCAATTTTGTTCCATCAGGCCTACATCGTTGGAACATTAAAATGACGTACTGGCCATATGTTCGTATAAATAATGTGGACGTCATTTCAGATTTACATTGGCTACACTCCATGTTGTGATCAGCTGCTTTTACTAGCTTATTAAAGGAGACTGATTTACTGTCTGGCAAAGTTAAATATATAAATCTTTCTGAGTCTACACTAGTAGTACTTGATACCATACAGTTCTCGCAGTCATGCTGCCATTGATAAGAAAGCCCAAACAGCTGATCTACATCTACACCTTCAGCATGTAATACATCAAGCATATACATTAAAAACTCCTGACAATCTTGCTGAATATTTTGAGAGAATTGTGTTTGGCCTGAACATCTGTCTAACAGATTTCGAATTTCAGACACACTTTCTATGTTTCTTCTATCAGTGGTACATTTCTCTAACACAGAATTTAACAAACTGCAAAATCTTTGATCAGAATTGACCACAATCTCTTCTTTTACATTTTTTAGAGAAAACAAAACATTAATCACTACATTAGCATAGCAGTTGACACCAGAACTGTTTTCAAACTGAAAACCAACAACATCTTCAACAGAATCCTTTTTGTTTCTGCTTGTAATTTTAGGTTCATTGACTTTTTGTCTTTTTGCTACAACCTCCCCAGTATTGTTCTCATTTCTTCGTTTCCGGCCTACCACACGTTTCTCAAACAAAGGATACTGAGGCAAATGTGGTGCATACTCTCTTCTTAACCTATTGTATTCCTTAACACAATCTAGATCCGCACAAATGTTTGTGACATCACACTCAATCAAGTACAATCCCGATAAAGTTCTAACTCGTGACAATGCCACATATGCCATACCCTCCTTGAACACAGAACTGCCAATATTCACCAATGCACTGTCTACACTTAAACCTTGCGATTTATGGATTGTCACCGCATATGCCAAGCAAACAGGAAACTGCTTACGGCGAACATATAAGTCTTTTACAAGCAAAAATCTAGCAGAACAACGAGCAATTAGCTGTACTTCCTCAATGCCATCAAATTTAATTTTTAAAAATTCAATTCCATCTCTATTTCTGTATTTTACAAAATCAACAACATTACCCATTGATCCATTTACCAGACCTCTTTCAACATGTAAATTCCTTCTTAAAATTATACGGCAGTTCAAGCACACATTCAGAGTCTTTTCAAAACCTGCAGTTTTAGATATACTCTTCTCTAATGAATCCAATTTTGTTTTCAGATTCTCAGACAAAATAATTGTTGATCCCATATGCTCTACTCTATCAATAGCTTCCAGTTTCACAATCTCTTGCTTTTCTAAATGCAACATTTTGTTGTTAAATTTGGCACATTCTGCAAGAGTTGGCATCAAACATATTCCAGATTTCTTCTCAGTAATTTTCTGAAAAATATTCTCAGGCACAACATCTTGTTCTGGATATAAATTTGACAGTAATCGTGCATGTAAAGCTTCTTTCCCATGCTCGGTCACTTTTCCAATTCTAACATCTTGTAGAATAGTCTTGTAAAGTTCATCCTTCGCCTGACGCATATTTTCATGCAGTTCAGCATAATTGAAGTTTAACCATATATTGACGTTGCCAATGCTGCCTAGGCACTTCCTGGTATCTTCATGCGTGAGCATTTTGAACACAGGTTGCCCTTTCACTGGTGTCAGCTGCAGAAGATCTCCGAAAACAATGATGTGTTTGCCACCAAATAACACATCATACTCTGTTTTGAGAACTTCTTGCATCCTCAAATGCACAAAGGCAAGCATGACATTGGAAACCATGCTTACTTCGTCAATGATAAGAAGTTTCATTTTCCTCAAGATTCTTGAAACTTCAAAACAAGCATCTCCAGATAGCTTGTGATATTGTAATTTGTTGTCATGCTCCACTGGCAGCATCAGTAAACGATGTAAAGTAATCCCTTTAATATTATGTGCTGCCAGTCCAGTTGGAGCAGTGACAACACAAGACAGCGATGACTCTGTCCTTTCCTGCAAATAGCATGAAATTGCTTTAATGAGGAAACTTTTTCCAGTTCCCGCTTCTCCACTCACGTACAGTCGGACAGGCTTCAACGACGTACATGAGCACTCTTTCTTGTCATGACTTAATCCATGATCAATTTGCATGGTAACTTCGTCATATATTTTCCTCTGCTCAACGTTGAGTTGTCTTTCCAACTCTTCTAATTTAACCGCATCCTCTTGAGCATGTGCCATGGCTCTTTCCACTTCATTCATAGCAGTGGCAGCTTCATTTTCGATAACAGGTCCTCCTAGTGGATCCTGACTCAATGAAGCAGAACTCTGACTGTCCTGAGAACTGTCTCTGGCAATCTCGGCTGCAATCGTTGCTTCCTGCACAATTTCCGCATTCAACATTTCTACATATTTGGGAAAAGCAGGACATTCTATGGTCTCCTTGGCGGCATTGAAAGAGTCTTCGTAACAGAGGAAATCTCCAAGCAGTTCCTCTTCTGCACGCCAAGGCTTGAAAAGTTGCAAAAGTGCTAAATAGAAAAACTCCTTTTTTTCAGGAGATTCGCCACTCAATTTTCGATGGTTTACCAAGTGGCATTTTCTTTGCTTGACCAGACATCCCTCACTTCCTATTACAGCATACACTCCTTTCTCAGTATCTTCTTTGATGTTCCTCTTGAATATGTAATTTTGCAGAACCTCATACAGACAAACATTCTCGAGGTGACTGCTTCGATTTGGATAATATGTATCCAACATGTTTGTCTTCAAAATGTCGGTACTGTTTGGCTCCTTTTCCGCCAAATACTCAATTTCCCGCACAGGTTTGAGAACTCGATTACGCGTTGCAGCAAGACCAAGACTCGCCCAAACGATACTCCTGGACTTGGCATAGAGACTTGCTGAAGACAACCGGTCAGAACATTCGTACGCTCCGATTTCTCGATGCGACAACATCTTCAGACTGAAACTGTACAACTTCTTGCTAAGGCTCTTTTCATGGGAAATGTCCTCCCACATATCCTTCAATTCTGTCTTCTCTTTTTTGGTGATGTAAGACGTCACATACCGAGCCACAGCCATACAGTTATCAGCCACAAACTGTATATCCATGTTAGCATTCCACATGGACAAAATCACTGGGTTGTAGTCGTTGATGTACTTGGACTCTTCGTTCCTCTTCAAATTGTATGTGTTTTTAGGTGATTTCTTCATGACATTTTGTCGCAGCGAAGACATCAAACTGTTTACTCTTCCTTTAGAAATCACCGGTCGTGGAAAGCCGAAACGACATTTAGTGTAGAACTTGTCTTTGTTTCGGAATTTACGACGGCAGTACTTTCCACATCGATGGCTTTGGAAACGCAGAACTTTTTCTCTTAGGCTTTTCTTCTCCTTTGCGTTTGGAACAGCACACGTAGAATACTGTTGGATGAAACTCATCACTGAGTCTTCTGGATCCGTTCCAAATTTAGGTGCATCCTTGATCCACAGCAACATATGTATATGAGGAGCACCTCTTGCTTGGTACTCCTTTCTCCAGAAGAAATCCAACACCTCTCCAAGAGGTGGATTCTTCTTATTCATGATGAAAGACATCATAGCTTCAAATCTATGATTGAAGTACCTACATACATTGACTGGATCCAAAGAGCACAGTTCTCCGGGTGTCTTGAATTCGATGTTATCTACGTTAGCATTTGCCTCTCGTAGAAATTCAAGTAAGTCTTCCCAGCCATACTCGGCACAGCTCAGAGTGAGGAACCATGTGGGAGTACCTAAGTTCCTCAGCATACATTTTAAATCACCATGACGACGGTACCACTACTCATTAGTACCACGCTGACACGCCATGAGATTAATCAGGTGAGAATCCAAAATACTATCTTGGACATTGACTTTATCCATAAAGTCACTTGCCGAGATGTTTTGCATGTGTATACCACTTTTCAAGATGTGGTTCACTGCATATGACAGTCCAGACAGATCGCTTTCAAACAGGAGATGAAACAAATAAGGAATGCATTGTCGAAACCTAGCATCTCCTGCATACAATCGCAAAGTCCGGTATTCAGAAGCAGGAATTTGATGAGGTCGCTAATCATATCTTCCTCCCTGACCTGTTGGAAAAAGCTGTGGGAAACACCGAGCTTCCAAACTTTCCTCCCAAACACTAATGGGACTCCCTTTGGCTTGTTTCATTTGAAACAACTCAATAGCATTCCCCATGACTTCCTTGGAATGCAAAGGATGAACACTATAATGTTCATATATTTCTTCACTAGCAGAGGGTTCTACTTTCTCAATTTGACCAGCACACAAATCGCTATCCTCTTCCTCACTTACTTCCTCTTCTGCAACATATACATTCTTATAGTATTTATTATTTTTTTTCAAATACAATGTTGCCTTTTTGACTTTCCTAACATCTACTAAATCTTGCCATATTTTCTTATTCTTTGTCGGAACCCCATTAACTAAGATAACCAGAGGTTCCTCTTCCACTTTTTCTACTCCAATTGTGTTAATGTTTTTCTTCAAATCTAGAGGCAAATAAACAACTCTTCCCTTTAATCCTCTCTGTAAATCTGATGGAGGCAATTTCCCTGTCTTTGGCTCCATTCTTACAATAGCCTGAAAGGGATGGATACTTTGAATCAAAATAGATTCATAAGTATTTAAATCCTTCAATTCAGAAGGAATCTCAACCAATTCCAGATTATTATGAACTGCTCTAGCAGGCATCTGGTTTTGATTTAATTTGCAACAACAATAAGTACACACACGTTGATCCAATCCCAAATCAAAACAATTTTCTACCATCAAGTATGTTGCAAAATCCTTCCATTCACTATTATTTTCCCTTTCACTTTTTGCATATAAATCCACTAACTTAGTCTGATTCTTATAATAAGTGCGTCGACAACACACACAAGTGAAATTAGGCCTCTCACTTGATTTCACCTCAAACGTCGCAATTTCCCTCTGGAAATTATCTGTACTGGAAACCTGTACACTATCTTCCACATGACCCTCTTCTTCTTGCTCAATTTCAACATTCTCCTCTTTACTTCCAAAGTAACAAAACTCAATTTCTTCACATATATTCTTCACATCTATTTCAGAACCATGCAAAAGAGCAGCGCATAATTGTTTCAGCATAATTGCTGGACTCTTAGCATAATACAACATTCTAACTAATTTCCTCACTTTGTTATGATGCACTGCTAGCATCCTGAAATGATGAAAAACACTCTGGCATACTCTCCTGGAAAGACAAGCCAGTGAATGACCATGCAAACCTGTCACTTCTCTTACTCTGCAAGGATCTAATTCTTGCAACAACATCATTTTCTGCTTCAAACTTTTTTTATTAAATGACCGTACAAAATCACAAAGCAAATTGATGGAATCCTGTCGCACACTGCAAATACTACTACACTTCCAGGTGTACACAGGACCCTTACCACGTCTTCCTAAAACCTCATTACCTAACACCTCTTCTGCCTCTGTTGTCACAAGTTTTTCTTTTTCAACTGGACAACCATCTTTCACTTCATAAGCACGACCACTGGTGTCAACTGCATGCACCAAATCATTATCCTGGAAATAACTCTCCTCATTAAAAAATGCCTCACAGCTTGAACTATGCATCCATTCTCCAGAAAAAACTTCACAAAAATTACTACGATTAACTATTCTCTTCCATCTACTATTTCTTTTGAAATCAAAAATTGCCTTGTTTAGCTTCCTAATTCTATTGATTATCAAAATAAATAACTTACGTTTAATTTCAAATGCCTGATCAATAACTTTCTCAACTTTTTTTTTCTCTTATAAAAAACTAGTTTCTGTTGACCTTTCTTAATATTTTTTAACAAATTGCCAATTATCCTGTTCCGGAACATTCGTTTACGAATCTCCCTAAACTGTTGTTTCCTTCTACTATCATGCACAGATTTATCTCTTGCTCTAGCAGTAACATTTTTTATTGTCCTTTCCTTTCCATTTGATTTCCTTCTCATTTTATGGACTGCAACATTTTCTGTAGTAATATTTTTTTTACTACAAATATTTCTTATGAAATATTTAGAGCTCTTACCCGGTGCTTTCTTCGTGGCTTGAGAAATCTTTTTGTTAGAGGACTGCTGCATTTTTTTTTTCACCTGCTGTCTTTGACGTTTTGCAGCCTTTATCTGTCTTTCTATTGTAGGCATGGTGAAATCTTGAAATGATCTGCAGTTGAATCTGTGGAAAAATATAATAAAAAATTTTATTAACCATTATTACCAAACAGTAAATCAGTAACAGTGATCAAAAACTTAACACACTACTTGACATTTTAATTAGAAGAATTTTTAGTCGTAGGCAAATTTACAATACAGAAACACCAGAAAAGAAATGACATTTATATTTATGTTACCTATGCTATTTTATATGTGAATCTGATCTAATTTTATGAGCATATTTTAATATTTTATTGAAGACACTACACATAACCTGTTTTTGAAGGTGTCTTTATTTTTAAATTAAACGGTTTACCTTTTTACTTTTTATTAATTATAAATTTTAAAAATAAATGTTTATATTTCCAAAGGCTCAAGCAGGTCAGCTTCCCATCCTATATCATATAATTCGGACAAATCTGCATCCTCATCACGCTCTTCTTCATCCTCAGGATTTAAATCATCCAAAGGATCAACATCCACTGATGTTTCAATTACAAGTTCAATGATGAGGTCAAAATCAACTGATTGCAGATTGTCGCTTATGTTGAGGTTGTCTTTATCTTTAAAGAAAGATAACAACAATGAGATGTTGCAGAGTAAGAGACAAATCTCAGAGATTATAATAGTAAAATTGTTTAACAAGATTAACATTTTGCAGCTATTATTTAGCCATGTCCAGCGATGCTGAGCAGGTGAAGCCTATGTCTAATTTTTCACTGAACAGGACTCATCTCTTCTTAACCTTGGATAAGCCTCACCGACTCTGTGTCCCCTGCACATACTTAAATGTAAAGGGGCAGATTTATGTTAAATGGCACATCCCCAGGCATGCACCAGTTAACGTGCACCACTGCTCTTCCACCCATGGTGTGCCGCATTTACAATCAGATAGGAGAAAGCTGCATCAAAACCCTGCGCCTGCTTAAAGCTGGCATAGGTCTTGACGCAGCATTGTGGAGATGGGGCACCCCTGAGCCTTGCTGGAGCTGCATCGCACTTGTGATACAACTCCAGCAATGCGCCACCTTTACGGCACAGATGCGTCACGCATCTGTGCCGTCTTTGCCCCATGCTGCGCCGCATTGTAAATGCAGCACACCATGGGTGGCGGAACAGCGGCGCAGGATGACTGGCACATCCCTGGTGATGCGCCAGTCATCATAAATCTATCCCTAAGCTTCTTATCTTGTTAGAGATGAACTGCCATATGTATCATCAAACTATTTTGCATTTCCTAAATAGCGAATTTTAAGGAATAAATAGCGATTCTTTGCCATTCCTAATTTGCGATGAGCAAATTGCTAATTGCAAGTTACCCATTCATTTCCATGGGCTAGGAGGCTCATAGGAATGAAGGTTTAATTTGCGATTAGCAATTTGCTCATCACAAATTAGGAATTTTTCCAAGGGTGCAGGGGTGTCTCAAGAACACCCTGCTGCACCCCTGAAAAAGAAATTTGGGGGCATATGGCACACATACATGCCCTAAGGGCATGTGTTGGCGTCATATGGCACCTTTTGTTTTTTTGAAAAAAAGCTTTTTGAAAAGAATTCACAAATTATCACCAATTTACCACAATAGTTTCCAAATCCTTAATGTCATTTTTTACATAGTTTTTTTTTAATACATTGCATTTAAGTAGTCACAAAATTTGCAAATCCTTCAGTGCAATTGCAAAATAAGAATAGCAAATTTTGCTACTCCTTATTTTGCATCAAACTTGTTTGATACATACCATTTGTCTAATTAACATTCGCAAAGGCCAAATTTCGTAGAATTTTGATCTTTGCGAATGCTAATTAGCTTGATACATATGACCCCAAGTGAGGCCTGTCTTGCGACATGGTGCATCTTTTGCATCACTGCTGCATCGGTTTCATGTGGTACGTTTTTTTTACACCATGACATATCTGCCTAAATGCATCAATTTGTAATGTTGTCGCCTCATAGCAAATCTTTTGCACCACCGCTGCATCATAAAAGTGACGCACAGTGGCACAAAAGAGGCATACACCTATCATAAATCTGTCCCTAGCTTTTTAAATGATTAATCCAGGATAACGATAAAGTGTGTCCTATCCAGAGGTTTGTTTAAGGTGAGGCCTACTCAGGATTGCAGATTAAAGTTACGCTTGATGAAGAATACAGAGGAGATAATACATGTAAAGGCCTACCAATGAAGTAAGTAATGTGCACTTTATTGCGCCAGTCATCATAAATGTATCCCTAAGCTTCTTATCTTGTTACAGATGAACCACCATATGTACCATCAAACTATTTTGCATTTCCTAAATAGCAAATTTTTTAGGAATAAATAGCAATTCTTTACTATTCCTAATTTGCAATGAGCAAATTGCTAATTGCAAATTACCCATTCATTTCCATGTGCTAGGAGGCTCATAGGAATGAAGGTTGCAATTTGTGATTAGCAATTAGCTCATCACAAAATAGGATTTTTTTCAAGCGTGCAGGGGTATCTCAAGAACACCCTGCTGCACCCCTGAAAAAGAAATTTGGGGTCATATGGGACCTTTTGTTTTTTGGAAAAAAATGCTTTTTGAAAAGAATTCGCAAATTACCACAAACTAGAAGTTGGTGGTAGTTTCCAAATCCTTAATATCATTTTTTACATATTTTTTGTTTGATACATTGCATTTAAGGAATCGCAAATTTTGAATTAATGACATTTTAAGTCATTTCCACATGTGCAGTGTTTTCAAATTATGATTTGAAAATCGTTTTTGGGGAAAGTAATGGTTTGCAAATTTATGACAAGGACATAATGGTGTATGCTTCTCTATAAGGCATTTCAGTGTCTCTGATGTCATTTCTCCCATATTACATTATAAGACCTTTCCCCATGGAGCACATTCCTTGTAAATATGCTCCCACCTGTGCATTGCGAATTTAGATTTTGACTGTTTGAGTCACATAGCCATGTTAAAAGTGACCCAAAAAAATTGCAAACGTTTTAAAAAAACACATTCATGTGTCTTAAGGACATTTTAAGTCATTTCCCCATGGACAATGTTTTCTAAGTGGCGCAAAAGAGGCATACACCTATCATAAATCTGTCCCTAGCATTTTAAATGATTAATTCAGGATAACAATAAGATGTAGCCTATCCAGAGGTTTGTTTAAAGTGAGGCCTACTCAGGATTGCAGATTAAAGTTACGCTTGATGAAGAATACAGAGGAGATAATACATGTAAAGCTCTACCAATGAAGTAAGTGATGTCTACTTCATTGCGCCAGTCAGCATAAATGAATCCATAAGCTTCTTATCTTGTTAGACATCAACCGCCATATGTATCATATAACTATTTTGCATTTCCAAAAAAGCGAATTTTAAGGAATAAATAGCGATTCTTTACCATTCCAAATTTGCGATGAGAAAATTGCTAATTGCAAATTACCCATTCATTTCCATGGGCTAGGAGGCTCATATAAATGAAGGTGCAATTTGCGATTAACAATTTGCTCATCACAAATTAGGAATTTTTTCCAAAGGTGCAGGTGTGTCTCAATTACACCCTGCTGCACCCCTAAAAAAGAAATTTGGGGGCATATGGCGCACATAAATTTTAACAACATTCCTTTACCTCAAAAACGATTTTCAAATCATAACTTCAAAACACTACACATGGGAAAATTACTTAAAATGTCCTTAAGACACATAAAAGCGTTTTTTGATTGGCTTTCCTGCATGGTAGGGTCACTTTTAACATGGCTATATAACACAAACATTCAAAATCTAAATTTTCCATGCACATGTGGGAGCATATTTACAAGCAATTTGCGCCACAGAGAAAGGTCTTACACTAAAATGAGAAAAATAACATCAGGGACAGTCAATTGCCTTATAAAGAACCATACACCATTATGTCCTTGTCATGAATTTAAAAACAATTCCTTTTCCCCAAAAACGATTTTCAAATCATAATTTCAAAACACTGCACATGGGAAAATGACTTAAAATGTCATTAAAACACATGAAAGCGTTTTTTGATTGCCTTTCCAGCATGGTTGGGTCACTTTTAACATGGCTATGTAACACAAACATTCAAAATCAAAATTTTCCATGCACATGTGGGAGCATATTTACAAGCAATTTGCGCCACAGAGAAAGGTCTTACACTAAAATGAGAAAAATAACATCAGGGACAGTCAATTGCCTTATAAAGAAGCATACACCATTATGTCCTTGTCATGAATTTAAAAACAATTCCTTTTCCCCAAAAACGATTTTCAAATCATAATTTCAAAACACTGCACATGGGAAAATGACTTAAAATGTCATTAAAACACATGGAAGCATTTTTTGATTGCCTTTCCAGCATGGTTGGGTCACTTTTAACATGGCTATGTAACACAAACATTCAAAATCAAAATTTTCCATGCACATGTGGGAGCATATTTACAAGCAATTTGCGCCACATAATTCATAATTTTCTCCTTAAAGCACACTATTCTCTATCTAAATTAAAGAAATATTTTCTCACCTTAGCAAATACTTTGAGTTTGAAAACAGTCTCAGAAACACACCAATTTGTCTTCAGCAGAGCAAAAGGTATGCACTCCAGAGTCTGCAGCTATCAAAAGCACAGAAATGCTGTAATTCTTCACACATATTTCTCATGTCACCCAATCAAAACTCTTCCCTCACTTTTTTTCAAATGAAAACCCTTCCCCCCTCTGCCCTTTCTGCCTATTTTCCATAGCAACCACCTCTTGGAAGACTTCTGGTGTTTGCAAGTTCACACAACTTTGTTGCAATTGAACTCTGAACTCTCAGTGCACCTGCATATCCAGTGCATTCTTTCATTTAATGATTTTTTATTGACCATTCAAAATACATCTTTCAAAGAACACATCCGTGCACCCTAACTTTCTGTTTTCATCAATCAAAATCCACCAATCACTGTTACTGCTTCATGAACACAGAAACTCCACAGTTTTTTTTTCATTTTACACTCTCATTTTTTCAACTGCCATTTCATTGCCACACTTCATCTGACTGCAGGAGAACCTTCTCTCACCATGTTTTCTGTCTGGATTGTTGGACATAGTTATATTCACTGGGCTCAAAGGTACGTTGAAAGCAGGAATTTACCTAACCTCAATTTACAAGATGTGGAAATTAAGTGGTTTGGCCACAGAGGATTAAAATGTCACCAATTGATACCATTGGTGAAAACCTTTATGCATTTGCCAAAACCTGACCTGTTAATTGTGCACTGTGGAGGTAATGACTTGGGCACTTTGACTGGTGTAGGTCTGGAAATGCTTTTAAAGGACACCTTTGAGCAATTAATGGCACTTTTTCCTCAGACTGCCTTGGTATATTCAAATATATGCCAAAGACAGAAATGGAGGTGGTCAAACCAATTTTGTCCACAAATTGAGAAGTCGAGGAAGCATGTAAACAAATCTGTTTCAGCTTACATGAGAGACCATGGAATGGGCTCCCTGTACAACAATAACTTGCGTTACTACATGCAAGATATCTACAGAGGAGATGGAGTTCACTTCTCAGATGAGGGCAACAGAATTTTCACTCTGAATTTAAGAATGTGCATTGGTACCTACTTATAAGTACCTAAATGTACCATAAACCCAAAAGCTCTTCTCAGAGCTACCCTACATCTGATCACTCACAATTATTATTTAACTCTAACATTTTTCACTAATTTTCAACAAAGTACGCTACCGGGGCCGCTACCCGGTACGCGAACCGGGAGCTAACCTCGCGAAATTTTTTTTAAAAATGTTTTTTTTCTCGCACATATAAGCCTCCTCAGCCACCCTCAGAAAACCTAGGGGGTCAAGATAACTCTACCGTGCCCCCTTCTACCCATTCTGAACATTATTTGCCCTCCATCTTGTATCTTAATTCGACCGAAACACAAAATGGTGGACTCCCGGAACGCTTAAGGTTCGCGAACCGGGGCGCTCAACGGTTCGCGTACCGGGTCGCTCCCTGGGAAGCGCACCATCAAAAAAGGTGGGAAAGTAGTTCACAGAAAAGCCACTGGAGACAATTTCACCAAATATAGATTAGCTCATACTACATACCAATCCCTACCATTTTCACAAATTTGATTGGAATTCCATTTAGCCATTTAGCCTGTAGACCTCTCTAAATACCCTGAGGTAAATTACTTCACAAAACACATCTGAAGTGTTGGAATTGACAACCAATGAAAATGTTACTTTCATTTTCTACTTTTTTTACCTGACATTTGATTGGTTATGTACCTGAATATATATAAAGGAAGAGAGAGAAACACAGCCATTTTTGACTATTACTTCCTGAACTACATTGCAAGATCATTTTCACCCACAACTTAAACTTGATTTTAGAAGGTGAGATATTATTTTATAAATTTGAAAACATTTTCAGATTGTTATATACTATCCCTCAAGGCTTCTTTATTATAATTATGGATTGATTTAGGTTTCTGTGGTATAATTATGAATTTACTTAGGCTTCTTCACAGGCACTTTTTAATAGTACTACTTCACGCCTGAAACCATACAGTGCCCATAGATTACTTCTCTGTTATAAACTCACAAGTACCTGTCTGAACTTAAACCCAACAGTGCCCTATCTCTACTGATATATTTATTTTTTATGCAAATTACAGCAAGAAAATGGAAGGTGAGCAGAATGTTTCCTTTGAAATTGTTCTGGAGAACAACACAGAAAAAGATATTGAGGACAATGATGACTCTGATTTCATGGATGAATCACGGGACCATGAATTAGTTCAATGTGTAGAATCTGTGGATCATTTACTTCATTATGATGACGGTCAAATGTGGGAACTTATGTTCACTCAACAAGAGGACATATCGGACAGTCAAATGCTAGACGTACTAATAAATTTTGAAAAACAATCCGAAAAATAAAATTGTATGTAATATTAAAAAATTGTTTGAGTCTTTAATCATTTTTATATGTAATTAATAAACTAGTTAAATGTTAGAAATGTTATTAAATTTTCAACCACAATCACAATAATAAATAATTGCTTAAAAAAGTTAAAAAAATAAAAAATAATCAACAAAACCAACAATCAATTAACATACTGCATTTGAAAAGTCTCTCATTCATTTTTCATTGCAGTACGCTGCCCAGAACGCTTCCCGGTTCGCGGACCGGGCGCTACCCACGAAAAAAAACAAAAAATTTTTTTTTTCTTTTGCCCCGCGGGGCCCTTTTAAAGCCTCCACATTAAACCTAGGGGGTCACGGAGGATCTACTATGCCCCCTTATGGTTATTTCCCCCTTTGTTTTGGCCTCCTCTTGTCTCTCAATCCTACCGAGAGACAAGATGGCGGCCGCTCCGGACTGTTTAGAATGTTGACAGACACCGGAAAGCCAATCAGCTTCGCTACGCGAAGTTCTGGTACGCTCCCCGGTCCGCGAACCGGGGAGCTGCCCGGTCCGCTGTTACAGATATATATCTTTTTTTAAACGGTAATTTCTCAAAATCCACTGGAGCACATATATTGAGACCTACAAAAGGCACATCGGGCTACCAGTCCCTACAATTTTGCCAAGTTTCGTGCAAATCCATTCAGCCGTTCGGGCTAAAAATGAGGCTAACCGCCCTATGGAAAAATCAATGTTAAAAACACGTTTTGGGACCCCCCTTTTTTCTCGGTCCCCCCTGGACGAACCCCCCCCAAATTTTCAGGGGCTGCTCAGAAACAAAATGTTCCATTTTCCAGAAAATTTCAGCCAATTCCGTCCACAAACGCCAAAGTTATTAGACATAGAATTTTCAAAAATCCCATAGGGAAAAAATCCTAACTATATATACCTACTGGCGACCGCCAGTAGGTAATATATATATAAAGCCTCCTTTAATGAACTTAACAAAGTAAAAACTCTTGTACATTCTAATCTTGCATCTTGGAAGAGGGTAGGATTAATCAGCAAAAAGGAATTTGACTTTTTGAAAAAAGATTTTCCTATTACTCCGACGTTGTATCTTCTACCGAAGATTCATAAAGGTATTACACCGATACCAGGGCGGCCAATCATTTCTGCCCAAAATAGCCTGTTGGAACCCCTCTCCAAATATGTTGATTTCTATTTACATGAATATATGGAGGCACTTCCTAGTTACCTAAAAGACACTGGTGACTTTTTGATGAAACTTAAAGAAGTTGTTTGGAATCCTAGCTATCTTTTTTTAGTCATGGACATAACATCTTTGTACACCTCCATTAATCATGCTGATGGTTTGAATGCTATTGAATATTTTTTATCTACTAGAGATATTAAGTTCTATGAACATAGTAAAATGCTCATCAGTATGATTGATTTATGCCTTAAGAACAATTTTTTCCTTTTCAATAATGAAGTTTATCAGCAACTGCGTGGTGTAGCCATGGGTGCGTGCTTCTCCCCCAGCTACGCGTGTTTACACGTGGGCTGGTGGGAGAGGCACGTCCTGGGTGGCATCCGGAGTCTGGAGGAGGATGAAACTGGCATAGTTAAGATGTGGCGCTTCATCGATGATGTTTTTATAATTTGGCAAGGGTGCAGTTCATCAGCAAAAGAATTTGTTAGTAATATCAATAACAATTCTCTAAACCTAGAGTTTAGTGCCAATATTAGCGATGTTAGTGTCAACTTTTTAGATGTGGAGGTCTACATTAAGAATAATGAAATCATGACTAGGATGTATAGAAAATCCACAGCTGGGAACTCAATCCTACATGCCCAGAGTAACCATCCCCACCATCTTATTAAGAGCATCCCGTATGGGGAGTTTTTAAGAATTAAACGGATATGCAACAATGAGATTGACCTCATGAACTGTTTGAATGGATCCTATCAAAGATTTTTACAAAGAGGCTATGAAGTCTCTAACCTCACTAATTCTCTCAAAAGGGCTTTATCAGCTCAAACAAGTGTCATGTTACAACAACCTGCTTCAGATACCTCTGAGGAGGCAGTTGTTACAGCGAAAGAATCTTCCATTCGGTTAATTACCACTTTTAACAACCAACACAAAAAGATGAGGCAAATAATTAAATCTAATTGGCCCATCTTAAAAACAGATATTGTGGTGGGACCATTGGTGGGAGACGTTCCTAATATCACTTTTCGACGAGCACCCTCCATGAGGGATGCTCTAGTCAAAACTAGCCCTGAAACGATTATTAAACCTAATTGGTACTCCAGCAAAACAGGCTTTCGGAAGTGCAGTTCATGCCGGGCATGTAAATTCGGTGTGAACACCAGCGAGTTTGTTGAGGCTTTTACGGATGCAGTAATTCCCATAAAGAATGTATATACTTGCAAAACAGACCATGCGGTCTATGTTTTAAGATGCACGTGCAAGCTATACTATGTTGGGAGCACTAAGTTGCAAGTATTCAATCGAATATTACAGCATCTACGTGCCATTGTGAACTCTGACCCTAATTATCCAGTGGCACGCCACTTTAAGCTGGTACACAATAACAATCTGAATGACCTGCAATACTTTGTTATTGATGCAGTCCCCGTGAACAAGAGGGGTGGAGATAGAGAAAAGAGACTTAGACAACTAGAAAGCCAATATATTCTGAGGTTAAATAGTAAGATCCCAAATGGGCTTAACATGGGAGAAGATCTGAATAATTTTCTGTAAATATTTTATTTCACCATACGCATAACCTGTTTATAATGGATTTTATACCTTTTGTATATGGTTTTAATCTATTTTTGATTTCGTTATGGATGATTTATGGATGAATTTACATTGTTACTCTGACCATCGCATTGTTTTTTGCATTGATGTTTGATTTTCTATATGCTGAGCTGGATTAACTTGTAGTTTATAGGCATGTCCTAATGTCTGCTATCAAATGAATTCCAAAAGATGTGATTGCCCTAGTTCCCCATCCCTTTATTAACTATAGATATGCACTGCCGACTTTTTTGCACTTTATTAGCACTTTGCACTTTATTAGGTTTTTTTAAATCTGCTCCGGATTTTTATCTGGATATAAAATGTTTGCTGCTGAATTTTTGGGATTTTGCACCTTGCACTTTTCTTCTATGCACTTTAAAAACTTTATGTGGTTATGAATTGCATTACTGGTTTTAGAACATACCCCACTGAGATTGACTTTTATGGTTCAGTTTTAATGCGCTAATAAGGTATTATGATTATCCATTGGGCACTTGCCCTTTATGTCTACTATGTGAAAAAAATATATTTTTCCTGTTTTGAAGACATTTTAATTGTACAGTGATTCTAGTGTTATTGCATTTAGCATTTATTTCACTTTGTACATAGTATATGGATGATTTACTTTCTTCACTGAACGATATTACTTTTATGTCTACTCATATGTGGGAGGAGTCTCGTTTTCCACCAGTATTTAACCACTTATGTCTCTGGGTCTTGTCATGTGATCAAGTCCGGTTTTCCGGACGAAACGCGTCATGCCGCCATCCCCATTGATGGAATAAAGCACACTATTTTTTTGTAATTCCTTGGTTTGTGGTCTGTACCTGGCTGCGTCCGTTGCTGTTGGTGTTCGGCGCTTCAGGATTGTGGATTTCTATATATATATATATATATATATATATATATTCACTGAAAAACATAGGTTTCATGCCTTATATAGTTAGGAATTAGCTTTTAAAAAACCTTTGAAATTCACTCAAAAAACTTTAAGTTTTAGGGGTGTTATAGTTAGCTGGACATTTCACTCATACAAAACCATTGAAATTGCTCCTATATAGTTAGTTGTACTAACTATATTTCGCGCACCCGCAATCCACTGCTGATGATGTCGCATATTACATCATTCATGACGTGGTCAGTGACATCACTGATGACATCTCAAATGACATCAATGATGACATCACTGATGACATTATCCAGTGAATGTGGTTTGCTTCGTTATTTAAATATGCATTATATATATAGCAATTTGCATTGAAGTATGAGTGGATATATAAAAATAAATATTTGGATGGAGGACTTTAACAATGTATAGTGTCTCACTAAATATAGTGGATAGTGACTAAACTGTGTGAATATCTGTATCACTTTGTCAGTTGTTGTGTAAACTGGTTCTCCAGTTGGTTACTAGCTATGTGAAAGTCTATATTAGTTATTGATTAGTTAATTGAGTATTTTTATGGGAGAATGAATGTGTGTGTGGTTCGGTGGAGGGTGTGTGACTGCCCAAAGATGTGTGAATAGTTGATTCAGTAGATATATGAAGTTAAAACTACATGTTCTAACAGTTGTTTGGGTGAGTGAATATCTTTATGGGTGTGGTGATGAGCAAATATATTTCACAATGGTACATGTCCAACAAACTAGAAAAATAAAAGGCAGTGTATGTGTCAGTTGTTGTATATAAATAAGTATACATAAGACTCAATGATTGTGTGAGTGACTGTATGGATAACTGTATACTTGTAATAATGATTTTATACTATACTAAATATGACTTACTATCTAAATGAATAGATGAAGTGGTGTTTGTATAAGTGTGTAGCTAACTAAGTATGTAAGTATGATCTATTGTTTGCATAAGTGAGTAGGATAACTTCGTATGTGAATAGGTTGTGTGCTGGTGTGTAATGTCGATATAGGTGTATAAGTATTTTTGATGGTGTTCTATTTTTCATTGCCAGCATGTATGATTGAATCTACAGGTAAGTGATTAGATGTGTGTATACATCTAGGAATCAATGAGTGGGTTTTTAAATACTTGTATTGCTTTGTCAATGGATTCAAATATGATACGTCACGTGGATGATGTCATCAGTGATGTCATGATTGATGTAATTTGAGATGTCCTCAGTGATGTCACTGACCATGTCATGAATGATGTAATATGTGACATCATCAGCAGTGGATTGCGGGTGCGCGAAATATAGTTAGTACAACTAACTATATAGGAGCAATTTCAATGGTTTTGTATGAGTGAAATGTCCAGCTAACTATAACACCCCTAAAACTTATAGTTTTTTGAGTGAATTTCAAAGTGTTTTTAAAAGCTAATTCCTAACTGTATAAGGCCTGAAATCTATGTTTTTTTCAGTGAATTTGCAAGGTTTTTTAAATGCTAATTTCTAACTATATAATGCCTGAAACCTATGTTTTTTTAATTGAATATGCAAGGTTTTTTAAATGCTAATTCCTAACTATATAAGGCCTAAAACCTATGGTTTTTTCATTGAATTTCGACTGTTTTTTAAATGACAATTTTTAAATGTATTAATTTGGTTTTTTTTATACTGATTTACTACATTTTTGCAGGCAGGTGTTCAAAGGGCACGCCCCATTTTTACAACACTCTGCAGCGCAACCCCTGGCATGTTTGCAGAGGAAGAACTAATTCCCCTTGCATTCTTGGGGTTCCTGGGGGCAACTAGCCCACCAGGAGCCTCCAGTATAAGCCAGGGGGCTGCATTGCAGAGAGATGTAATGAGGCCACCCCCTTTTTTACACCTCTCTGCAACGCAGCCCCCGGGCGTGTTTGCAGAGGGGGAACTAATTCCCCTTGCATACTGGGGGTCCCTGGGGGCCAACTAGCCCATCTGGAACCTGCAGTATGCGCCAGGGGGCTGCGTTGTTTTGCCCCGGGGGCGGCAGTCCCCGGGGAAGTGTGGGGGGGATTGTGGACTTCTTTATCACTATACCCCCGCGATTTGGACCCCCCGTGGGGTAATTTTTTTAAAAACAGACCAGGTTTTTAAAAAACAAAATTTGGTCCTTTTTTGTCCTTGTGGGACCACCTGGGCAGGCCTAGGGTGTCAGGGTGTATCTACCCTGCCCCCTTTTTGTGTTCTTCACGTTTGTTTTTTTGCTTTCTTTTGCCTTTGTCTATCGAGCACAAGATGGATGCCAACACTTCCTGGTTAGAAGTGTTGACAGCCAATGAGCATGCAGCTTTCTCTGGAAGGCATGCTGATTGGCTGCCACTGTCTGTCAACACTAGCACAAGATGGATGCCAACACTTCCTGGTTAGAAGTGTTGACAGCCAATGAGCATGCAGATTTCTCGGGAAGGCATGCTGATTGGCTGACACTGTCTGTCAACACTCCAAACCAGGAAGTGTTGGCAGCCATCTTGTGCCTCGGTAGAACGAAGGCACAAGAAAGCAGGGAAACAAAGGTGCGAAACACGCAAAGGGAGCAGGGTAGAAGCACCCTGACCCCCTAGGCCTGCTCAGGGGGTCCCACAAGGACTCCCAGGCCCCAAATTATTAATATTTGTTTTAAATCGCGATATTCCGAACGATTGAAAATAACTTTTCTTGAGAAACATTTGGATTTGGATTATCATGTCCTAAACTTTGGAATTTTTGAAAGACTGACTTTGAGGATCCTATAAATTACTCAAGTCTGCCTGAATTGTGTGGGTAAAATTGATACCTAGTCACTTTGAATAAGAATGTACTTACGTCTCGTCTAACATTTGGAAGAAATATCTTGTTATATGACAACAGGATACCGACATAACTTGAAGGAAATAAGAACGCCCTGAAGAAGTTCTGTTGTACAGAATGAAACACATTGGCTGGCTGTGGTACATAAACTTAAGGAAAATAAAAGCATTTGAATATACACCAAGATTCAGCGCTTCAATAAGGACTTTAAGTGATATGATTTGATTGGACTTGTTGTGCAAGTGGTGCTGTGCCAAACTTTGGAATATTCTCCACTACTCTCTACTACTCACTATCTACTACTCCACTACTCTCTAATACTCACTCTCTACTACTCATTCTCTACTACTCTACTACTCTTTACTACTCTCTCTCTACTACTCACTCCCTACTACTCACTATCTACTACTCTCTACTACTCACTCTCTACTACTCTCTTCTCTCTACTACTCACTCTCTACTAATCTCTCTCTACTACTCACTCTCTACTACTCTCTCTCTACTACTCACTACTACTCACTCTCTACTACTCACTTTACTACTCACTCTCTACTACTCTCTACTACTCTCTCTCTACTACCCTCTACTACTCACTCTACTACTATCTACTATTCTCTCTCTCAGCTACTCACTGTCTACTACTCTCTACTACTCACTCTCTACTACTCACTCTCTACTACTCTCTACTACTCACTCTACTACTCTTTACTACTCACTCTCTGCTAATCTCTCTACTGCTCTCTACTACTCTCTACTACTCACTCTACTCTCTATTACTCACTCTCTACTCTCTACCTCTCTACCTCTCTCTACTAGGCTCTACCTCTCTACCTCTACCTCTCTACCTCTACCTCTCTACCTCTCTCTACACGCACACATATACACATATTTATATGCATATATATGCATATGCATTTATATATATGTATGTGTATATATATATATACACACATACATATATAAACATATATAATCTGCATATCTATATAAATACAAATATAAATGCATGCATACATATGCATATATGCATACATATGCATGTTATTTACATGAAAGTTTGAAAAACACTAATAAAAGCCATTTTCAATGCTTGTTTACTTTTGTTCCATCAAGAAGGCATTCAGATGTGTCACAAATTTGCCATGAATTCTGAATGTTAGCACTCTAGTTGCTCATTAGATCACTGTAGTAAAGCTACTGCTCACCAGGGAAGTCTGCTGCTGGTATTCAAAGTGCATGTTTCAGCCTGCATGTCAGAATTTTTTTAATGAAATAGAAGAGGATTTGAGAAGTCACTCAAAATGTGCCCTAATTTTTCTTTCTGCAGCACTAATCATACTTTCTATGGCAAAATGAACCCCCTCATTTTGTTCCTTTTTAAATTAAATGTTTTCAGACTTACCACTTCATTCCAATCAAGATGGCTTCTGGTGTGCCATACTTTTGTCATAAGTAAGACTGTTAGCTCTCTAGTTGTTCTTTAGAACACTCTGGGACATTCTGTCATTGGGCTATACTTGGGCTACATCTGGGTGATATTTGGGCTACATTTGGGCTCTTTTGTCTCTGGTGGCCATCTTGGGAGACTGCATGTCAGAATTTTGTAATGAAATAGAAGAGGATTTGAGAAGTCACTCAAAATGTGCCTTAATTTTTCTTTCTGCAGCACTAATCATACTTTCTATGGCAAAATATACCCCCTCATGTTGTTCCTTTTTAAATTAAATGTTTTAAGAGTTACCACTTTATTCCAATCAAGATGGCTTCAGGTGTGCCATACCTTTGTAATAAGTAGGACTGTTAGCGCTCTAGTTGTTCTTTAGAACACTCTGAGAAGCTGCAGTAGAACACAAAGGAATCAACTAACAGTCTCTGTCCTTGTTGGATGTACATGTTGACTTCATTCTCACATGACTGAGAAAGATAATGTGAATTTACAGAAAATATGCTTTCAGCTTAGCTTATAGATCCCCTTCCAAACCACTGTGGGAAAAGCATGAGATAATAGTTTTCTTTCAAACATGATTCATGATATCCAGCAGAAGGCTTTTTCACATGGTAAAATCACCTTAGAACACACCACAATTGCTAAAATGAGTATAGTACCATCAACACATGATTTATAATGTAACTAAAGTCCTAAAACCTTCTATTAACTGATATGCTTTTTAATGAGGTGCTATCATGTATATTGGTCCCAAGATGGCTGCCAACACTTCTTGGATGAAGTGCTGACAGCCAATCAGATCTCACGATGAGATGTGTGGTTAGGCTCCGCCCAGATATATATATTTTTTTCCTTTTGATTTTCTCTGGAACTACGGGAGGGATTTACACCATTTAAACAAAAGGCACTTCTGCGTACCAGTCCCTACCATTTTGCCAAGTTTGGTGTAATTCCATTCAGCGGTTCGGGCTGTAACCGTGTCTGAACGTCCTATGGAAATTAACATGGGGAAAACATGTTTTGGAACCCCCCTTTTTTCTCGGCCCCCGCTTGACGAATCCCCCGACACTTTCAGGGAAGTAGCGGAGCGGAGCTGGCCTAAATTTTGGAAAATTACACGCAAATTCCTAACTAGGTCTTATTTCGAGGCATATTATACATGCCTGAGCGGTCCCGCCTTTGCAGGCCGCTCCAATGTTTTGGGGCCATGTTTGTTTAAGAGGGCCCAGAGGGGCCCATGCACCTCCCAGTTCTGCCATGGCTACAGCTGCCCCACCTGCTAGAGGGATGCGGCGCAGAAGAGGGCCATTGTGTTGAGAGACCCGAAGTGGGCTCAGACGGCACGTGTAGTGCCAGTGCCATCTTTCCAACTTTGAGGGCACAATAAAGGAAGGCACAGTCGGTGCCAGTACCCCACCTTTGAGTTTTCCAGCTGTGCAGCACTTAGTGCCAGCTGCATCTCTTAGGCCATTCTTTGTTTGGGGACATGTCTGTTGAGTTAGGAGTGAAATGCACTCCTGTGCCCCATACTTTCACAACTACCCAGCAAGTTGTGGGAAGCTGCTACGTTTAGGTTTGCACAGTGCGCACCCTTGACTACCTCTGCCTTGGCAGCGCGCCCTGACTTTGGGACATAGGGCATTGGAGCCACTTTGAGATGGCCAGTTGGCCAGGGGGACTGTTGGGTTTATAGGGCGCCAGGCCCTAATGTGACTTATGTGGTTACGCACTCTGTGTGATGCCTCTGAAGTGGTTTTTATGATTGAGGTTGTTTGCATATTATGGTTTATGCTAGTGAGATTATGTTCCACTGAGATTATTTCCTAATGTGAGTTATACTTAGGAGGTTAGGGTCTAATACGTTTAGACTTAAGAGATGATTGCATAATGTGTTTGTACTGGTGGGGTTGGCGCAAAATGTAATTCACACCTAATGTGATACTGTGCATAATGTAGTTCATGTTACAGGCTGATGCTGAGTACAGTGGTAACCAGTGATTACTGGTTGTACGTTTATGAGATTTATTACTTTTACTAAGTTCGCTTTGTGATGGTTCTGACTGTGGTCCAGTGGGCCCTTTCAGCTGTATATAATCCATTGTAGATATGACCTAGTGTCAGGTGGCACCATGTATATTATCTGAGTACTATTCTAATGTTTTATGAAAATACAAAGGCTATTTTTGATATAACCTTGTGTGGAGATATTTTTGTGGTATGCCTGGGATGTTGTTGCTGGGTGCCTGCGCAAATGCTTTACACATGGCCTCCGGGATAAGCCTGACTGCTCGTGCCAAGCTACCAAGGGGGTCAGCAGGGGTTATCTTTGGCTTGTAACTCCCTCGCCCTGACTAGAGTGGTGGTCTCTTCCTAGCTTTGGCGCAAGCATTAGCCAACCAGAGATCCCATTTCTAACATTGGTTGTCAGCGGTGGGATAGGACTTGCTTTTGCACAGTACCACAGCGACAATTGCCTGCACTACAAAACTCTGCATTTTAGATAGTCACATGGAAAGGGATTATTGTTTCTAAGTTTGTTTTAAGTACCATTTCATTGAAATGTGTTTCTTGTGCACTATAAGTCGGGTGTCCTGCAAAGGACAGAAACCAGAGAATCTGGAGGAGTGACTGCCCTTCTGCAGACTGCTATTGGGTTGGCCTGAAGCTGAAGGCAACACGTTTCACATTGTGTACGTGACGGACGTCGAGACCCCCTTTGGAGCCCGGGACGCCTGTATTTTCGGTCGCCATTCTTGGAGGAGATCCTGAATCCTGAATCCCCCCTGGATACCTGGACAAGCTGTGCCATTCTTCTATCGGCCAGGCGCAACTGTGGAAGCACGGCACTTAGCTTGTGAGATTCCGTGAACCAGTATTCATCAATAGGAAACTCCACTTCCTGATGTGAGCCTGATGCTTCCGTGCTTCTTTCAACTTGGGTTCCCGAGTTTATCTGCAGGGATCTATTTGCTTCCAGCACCTGAATTGGTTCCATTACGGCTTTACCTGAGCGAAGCCTTCGATTTCTAACTCGGGCCATCGCCCCCTTTTGTATGCGTGCCTCACCAGTCATATCTGTTTTTTTGTCCTACCCGGAGCACCATTTAAGCTTCAGTGTTCTTTGACTTGCATGTGGACGGAGCTGCCTTACACAAACTGTATTTGACTCTGGATCTGTTTCATCGACAGGTTACCTTGTATATAAATTGATGCTGCCGTGTATATACATTGTTACTGTCTTGTCTTCCCCCACCTGCGCAGTTTAGTTGCAGAGATTTGTTGTTTTTAGTGCCCTGAGGAAGGGGATGGCTACTTGTTAGCCCAGCACCGAAACGCGTGTCGGCACCGTGCAAGACAGAGAACAGTGGGCATTAATTCTCTGTGAATATTGATGTACCATTGCCCAATCCACTACTTATCTTCTGGGTCTCTGCCTTTCTCCTTTTGCATTTGGCTGTTCATATTTATTGTGTCATTGCCTTATGTGAGTGTGTTGAGTGTGTGTGTAGCAAGACAAATGAGAATATTTGTGCATGTGTCTGGGGTCCGCTTTTTATTGTTGAGATCTCTGCATGTGGGGTTGAAATAATTTTCACTGATTCAATATGAGAATATATGTTGAAATTCACTTTTTTTTTAAATGTTAGCAGCACATAATATATTTGTTTTTTGTATATTTGTCTTATCTGCCTTGTGATGCATCCTTTGTTAAATTAAATAATTTGTATGTACAGTACCTCTAATAAATCTTGTTTTTTGTATGACAATTTTGTTTTCTACGATTTGTCGCATTCTCCCTGGATTTTAACTCTGTTTGGTTTTTGTTATCATCTTGGAGACGTGGTTACGCTCTATTATTATAATTTGGCAGGAGACACCCGCTTCCCTTGCTTGCGAGGTTGCTTCTTCTTTACTGAAGCTGAAGGAGGGACTGCCCTTGGACTATTGTGCTGGTTCTTGAGTTGGCCTGAAGCTGAAGGAGTGACTGCTCCTGTGCTGTCTGCTGGTTCTTGGGTTGGCCTACAGTGGGGACTTAATTTGCATGAAGTAACTAGCTCGGGAGGGTAGATCATCCCCTAAGTGCAGTGTGAGTTGTCTGGATTCACAAGTAAGGGTGGGGTCCAGTGGTGGCAGCAGAAGTGAGTTCAGTTCATGAAGTCCCAGTCACATTCCCAGAAAATGGTACCTGGTGCTCAGTAAGAGGGGTGCTAGTTGAGATTCCCGAGCAGTAACAAACTGGCTTACCAGTCTGGGGGGGTGTGAGGATGAGTGGTGTGTTGGACTGGACGATTGAGTGTGAGTTCTCTGAAATAAGGAGCTTGCACGGGAGGTGGACCTCTGGCTGTGTGCTAGAGGCCCTCAGAGGCATTGGGGAGTGATTCCAAAAGGAGTGGCTGAGGTGTCTTACAGCCCAGAGTGGTGGAAGAGGTTCAGAGTAGCCCGGCTAGGTCCCTGTGTAGTGAGAGGGTTGTAGGGACTCACGTCCTGTCTCAGAGGAGAAGGAGGGAGTTTGGGACTGCGTATGTCAAGGTGCCCGAAACCCAGTCTCAGGACCTGGATGGTTCCTGAGGGGAACACCAGGTTGGGAGTTAGGCTCTACTGATAGACCATTTGAGGAGGATCTCCTAGTGTCTGTGGAACATGGAGCGTCTGCAAGCAGAGCTCCAGCAGTTCTGGTGTCTGGAAGTATCGTTCCAGTTGGGAGGGTGCAGAGGTCCAGAGTGAGGGGTGAGAGGGGTAAAGAGTCCCCAGTGGGAACCAGTGGGTCAGGGGCCAGCCAGAAGGGCTGAGTCACCAATGATTGACAATGGTGACACCACTTCTGTTCTGGGGGATCTGCACGCACTGTCAGATGGACAGGCGGTCGTGAGATCCACGCCAGGCAGACTGTCACACAACACATTAGTTATGTGTCACCCTCTGGGGGGCATGTGTGCTATTCGTGAAGTTCTGGTTCGCTGGGCATCTGACCAAAGGGTAGCGTTCCTGGGTTAGGGAGCCAGGAGCAGGTGTTTCCTGACCTGGACGGCAGGTGGCTGTAATCAGTGTCCTGGCCGGTTTGCCTTCTAGGGGTACCGCTGTGAACACAGGTGGGGCCCATCTTAAAGGAAAGGGACCCTGTGTTTGCAGGTCTCGCCGGGATTTTTAGGGTCCCTGGCTGAGTGTGGTAATACAACCCTGAGAGCAGGTGGGGCCCATCTTAAGTGAAGGGACCCTGCTCTACAATGGGAGAGTGCAGAACTCTGGAAGAGGGTGCAGAGGGAGGGAGTCCTTGCCTCTGACCCCGGTGCATCCTGTGAATGTGGATCCCAGGTGATAGACCAGTTGATGGAAAGAGGTCCTCAACTGGTGGTAGAATTGTGTTCTGGTGGGTGCTTCCCCTGGGAGAATGCTGAACCCCAGAAGTAGAGGTAGGGTGAGGAGACAATTTGCCCATGACCTGTATTCAGCCTGAGGGTGGGGAACCTATGTTGGAGGATCAGTGGTAGTTTGGAACTACACTGAGAGGGAGAGTGGAGAATGGCTATTGAATGCCAGGGGTTACTGCCCCAACTCTGTTGATTGGCAAGGACCAGTGGTATCTGGATGGCCTATGGCCTGGTCCTGTCCGTGGGCAACTAGGGAGTACCAGTGGGGTAGCCTAGCTGGGCCTGAGAGTTCTTTTTCAGAGAGAACCACGCGGGTTCAGAGTGGCTTAGAACCGGAGGGTGTCCCTGCAGGGCCCACGTCCATGTTCTATCGCCCCAAGCAGGGAAGCCCATCACTGTGGTGATTGGTCTGCCCTGCGTTTTGGCTGGAAGGGGGTTGTGTTGGACTTTGCCCTTTTTGGCAGGTTCACCCCTGAACTTTTTGCCTTAAGCTCTGACATGGTGGTAGTGGGTTTAGGCCTCTGGGCACTTTAACACTGTGGTCCAGTGTAAAGTGCGTGCGCTCTCTGAGTGCGTATGGTGAGATTGGCCCGCCCTCCTATAGGAATGCATGGGGGATATGTGTGTCCATGGTAATTCCTGGTATGAGAGAGGAGTACAGGGTCGAGTTTAGTATGTATGAACTTGTGAGAATAAATACTGCGCAATGGTGTGCGCAGATTTATGGTGACTGGTGGAGAAATGCCACTTTTAGAAGTTGGCATTTCTGTGTGCTATGTGTTTGCCTGCCTGATGGGAATTGCATGTCTGGCTTGTGATTGACAGGAGCTGAGAGGTATGGGTGGATCCAGGAGGAGCAGGGTGAGTCAGCTAGGCTGAATAGGTCACCTGGGCTGAGAGTGGTGGGGGGAGAAATCCCCTGACCCTGAATAGGACTGTGCCAGGCTGTACACTGCTGGCTCCGCACCCCGTGATGTGTCTGATCACTCAGCCCTCTCCTGACAAAGGGGAGAGGAGGTGGGCAAAACAAAATGCTCCAAACCCCCACTAAACCAGTTCTGACTGGTATGCCCAAGCCCTGTGCTGTGACACAAAGGGAAATACTGATATAAATATAGGGGCTGTGACCCCATAAAAATGTTCAGTACTGTTCTGGTGTGGTGTTCCTTACAGAGGGGGGCTTGCTGCTGTGGGGGCCCAGGAGGAACTGCACTGGGGGCTGCCTCCCTGGGCCCAGCTAGGCCCCTGGGATCTTTTTGTTTCATCCCGTGATGCCTAAAGGACTTTTTGTGACCTTTTTCTGATCCTCCAGGACCTTGGAGGAGCTTGTTCCTGATTTTGCGCCCTGGGAGCACTGTACTTGTGCTTCCTTTTCTTGCCCAAAAAGAGGAGTGTGTATGCTCCGCAGCGCTGAGCTGCCGTCTGTGTAGAGCGAATCCCGTCGTAGGGATTTCCCCGGTGATGCCGGCCGTAGCGGGTGCCCACCCGGCTTTATACATTTAATTAGGAGGGAGCCAACCCCTCATTGCCGTATTTTTGCTTTTATTAATTTAAATGCGGTGCCCACCCTGCTTACGCATTTATTTTTGATGCGGGTGCCCACTCCGCGTTTCACCGCCGCGGCCCGAGCCGCTGAAGCATTCCTCGCCAGGCCGCTCTTGACATGACCCAGAAGTCAGGTGAAGCTGCATGACATAGATCAGAGCTTCTGGAGCCTCGCGGGCTCCATTTCTCCCTTCCCCCGTAGCTGAAGAGAGGGGCGAAGGCAGCCAGGAAGCAGACGGAAGGTAGTGTGTGTAAAGCAGGGATCCCGTGACCTGTGAGAGCCGCGCTGTATCCACCGTCTTAGAGAAGTCCCGGCTCCCAGAAGGAGGACCGGGTGAACATGAGACAGGGTGACGAAACAGAGTACCGGCCAAGATAAAGGAGCCTGCAGCCAGAGTCCCGGTGAGTGGTGCCGATTGGGGAGGCAGACTTTGTTAAAGTTAGGAGTCACCGGGGGGGGTTCCATCCGCACATCGTGGTGCCTATCTACTGAGCAGCCTCGCCTGACAGTGGGCCACTCCAATGATTGGGCACAGCTGTTCCAAGAGCCCGGGTGGGAGGAGCTTAGTGTTGTACCCGGTTGGTGCATTTTGAGGCACATTGTTGGTGCCTGAGCGGTCCCGCCGTTGGGGGCCGCTCCAACCTTTTGGGGCCATGTTTGTTTAAGAGGGCCCAGAGGGGCCTGTGCACCTCCCAGTTCTGCCATGGCCACAACTGCCCCACCTGCTAGAGGGCAGCGGCGACGAAGAGGGCCATTGTGTTAAGAGTCCCGAAGTGAAGTGGGGTCAGAAGGCATGTGTAGTGCCAGTGCCATCTTTCCAACATTGGGGGCACAATATAGGAAGGCACGGTCGGTACCCCACCTTTAAGTACCCCACATTTAATTTTTCCAGCTGCGCAGCACGTAGTGCCAACTGCATCATTTAGGCCATTCTTTCTTTGGGGAAATGTCTGTTGAGTTAGGAGTGAAATGCACTCCTGTGCCCCATACTTTCACACCTGCCCAGCAAGTAGTGGGCAGCTGCTACGTTTAGGTTTGCGCAGCACACACCCTTGACTTCCGCTGCCTTGGCAGCACACCGTGACTATGGGACAGAGGACATTGGAGCCCCTTTGAGATGTCCAGTTGGCCAGGGGGACTGTTGGGTTTATCGGGCGCCATTCCCTAATGTGACTTATGTGGTGCTAGGAAATGTAATTCATGTAGTAGATTTACGCACCCTGTTTGATGCCTCTAAATGTGGTTTTTATGATTGAGGTTGTTTGCATATTATGGTTTTTGCTAGGGAGATTATGTTCCACTGAGATTATTTCCTAATGTAAGATATACTTATGAGGTTAGGGTCCAAAACGTTTAGACTTATGAGATGATTACATAATGTTTTTATGCTGGTGGGGTTGGTGCAGAATGTAATTCGCGCCTAATGTTATACTGTGCATAATGTAGTTTATGTTACAGGCTGATGCTGAGTACAGTGGGTACCAGTGATTACTGGTTGTACGTTTATGAGATGTGTTACTTTTACTAAGTTCGCTTTGTGATGGTTCTGACTGTGGTCTAGTGGGCCCTGTCAGGTGTAATCCCTTGTAGATATGACCTAGTGCCAGGTGGCACCACGTATATTATGTGAGTACTATTCTAATGTGTTATGAGAATACAAAGGCTATTTCTGATATAACCTTGTGTGGAGTTCCTTTTGTGGTGTGCCTGGGATGTTGTTGCTGGGTGCGTGCGCAAATGCTTTACACATGGCCTACGGGATAAGCCTGACTGCTCATGCCAAGCTACCAAGTGGTTGAGCAGGGATTATCTTTGGTGTGTAACTCCCTCACCCTGACTAGAGTGGTGGTCTCTGCCTGGCTTTGGCCTCAAGCCTTAGCCAACCAGAGATCCCTTTTCTAACAATGGGGGAATCTAAACTTCCAGCAAAATGGGGTCTTTGAGATTTGAAATATTGGCTAATTCACACATATCCTGTCATTGTACTGCCTATCAGGGACACAGACTCAGCAGAACCCCTTTATTAAATGGCCCTTGGGATTTGATGTTCTGCCTAAACTGCTCATGCATTGTTGGCCCATCAAAAATGGAATGGTCGCAGGCCACACCCATCTTTGTAACTGTAGTGCTTTTATTTACAAGTGATTTTCAGGAGTTAACAGACTGGCCCTGTTATTTGGGCACCAATGCCCACATTCGGAAAATGGCCAGTGGAGAGCAAGACAGAGTCTTTAGGGGGGACATGTACCAAGACATGTTGAGGAAGAAGAAAATTTTAGTCAGGAGTCTGATTGTTGTGCCATGGAGGAGCAATGGCCACATTGGCAGTCCATTAAACGTACAAGGTGAATATAGCAGACTCATTCTGAGGACAATGACAGATGATGTTCAGAGGCATGATGGTAAGCACAAGGCTAAGCAGAAACTATCTATTTGACACAGATGATTGCTACAGCTGACTTCTTATGAATGTTGTTTCATCCACATCTTCCTTCTCTGATGTGTCACATGCCTCCTGTGAGGGTGATAGTGGATTGGCAGAAGCACATGGAGGCAGTAACACATGAAGGGGGAGAGAGGTGGATGCTGAAGGTGCAACAGCATTCATCTGTGCAAACAGATGAGGCATTACTGCAGTGATGATCAACTGCAAGGCTTGCATGACTCCAGCAATGTTTCTGTGGTAGGCAGTCATAGCAGCCAAGTGGGAATCCTGCTTCGGCTCCATGTTCTCCATTATCATGCGCTTTTCATCCACCTCCTTGGCAATATCACTGGTGCCACTTTGACATGACAGTTGTTATTGTCTCTGAGTAAGGAGTCCAGCTATGTAACCCATGGAGTGGTGGAGAGCATGGAGCGGACTTTGGGTGCCTTTGATGGCTTCTAGGTGGTCCCTAATGGGACTGAGTCACCCATGGATCCTATCAAGTTTGGCCACCAGGCTATCCAACCCCACCCACACCTGACCAGTCATCTCACACTGCACTATGTTGGAAATGTAACAGTGGGTCCTCAGAGTCCCAGGTGACAGCTGTGGTGCTAGGTGGTGCCTGCTATAAGTTTTGTGCTGGTGGTGGAGAGGTTAAGACGATGCTGGATCTCCCCCATTCCAGAGATGGGCTGCCTAAGGAGTCGAGCAGCTCTTGGAGGGTGTCCTGGACGATGGTTGTGAGCTCTTCTTCATCATTCTCATTGAAGAGTGGGACAGGCTGCTGAGCAGTAGGTGATGTTTCTTCCTCAGCAATGTAAAGGACAGATACTGTAATATGTGTTTGCCCACTTTGGTCAGGCATTCGAGCAGTTGACAATCAGAGTGCATGACACTTTCCATGTTCTATTCTGACATGCTATACCTATTACATGCAGCTTTGTAAATCATTGTACAACATCTCTGATATACTTTTTAGGTTCATCATAGTTTTGGAAAGTTGCCCTGTATGGCAACAGTGAGGTGCATATTTCTACGCCTCTGTTGCACCGGTTACATCATCTATTCAAAACTGCCTGTGGTGCTGGTTGATTCACATTACTGACAATACAGAATTAATCTGATTCATGTGTCTTCACACTGCATTGTGGGTGTGTCACCATTACTCAATAAAGTTTGCATATTGGTTTTAGTCACTAGGTTTTGTGGTTTAGACTGCACCCCATCTTGATGTTGGCAATGCCATCTATTTTGTAGTGTGGCATGGGGAGGACAATCATGCACTTGAAATCAGGGATACAGTGATGTACACAATGAAATGACAAGTAGATGTGCTTGATTTCCCATACTATGAGAAGTATCTATGTGTTTAAAGGTGGGCAACTCACATTGACACAGGTCACTCACATTAATGGATGTAGATGTGCAGGGAGGGATACCTTCTTGTTCATTGACAGTCGTTCCCTCTATCCAGTAACCCTTGCACTTTGGTGCATTGGCAGTGGTAATATGATGCAAGCAGGAGGACATAGGACTTTAAGGCAGGCTTCTGGAATTGTTGGACCTTTATTGTACCTCACAGGGATGGGCAAATGGATGATACATGCTGTTCTGTTCAGGGTAAATGGATGCCTTTGTTACTGGTAGGAGAACCAGGACCATGATGACAATGACATACTGCTAACTGAATAACACAAGTAGATACTTTGATGTGGATGACTGCATTTTTGAATAATTAGGTCAAGGCGACGTGTAGCAAAATGACATGCATTAGTCCCACATTGTGAATGAGGCCAATTGTCATACTTCACTTTATATGCATGTGACAGGAAGTGTGTGATTCCGGGAGCATAACAAACATAAAAGTGATTTTAGGGAACACATTCCTACAATGCTGAAGCCTTGTAATGTACTCATAAATATATATCCATTTTACTCAAAGGTGAACAGCACCTTGGCCCTCCAGTATGTTCTTTTTTTGTCAATATGGAATGTGCACATAATTGACACTAGGTGCTTGCAATGGCAGTGCAGCTTTTGATGTGGGCAACATGGGTGGGTGTACATTGAGGGAGGGCTCTCCACCAGTATGGGATGTAGTTATGTACACTTCATTCACCTGCACATATAAATGCAGCAGTTACAACATGACATTTGCTTGATGAAAAATTCCAAAGCACTATTGCAACCGGACCTTCATCAAGTTTTTGTTTAGTGTCGGTAAGCATGCTTCAAAAAATGTACAGGGCAGTGTTGGCCCACCAGGTATGGATTGGAAATGCATTTAGAGGAGGCACACTTTCACTGTGTACCTGTGGTCCTATGTACAAACCTGTAATGTAACACAGCGTTGCTCTTCTTGGATTGACACAGCGCTCAGCTACTTCTGTGAAACGGGGCTCAGACTTATTTTCTACATAACGATGCATAGAATTCTGGCATGCATGTGCATTTGATGTAACTGGCTAGCCCCAAAGCAGACACTCTTTCACGATTGTGCACAGGTGCCTGCTTTTGCACTAGTCAACTAAATGGATCACCAAGGCATGTTGTGGCACAGGACTGAGCCATATAGTGGTATGTACAGTGCAGTGCTCAGTTTCAAAAGTGGCAGATGGCTGCGTTAGGCCAAGTGGACTGAACCTAATCTCGGTGACTTATTACAATATTTACAATCCCCTAACACCACAAGTAAATGACAATGATTGACTTTTTTGGGTGCAATATGTGCTTTACCTTATTTGCGTGCAGCATGAATCCACTTAACACTGCCTTGTAAATGATACACCCTATCATGCTGTAATTTGTATGAAGTGTGAGAGCAATGAGTGTTGCGTTGTGCGTTCCACCACAACACCCATTGATTTTGACGCTGCTCCCAATTTACAAGGCTGCATGATTAGGCGGCAGCGCTAAAACTTGGCTGGGTAAAACCTGATCTTCAACATGCAAATCAAGGGGAGATATGTTATTTTTCCTTGTTTCTGCTGTTTCCATGAGTGCTGCACACATTGAAAACAGCAAAACACCAATGATTGTTTTTCTGCAGGACTGGGAGACCTTCCTAAACATAAAAAAATGTTCCACTCAATGCAGACACCCTTGCACTGAGGTGCAAGATTGCCTGCATTGGTGGTAGACTGCTAATTTTTGGACCAGCGCTGGGTGAAACGCAGGGCTGCATCATATTGCGTTACCAAATTGGAAGAGCTTGGCGTTGAGCCAAGGAGGCTAATGCAAAGTGCCACCACTTCTTTAGTCAATATGCCCCTTTGCTTTTTGATGTAGCCCAGAGTTAGGAGACACAAGTGTGGTCAATTGTCTGTATTTTTACATTTTTATATGTGCATGTGTGCTGGATTAGAAGTCACTTATACCACCATTATGTGTCTTTATATGTATTCAATAGCTAAGTGACATGTGAATATACCCCCAAGTACCTATGTATCTGGAATTTGGTCTGCACACAGTGTTGGTGGGCACAGAGAGATATTTAGATGGACTGAGGCACCATTACCTCACCACCACCACCACCCCCATCCCTGGTTATTAATTACCCTGTTGGTGATGTAGCTGGTCATATTCAGCTGTATCCTGTACCTCGACTCCAACCACCGACTCCTCACACATGACTAGCGACACCTGTTTCTCCAAGGCATCAAGCTTCTCCTGTGGTGCTGTACTCCTACCACCAGTCTGCAGTGCTGCCTGCAGATTATTGGACAGTTTCCTCTTAGTCTTGCACTTGGCATCATGCTATGGCTCCTTGCAGTCGGTAACTGTCCTCTTGACTTCTGCTTCAGCATTCACCTTGGTCACAATGGACTTCCAAACGGCATTTTGGGTCCCCAATGACACCCTGGAGCTGACAAGGAGCTGGTGTTGATGCTCCATCACCTCCTCAATCAGGATGTCATATTCCTAATGACTGAATCTTGTTTTCCTTTTCCTCTTCCCCTGGGACTCTAGCTGGTCATCCTGGCTGTTAGGAGGCTAGGGGGGTTGTTATCTCCTACTGAACTGGGTCCCGCCTGCTCCATTTTACTTCCAGATTGTTTTGTGCTTCACAGGCTTTTTATGGTTTATTCTTCCTGCGAATCATGAAAAAAGTGATGTGACGCCGACTAATGTGCGTTTTCTGGCCGCTACCTGGCCGGCCATCACCTTCTTCATGTTAGCAGCTTTTTTATTGCTGTGATGTTAGTGTTTGCAGGAACATTCGCCACCGCAAGCATATCCTATCGCCATGTAGTGGCGTACTGTAATAACGTTGGTACCATTGAGATCATTTTCGGCAATGCAGAGCAGTAAGAAAATTGCCGCTAAGCAACGCTAACTTTCCTTAGTGCCAATTTTTGCAAATATGCCTTTTTGTATGCTGAATGGTAATGGCTTAGAACTGCAGCCATTTTGTTACCTGAATGAATCTAGAGTTATTAGTAATAATAGAGAAAGGACACTTGAAAAATTGCGTTTGCGGTGCATCACCTTCATTTTGTATCAGTATTATATTGAATAGGTTTTTTTTAAACCATGAAAGATACTGTAATTGTTCATTCTAGATTTCGTTTTTAAATTAATTTCTCAAAATGTAGTGTTACAGTGTTTTCCCACAATTTCTTGGGAGGGTGATAACCATTTTTTTTACAGTTCATTATATGTGCGCACGCAACCTGGGCTTCATCCTTGACTCCTCCCTCACGATGGCTAGGCAAGTTAACTCCGCTACCTCCTCCTGCTTAAACACACTCCGCATGCTCCGTAAGATCTTCCGCTGGATCCCCACTGGACCCAGGAAAACGGTCACCCAGGCCCTCTACACCAGCCGTCTGGACTACGGGAACACCCTCTATGCTGGGACCACCGCCAAACTACAGAAAAGACTCCAGCGCATCCAGACGCCTCAGCACGACTCGTCTTAGACATCCCCCGACACAGCCACATCTCCGCCCACCTGAGGGACCTGCACTGGCTCCCCGTCAGCAAGAGGATCACGTTCAGACTCCTCAACCACGCACACAAGGCTCTCCACGACTTGGGCCCCGAATACCTCAACAACCGCCTCACGTTCTACATGCCAACCCGCCAGCTCCGCTCCGCCAGCCTCGCCCTCGCCACCTTCCCACGGATCGCAGAACCACCACCGGAGGAAGATCCTTCACCTACCTGGCGGTCAAGACCTGGAACACCCTCCCCACCCACCTACGACTCACCCAGGACCATCTCTCCTTCAGGAAGCAACTCTAGACCTGGCTTTTCGAGCAGTATCAGCCCCCCACCCCCCAGCGCCTTGAGACCCTAGCGAGTGAGTAGCGCGCTTTACAAATACTCTTGATTGATTGATTAATGGCATGTGCTGTAATGGTATACATTGTTATCGAGAGCGTTGTAATGGTAGTTACATTGCTAGTCTATGGGACTGTGTTACAACAATATTTTTTGTAAAATCATGCATGGTAGTTGTTTTTGTGTTGTAATGACCACGTTTTAGAAGCATGTGTTGTAATGCTATGCGTTACAACATCATACAACCAACAAAAGCCCATCTTTGTTCTATGAATCAATGATTCTAATCCATAGTCACACTGCCATGAAAAGTGTGGCGGCGAGCAAACTCAAAATATGCTTAGGGGGCCCTCCAAGCATATTGCAGCTTAAAGACTGCTGCACCACACCAAGGATCTCTGATCTCTCGCAGTCACAGGGTTCCCAGGGAGGCCCGACCGCCTTGCTTGTAAGAAGGTGGTCAGAAGACCGCCCCAGCTGACCCCGTGAGTTTGGCTGTCCGTGGATGCATGAAGAAATCGCTAAAAAAATAGCGATTTCTTAAAATTCCTTAATTGCGACTCGCAAATTGCGAATCACAATTAAGGAATAACTCCCCATTCATTCCTATGGGCCTACAGGCCCATAGGAATGAATGGGAAGACATTGTCAATTTGCTATTCTTAATTAGAGAATCGCAAATTGAGAATGCAATTTCAAGGGTGCCAGGGTGTCAAAAGGACACCCTGTTGCACCCCTGAAATCTGCCTATAAGTACATCTTGCATGCGCACATGCCCCAAGGCCATGTGTGTGTGTAACACGGACCTTTGAAAAATGCACTTTAGTGCATTTTTCAAAGTTTTTGCAAATTACCATGAAGGTCAACTTCATGGTAATTTGCTCCCCCTATTCGCGAAATCGCACATTTTTTTAGTTTGATGCATTAAATGCAATCGTAATTTAAGTAATCGCAATTTTGCGATTACTAAAATTGCGAAAAGTACAAACATTATGATGCATCCCAAAAGTTCAAATTGCATTTGCAAACGGCCGATTTTTGTAATTCGCACCATTTGCGAATGCAATTTTCAATGATGCATGTGCCCCTAAGACTGCACTCAGCAGGGATCATGAAGAGGGAGTAAAGCAGATAGGGGTATGAAAGAAGGCACGCAACAGATATTTTTAGTTTGTAGTCACATGCCCTGTCTCATCAGATACAGTTTCTCTTGGAATTACTAACATAACACAAGATTATTATTTTCAGATCTTCTATTAACTTAAAATATATATCTTTATTTCAATTAAATGTATTTAGCACAAATGATAGAATTCTACTGGAAATGAGACATGCACAAGATTTAGTTTAGTAACTGATGCACTATGGTAAATATTCAACATATTAATGGCACAGTACATTTATCATGCCAGAGACAAAAGAATCATAAGGAGCCTGGTCTTGGTCTGATGTCCTATAGCAGCTGGTAATTCTCCACAACTTGAGTCACTGATAAGAAACCACAGTTCACACAGGATCCGCATTAACACCGAGTAGGCCCAAGAGACAGGTGATAGGACATCTTTGAGAGCATGACACAATCTCAATACCTAGGTGCAGGGGACAGTTCAGGAGTCCCACAGTCTAAACAAGTAATAGCTAAATGTTCCCAACTATCACTAACTTGAAGCCTCTGAGAACAGTTCTGAGAGAGGTTGAAAAATTCCAAGGATGCAAGCAAAGTCTTTCAGGAAATGGTGCCAGGCACATGTGACAAGCTCTACTCTGCTTTATAATTAGTTTTCAATTTTAGGGACCAAAGTCTTGCCCAATTGTGTTGATATCTAACTAAAGTCTTTCAAGATGCTGGTAGGACTCACCGGCTGCAATCAAAACCCACTAGTGTGTGAAGATTTCTAATAAACATCCATGGGATGCTGAGCTAGAAGTGATCTCATCAGCGAGCAAAGTGGTAAATGCTTGGAGAACTCAGCTGAAGTTGCTGCCCTCTTTGTGTTTACAGAAGGTACGTATGGAACCTTGAGTCACCACCCAAGATGCATTCAGGCCTCCAAGTGATGATTCTTGTAAGACCTCAGCACTTCTTCAAGGTATTTGCACCAAACCTGCAAATGCTCACTGAGCACTCCAACACCTCCTGATCCACACCAGGCCTGTATGGGACACCGTCAATAAGTGCAACTGTTTGGTAGCATGGGGCTATGAAACATGTGATAGCAAATGGGATGATGGACAGAACATTTGAGGAAATCATCCCCCAGTCAACTCTTCTGGGTTTAATCCATCATCATTCTTTAGCTCACTCCACCACCCCAGTTCAGACATGGCCATATGCAAATCAGCCTGACCAGCCCGAACTGCCAAGCCATGTCTTCCCTGGACCGGAAACAATCATCCTGGGACCGGTTTCGGGTTCATAACCCCCATCAGCCAGGCTATCTTGAATCCAGTGGCATAGTGAGCAAGAGACCCACGTCTCTGCATACCCTGCCAACTTAGGGCGAACAAAGCGATAGCAAAGGGGATGATGGACGGAACGTTTGAGCAAATCAAAAACTCACCCCCAGTCAACTGATCTGCGTTTAACATTTACATGGCCCTGCTTGCACACGTCGCCTGACAGCACGACCTCAACATAATCTCCTACGCCGACGACACTCAACTGATCCTCTCCCTCACCAAGGACCCCATCACCGCCAAAGCCAACCTCCATGAAGGTATGAAGGCCATCGCCGACTGGATGAAGATTAGCCGTCTGAAGCTAAACTCGGACAAGACGGAGGTCCTCATCCTTGGCTCCAACCCGTCAGCCTGGGACGACTCCTGGTGGCCAACAGCACTGGGGGCAGCCCCGACCCCCACCGACCACGCACGCAACCTGGGAATCATCCTCAACTCAACGCTCTCAATGACCAAGCAAGTCAACACCGTCTCCTCCTCCTGCTTCAACACCCTCCGCCTGGTCTGCAAGATCTACAGATGGATCCCGACAGATACAAGAAAGACAGTCACCCAGGCCCTCGTCAGCAGCAGACTCGACTACGGAAACGCCCTCTATGCGGGAGCCCCGACCAAACTTATCAATTGACTACAACGCATTCAAAACGCCTCGGCACGACGGATCCTCGATGTACCACGACACGGCCACATCACCCCCCACCAGAGAAACCTGCACTGGCTCCCCATCAACAAGAGGATATCCTTCAAGCTCCTCATCCACCCACACAAGGCACTCCACAAGACCGGCCCAGCCTACCTCAACAGACGGCTCCCCTTCTATACCCCCAACCGACAGCTACGCTACGCCGACCTCTCACTTGCCACCGTCCCGCGCATCCGAAGTACAACCACCGGCAGGAGATCCTTCTTCCACCTCGCCGCCAAAACAGACCCAAGACCTGCTGACCTTCAGGAGGACAATAAAGACCTGGTTGTTCGATCAGTAGCGGCCCCACCTCCCCCCCCCCAGCGCCTTGAGACCCTCACGGGTATGTAGTGCGCTTCACAAATGACTTATTGATTGATTGATTGAATCCATCATCATTCTTTAGCTCACTCCACCACCCTGCCAACTTGGGGTGAACAAAGCGATTCCAAAGGGGATGATGGATGGAACGTTTGAGCAAATCAAACACTCACCCCCAGTCAACTGATCTGGGTTTAATCCATCATCAGTCGTTAGCTCACTCCACCACCCCAGTTCAGACATGGCCATATGCAAATCAGTCTGACCCTATGCCTCATGGGAACAGTCCAGCCCGAACTGCCAAGCCATGTCTTCCCTGGTTCAAAGTTAGCAGCTCTGACCATAATGCAACATCCTTGGCCCTGTGTTGAATCTTGGCTCTGCTTTGATATCTTGTTCTGCCGACACAGGAAGGATGTGACACTGATCAGTTGTCCATGCATTAAGATCCTTAATGTCTATGCTCTGATCCCTACACACACTCTTCCCCTTGTGAGAAGTTAGCCTGGCATATGATGTCCACTAGTTCTAATGGGCACCTTGTACCAGTCTAATCGACCCTTATTGAGGGTGGTTGTAAAGTCAACCTTATAGAAAGCTATCCTAGTGGTAGCATGAACCAGCAGTCTTCAGGCTAAGACTTCCATAGGCGAGTTAAGCAAGTTGTTTTACCATATATAAACCCTTGAATACCAAATGAAAGGACACCACACAAGGTATATATAAAATATATATGTATTTATTCTAAACACAACCCCTCTGCACTCTTTATGAGGTCAGAGGTCAAAATACAATACAAGTCACACAGTTAATATACGATCAGTTGCACAGTATACGTTATGCCCTAGGGACCTCACAAGCCATATAATAAGAAAGTGGTATAAGTACCATGTGAGAGTTAGAAAGCAGGCCTGGGGTCTGTGAAATAGCTGTGGCTACACTAAACAACCAAAGGTTAGGATGTAGGAGGCCCACGGGAGACGTGTGCAGTGTCTAAACACAGAAGCAGGTTACCGTAGACTTTCTATGGAAAACAAAGAAGTTACAAATATGCAATTTGAGGACACTTCCGGATGGACTAGGATGGAACCCTTTTAAACTAGGACACTTCGAGAGTCAAGACCTACGGGAGCACCGGAGTACTCGTGTTACCTCACCCAGGGAAGCAGGGTGCATAGGTGTTTTTTCGTGTCTGGTTTCGTAGTAGTTTTCTATGGAGAGCTGCAAAAAAGTGCCGCAGGCGACCAGAGGAAAAGTGTCCTGGTGGATCCAAGGGTGGATCGGTGATGTAAAGAACCTGAAAGCAGAGGGGACATAGTCTGGGTCACTAGCCAGTGACCAGGAAGGTACCAGGAAGGAACCAGGCGATGTCGGGTGCTTGAAGGTGAAGAAGGTGAGTTTGTCTCTTCAGCCACAAGGTCCAGGAGGCATTGACGATGACCAGGAGCTGGATTCTAGCTTTCCCACAATAGATCTAGGTGACTGTGGTGTGTGCATCCGGATTGAACCCAACAAGCCTTTGCAATCACAACCCACGCAGGATGTCAAGATTGGCTCTGTTGCAGACCAGCAAGATCTGTGGTGCTTCTCCTCTTCAGAGAAGCTGGAGCAAGCCTGGAGAAATCAGAAAAGCAAAGTAAATTCAAAATGGCGTCTTCAGGGGGCTCACTAGCCAATGGACAAGGAACCGGGAAGACACATCAAGCTCAAATGCAAAGGCGGGGCTCACAGGACACTCGCAGAGTGTGGGGGCCTGGGCTTCGGTGCAAATGGTGCTGAGGGCTGGGGCTTCTCCTACCCCAATGCACAACTTACTGAGGCTTCAGGAAAGGTGTGCAGATAGCAAAATGCAGGACGTCTAAGATGTCAGGTCCCACATCTCTCGTGTCAGCCACAGGTCTCAGCTTTGCTGTGGATGTGGATCGAGGTCAGAGAAGTCTGACAGTCCAGTTCTTGAGTTGCAGAGTCTTCGGGTTCTGACAGGAGCCTTGAAACTGCAGACTGGCAAAGTTGCTGTTTGTGCCTTTTTGCACAGGGTGGTCACTCCTTGACGACAAGGAGATGTCTTCCATCTTCCATTCAGAATGGAATGTCAAAGGTCCAAGATATGTCTTTCAAAGATTCGTCCGGGATAATCTAAAGTCCTGGGGATACAGCTCCTACACTGACTAGGTCCCTCCTATGGGTGGACCTGAGAAGGGGGTGGTTACACCCCTTTCCCTTTGTCCAGTTTTTATGCCAGAGCAGTGCTGGAATTCCCCAGCAACTGGTTTGAACCACGCTATGCATGGAGCGCCTTGTGTGCCCCAGGCAGTGTCTAGATGCATTCACTGAATGCAGCCCTCCCTGCCCCAATACACGAAACCTCTGTCTGGGGAGGTGCCAGCACCTCCATGGACAGGAAACCTGTTGTCCAAGCCTCCCCTGCCAGAGGTTCATCCGGCAACAGGATGTCAGACTCGAGTCTGTGGCAGCAGCATCCATTTTGTGATGCTGAGGCTCTGTTTAACTTTAACCGGGTAAAGCAGTAACTTACATGTCTTTTCCCTCTAGAAGGGTGGAATGCTACCCCCGCTGCCAGAATTGGCGGGGGGTAGTATTCCAAAGTGCTTGACACCTTACACAACATGTTTTGATAAAGCCAAACCAAAGTTAGCCTTAACCGCAAGGATTATAATGCACTTAAGATTATATGGTATGGTTATATCATAGAACAGCTATAAGGAGATGGTTCCGAAAGCTGCAGAGGGGCTCGGTTCATGCTACGGCACCCACTCACATAAAACCAAGCACTCTGCCTCCAGGATTGTCGAGCCCTACCACAGGAGTGGCTTATAGGTGTATATGTTTCTATATGTAAAGGCAGTTATAGGTATACTATATCTAAGTAAGGGGTGATTACAGCACCTTACCCAGGCTGTGTGAACAGACACGTGGTGTCAGTTTGGAAGGCAAACCAGGGGAGGCACAATACATGCTGCAGCCCCTGGTAGGCCTAGGGTGCACCTATGCCCTGGGTACCTATGGTACACTATACAGGGGCTCACAAGGGTGACCCAGTAACCAATCTGGTATGTACCTAAAGTACATGGAGTCCATTTTATAGAGAAAGCATATAGTCTGGGGCCCTGAATAGCAGGGTCCCAGGCCAACTAAGTCGAAAAACAGCATAACACCAGGAAAAAAGTAGAGGTAACAATGTAGTCAGATTCCACCTTCCTACACAGCCCTCCCTCCCCCCAAAACGGAAGGAGATAAGTCTATCCTTGTCCAGGTAAGCCTATATTGACTAAGTGGTCATGTAAGGAAGTACCTGCACTAGCATGGTTACCCCCTGTCTTATGTCCACTAAGCAATCCCTCACCCTAAGGGTACCAGAGGGTCTCCATTATTGGGCTTTACTTATTATGGGGTGTTTTGGTAAAGTATAAGGCTTTGGACACTCTGTCACTGCCGATCAGTGCCAGAGTGTAAGTGCTCCCTGTGTAAATTGTTTTGATAATTGGATATACATGATTGACATATTTGTATCACCAAGAAGTCCCTAATAAAGTGCACCGGGTGTGCCTGGGCTGGTGATGACAAATTCTACTAGTGGGCCGCCAGCACTGATTGTGCCACCCACATGAGTAGCCCCAAAATGGTGTATCAGGCCTGCCACCGCAGTGCCTGTGTGCAGTCTGTGAACTGCCATGTCCTCCTGGTTAGTGTCCCCACTGACCAGGCCTAACCCTTCCCTTTCTGTTCACATTGGCCACCCCTATGGAAGGCCCAAAGTACCCCCGTGGGCAGGGTGCAGTGTATGTGAAAGCTAGAGCATGTACTGGTGCAGGTGACATGCTCTGGTAGTGAATTACAGCCATTTTCATTTTTCACTATTGTAAGGCTATCTTGCTCCATAGGCTAACATGGGGGATGCTGGCTACAATGGCTACCAGCATATCTTCCCATAGGAACAAGATAGGACATAAAAGTCTGGTATCCCTGAACTCAGAATTTAATAACACATCTTTCAGGAAAGGTTGTTTTTAAATCCTGTGTTTGAGAATAGCACTTTTAGAAAGCTGCTGATCTCTTGTCTGACCTTTCTGTGTGCCTTGGCCTGTTTGTGTATTGACTGTCTGGTTTGAGAGTGACAGAGGCTGGGGATTCCCCAGGAGGCTGGCTGAGTCAGCCCTAGGCTGAATGACTGCATTTGCAACTTGAGTGGTAGGACGAGATAGCACTTGGCCCTGAATAGGGCTGTGCCTGCCTTCCACAATGCTCGCTCCACCTCCTGCTGGGCGGCTGACGACCCTGCCCCTCACTCTGAAAGGAAAGGAGAAGCCAGAAAAACAAAGTTCTCAAGGAACACCCAGAACTGGTTCAGACCGGGCTCAGGGCCCACTTGCACAAAGAGAACAAAGACTTTTAGGGGTATAAGTACAGGACCCCTGACAACAGAAAATTAGATCATCCTGGAATCAAGAAGGAACCTCTGCCAAGGAGAAAGCTGAAACTGAAGAAGGGAGATTGTCCAGCTGTAGCTCTGCTGGATTGCCTTGTTGTTGCTTTGCTGCCAAGGAGAGGGAAGGACTTTGCTTTGTGCTGTGTCCCCTTGCTTGAAGGAATCTCCAAGGGCCCGAGAAGAGCTGGCTCCCTGTTTTGAAGTCCCAGGAACAAAAGGACTTCACCCCCAGCTTCCTCTGAGCTCTACTGAGAGAGTTCTGTCCTTCCTAGAGTGCTTGGCCCATGTGTGGTGAATCTGGAAGTTGTACCTGTGCTGGGAAGATGGAAACCAAGATTTAAAGACTTTGCTACAGAAAGGTTATCGCATCGCTGGCTGCGGAGCGCATTCCCGACAGTGCGAGGAAATTCCCGCCGCTACGAAGGCCGAGATCGTCGCAGCGCCTGTTACCGCTGCCAGAGCCGTCGCATCCTTCGTTTGCGGGACGCACCAGACTGGTGCGGGAAGACTAGCATCGCTGCGAGTGTCGTCGCAGAGCCTGTTGTCGCTGGGAGAGAACGCCGCACTGCTTGATTGCGGACCGCATTACGCCGCTGCGAACATCGTCGCAGATCATCGCATCGAGGAGCTGCGAGAGAGAGGATCATCGCTGGATCGCGCATCGTTGCCCGGAGATCGTCACAGCCCCTACGAGATCGTTGCATCGTGCCTTTGCGAGAACAATCTTCCTACGGAACGTACGCACCGGAATCCATACAAGTGGCCTTCCTCCCCATACAGACCGGATTCTTCGCAACACGCCCGCTGCTGCAGCGGGGCTGTCGCAAACGCCTCCCCAAGATCTCAGGAGCAACGCATCGCTTGTTTTCCACCGCACTAGCTTCTGCTTTTGGAACTTTGTTGCAACTAAAGGTACTGTCGACTAAAGCGTGACGCAACTGTGAACTTTTCATGCAACTGTGGATTATTTTTATCGTAACCGTAAGAACTCTTTTGCAACCATATTCCTGAACTGTATAAAGATGACCCCGCACCCTTCAAATATTATTACAATGTTTGTACATCCACATCAAATATTGACCATATGTTCAGGTGATCATCCGAGTGTTCTCCAAAAAATTCAAAGTCAGTTTCTTCGAGAAAAGGTTCTTTATTCGTGATTAGTGACATAATGAATAACCATAGCCAACGCGTTTCATCCGTGATCGGACTACCTCAGGGCTATACATAAATAAGGGAAATATACAAGATAAAATATTTACATATATAGGAATATATACAATGTATTACACACATTCCTTGTGTAGATCAATGCATCTATGAACATGCAAAAAGAGAACCAGATAAACTAAAAATACATCATATTTATATTAAGGGTATGCCTATTCGAGGGAGAACAAACCTAAGAAACCAGTATGGCAAACATCAAAGTACTTATTTACAGGGTAAAAATCAGATATCTAACATTTTCGTTTTTTACTTATTACATATGTTAGTATCTTTATAAAAAGATTATTTTGTTGGTTCTAGTAAGATTACCAGAGTTTATATGCTGAACAAATACCTTATTGGATTTCTTCTTTTTTAAGGTATATATTCTTCACACATGTATGGTTTGATGATCTGAAAGTAGAGCAATATATCTTTGACACTCTAATATATGCCATTCATAATCAATGTATCTTGTAGTTTGTTAAAAAGTGCCAAAATCTAATCCTATCTCCGTTCATGACCTTAAGTCATCCACGCATATCATGTATTGCATAATATCCTATGTAGCCAAGAATTTGCCAAAAATTGGTAATGAATAGGACTTGAGAACACAATTGAGAAAAAATATATTAATCCTCTCTGTGTCTAATCCAAACTTGTATATGACATATGGGTCCTAAGGTTATTAAGTTAAAAGTACATAAAACATTATTTGCAATAACACACGTTTCCAAATCTATATCAGCAGTCCCTTTATTTCTATTACTTACATCATGGAACAAGGACAATCATGATTCCATGTTATAGATTGTTCCAATTTGAAAAGTCCTTTAAAAGTAAAAGCCTATGAAGGGGAACAGAGAAAGAAAACCACTTGTTGGATCTGTACCTATTGAGCATAAAGGACTTAAAGGCACTGAGTCTACAAACAGTATTTTTATTATAGACCTATACATTGCCATCTGGCATATTCACCCAGATGACAATCAGTTCAGTGTGGATATAGTTTTGTTCATATCATATCTATATATAGTAAACGATCTAGATATTACTCATTGGTACTATATAATGGCACCTCTTATTTTGCTCAAGATCCAAGTCTGACACGCAAAATTCTATATATATTCAGCATTAAGAATCTAACTTTTAATCAAGGACATATATGACCGAATTATGCAAGTAATATTAGATCCGTGGACAACCAATACTTGTGTTGGTCAAATATATCCCCTGTCAGAGTAGTGTCTATAGAAGTTCATAATATGTGAAACAACGGCAGCCATCTTGGTCTAGTAAAAAGAATATATAAAAATCAATGTATTTCGAACCAGTCATGATGTGTGCATGCACTGGAATTAAAAATAATCATATGTCTACAATTCACAAAGTCCGCGGGGGCATGTTTCTGCTCTATAGAAAACACACTGATCTGTAAGATATGCAGATACATGTTCATTGTAATTGCTAAACAATACGAAACATTTTACAGGAGTAGCGTTTTAATCATACACCAACCATACTAGCGGTGGAAGAATAAACATCTTACATGGATACGATCTATTACTGATTTGCTTGTGAACCCATACAACCAAATGCATCAGCCCGAACAGATTTGGAGGCCATCTTAAACTAGTCAAGCCGATACACATATCAGCGGCTATTTCTGCCTGGTCAGATCAATATAAGCAACAAAACCCAAGATCAGCTGCACAGCTATAAGTTAAATAGTTAGCAAGGCTGCCAGTGCTAGTACATAGCTCTATCAGACGGGTACTTTCATAGATATGATCTCTTGCTGATTTGTTCATAAACCCATGCAACAAAATGCAGCTGCCTGAACATATTTGGCGGTCATCTTAACCTAGTCAAGCCGATGCACATGTCGGCGGCCATTTCTGCCTATTAAAATCGATATAAGCAACAAACCCAAGGTCAACTATTCAGCTGTAAGTTAACTTAATGAGCAAAGCTGCCAATGCTAGTACATAGCTCTAGCAGACGGGTACTTACCGCGAAAAGTATCGGCACGTAGTAGAAATGTGGTCATCTGGTTCAAGAAAGACATCTTGAACCACGTGTTTATATACCCGTAAATCGGGCGGTAACCACCAATTAGCGGTAGTAAATTGGTGAATAACCCCATTAGAGTCGGTTTTTTATGACGTTCTTCTACGTTCGGAACGCCATTTTAGGTCAGTCAAACGAGATGTCTCCACACTATCCGTTCCGGCGGCCATCTTAGTCTAGTCAAACCGATATTTAAATCGTCGGCCATCTTAACCTAGTCAAATACCAAAGGTCTTTAGACATAGTCCCATAGGGCGAGTGCCCACCAAAAAAGTATCGACATAAGATTTCAAGGTGATTATTGATGATGTTTATAAGGTAATGCTCACCATCCTACAACAACAAAACAAAGTATAGAGCTTCAAATACTTAGACTAATCTGGTCACAATTATGTTTAAAAAACATTTTTCACTGACCTATAATGCATTAACTCAAAACAGACTCAAAACAGATAGTGTGACGTAGAAGAACGTCATAAAAAACCGACTCTAATGGAGTTAATCACAATTTACTATCGCTAATTGGTGGTTACCGCCCGATTTATGGGTATATAAACACGTGGTTCAAGATGTCTTTCTTGAACCAGATGACCACATTTCTACTACGTGCCGATACATTTCGCGGTAAGTACCCGTCTGCTAGAGCTATGTACTAGCATTGGCAGCTTTGCTCATTAAGTTAACTTACAGCTGAATAGTTGACCTTGGGTTTGTTGCTTATATCGATTTTAATAGGCAGAAATGGCCGCCGACATATGCATCGGCTTGACTAGGTTACGATGGCCACCAAAATATGTTCGGGCATCTGCATTTTGTTGCATGGGTTTACGAACAAATCAGCAAGAGATCATATCTATGAAAGTACCCGTCTGATAGAGCTATGTACTAGCACTGGCAGCCTTGCTCACTAGTTAACTTATAGTTGAGCAGCTGACCTTGGGTTTTGTTGCTTATATCGATCTGACCAGGCAGAAATAGCCGCCGATATGTGTATCGGCTTGACTAGGTTAAGATGGCCGCCAAATCAGTTCTGGCAGATGCATTTTGTTTTATGGGTTCACGAGCAAATCAGTAATAGATCGTGTATATGTAAGATGTTTATTCTTCCATCGCTAGTATGGTTGGTGTGTGATTAAAACGCTACTCCTGTAAAATGTTTCGTATTGTTTACCAATTACAATTAACATGTATCTGCATATCTTACAGATCAGTGTGTTTTCTATAGAGCAGAAACATGTCCCCACGGGCTTTGTGAATTGTAGACATATGATTATTTTTAATTCCAGTGCATGCACACATCATGACTGGTTCGAAATACATTGATTTTTATATATTCTTTTTATTAGACTCAGATGGCTGCCGTTGTTTCACATAATATGAACTTCTATAGACACTACTCTGACAGGGGATATATTTGACCAACACAAGTATTGGTTGTCCACGGATCTAATATCACATGCATAATTCGGTCATATATGTCCTTGATTAAAAGTTAGATTCTAAATGATGAATATATATAGAATTTTGCGTGTCAGACTTGGATCTTGAGCAAAATAAGAGGTGCCATTATATAGTACCAATGAGTAATATCTAGATCATTTACTATATATAGATATGATATGAACAAAACTTTTTCCACGCTGAACTGATTGTCATCTGGGTGAATATGCCAGATGGCAATGTATAGGTCTATAATAAAAATACTGTTTGTAGACTCAGTGCTTTTAAGTACTTTATGCTCAATAGATACACATCCAACAAGTGGTTTTTTTCTCTGTTCCCCTTCATAGGCTTTTACTTTTAAAGAACTTTTCAAATTGGAACAATCTATAACATGGAATCATGATTGTCCTCGTTCCATGATGTAAGTAATAGAAATAAAGGGACTGCTGATACAGATTTGGAAACGTGTGTTATTGCAAATAATTTGTTATGTACTTTTAACTTAACAAACATAGGACCCACATGTCATATAAAAGTTTGGACTAGACACCGAGAGGATTAATATATTTTTTCTCAATTGTGTTCTCAAGTCCTATTCATTACCAATTTTTGACAAATTCTTGGCTACATAGGTTAATATGCAATACATGATATGCGTGGATGACTTAAGTTCATGAACGGAGATAGGATTAGATTTTGGCACTTTTTAACAAACTACAAGATACATTGATTATGAATGGCATATATTAGAGTGTCAAATATATATTGCTCTACTTTTAGATCATCAAACCATACATGTGTGAAGAATATATACCTTAAAAAAGAAGAAATCCAATAAGGTATTTGTTCAGCATATAAACACTGGTAATCTTACTAGAACAAACAAAACAATCTTTTTATAAAGATACTAATATATGTAATAAGTAAAAAACGAAAATGTTAGATATCTGATGTTTACCCTGTAAATAAGTACTTTGATGTTTGCCATACTGGTTTCTTAGGTTTGTTCTCCATCGAATAGGCATACCCTTGATATAAATATGATGTATTTTTAGTTTATCTGGTTCTCTTTTTGCATGTTCATAGATGCTTTGATCTACACAAGGAATGCGTGTAATACATTGTATATATTCCTATATATGTAAATATTTTATCTTGTATATTTCCCTTTTTTTATGTATAGTCCTGAAGAAGTCCGATCACAGACGAAACGCGTTGGCTATGGTTATTGATTCTGTCGCTATTCACGAATAAAGAACCTTTTCTTGAAGAAACTGACGTTGAAATTCTTGGGAGAACACTCGGATGATCAACCGAACATATGGTCAATATTTGATGTTGATGTACAAACATTGCAATAATATTTGAAGGGTGCGGGGCCATCTTTGTGCAGTTTATTAGAAAGATAAGGCTTTGTCTCTTTATCATTGGGATCTAGGGTATTGTGTCCCAGACCATCTGCACCTTCTCTCTTATAAAATCATTAGGACTTCATCACTAGTGCGGGCATGACAGCCTCAATCCCCTTTTTCTGGTTTGATTACTATATTCTTGAACTGTGTATGTTGGATTTTTGTCGTTTTGGTCTTGTGTAGTTTTGATTAAATACCTTTATTTTTCTAAACTGTTGTAGAGTCAGGTTGTGGTGTTTTCACTGTGTTACTGTGAGTGTTGGTACAAATACTTTACACATTGCCTTCTGATTAGCCTTGACTGTTCGTGCCAAGCTACCTAGAGGGTGAGCAGGGGTTATCTCAGAGGGTTTCCTCCTTACCCTGACTAGAAGCAAGGGTCCCTATTTGGACAGTGGTACCTACCTCTGCCAACTAGAGACCCCCAGATCTAACAGACAAGCAGTGAAGTTGTCAAACCCCATGCCACCATCACAGACTAGAGTTGCTGTGGTAGGGGACCTGGTTAGGCAAGAGTCCACCTGAGTTCCCCAAGTATACCCAGCCAACTTTTTGAGGGCACTCCCACCACCTGGGGGATTACTACTAGTAGTAACAGGAGGTGTTGGAGTATTAGTTCTAGGAATATTGTCCCTATTGTTGGCTTTAGGGCAACTGCTGTCAGTTTTCCAGTAGCCAGGTTGCTTATATATATGGCAATAAGGTTTCTTAACATTAGAGGAAGGAGTTTGGGACCCACCCCCCTCAGAGGATTTTTGGGGCCCTGTAGTGGATGTGTCCTTAGATTTATCCCCACCTTTCTCTTGAGGTTTGGTAGAATCTTTCTTCTGGTCACCACCCTGATTTCTAGGCCTCCCCCTGGTTCTGCCCCATTTGTCTGCCTTCTTTCCCACTTCTTGGGGAGAGGTCAGATCAGAGTCCACCAGGTGCTTATGTAGAAGCAGGTTTTGACAATTATTAAGGATCTGCTCCCTCATAATCAAATTATACAATCCTCTTTAGACTTGTACTTTGCTGCTCAGTAACCAGCCCTCCAGAGCCTTAGTAGCACAATCTACAAAATTAGTCCAGTCCTGAGTATGTGTCTTCTGAGTGTCTCTGAACAGCAACCTATACTGCTCAGTGGTTAAGCCAAACCCATCTATCAGAGCACTCTTCAGGACATAGTACTTGTCAGCATCCTGTTCATTAACTGTTAGGAGCTTATCTCTGCCTTTATCTGAAAAGGAGAGCCACAAGATTGCTGCCCACTTCTCCATGGGGACCTTCTGCACTTTGCAGGCCCTTTAGAAAGCAGTTATACATTTTTGGATTTCATCCCCAACCTGATAGGGAGGGACAATCTTGTTCAGGTTTCTATGGTCATGAGACGTTTCCTTATCTCTAGGAATTATGCTGCCACCGGTGGGCTCTAGCCCACACAATTTCTTCTTTCTCTCAAGAGCCAGGGTCTCTTTTGCAACTTCATGCCTCTTGATCCTAAGCTAGGCTTCTCTTATCCTAGCTTTATGCTCTCTTCTCCGAGGGGAAGACATCCTCCTAAAAGCAGAGGCACTGGACCCTACTGAGGAATCAGAATGCTCAGAACCACTGGAGTGTGATCTGTGCCTTCTGTTTCCTGGGTTAGGCTCTACATAGAGAGTTCTGTCCTTCCTAGAGTGTGTGGCCCATGTGTGGTGCATCTGAAAGTTGTACCTGTGCTGGGAAGCTGGAAACCAAGATTTAAAGACTTTGCTACAGAAACGTTATCGCATCGCTCACTGCGGAGTGCATCCCCGACAGTGCGAGGAAATTCCCGCTCCACACATTCAGATACTCAGACTGTTGGTGCTGTCTACCCTATGTCGACAACAATCACAAAAGCCAACATTAGGGAGATATTAATAATAAATAATAGGAGTTACTGCAGAGCCCTAGGCAGCGGCGCTGTTGGTCTGCACAAGGACAGAATGCAGAACAATGTCATACATTCACCCCAGTACAGAGATCCGGGCCTAAATCCATCGTTTTTTTGCTCACCACACCACCCCAATTAAGTCCTAGGAAATAATGTTTTTGATTTGCTAACAGTATTTCTCTTGAATATAAGTATAGGGCTAGGACCAATTCTTTACTATACCATTTGATACCCTGGTCCTGTGTCCGTGTTGGGTGATACCCCATTTATTTCATGTTGTAAAATAGACATGCCCTGCTGAATTATGTCAATTGCCGAAGACACAATGTTGCCCAGTGAATACATTCTGGATGAAAATGTGGTCATACAGTTGTCAACCACAGCTGAAGCCTTTACCATATTAACCCTGTTGGTCTAGCGCAATCTCTGCATCTTCCTGGTGAGAAATGTATGCGATCCAAGTCATCTGAAAGGAGGGACAAGTGTTGTTTCACCGGGTAAAGGGTTGAGGTATTTAGCCAATCTAGGCATAACTTCCCAACACTATATGATGTCACCACCTCTGCATGTTCTGTTTGTAAATAGAGTAGGCCAGATCTGTTGATCTTAAACCCTCCCGAGTTATCCAGGAATCCAAACTGAAATTTGTGTCTAGGGACTAAACCAACCAACCCTGCTCAATGTAGTCTGATGTATTGTACAATCCATAGCAGAGCACATTTGCCTTTGCTAAACTAAAAATGTATGTCTGTTGCACTATTTCTTTTCAGGAAAATCATTGATGTGGTATAGGGCATGCTCTGAATAAGGCCTCTATTCCCTGAACCTGCCAATCTCTTGTTCCCAGACAGTTTCCAAAATACATAACACTGAATAGACAGTTGGGAAATAAAGGAAGCAGAGTAAATCAGCTTGGTGTTTGTAAACTTGTTCTTCTTTGCAGTTGTAGGTGCAAGCCTACTGTAATAAGAGGCTGAGTCTGATGTGTCAAAACCAAAAATGTATGCAAACTTTCTTGCAAATGGATTTGAACTACCTTTTGGTAGTGTTTAACAGTATTCCCATTGGGTGCAATTGTAAACAGCACGTGGATTACTAGCTTTGCGGAAAAGATGGTGACCAGATGTTGATAACAGAACATATCATCAAAATTACTTGTAACATCATACAATTCATTATTAGAAAATGCTGCTGATTGCTTTATATCTAAAAGCAAATTACGTACAGTTTCAATGTCCCAATCATCACAGAATGTACTAGAAGTGATTATATAATTTAAATAAATTTGTATAGATATATAGAGACCATACACATCATTTGATACCCTGTCCCATACTATTCCATCAGAAACTCAAAATGCTGTAATGATCACCATGAGCAGGTCTCTCAGTTTGTGGAAAAGTAAATTTTGCCATGTTCTGTGTCCCTACGTGTTCCCCATGTTATGTTATATGTGCATGATTAATATGCATATGTATTCCCTTTTGATCGATTAAAGACGCAATTACAGTTGTGTCCAACTCTAGTATGCCAAGTTTCCAGTTCTCGTGAAAACTACGAGTATTAGGCCTATGTAAAGTTATGTTGCCACGCTTCACAGTGTGCACGTTAATTCAGTAAAAGTCCCCGTTTCTAGGCCTCAAAAGGGCCCGGACACCAGATTCAGCTCCTGTCTCCTGAACCCTCGCTGAGGAGCGATACAGCCCCCACCTGTATCCCTGACCCTTCACTTACTTCCTGCCTCACAGTGCCCGGCTCGGCCTGGCTCTGCCTGCCAGTCTGCCAAGAGTATGTTATGATTCTAGTTATCAGTCCAGCCCTCCTTCTCTGCATTCCTAAGCTACTGAATCGCATCAATAGTTTCAGTCATCGTCTAGCCTTTACGTCTCCATGTAAAAGAAATACTGTATTAATGGTCATTTAATATTCTTCAACACGCACTACATGTAGAATAATGCATGCACCAGTCTTAGAGTCTGTTAGCCTTTACCCTGATAACTTTTGGATTCTATCAACATGTTCTCCAAACATCAGATACTAGATAGTGTTTAGGTACATGTCGCTCTGACTCTCCAGACTTTCGTCTCCTCTTCTAGCGCAGAAGTCATAAGCCCCCAGCTTCTCCTAGTAACACGTCATTGCCAGCTTGCGCGCACCACTAGGTCAGAGGTCCCGGCTCCTTAGGTAGCCCCCTCCATGTTTCCGCCCCATTTATGACATCTTCTGTTACGTTTACATCACATGTCTATGTATACGCCCTGAACACGCCTTCTTGTTGCATCAGTCATGCCTTATCTTTCGCGACTGTTACAGGCCCCGCCTACTGCTACGCCTACTGTATGTACTGCAATGTATTTTGTTTAAGTATATATACTTGTGCACTGTTATTAAAAGTTGCCACTCTTGCCCAGATCTTGCCCCCGGCAGCTGCCATCCTATTCCCGTGCAGGTTGTCCTGTTCCTGTCCTTTATGCTGTATTAAACCTGCAAACTCCAGCTACCTCGAATCTTGACTCTTATTTATTGAGCTATCTGTTATTGTATATCTAGTCAAAAATAGAGGTATTATTTATTTATTTACCACATAATGGCGCCCGAATAGGGACTTGCCCTTTCCCCACGCGCCGGAGAAGCCACGCCAGCCCCCTGACCCTCTGCACCCGTGACGGAACCATACCGTGCACGTGCAGATATTTCTGCTTCAAGTATCCCTCAGGCCCACGGAGGAGACGGAGGTTGCGGTCCAGCATCCGGACGAGGCGGTGGAGGAACGCGGCGAGTCCCGACCAGAGCCCAAGCCGAGAGTCCAAGGTCCGAGGTATCCGGAGGCCCACCCGTAACAGAAGTCCGAAGTTCGTCGTCCGTCGTCGTAGCAGTCCAGTCCAGTCCGAGGCCTTCCGTTCTTGCTGCCCGGTGAGTACCGTTGCTGGGGTAGTATCTAGACAGGGTCAATTTAATTGTCTCTGGTCCGTGGGTTTGGGTACACAGATCCAACACGAAGTGTCCACTTAGGTGGATGCGGGTCCTGACGTGTCTCTTTATGAGACCGGTAAGTTTCGTACTGTTTTAGCAGTGCATCCAGTCATTCTAGTTTCTGTTCTAGTCAGTTCTGTTCTCGAGAAAATTCATGTGTTCTGTTCACAGTATTTCAGGTAGTATCTTGTCCGAACTGTTATTTTAAATGTTATTCCATGTGTTTTTCAATGTCGTGGTATGAATGTGTTGTATTCAAGTAATCATCGTGTTCATTGTGTATTGTATTGTGTCTAGACTCCAGTTCAGCCATGCCTCTGTTCTCCAAGTTACGTCAGTTAAAAACTAGAAAAGGTCTGTTAGAAGAAGCAGTTCCTGTCCCGCCTAGGGACAGTCCAGGTCATTTTATGTATCAAAAGCATGGCATAAGTGCCATATTGTATTTAGATTTATGGGTGGAGTACACCAAACAGTTAGAGGAAAAGTATAGATGGCCCGTATCAGGTACGTGGGATGCAGAGTGCATCATGCGAGTAGAAGAAGCATTATGGAAAAAGAAAGCCAGACAGTCCCAGAAAGACGCCATCGAGTTATGGCGCAAAGAATCTCACAGGAGAACAGAAAAAGAAATCAGAAAGTCAGAATTAAGTAGAGAATCCTTAGAAAGAGCCCAGGAAAGGGAATTAATCGAAGTAGGTGAACGAGTTAAAACCGAACAGTCAGACAGACAGAGGAATGCCCTTATTAAGGGTATGTACCCTCTTCTTGCCGAGGGCTTGCCAAAAGCAACCCCGGAGGCATCCAGTAATTTTCCGCCACCATTAGTTCCGACCAAGCTACGTCACAAACCGACCGCAGCTGATATTTTTCTCTCGTCCTATCTGGACGACACAGTCCCAGAATATGCAAATCCTGTTCCGCCAGCTCCTGTAAATAATGTAATTCTTGCTCCTCCAGCCACCGGGGCACCTGTTACAGCACCCGTTACGGTACCCCCGGTCCAGCCTACGTTACAAGTTCCCGCTACATCGATCACTCTGCCAGCACGAAGAGTATCAGTCGACGATTCCAGTATAGGGGCCGCGGGAGGAGGTCCTCCTGGTACCCCGCCGCCACACAAACGTGTAACGTCAGTCGAGTTACATGAACGTGCGTTACAGCGTACGCCCAAATATCAGTCCGTTGCAGATATCAGACGAGCTCTTACTGAATGCCGTTATGATCCAGTCCCAGGCGATGATAATATGGTTATATATTCATTGCGCGTAAGACGGGTGACCGAGTATTTGGTCACCCTACCGAATATGAAAGAAGATCTAGACAGAATGTATCGTTTCATTCGTACAGGAGACGATCCAGAAAGTATTGGCGAAGCCATGTTTCAAAGGAAAGCTGAGATTCAGCTCATGCTATTAAAGTTTCTAATCAATTGTTTAATAAGGGAACAAGATTATCCGACCAAAGATTTGAACGAAATGAAAATTCTGACAAAGTGGAGTGATAATATAGCCGAGGGTAAGCACAAGACACTCAATAGTATAGAGAGTATGTACAAGAAAATACGTAAAGAAATAATAAGGTTACACGAACAACGCAAAGAAGCACTAGTAAGCGAGAAAGAAAATGACTCTCCTACTGAAGAGGTAGAAGACGAGAATACCGCCAGAATAGCGTATGTAGGTAGAACTAGACTTTCCGACCGACATTCACGTCTAGAATACAAGAAAACTGTTCATCATCCAGCACCAGAACAAGAGAATCTAGAACAAGTATTTCAAGCTACCGATCACATTCTGAAATCACGAATCGGTTATAGTGAACTTAGTACCATGCATGAACAAGAACTAGCCCGATCAGCAGTCCAATGGGCTACTGATTCTACCACTTTTCCAGACGAAATAGTGGCACAAATGTTTCTGAAACTGCCCCCAGCCGAGCAGCGACTGGTGGGTATGTATATGATCCAGCACCTCATCACTCTGTATGAGGGTCAGCATTCTGATCCAGGTCCGTTACATGATGTTCTGAACGAGTTACTCCAGTATAAATGGAAAGGTCTAGGTACCGATTTAATTAGTGTTATTCTAGAACAGCGCCATAAATATAGAACGTTTCTGAATCCGCACTTTGTTCATGTCTCACCCCCAGAAAATAAACCGTTTTACATAGACAGACAGCATCCGTTACGAGAAGTACACCCAGTTAGGACACCAGCTGGTGAAATGCAACGAGTATTTGTTTACACCCCGATTACAAAGATGGAACTCTTAGAGATGAAGAAATTAATTCCATGTCACGATAAAGATCCAGCAGGGTTCCACCGAGAATTAAAAGACATGCTCCGTATGGGAGAATACACGTATCCAGATATAATTAAAATGTTAAAGGTCCTGTTGCCTGCGGGCACATATGAAAAACTCAAGGAAAAGGAATGGGAGGTGGGAGAGAAAAAGATAGATTGGGCAGCTCTAGAAGCTGAAGAAAATACACGTGTACCAGGTACCGGTCTAGGAGGTAAATGTAAAGAATTACCCGAACTGTTAATACAAGTTCTGCCAAGATTACTAGCCACGAAAAAGGAAGACTGGGATGCAATCTCAGCCTGTAAACAGAAACCAGACGAAGATACTAGTGATTTTTATTCTAGATTCGAGAAATGCTTTAGCATTAACAGTGGTTTGAAGACGAGTAGTGAGTCATACCCTCATCTTTTTGTTACTAAATTAGTCGAGAATTCAAGCCCACAAGTGAAAAATCGAGTTTTGAAAGTCGAAAGTACCTGGCAAGCTAATACTCCGTCCCAAATGCTTCAGATGCTCCAGTACCACCAGAATAGAATCAGAGAAGAGCAAGACCATGAAAGGAAACGTATGAAAGACACGAAAATGAAAGTATTAGTTGCACAATCTGTCCCTCAAGACAGTCAGAAGAGGGGTCCGAATCAAGCCAGTCATCCTGCAGTTCCTGTTAAAGGGACCTGCAATTATTGTAAACAGCCAGGTCATTTTATAAACGAGTGTGCAGTTCTGAAACACAACATAGCTACTGGTAAGACTAAAGAAAGACCACGTCCGCCTAGACAAGAACAAGTTTCACAGACTTCTCAGTTACCACAGAACGCACAACAGACAGTTACAGCACCGCAGCCTATAGCTGCAACACAGCATGTTACACAGCAGATGTACCAGTATGCACAGTCCGAGTATCCAGAGTACCAGCAGTATTCATGAAACAGCCTGGAGAGGGAGGTAGGCTTGCCTCTCATCGAGATACCTGTAGATCAAGAGGGTCCCTATGTTCATAGTCAAGTATTAGGGAAAGACAGAAAGTTTCTGATTGATACAGGGGCAAGTAGGACTACTATTAGTCACGACGAGGTTCCAGGGGCTCCGCTCTCAGGCTCTAGAAATGTTTCCCTTGGATTTTCAGGAAAGCCCATAGTTAACGAGATTTCTAAACCAGTTACTCTAGAAGTAGGTCCATTGTCCCGAACTACTGACCTGTTACTTACAAAGTCATGTCCAGAAAATTTGTTAGGTATTAAGACACTGAAAGAATTAGGTGCAGTTATTTGCTGCTCCCCAGAAGGAATACGTTTGTTTTTGCGTGACTTCAAGGGTCACTATGTTTTACGAGATTTTGATCCAAGATTATTGAATGTTCCGCAGCATCTATGGGCACAAGGTCCAACTGATGTTGGTTTTATGCAAATCACACCACATCGTGTGACTCTCAAACCAGGTGTAGTGTTACCACGAATCAGACAGTACAGATTGCCACCTGAGGCTGTAGCAGCCTTATCCAAAATTATTGACGAGCTCATTGCTCAAGGAGTGGTTGTAGAAACTGACTCCAATGTATGTAATTCTCCTATCATTCCAGTCATGAAACGTACTGATCCAAATGCCCCTCCAGTATATCGATTAGTGATTGACCTTCGAGAACTTAATAAATGTATCATTCCCCAGTACCCAGTTGTTCCAGATATTTCTTCCCTATTGACAGCTATTGATTCTGAAGCTACATTTTTCACAGTCATAGACCTCAAGAACGCATTTTTCAGTGTCCCCATTCATCCAGACAGCCAGTTCCTTTTCGGATTCTGTTTAAATGGAAGGAGCTATAAATTCACACGAGCTCCTCAAGGTTTCACAGAAAGTCCTAGCATTTACAGTCAAGCACTTAAGAGACAACTAGACAATATTCACATGCCAACTGACACTGCCCTGCTCCAGTATGTCGATGATCTACTGATCACAGCCCGTTCTGAACGTGACTGCGAGCGAGCGTCACTTACAGTTCTGTATTTCCTAGCCGAGATGGGGCACAAGGTGTCCCCTTCGAAGCTTCAATTCTGTGTCCAGCAAGTGATCTACTTAGGCCACTTACTGTCCAAGAGGGGTAGGCAGTTGACACCAGACCGTATCCAGTTAATAGCGAGTCTTCCTCAGCCCAAGACACAGAAAGAGGTACGAGCTTTTATCGGCCTCACTTCTTATTGCAGACAATGGATTCCTCAGTATGCATTCCTAGCCAAGCCACTGATACAGTTAACGACACAGGAGGCAGCCGTATCGACTGTCCTCCCTTGGACATCTGAACATACACTTAGTTTTAATGAATTAAAGAAAGCCTTATGTCAAGCACCTGTTCTAGCAACACCAAACTACAGTAAGCCTTTTACACTTTTTGTCACAGAACGTAATGGTACTGCATTATCTGTTCTCACACAAGATCAAGCAGGACAATACAAGCCCTGTGCTTATTTTTCGAGCACACTAGATCCAGTAGCCCAGGCTCTGCCTGCGTGCCTCAAGTCAGTTGCAGCCACAGCACTAGCTATCAGACAAAGTGATTCCATAGTATTAGGACACTCCCTGACAGTACAGGTCCCACACTCTGTGGAAGTTCTTTTAAACCGAACACAGACCCAGCACTTGACAATTGCACGTTTAACAGGTTATGAATTGACACTGTTCCAGCCACACATAGAAATCAGACGCTGCAACGTTCTAAATCCTGCTACACTGTTACCTTCAGTTACTTTAAATCCTGCCCCACATGACTGTGTGGAAATTGTTAACACTATGACAAAGCCAAGACAAGACCTGACAGATATTCCATTACCAGATCCCGACCTGACACTTTATGTGGATGGTTCATGTATGAGAACAAGTACAGGAGAACTAGTAGCCGCGTATGCAGTGACTACTGACACTGAAGTTATAGAGACACACCGTATTGACATTCTGTCCGCCCAAGCAGCAGAGCTAGTTGCTCTGACCCAAGCCTGCATACACGCCAAGAACCTGAAAGTTAATATTTACACAGATTCACGTTACGCATTCGGAGTTGTACACGACTTCGGAGTGCTCTGGCAGGAAAGAGGTTTTATGACTTCTCATGGAACCAAGATTCAGCATGGTTTCCTTATTCAAGCTCTGTTAGATGCAATACATTTACCGACATCCATCGCTATCATGAAGTGCAAGGCACACACGAAAGTCACAGACATTATTTCTCAAGGAAATGATCTAGCAGATCAAACAGCCAAGCTCACAGCTCAGACACCAGACATTCCAGTTAACAAGACACAGACACACACTCCAGATCCGACTACATGTATGACAGTTAAGGACCCCACTCAAGATGTCATAGATATCCAGTCACATGCTACTCCCGAAGAAATCAGGAAATGGTCTGAACAAGGAGGGGTCCAGACAGATCAGGGATGGTTGACGAAGGGAAAGGCCACATGGTTTCTCCCCGACTCAATGGTTCAAGTCATTATTAATACCGCACATAGTCCTGCACATTTAGGAGAAAAAGCCATGTTAGACAGTATCCAGAACATTTGGTTCAACAAGCATTTACGAGCTGCAGCCAAGCAGAAAGTCCGTACCTGTATGATATGTTGTCAGTTCAATCCAGGTAAAAGTGTCCCGGTGGAACAAGGGGGATTCCAGCCTCCTGACCACCCTTTTGAAGTCCTCCAGATGGATTACATTCAGATGGAGCGATGTCGAGGTTTCAAGTATGTCCTTGTAGTTGTATGCGCTTTGTCCAGGTGGACAGAAGCATATCCAGTCCCAGATTACACAGCCGCGACCACTGCCAAGCAGTTGGTTCGTGAATTCTTCCCCCGCTATGGACTCCCTAGGGTCGTGTATTCTGATAACGGCCAGCCATTCTCATCTGAACTCATGAAGCATGTTTCCCTTCTGTTAGGGTACCAGTGGAAGTTTCATTGTGTACGCCATCCTGAAGCAGCAGGTCTCGTAGAGAGACATAATCAGACCCTGAAAATCCGTATTGCCAAAGTCTGTAAAGAGAAAGGTGTGGACTGGCTAGTAGCTCTGCCAGTCGCCCTATTCTATATGCGCATGGTCGCACATTCCAGATCAGGTCTGTCCCCTTATGAGGTCGTATTCGGCCGCCCCCCGAATATGTGGGGTACACCTAGACCCCGAAGTATTACAGATGTTTCCAGTAATATGCTGACAGATTACCTAGCTTCCTTGATGTCTGCCCTCCACTCTTGTCGTTCACAGGTTGCCGCCGCATTTCCAGACAATACCGAGGTGAAACCGCATGAGGTCATACCGGGCGACCTGGTTCTCGTCCGCAATTTTGATCGTTCAAGTCCGCTGGAGCCTCGTTGGAAGGAACCGAAGCAAGTCCTTCTGACCACCCGTACTGCCGTCAAGTTGGAAGGCAGGAAGGGGTGGGTGCACCTGTCACATGTCAAGAAATTTCACGGACTCCGACTAAAAACTGTTTCCAAGAACATTTCCAAGGATTGTCAAGATTTTAAAGACTGCCAAGATACTATTCTTAAGGACTGTCCCGCAAATGACATTGATACCAAGCCCTCCCTGTTAGAGAAAACTCCGCAACAGGAGTATAAAAGTAAACTCCGGTCTAGTAAAATAAGTCAGCCAGTTTAATTGTCTAAGTCCTCCCCTAGGTGAAACGGTTAGACAGGTTTCTGACATGTATGAGATAGACCCCCATAGTGAGAGAGTTAGTCAAAACTCTATCAGATGTATCGTTATTCTATGTTTTCTTTTATTTTTGAGTTTGATGGTTACCTGCACAAGTTATGCATTACATTTATGTTTTCCAATTCCTCATGTAAATAAGTTTTCTAATGCTACAGTAGAGCACACATTCAGTGATCTGCCTCCTCACGAGCTATCCTATCGTCTTGCTATGCGCAATAACACCTTTATCCGTATGTTGCACTATTCACACCAGACCAGCAATGCCACTAATTGTTGGGTGTGTGGTCGACTCCCCCCTTTCCAGACACCGAAGGGAGTTCTGCCACTTTTTCCTTATCCGTTTTCACATAATGGTTCGTGTGGAGCATGGTCCACGTTACCGTCATCCTCAACTGATATGTCCCTTCTGAACAGTACATGTTTTCCAGACAAGCAAGGTCTTTCCCATAGGACAGGGTTAGATCTAGAAAATGAAGTTTATAATTTAGGTAATTATTCTTCGAATTTTATGGTCCTGAATGTTCAGTCTGATACTACTCCAGACTTACCTGCTATTTCAGTACTACCAGTCAAAGGCGAATTATGTGTCAGAAATAATGGTTCCGTACATGTAGGACACAGTGATTGTACTAGTATTGTCAAGTATAGTGACAGTGGGAAATCTATTTTCAAAGCCTCACGTCATTCTTATTTTGTTTGTGGTCAGACCGCATATGTTCGTTTGTCCCTCGATTGGGATGGAACCTGTTACATTGCCTTCCTACTGCCACCAGTTTTTCTAGCCCCATCTGATTATCATAGAAACACACATCTAGTACACATTAGACATAGAAGGGAGATCGAGTCCCCGATTGTCGATCAAACTGAAACTGCTCTAGAACAGTATCAAGATTTCAATAAAGGATTCTTCTTCTTTATAGGCCCTATCCAGAATAGTAAGCTAATCCGTAGGTTGACCAGAACCCTTGAAGCAGTAGTGAATGAGACTGCCTCTGCTCTAGGTAACTTAACCGAAGAGCAATCTGCTATGAGATTTGTCGTGCTCCAAAATCGTCTCGTTCTTGACGTCATACTGGCCGATAGAGGAGGAGCATGTAGAGTCATCGGATCTAGTTGCTGCATTTTCATTCCTAATAACGCGCCGTCTGTTTATTCAGCTATAACCAGACTTCATAAAATTGCCCATCAGTTACACCAGAATCCAGGCACCTGGACATGGTCCGGTTGGCTCTGGAGTATAATTTCTGCCTGGGGATGGAAAGTATTGTCATTCCTAGGTATAGCAGTAATGATCATTTTCAGTTGCTGCCTCTGTTTACAATGTGGCCCTGCGATTTGCGGCATTTGTGCTACATCCTGTATTCCAAGTCCTAGTCCTAAGTCCCGTTCCAAGACAATTCGAGACGAGCAAATGATACTGTATGAAATGATAGATGGTATCATGAATATTGATGTTTCCTGATGGAAACGTAGTGACAAGGAGGGAATGTGGAAAAGTAAATTTTGCCATGTTCTGTGTCCCTACGTGTTCCCCATGTTATGTTATATGTGCATGATTAATATGCATATGTATTCCCTTTTGATCGATTAAAGACGCAATTACAGTTGTGTCCAACTCTAGTATGCCAAGTTTCCAGTTCTCGTGAAAACTACGAGTATTAGGCCTATGTAAAGTTATGTTGCCACGCTTCACAGTGTGCACGTTAATTCAGTAAAAGTCCCCGTTTCTAGGCCTCAAAAGGGCCCGGACACCAGATTCAGCTCCTGTCTCCTGAACCCTCGCTGAGGAGCGATACAGCCCCCACCTGTATCCCTGACCCTTCACTTACTTCCTGCCTCACAGTGCCCGGCTCGGCCTGGCTCTGCCTGCCAGTCTGCCAAGAGTATGTTATGATTCTAGTTATCAGTCCAGCCCTCCTTCTCTGCATTCCTAAGCTACTGAATCGCATCAATAGTTTCAGTCATCGTCTAGCCTTTACGTCTCCATGTAAAAGAAATACTGTATTAATGGTCATTTAATATTCTTCAACACGCACTACATGTAGAATAATGCATGCACCAGTCTTAGAGTCTGTTAGCCTTTACCCTGATAACTTTTGGATTCTATCAACATGTTCTCCAAACATCAGATACTAGATAGTGTTTAGGTACATGTCGCTCTGACTCTCCAGACTTTCGTCTCCTCTTCTAGCGCAGAAGTCATAAGCCCCCAGCTTCTCCTAGTAACACGTCATTGCCAGCTTGCGCGCACCACTAGGTCAGAGGTCCCGGCTCCTTAGGTAGCCCCCTCCATGTTTCCGCCCCATTTATGACATCTTCTGTTACGTTTACATCACATGTCTATGTATACGCCCTGAACACGCCTTCTTGTTGCATCAGTCATGCCTTATCTTTCGCGACTGTTACAGGCCCCGCCTACTGCTACGCCTACTGTATGTACTGCAATGTATTTTGTTTAAGTATATATACTTGTGCACTGTTATTAAAAGTTGCCACTCTTGCCCAGATCTTGCCCCCGGCAGCTGCCATCCTATTCCCGTGCAGGTTGTCCTGTTCCTGTCCTTTATGCTGTATTAAACCTGCAAACTCCAGCTACCTCGAATCTTGACTCTTATTTATTGAGCTATCTGTTATTGTATATCTAGTCAAAAATAGAGGTATTATTTATTTATTTACCACAAGTTCATGGTGCGATGATGCATGTGGTTTTAGTATCACCAGGGAACAAAAAGCTATGTATGTTTTAGCCAAATATAGATATAATGGAATTAGGTGGGAGGTCACACAATGGATATTTCTCCTTCTGTTGGACGTGTGAGCCTCATTTGGCTTAAAGGTCTTGTAATGGTATAGGTTGGATATGTGTTTGATGTGTTGAAGTGAAAAATCTGGATCACCACACATGGAGGTAAATATGTAGACCTAATGTTGTATGATTTGTAATGGGCATATGCCCACATATGTGTGTTGGCCATTCACCTTACTCATCTTCCTGCACCACACAGTCAATTCCTGCTGTTTGCCATGCTTACTTGCACTTCCACAGTTCGTTAATTTGCATGACTGTTGGTTACGATAATCTTGGTCCCCAGTTAAAAATATCAAGCCACAGCTACTGTATACATGGGATTTTGAAGCCTGTTGCAATGTTTACTGTAACCCAGGCTGCCAGGTACCCATGTGGGAAGTGAGTGCTATCATGTATGGAGGCTTACTTTTAATTACGAACTACTTCTTCCATGGTTTAAAGGTCTGTAAATAACAGGTACAGTGGAACCTAGCATCTAGTTACTGTCTAAATGTTACTATGTATGGAGTACACTTAGTTTCACTAGGTTCATAGTGGCCACAGTTACATCTGAGAGGAGACAACCAAAATGCATCATGTATACAAACAGTACTGGATCTGTAAGCATTTCACCTCTATCCGTGAATTTACTGACTGAAATCATTGCTTCTCATTAAATTATCTGTGTCATTTTATCGAGGTAACATTGTACATACTTCCAATTTGTCATCTCCACCGAACTGTCCTATATACGTATATTTGCAAACTGTTCTTTCTGTAATACTTGTGGTCAAAACCACGGTGGGCACATCAGAAGGAATGCTGTACAATGCTGTTTGTGAAATGGTAGTTCCAGAGCATTGGTCTACACCCTCTGTAGACATTTTGTAACATGCTTGTAGAAATTGTGATGCTGTTGAGAAAATGATGTATACTCTATTTTCCAACGCCATAATAGCGGTTGCCTCACATTGCTTATCGGACATTCACAACTCGATTACCATCGACAGAAGTAAACCTGCAGTAGGCGATGTCAGCTACGGCAGGTATAGCCATTGGCTAACATTGGTGAATATGACGGTTGTGGTCCAATGGATGTGTCCATGCATGCAGAATACCCCCTTTGTGGTGTGTATGTATGCCTTAATGGGCTGAACTATTCACTTGCCTACTGATACTGCTGCAATACACACCTGCTCAAATTCATCTGCTGTTAGACTTCTCTGGGAGCTATCATGACCCATGCAAAAGAGGGCATGTCACATATGGCCTGGCCCATGGATGCACATTCTGATTTTAAGTGTTGTGATCGAGTTGTACATGTTGTTTGAGTATACACTGGCTGTAGAGGTCAAGTGATGATGCATACTAGTGCCCATCATTGGCAATTGCAGATTCTAAGAGGTGCAGTCACTTTGGCCTGCCCTTGTGATTCACAAGTTCAGTTTCCTGTAGGCCTGCAGATCCTTGGATGTCCCTAAAATGAGTACCTTCTTCCACCATTTGTACAGTCTGACTGTGCATTTTATACATCCTGTTTGTTGTCTGAAGTCATTGCCTGACCTGATACTTCTTTCAGTTAGCCCACACTATGGATGTATGTGATTTAATTAGGTCAGGATCTTTACTTCACTGTTGTGTTATTACTCTTTCTAGTGCTTGTTTTTTTCAGGCCTAACACTCATGTTATATTTTGCCTGCCCAGAAAGTTGCTCATGTGTTAGACAATTGCTGTTAGTGGTTCAGCAACTTGTTAAAGGGCAACCTATACAACTAGGCATTCTAAAGTTAATAGATGTCATCCCTGAGTCAGTAGCACATATGGCAGGAGCAACCACTCAAAATCGGTGACACATTGTATGTTATTCATTTCTGTAGTCCACATGGCTAAACAATATCAGAATGGTATCTGCCAGTGTGACAAATGTGGGCTCTTTAATTTAGACCTTTGTATTTGGTGCTACTATGTACTCTGATGTAAGGCTGTATGTACCGTACGCATGTTCCTAATGGGCCAGATGGTTACCGTGTATGTACAGACATGCGCAAGCAGGGCACGGGTAAGAAGGTCTGAATGGTGTAGCGTGTGCCACAGTAGCTCACAGCAGACTACATGTAGGATGGCCCTGGCTGACATGGTGTTGGTGGGCTGCGTTTGTCAGTGTAGTACACAACCAGGATAGAGGATAGTTAGCAGATGGCTACCAAAGTGTGTATACCCCTATAAGTGGACCAAACATGTGAGGAGTAAACATTTAATGTATTAAAAATTGTAACTTGCTTGTGCTAGATGTCTTTAACGTGTTTGCGAGCCTGAAATTGATCCATTTACTATAATCAATACAGGTCAATGCCCATCAGAAGCAGTGTATGTGGAATGCAATCACCTGGAAAGTGCCGTCCCTGGGGTCTATCGCTGGTGCAGCATCAACTGCAGCAAGAAGTGGTAGGACCCGAGATACTGGACCCAGCAGTTCATTGAGGTCTGGCTGGGGAAGTCCTGCCAACAATATAGGGGCATGCATCGTACTCTGACTCGCTAATGGCCCATCCTGGTGGTGGCCTACCTAGAGCTTGATGGGCAGTTGAGGGCTTAACAGCAGCTAGGTGGGGGTGAGTATCGAGCTGAGTCAGAAATTGTGCAGAAACATGTTCCTCCTGTTACAGGCAGCAGGTTCCCCATCAACGTGTGGGTAACTCATGTCCTAAGGGTATATTGGTGTTGTTGCCTGTGTAGGTCTTGATGTATATGCATGATGTTTAGGCAGTACCTATGTCTTGTGGCCAGATACAAAGCTGAGTCAAGTTACATGTCAATCTTACGAGTAATAGAGACACATGACCAAGTAATGTGACATTTCACCTACACCTTTTTGATGTTGTGTCTGACAGCTGTCCCAGACAGACCACATGTGTTCTTTGTGTCGAAAGTGATGCTCCCCAATACTGTGTATCTTGTCCTGGGATTCTCTTACATGTGACATGGCATACTGTGCATATATGGTACAGACGTTCAGCCATACTTGGCCTTGGTACCTGAAGTATTTAAAGCATTGTGAAATGGCACACTGGTGCCATATGTCTTTATGCCTACATGATGGCATGCGTAGCTTTTCTATTTAATGTGCTACCCTCTGCACAAGGGTATGATCCATGATGTAAGGGTTTACATAGGTTAAAGATGAGAGTCCTCCACATTTGTATTTGTTTGGCAATGTCTAGAGACAATGTTCATTCATGTTGGGAATGCAGGTAATGTACACACATAGAAAGGAGTGTGTATGCATGGGAGGGTGTATTAGACATATGCAGAGACATTGGTCTCTCTTATCGGTAATGTCCAAATATTGAGGCTAAGTATTTTTTAGTTGTGTCTCACAAACTGATCTTAGATAGCATTGATGTGGGAGCATGGAGTACTACACTTGCCCACTCTTGAAGGTGCATTCACTGACTGATAACATGTATCAGGGAGTGACATGCAGATTTGGTGTGGTCAAATGTGGGTGTTGACACACTGTAATTCATTGGTATTTGTTTTTTTAATTTGTTTTATTTTTATTTTATTTATTTAAACAACCGTCAGTGAGGTACATGTAATCCTTCAACAAGCACAGTAAAGTACATGATCATCATGGGTAGGTTAAATATTGCAATCATCGAATGAAGAACCGTGTCATTCAAAGTAGATAGATATCACAGAGCAACAAGATACATTGCAAGCATTCAACAGTACTATGATTAGCGATGGCAAAGCATTCTGTTAATTTTGACTAAAGCAACACAACGGGATAGATTTTACACAGCAGGTTTCACAGCTATGAAAGAAAGGCACATCTGGAAGAACATACAGAGTGTGTGGGCTTATGAGTCAGCAGCGACAGGGTGTTCCAACAAACATGCCTGTAGCGTGCCCCTTATTCCGCGGGGTCGTGAGGAACTGCATTGGTATTTGTGTGTGAAAAACATATTGTTAATGTGGAATGTGCCAACCCCTTTGCTCATATGTTACACCTCATATTCATGGACCTCTCAAGCCTTACACTGTTGAATTGAGTTGTAGACATGCAACCTGAGGATGATGCTCCCACAAGGACCAATGTGGAGTGAGATGTCCCTTGCGGTAGATATCCTTAGCATGGATATCTGTGCAGCTGCTATCAGTAAACGGAGGGTCAGCTTGTTTCCATTCAAGTTATAGGAGACCTTGTTGGTAGAGTGGTCTGTGCCCATTTGATTTTTGATATTGTTGATATCTGTTCGTACATTGAGTTTACCCAGATGTTTTATACCTATTTCAAATGTCTTCAGCATCAACTGAGGCAAGCAGAAGAGACCGTAGCAATGACATTGGTGATGCAGCTGGCCACAGTGTCTCCAGTAAGGAGACTAACAACGACAGAGACAGTGGGCCAGGGGATGAGGGGGATTCCCTGGATGTGGCAGCTTCAACAGTCCTCTTCAGAGATGACCTTTGCTGGCATCTCCCTGGTGGAAGCTGACCCCACAGGACCTGTGTCCACACCATCCTTGTCTACCACTGCCCGTTTCATCTCCACTCTCCCTGTTGCTCTCCACCAAGTCGACCAGCTCCACTCCCAAAAGGAACATGACATCTTCTTTGCCCCAGGCACCTCATCCCCTGTGATCCAGTTACCCCGAGTGAGGAGGCTATTGACCTCCTAAGATAGGTCAGACTGAACTTCTTAATGCTATCCAGGTGCAGTCCAGCTAACTGGGGCAGATGCTGGACTACCTGGAAGGCATTCACAGTCTGGCTTACAGAGATAATGTCAAGCTCTGGCGTTCTCACTGACTGCAGCCTTCTCCCGCCCCAGCCTTCAACCCCACATCTGCCTCTTCCCCATCCCAAATCCCTTTACCCACACCTGTCCCCAAGAAACACACACCCCACTGGCATCCCAATGCGCACACCCCCAAAATGCAGCAAGAAGTCCAGGTATGCACACACTGAACAGACCCTCACCAACCTCACCAGCTCTACCACACACAGACCCACAGAACCCACACTAACAGACAAAACCCAGACACAACAGACATCAGACTCACACACATCAGCATCAACAACAGGCACACCCATGACATACACTGCCCCTACCTCCCAAAGCCCACCCCTTGTCATCCCACCTCCCTAGGCTCTCATGGAAACCCCTCAGTTTTCCCTTGGCCTTCCCTTGGTCACAGCCACTGCCCCCCAGCCAAGGTCGACCCAACCCTTCCCAATACCGACCCGAGTGCTCCCTAGTTATATCTTTGAGGTGGCTGGCTTGCCCACTAGATGCCCCTTCCTGGGGAGGTTGCCTTGGCAGTGTCATGTTAGGCAAAATGAGTAGTACATCATTGTGCCGGACCACATTGAACTTTTGGAGTGACAACTGGCCTTCATTCTTATCTGTTTCAATATAACGCATTACAATTTGAAGACACATTAGTCCTGTTGTTACATATAATGCTATTAGCTGTTATAGGAACATGTGATTACAGTTGTATAAGTATCACTTAAATTGGTGATCCATTCAAAGTGGTGAGAATGATATGACCTTTGACCTGTTCTGGCACTACAGTGGCTGTGGGCATCACTCCATGACTGCCGTACTGGGAGTTGGCTGGCACTGTCAGTGGATCATCAGTGGTCTTCATGAAGCCAATAGGTCTGACACGTAATCCGGCAGTGAGACCGTCAAGCTCACCACAGTCAGACATCCGACATGGTGGTCCACAGACTCCCAAACTATTAATCAGGCCCTAATTCCTTGGTAGCTTGGCTCTATTTGTATAGCTTCTAGTAGGTTGACTTCTTACAAAGTGAATTGGAAAACATTATGCCATCCTTCCACTGCATTGTTAGTTTTTGCCTGTTGTGCTAGGGTGCTGTCATACACATTCCACTATGGAATGTGGAATTTTGGTTTGTGTCTGTGTCCTGGTCTATGTAGTCTTCCTACCCATGTGTCGTCAAACTTATCCATTAGGGAAGCTAGTTTTCTTCATTGTTTTGGTAGATTTTCTATTAATATGTTATAATGGTATTCCATTTTAGTGATAGAGACAAAGGCTAGATCTATTAACATATTTTGGGTGTTGGTGGCATACTCTATACTTAGGGTAGACTTGTAGTTGATGCAATATACTAAATTAAAATGGTGCTATATTAAAATGGTATTAACAACCCTGTATGGCTGTGTGAGGGTACATTATTATAATAATTTGTATCATAACTTGTTCAAAATCTATGGTAATCTTTTGAGAGTAGTAGTTGTTTGTTTGCTGTTTAATTTGGGTTAGGTGTTCTATGTATGTATTAGTTTGTTTATTTTATAATAATGCATAAATAAAAGGGATGTTACTATCGTGAAATTCAACATTTAGTGGGTAAAGTTGATAGAATGGTTTGGGACATACCTTAAATGTCCCATCCTTCATTCATGTTTCACATTTCCTAATTGTATTACGTTTGTAGAGGTAGCAAGGATTAAAATTTATTTCTCATAATGTTTATTGTCATATAACAGGAATTGCTCCTCTTTGTGTTACTGCTAGTTCAGGTGGAATTCTATCTCTCTAAATGTTTCAGGAGCAGGTGAAGTTTTACTGGTGGCCTTTTGTGTTCTGGTAATTAACATTTTAAAGTTAGTATACCAGATAACTGACCTGTTACATGCTCTGGTACAAAGAGTAATATGTGCTAAACCACTTGTGTTGTTGGTTCTTGAGAGCTATTGCTTTGCTTCTTTTATGTTTTCTATCACTTCTCTTATTACTACCACTGTTACATTGGGGGGGGGGGAGCTGTGTTCTTTAACACTAATTGTAGTTGTTTCTATAGCTCTTGCCCTTCCATAACAAGCTTTTGAGTACTATTTCATACATTTCCAATGTATATGCTGAGAAGGTAATTTCTCTTGACTATGGGGCTGATAACGACTCCTATGGACCACCATAGCTGTGGCGGCAGTGTGGGCATTACTACTCCGGCGGTCTGACCACCCTATTATGAGTTAGGCAGTCAGACTGCCAAAGGACCACTGCAACCGCCAGGGATCCAAGATCCCCCATCGTGGCGCAGCGGTCTGAGGCCTGTAATATGTCTATTGGTGCCACTGGTGTACCAACAACCATATTGCAAGCTTCCTCACGCTACAGTTTTCATGGCGATGAGGCTGCCATGAAAAGTGTGGCTGTGAGGAACAGGGCCCCCTGTTGCCTCAGGGTCAGGACAAAAGTTCAATTTTACAGACTCATCCAAGGAGAGGCCATACCAGACGACTTTATCATTGCACTGATTTTTTATACTACACTATTTATTCACAATGCTGTGTATGTGATTGTGTCTAGGGATACTACATTCAGGTGGCACATTATGTTCTACTAAATTGGGAATTGATGCAATGAGCGCGGTGTCAAGAACATCACCCGTACCCAACTCTACCAAATCTTTCTTGGAGAGAAAGCAACATCAACATTTTGATTGTTTCTAAACATTTCAAAATCCATGATAAACAGTTTGTCCCATGATAAAAGTGACTTTTCCACCTACTGTTAGTTTAGACAAGTTGAACTAAAATATCTGGCTCACCTCACCCTCCACTGGACCTTATACCACAAAATAGTTTATATATAATGGTACAGGTTACAGTCTCACATCTAAGGTAAGGATATGAGGCACCAACAACTTGTCTGTAGTATAACAGCACCAAGAATGTCTTCCTGTTGCAATAGATTGTGAGCCCAGGCTACCAGACAGAAACAAATAAAAGCAGGGTGATGTCTAGATCAGATGGAAGACCACTACTGCAATTGATTGAAGGGGCTGTTGCTAAGAACTGGAAAAATAATAAGAGAAGAACAAGGTCAGGCAAATCCTAAAATCAGACAAGATAGTCCGCCATGAGTATTTGGAAGTACAAAGGTGGTCGACTCCCTTAGGAAGTGGGGGCGAGGCCCCACTAATTTTTGGGCTCCTGTGCCCATCAATTAAATGTGAGTAAACAGTACTTACTGTTTTGTAGTCTGCCCAGTTGGTTGCAATGCAAAGCCTGAGGCTAAGGCAGGGCCTCAAGAAGACAATGCTGCCCTGGGGGGTGGGCTTAACAATAGACACCGTTGGAGAGAGTTTGCAGCCGGAGCACCTGGGGCCAAGGACGGACTGGGAACTGAAAGCAGCCCTGGCAAATTTTGCCAGACCAACCACCGTCCGGCGCATAGCGAGTGAACGCAGCGAGCGAGCCCCACCGCTACTAGTGGGGCTTTGGGTGGGTCCTCTCCATGAAAATTTTGGAAAACGACTTACCAAAATGGTGAAATTTACAGCACATTTTTTATTACATATTCAATTGTATCAACTTTAAAAGCACAGTAAATAGTAGATGATGACCTTAAAGGCACTGGGGAATTATGCGATTTTGAGGCTGCTGCCTTTTGCGTGTTAATTATGGATTTGCTGCATTTCACAAATGACCCATCAACTGCAGCTTTTAATAACAACAACAAACTTAGGTTCCCACAGAACTAAAATTACTAAAAATGCAGAAACGCATTGCAGCACAGTGGAGGGTCCTTCCCAAAGTTTGACTGGTCCCCAATATGTTCCTTATTTCTGTTTTTGGTGTGTTAAACTGGTAATACTGGTAATAATGAGGTACTACATTTGAAAAAAAGTATTTACGTGTGTTAAAAAGCAAGAATAATAAGCTTATGCTAACACAACATGTGCAGCATTATTTGCCTTTTGCTGCCACACAATTTAGTCAACCTACTGCATATGTTGGTCCTCTCCTACATATAATTCCATTGGCCCTGGCTATAATATAACAGTTGTAAGGCAGATTTATTGTGTTAACGATTTTATTTTTAATTTTCTATTTTTAGCTGAAGTAATGTATTGGAATCTACTTGTCTGATGAGTTGTCTTACTATCTGAATTAAATGTTCCTCTTAACTAGTTTTGTTTCTAATTTCAGGAAAGTTATCTTGTCATATTTTTATGTGTTTCCCTTTGGTCAGGCAGTAGGGTCATGATTGGTGAGCATAGTTTTGGGTCCTTCGCGGGCATCACCATTGTCAAATGGGGACACCCGAGGGGGAGACAGAGAGTCTCTCATAGAACTCCAGGGGCAGTTACAGCTGGTAGGCTGGAAGGGTGCGGGGGGAGGAGAGTCTCACTTCCAGTAGGCTGGTTGGCCAATCCCCGCAGGCGCCCGCGCACAAGGGCGCAATGATGCATAATTGCAACACCCCTTTTAGGGAGTTAATGTTGAGGGCGTAGGGGGGCCCGGGGAGGTATCCATCTGGTAAACTGGACCCCCTGCGCAACATCACTCCGGTAGGAGTTTTGGGACCTAGTTTGATCAAGACCTGGGGCTGCTTGTCATTGACCTTGCTGTCGGCAGGATACGCAGAAAGTGAATATCTTCATTGCTTAGATTAAGATCGGAATGGCTATGCACTAGAGGCATGTTAAGGTTTGCCAATTGTCATCTTTTACCTATCAATGTAGTGGACTTTCAGCGTATTATAAAAATTTAAATAAATATATTTTTTATGTTTTAATAATTTTATGTAATAAAATACGGCTGGAGTTAACAACCCCTAATCCAAACTGGTTGTGTTTGAATTGATTGCCTTGGGGGAATGTGGGGGTGGTGATCCTCACGGGAGCCGGGAGGGTCCACACCCCAAGGAACTTTGGCTAAATATGGGGAGGGGGTTTTAGACAGTACCAGACCATTTTAACATATTCTGTTTTATGTGTTTATTCAACTTTACATATGGCCTTAGCACGTTAATATTTACAAATACAAAAATCTCGTCAGTAGAGATTGGATGCAACAGCTTCTTTGTCTCTCCCTCCCAATGTACTTTCAATTTTCATTTATCCAATATTATCTGGCAAGTAGGTGCTGTTTCCCATTGTGTCACCGCTGAAAGCAACCTGGACCCAGGCTCAGTTGAAACCAAGGGACATACCACCTTCCTGGAACATACTTCTGGGAGGTGTCCAGCTTGGACAAAGCACCCAGTTCAGTGTGAGGTGGTCCTAGAGTGGCCCTGGCCACGGAAATGCACTGCACTCCCAGCTGCCTAGCAGGGCTCACTGTCTGTATTCACGAGGCTGTCTATAAAGACTTAGCATCACCCAGTGCAGGTACTAGCGGGCAGAGTCACTTTGCGGGGATATTAAAAAAAATAACTGTCTAAAACTAGCCAGTAAAAGAAGTCTCTAGATTTTCACCTGTTTTGAATTATACAAAACAAAAATTAGCATCACGCAGGACTGGGAACAGGCAAGGGAGTAAAAATGTGAAACATCATGCAGCCCTTAACTCGCTTATGGCCAAAAACAAGCATTTGCAATGCAATAGGACTAACATTTACTTGAGACCTATTGCATTGGAAACAGGAGTGCGGTTGGGGGAGGGCGAGCGGGCGAGAATGCATGAACGGGAGTGCGCACGAGAGGTCCGGGGTTGGGAAGTCAGGGACTGGGGGAAAGAAAATAGTGCTTGTAGTAAAGGGGCCAGTAGCCATGGAACGATACATATGACTGACATGGCTGCCATGAGGAGGGACTAACAAACCTAAAATAAATTGGAAGGCAGCATTTAGGACCTACGCCAATGAAAAAGGGAGGCGGAGAGTGGGCGGAGCTTCCACGAAGCTTCCACGCTATACTGAATACTGCATGCCTCACAAAGTGAACAGCGTATGGGCTGCAATGCTTGGCTCAACCTAAAAATGGCAAGGACAGGATGTTTATTTTGCTTTCATTCAGATCTCAGCTGTTCTAAGCATACTACCAGCATCTTTTCCTAAAATAGCCAGCCACTGGAAGATGCTTCGACTTGCATATATCGGCTAAAAGGCAGCAGGTTTTGGGGCCAGTGAGGAAGACATTAGTAAATATTAGAGGTTAAAAACAAAGATTTCAAGACTGTGGTGCAATAGTGCTCAACTATGCTTTGTGGCCTGTGGGATACAGTTTAGCACATGAATTACAAAAGGTGGCACTGCTGTCTCACCAAGAAGTTTGTTTTCAACTCATAGACTCAATGAAAAAATGTTGGTTCCATGTGCCAAGGAGAGGGTGAGTCTCATCTGTAATGCTTTGGTTCATGTTGTTTAAGGAGAGACGATGGTTCAATCTTGTTTTGTTTTTTTGAGCGCTTACTACCTGCACACTGTTTTCATCTTTTCTGCACATAGCTAGGTGTTCTGCGTACTGTTACAATCTTAAAATAAATATGCAATTGCCTTATTAACCTTCTTGCCTACTCAAGTTTGCTTTAGGATGCACCACTTATAAACACTCTTTTTTTCACATTTTCTAAACATTTTCTTGGTGTAAAACATCACCCACCCATCCCCCTGGCTCACAACACTCATCTCCAACTTTTACGTTCCACCACTTTCAAATATCACTAGCCACCACTGGGGAAGTATTACATATATGGAGAGTGGTCTCAGCAAAGAGGCATTTTCAAATGGTTGAACAAGCAGTACCCACCTACTCTGGCCAGCACTGCTGGTGGAATGGTTCATTGCGTTTTGCTTATGGAAGTTGATTAGAGATGGGACCCCAGGAAGGGTTGTGCCCTGGGTCCACTCTGTCCATGTTTTCAAATTACTCTGCAGCTGAGCGAAGGCCAAACCTGTGATCTGGCTCATCCCTCAGAGACAAAACATTCAGGACCTTCAATACATTTGAGATATAAATGACATATCAAACCAAATATAAGGACATGGTAAAGAATTGAAAATGCAGTAAGTGTTTATTTAACATATGGATGTTTTTCAATTAAGTACATTAGATAAAAAAATGACAATGACATTTATTTAAAGGTAACATTTCTAGACATGAACTTTAACACATGTATTAACCCTTCTTCTGACAACACCATGAGGGAAACGTGAACCAATTGTCTGGTGTCCCTTACGTTGTGGCCAATATTATGGTTGTGAATAGTGGAATTTTACAGGCTAGTACACCACATACAAGTGAGTTTTTTTGTACAAGATCCATCTTCAACTGATCGACTTGAAAGTGCTATCAAATGTCACTAGCAAGTAAATTAGACACATGAAGCAAATTGATGTAACTTGGACCATACAATTTAGTTATGCAGGGAATTTTTTATTTTTTTATTTAATGCATTTTATAAAGCGCGGACTTTACCCGAAGGTGTCAGAGCACTGTACAATAGAACCAGTTACGTTGCATGAGAGAACTGTTGCAGGAATAGAACAAACAAAAATAGCATGCCATAGAGTCGAAGTAGCGCAGGCAAAAGGCACACAATCTGAAGCACAGCATGAACAGACCGTACAAGCAAAAGTAAGAATAAATATGACAAATATTACAATGACTAAAGAATTTCCTGGCGAACAATTGCAGGCCATAGAATCAAAACAACGCAGGCAAAAGGAACACAATTTCAAACGCAGCAAGCACAGAATGTACAAACAAAAATATAAATATATGTGACAAATTTACAATGACTAAAGAACTTCCTGGTGGGGTCTGAGAAGGAGGGAATTAGTTCTGAAAGTGTCTTTGGAATAAAAGAGATTTGAGGTCCGCTTTGAAGATCTGGATGGAGGTGATGGCACGGAGCGAAGGAGGAAGCGATTTCCAGGTTCCCACCGCACTACCTGAGAATGATTGTGCCAACAATTTTTCTCTTTTGAAGGAGGGGGGTTCAAGAAGGAACTTTTCCACATTCCGAGAAGGTCTTGAGACTCCAGACAGTTTGAGTTTATTCGCCAGATAGCGAAGGGGGGGGGGAAAAGTGCAAAGGTTTGTGGGTGATGCACGCTGTTTTGTAGACAACTCTAGCCTCGATGTGAAGCCATCGGAGAGAAGACAGGATAGGAGTGATGTGATCACTTCGTTTGGACCCTGAAATGAAGCGAGCTGCTGAATGGAGGACGGATTTGAGGGAGGAGAGGTGAGATTTGGGAAGGCCAGTCAGAAGAGAATTACAATAGTTAAGTCTAGAGAGAACAATTGGACCAAGGTTTTTAGGTAATTCTCCGGGAAGAACCGACAAATCCCTTTTGTCGATTATGACACCTAAGGATTTAGTGCAGTCCACAATGATGGGTTTACTGTTGAGTAGATTTGATTGATCCATCCAGGCTTGAACAGGAGACGGAGAGAGAGAGCTAGAGGATTCCAGATTTTCTTAGACGGTTCCCTAATGGTTGAACAGAGTGGGAGCAAGGATAGAACCTTGAGGGATGCCTTGACCAACCACCAGTGGAGATGAGAGACTATTTGCAATCTTGATCATTTGGGATCTGTCTGAGACGAAAGAGGCAAACCATTTGAGTACTGTGTCTTCCATGGCCATTCTCTGTTGAAGAATGTTAAGGAGGGTGTTGTGATTAACAGTGTCAAAAGCTGCAGAGAGGTCAGTTTGCCAGTTCGCCGACAGTCGACAGGATCACATGCTTTTAGCATAGCTCCTTGGGCCTTCGCTCTGGGTGAGTGTGCAAAATGATCATAAAGCAGTACTCTAGTCAAGAGCTTAGAAGTTTTAACAGTGACTGCCTGGAGCAGCTAGTAACCCCAGGAGACACTGATCATACATGTCGGCAGGACAAAATTAGTCCAACAACGCATATGTCCATAGCCACCCCTCAAATACCTCGTAACACCCATAATATAAAATCTCCTAAATTCCTAAAAGGAATATATTTTAATTCTCTCTCTATTCCAAAAGATATGGTGGAAATATGGGGCCTCTTGGATGCAGAATCCCCTGATATCTGTTTCATAACCGAATCTTGGGTGCATGACTATGCTTCCCCAGATGTAGCAATAGCTTTTCCATCACAATATGAAATCACTAGAGTTGACCAAAAGGGGAAGAGAGGCGGGGGTCTACTTATAGCCACCGGTCCTGGTACTAAGATAACCTCCTTGGAATTGATAAGTACCGAACAGCTTGAACTATGCATCTTTAAAATCGACAGTACATCTCAAAGTCCATGGAGAGCAGCTCTTGTATATAGACCCCCTGGGCCAAAGAAAGATTTCACGCACATTCTGTGTGAACTAATAGCCCCACATGAACTGGCCACCGACCAATTTCTTTTGATAGGAGATCTCATTTATCACGCTGAGATCCTGTCTGACTCAGACACCAACCAACTCATCACAGAAATGGATTCTTTGGGGCCAGTCCAAATGGTGACAGGTCCAACTCACTCAGCAGGACACACTCTTGATGTGCTATTTACCAGTTCTTCAGGTGTTATAGTTAAACCCTCCCTTCCTCTACTATGGTCACATCATAACCTTCTAAAGTTTTCTATCCCAGCATACTATGGAAAAATTGAGCACGGAAATGAATTAATATGGCGCAGATCCTGGCGAAAAGTACCGGCTAGCTCTTTTTCTGCTCTCTTGAGGCCACTTCCAAAAGACCAGGGTGAAAACATTGATTTGACGGTACCTACATTTGAGGAAGAAATAACTCACATTTTAAATAAAATCGCTCCTCTTACCAAAGTAAAAATAAGATCCAGAACTGATCCATGGTTTACGGAACAAATGAAAATAATAAAACACTCCTGTAGAGTAGCAGAATGTAAATGGAGAAAGTGTAATTGTCTGACAGATCACAGGAAATACAAACGCATCCATCGCAATTACATGGAGAGCGTAAGACAGGCAAAAAAAGCGTTCCTACTAAACCGAATTGAAAAAGCGGCAAACTCTAATAAGGAGCTTTATAAAGTCCTAAAATAAATTACGTCCCCCCCAATCAAAGATTGAGGTTACAAACGCTCAGGACTGGATAGATTATCTCTACAAATTCTTTGAAGACAAAGTTATTACAATTCATAGCCCCTGTTCACCTCAAGAAACCCCATTAAAAAACTCGGAAGCTTACTCTACGTTACAAATAGGTCTCCCTCCTCTTCTGGAGGAATTCTCTCAATGTAATTTCGCTGAAGTGACAGAAGCCATGCAAAAAATTTAATCTGGCTCACCAGCTGACGCTGTACCACCTACTCAGGGATCACCCTCCTTTGGAGATTTCAGGGCAGACATTCAACAAAGGTGGCTACTTTTAGAAAAGAAAGAATCTTCCTTTTCCACAATACCCGTTTCATTCGGATTTGTGATGAGGGGACTGAGCTGTGTCCCCAAACACCAACCAAAGTATAATCAGGCAAAACAAAAGGTTAAAAATACTTAAGGCATGATTACAAGTTTGGTGGTGCAGGATCAGACCGCCTTGCCAGCAGCCCTCTCCCGCACTGCCAAACCTGTGATCAGGCCACCCTTCAGACTACGGGTGTTTCTCCTGTCTGGTGGGCTTTTTTTAATGTTCCTTTGGTGGTGCCTTGCAAATAGGACTTCAAAGTCCATGCCATGCAGGAACTGGGGTTCATCCACACAGGGGGGCACATGTTGTGCCTCTCTGCATGCATCCCCATGCAGAGAAGGTACAGGGGACTCTGTAGGGCCCCCTTTGTTTTAATGCTGCCATAGTTCTCATGGAGGAGGAACACCCATGACACTGCAGGTGGAGAGAAAATTCATAATAAGCTTAGTGGGACCACAGCGGTCCTGCCAAGCATATTGCTGACTTCACACCGCCATGACACCTCCAGCGAATGGGAGTTCCCTGACAGCATCGGTGGTGCCAACCTCTCTAGTTGCAATAGAGTGGTTGGAACACCAGTGCTGCAGTGGCTGGACCGCCACACCTCCGTGAGCCTGACCCATAATTTGGCCCTTAGTGCTGGATAGGAAAAATATTTTCTTTGGCAGTGCAAAAGGGTGGGAGAACCATTAAAAAAGACTAAATGAACATTGCTTGTTTCTTGCTCAAACCATCTATGTTGTGTGTTTTGTCTTTTGTAGGGCATTTTTAAAATCTGTATTTCTTAATCCATATACAATGGGATTAAATAGTGGTGATACAGCAATGTACAACAAACACGTCACCTTATTATCTTTCATTGAATATGTTGATGAAGGTCGAACATATGTAATACTCAGAGAACCAAAGAATAAAATAACCACAGTGAGGTGAGAGGCGCATGTTGAGCAAGCCTTGTACCTACCTACTTTGGACTGAATTTTTATGATAGACAAGACAATCTTACTATAAGATATAATGATTAAAAAAAATGAAACCAGCAACAATGGAACCCCTAAAATATAGGTAACAGTCTCAATCTTGTAAGTGCTGCTGCAAGAAAGCTCCAGAAGGGCTGTCACATCACAGAAGAAATGGTTCAGTTTGTGGGGCTCACAGAAGGTGAGCTTAGACATTAAGACCGTGTGCGCTATTGGGACCAAAAAACTAACTGCCCAGCTCAGAGCAGCCAACTGAATGCACAAACACTTAGTCATAATGGTCATATAATGTAAGGGGCTGCAAATGGCAACATATCGATCATATGCCATAACTGTGAGAAGAAAAAATTCTGCAGACAACATTAGCATGAAAAAGTACATTTGAAGCAGGCATTCAGTAAATGTAATGCACTTGTTTTGCAGAAAGAATTGGGACAGCATCTTTGGGAATATGACTGAAGTATAATTGATTTCAAGAAAGGACAAATTTGTGAGGAAGAAATACATTGGCGTGTGCAGGTGTGAGCTGTAGACAATTGTTGTGATAATAACAAGGTTTCCAGCAAAAGCCATCAGGTAAACAAGTGAAAACACCACAAAAAGGGGAACTTGCATCTGTGGCAGGTCTGAAAATCCTACAATCAAAAAGCTGTCTGATGAGCATATATTCATTCCATTGTTCCATTTGTCCTGCAATTCTGTTATTTCTGTATCTGAGGGCAAGCTGAAAAGAAAAGAGACACACAACTTAAATTCAATTTTGGAAAAGCATTAGGCGATATGATTCTAACTGAAAACTTGCAAAATTCCAGATAGGGTAGGATTAAATAAAAACATAAAGAACATTGCTTGTGATTTCATTATTGCAGAAGTGTAATGCCACAGGCAGCTATACATTAAGAGATTGTATTTACCATAGACTCCATTTGGCTTTAAGAAAATTTTTTGGGCACTTGTGTCTGTCTGACCATGCCTTTCAGCTGCCCACACAGGGAGATCCTGGTTACTTGGAGACACAGGTTGTTTATTTTTCTCAATTCTCTGCATGAGAGAGATGAGCTGCTGGCACATACAGTGTGGGATGCACATAGTGCACAAGGATGAGAATGTGAAGAATTCTTCCTCAGAGCTCTCACCGACAGTGCAAATTAAAGTAGAGGAGCTTTCAGAAATCCGTCTTTCTGTAAAAAGTATGATGACAGCGACCTCTTGGTGCTTTGACAGAAACTCTCCTGCAGAGTGGACATGCTGCCCAGGGCCTTCTTTCTGTGCCACGTTGAGATCTCTTTTCTGAGACTGTCAATGGATCCCCAGTTGTGCTGATGAGGATGATGCCACACAGACAGCCAGAGAAGTATTCCAGGTTTCAATTACTTATTCTTGTCGACATACAGTTATCTTTCTCTAAATGTATTCTTGTGTGTAAACATCTTTCTTCGTGTGTTTGTGTCTATGTATTAATGACATGCATTTATTTTACATATGTATTATTGCCATTTGATATATGGGAACTTGGTGCAATAAATATTCCCTTTACTTGCATATGAGTGTTGCACTTTGTTCTGAATTGTGCAGAGTCCTATTTTGAAGAGTGTTCATGCTGTCTCCTGGTATTTTGAAGTCTTGCCCAGGAGCTATGAAGTAAAAAAGCAAGACACAAAAGTTCAAATATTTTTATATTTACATATGTTATTTTAGTGTATCAAAGAAACATAAATATTTGGCTATTCAGATTCATATTAAAAGTTTAATATTAAGTTTTATTTTTAAGATAAATTAAGATCAATTATGAACCAGCCTTTTTTTGAAATATTTGCACAGTTATTGGCATATCGCAATAGAAGTATTAAATACAATGACCAGAGAAGGTATGGAGATATTTAAACTGAGGATGAGGGCAAGGCTGAAAAGACAAAGAAGAATCTAAGAAATGTGAATTGGATTAAAAAAAATTCCATGTCTATTACAGGAAGTTTAGTAGTAAACTCAGAATAATTAGAAATCCCAGCAGTGGAAGCAAAACAATTACATTTTAGGAATTTGCTCCTTGAGATATTACCCTTGATTTTAAGTGCCCAATCTCCAGAAGAGCAGAGATCAGACTATTTATTATTTTTAAGAAACCTTTCTTTAATGGTGTTGGCAATCCTGACCATTAGGATGATCCAACATTGTCTTGCAGGATTTCTCCTGCTTGGATCCTACAGCAACTGACACTTTTGGTAGAACTGGTAGAAGCTTCAGGATAGACACATGGGGCGCAAGGACCAAGCAACATGCAATATGATCATGCCCTAGGAAACACCCAAAAAAGCCTTCTCTCGCAGTCTCACCAGAAATCACTTAGTCTTGTCTCTGACCTGCAGGTGTGCTAAAGCTCTGGAGTTTCTAAGAGTCTTAACAGCTAGATATCTTGTAATGCCCATGATTCTTCTTTTCTACCTCTCATTGTTAACTATTAGGGGGTCAACCCTCATTGTGTTGGCTCCCCAGATTTGTAAAGCCATGCATTGTCATTGTGTCACTCAAGATGATGCAATGTTATGTTATGTTATTTAAAATTTGTAAAGTGCACATACGCCCAAAAGCTTCTTGGCGCTGAAGAGAGGATAAAAAAACATAACAGAAAGATACCAAAAAGAGTCACTATTTCAAATAGGCCTGTGTAAAGAGAAAAGTCTTGAATGCCTTTCTAAAGGCAAGGAGGTCCTTACTCTGTCTCAAAGTCAGAGGGAGGGAGTTCCACAAAGAGGCAGCTAAAAAGTGAAAACAGCTACCTCCCTGTCGTTTTTTCTTGAATCCGGGTACCTCAAGTAGATCTTTATGAGCTGATCTCAAACTGCGTGAGGGACTATATCTCCCGATGAGTTGTCTGATAAACATTGGGCCCTTGCCCTGCAAGGCCTTAAAGATAATACAACCAGCTTTGAATGTGGCTCTCTGGGCCACGGGCAGCCAGTGTAAATTCTCTAGTCCTGATTTAATTGATTCCCATTTAGGTACCTTGCAGATCAGTCTGGCAGCTTGATTCTGCAGGTATTGCAGTCTACTAAGTTGACCAATCGGTAAACCCAGATAGAGACTGTTTGAAAAATCAATATGGGAAAGAACTAGGGCATTGACTACCTGAATTAAGGCCGAGTCAGTAAGAAAATGTGTGATTTTTCTTATTTTCCTTAGTTGAAAAAATCCAGAAGAAACCACGGTTCCGATCTGAGATTTTAGGGCAAGGTCCTCGTTGATGGTCACTCCCAAACTCTTTACTGTTTGCGATTTTTTTGGGGGGAAGACCCATGTCAGAAGGCCAAAAATGTGGGTTCCAACTAATCTCGCTCTTCCCAGGCAAGATCAGTTCAGTTTTCCCCAGATTTAATTTAAGATGGTTTGAGGACATCCAATTCTGAATGAAGGTCATGGTTGCCTGAAAATTCCCTGCAGCATTGGTTGAGTTTAGTACAAAAACCAACTGCAGATCGTCTGCATAGTTATATACAGTTACTTTATGCTCTCTTAAAGAGAACAAAAGAGGCCGCATATATAAATTAAATAATAAAGGGGACAAGGAGGATCCTTGAGGAACCCCACACAGGGAATTATTTTTAGGGGCTGTAAAAGATCCTAGCCGAACCGACTGGGTGCTATCGGATATGAAAGATTTAAGCCAGGCCAAAGCCGAATCTCGGAGGCCGGCCTGTTCGACACGGTTGACCAGAATGGTACAGTCAACCATGTCGAACGCTGCAGACAGATCCAAAAGCACCAAGGCTTGATGTAAGTTTTTGTCGGCATTAGACCTTAAGGTGTTCTGAACGGCCAATATTACTGCCTCGTGGAATGACCAGGCCGAAAACCTGCCTGGTTGGGTTGTAGATAACCAGAGTCTTCAACAAAATTTGTGAGGCTATTGGTGACATGAGCCTCCAAGATCTTAGATAGATATGGCAAAAGTGATATAGGCCGATAATTAGTAAGGTCTGAGGGATCAATACCTGATTTGTTTGTGAGGGGAATCAATAGGGCCTGCTTGAAACTGTTTGGGACTATCCCAGATGTAAGAGAGTTGTTAAGCAGTGGAATCATGCTGTCGGGAATTGCCCGACCAATTTCTCTCATTATTTTGGGGGGGGGGGGCAAACGTCCTCAGGAGATCCAGAATTGACTCTAGTCAGTAAATCTAAAAAAATGTTTTTATCAATTAAAGGAAAAGAGTGTAATGTTAGAGGATTAAAGAAAATATCATCCAAAGGGGCGCAAGTTGGAAGTTTGGATATATTTTGTTTAATCAATAATATCTTTTCACTAAAAAAATCATTCAAAGAGTTACAGAGTATTTGTGCGGGAACTACAGGGGGAGAGGTTCTATCATCATTACATAATTCAGTCACAATCCTGCAAGGTGATATTAACTTACTAAATACAAATACAGAGTCACCCAAGGCAGCACAAATTGCTGCCTTGTACTGATGTGAGGTATTAAGGCATTGCATGAGTGGAGTTTGGGTATTTCCACACACCCATCCTTAGATTCTGGGAAAGTTCCATATTTTCTAAGATAGTAAACCAGTTAGAGCTGCAGACCACAACCACTTCATGTGGTCATGTGCCACTGGTCATGTTGACAGCCATTTTCTGTCTTGCTCTTTGCCCCCATTCACCTCTCCCCTTCCTAGACCAATAAAAAGGTTGGAGACCCAAGTGATTCTTACTCTGGAGGAAGCTCTGGGGTCTGTCATTGACATTCTGCTAATGCTATGGTCTATGTTGCTGGGAACTCTTGTCCTCCTTGGATTTATTTAGAAGTGATGGCCTAAAACTCACTGGGAACAATGGGCTTGATGAAGCCTCATTTGTTTGGAACCTTATACAGGTGGAAACTAGCTACTATTCATGTCCTTGAAGGGGTCTGAAGCAGCCAGGAACTTATATAAATATATATATATATATATATATATGTGCCATTGGGTTTAATAATCGCTGATACACAAAAGATTATCAGTGGGTCTGCCTTCAGTGCTTTCAGTTCAGGCTCAGCCGACAGCTGTTTTTCTGTTTGAACTGGACCTTTCTCTTAAGAAAATTACCAGGTGATACCTTACAATTCCTACTGATTTTTCCCTAAAGGAAGGCATTCATGGGCAGTCATTGATAACTGGAATGAATCCTATTTGTATACAGACAAGCATCATTGGTCACTAAACTTGTTCAACCAAATTGCTCCCTTAATGCTTGTAAATATATCATTGTAGTGAGGGTGAACAGCCTAGAAGAGCTCCAGGAGGCGGGGATTGTTAGGAATTCAAATTCAGTAAGGCACAATTAATAACACCCCTTACCATCAAGGTTCAATCTGTGCTTTACCCAACTTTATTTATCAGTTGTGTAAACAGTTCCATTAAAAAGTCCACACCTGCAAGTCTGGCATCAAAATATGATCCTAAATAAAGTATAGCAACTCAGCAATAGGAGCAAGGCTTATGTAAAAAAAAAAGAAAAAACTAATTAGCACAGTTACTGCAAGAGGCTTATTTTGAACTGCTTGGGAAACTTCAGAAAACTATGAGCTGTACTACAGAAGGGAAGCTAAACTCTTACGTACGGGTCAGAAAGTTGGGAGTTGCTAAACAGGAGCAACAATACAATTTACGTCACTCTCATCCTGGGTTACCATTCAGATAGTCATGTCTGGAAAAGAGATATAGGGCTGATATGATAAACTATTGAATGCAAAGAGTGGCAACAACGTGCACACTGACCTTTTGCAACCCGTTATTATACTACACTGCAGCCAAGTTAAAAGTAGGCAGCATCACACTAATTCCAATCAAAGGAAGCCAGAGAACAACCTCCTTCCCAAAAAGGATTTTTAAAGCATCTTGTGTTCCTTGAAGAAACCACTATTGCCTACAAATATTGGGCCTGATTCATAAAGTCAAACTTAGACCAAAAGTTTAAGTTTATGACTTTCGGTATTCACAAAGGTGAGTTACAAGTAGTATCTTTACATCCACACTCGCCTTAAGACAATAGAGCAGCTCATTTGCACTGAAAATGCATTTCTGTGGACTGCACAGTCATCATGTGCAGCTCATCTGTGATAGCCTTATGGGCATGTTTTCTTGGCAAATGATCCAGGAAGACACACAAATCAGCAGAGATGTAACTCCTGTTCAGGTGATTTTCTCCTACATTAGTTACCAGGCCTCCTTGATGTCCATATGTAAGAGAACAAACACAATTGTCCCTGAGGGGTCTGGTTTTAAAATACATCACTGGAACCACTCTCAAAGGCAATGAAAGCTTTGCAGACTCCATCCAACCTGGAAAAGCAATGCGTCCATGCTGCTGGTCAGATACTGCAACCTTCTGAGCACACATGCAGAGTCAGACCAGCGCCCTCTGATGTGACATATGCAGACTGAAGCCTGTATCTGTCCCTTTGACAATGGTTACTAAGACAGCACAGAAAATCAGGGATGGATGAGTTCCACCCATGGGAGAGGAGCATATGCTGGGCAAAAAAATAGCCTAAACACTTCTTCCAACCACCAGTCACTCGGTTTCGATGAGGTAAGGAGACAATGAGTGTAGCATGCACACATGAAACCAATTCTCAATGGAACCCATTATTCACAGTCCAAACATGAATCCCACATCTTGCTCCACACAACCAACTTAAATCCTTCCTTTATCAAACTGGAAAGTCAGGAGTCGATCCTTTATAAACATAACGTTTAAAAGTTCATGTACTAGATAATAGGCACACTTCACTACCCTGGGTTAAGACTACAGTAGCAGCTGTCGCTCGAATAAGACCTACACTCTAGGTGTCACCCTAACATCTCATCATAGTTCGAATGTTCACAAAAGCAACAACAGCATGGGCCACCTCCAGTACACTTGCACACTGGTCATTATAGGAAAAACACAAGTTTTGCAAAATTATGTGTATAGCATTCTTTTCAATTTCTTCTCAACTATTAATAAATGCAGTTGCATTGCAAATGACAGAGGGCCTGATATAGACTTTGGCGGATGGGTTACTTGGTCACCATGTGAAAGATATCCCATCTGTTTTATTACAAGTGTGATGAAATATACTTCACTCGTAGTAAGGCTGTCAGGATGTCCCTCACCTTTCAACAGAGCCGCTTGCACATCAATCTCTATGTAGACCAAGATAGCCAGACTCCACCCTTCTATGGAGTTTGAAGATTTGCTGTAGTAGTATAATCACATATTTAAGGGGTCATGAAGGCAGCATCTCATTGATGTAGGTAATGGTTTCAGAAATATACCCACATTTCTATTTATATATTTATTTATAATAGTATTCTTAATGAATGACTTATGGTCATGGTTAAGTGAGTGCTTCACAGATAACATCATTAACTTTATAAAACAGCTGGGAAGTAAAAGGAAAAACAAGGACAGCAACATAAAGAGCACCAGGAAATGAGCAGGAGGTATGGAGTGTAAAATATTTCCAAAAACTATTGTTGAGCAGATTGGATTTTGGGGATCTCTTTCGACAGTAAGAAGGTTGCATGCTAAACATAGGGTTTCAGTGAGAAGTTTCTAGGCTCTTCACTCAGAGAATAGAAAGATGTAATAATGGGGAAACAGCAATCACATCACATGCGTTACAACGCATGCGATTACAGCTTGGTCGTTACAACAACTGCATTGTTACATCGCAGTTCCATTACAATGCAAGTCTTTACATCGATTTGCTCTAGGGGGCGTTCTAAACTAAGGAATAGTATATTTTACTATTCCAAAACCTTCCCTACTGTTGCACTCACTGGAGTAAGAATAGTAAATTATACTATTCCTAAGTCCAGCCTGTCCCCTAGAGCAAGTTGATGTAACGGTTTGCGTTGTAACGATACTGCAATATAACAACGCGTTCATTGTAACAACCACAAGGTAATCGCATGCGTTGTAAATGTATGCGATGGAAAAGGCTATATTCTTTATGAGTGTGCTGAATTGGGAAGTAAGAGTCTTCATAACTTCAGGTAGTTTATTTTTACATTTCAAACATCACCTAGATTTTGTAGTGTGAAACTAGTAAATTTATTTTTTCAAAGGTTAACAAATGGGAAACTGAGCAAAAGCTGGAAAATGCCACTGCTGTCCAGTGATGCTAGCAGGCCACAGGGTAATTGCGTTCCTTCACTCAAAGTCCATTCTCACCTGCCAGTAGTTCTGCCCCAGCCAGAGCCTTGCCAGCTGGAGGCATGAAAAGCATAGCTGTCCAAGAACTTCCAGGTTGCCACTTAGGCCTAATACCAGATATATTGTGGTAGAGGGGACACCTATCTACACAATCAGGTGGCCGGGCCCACTACAAAAATATTCCATGGTGATTGTGTCACTAGTAATTTTAGATATCCAACCCTTGCAAGGCTTGTTCTGTGCCCACATAGGCAGGCCTTGGCTAAGGACAGATATATCATTGGTCACACCTTCTCTTACATGAGGAATTGGGCTCGGACTATGTATCTGACTCAATTAAAGTTACACCAACTGAGGAAACATTTGCTGCGTATTTACGCTATTGTGGAAACGTCACCTTATCTTGAACCATATTTGACCAGGTGTGCGAGCCCCTGGGAAAAACACTCTTAGCCAACTTTAGGCTGAGAAATGTTAGACCCTTGCTTTGCTTTGCTTTGGGTCAATGCCCCTGTCTTTGTGAGGAGACCTCTCTACAAACACTTAAAATACACTTGAATGGAAGTTAAATGGATCATTTAATTATTTTCTGTTAATTTTGAGAATTTAAAACAAAAAAGTCTTTAACGCCTGTTCGTAAGCTATATCGTTTCCATCAATGCAAGCCCGGTATACGTTGTTTTGCGTATGCGCACAAATCCTTTGGTTTGTTTTATGTTTGAAAATTTCTTGGTCATCTGTTTGTAAACAAAATTCTTTGACTTTCTGATATTTCCATTTTTATTGCTTTTTTATTTTAGGTGTGTTCATGTTTTTAGTCCTAATTCATTGTTTTTGAATAATAGAATGAAGTATTTTGATTGATTGACCTTATGTTATTTTTAATTCTGAAGGTAACTGAAAACTTTTACTTTCAGCTCATAGTCAGTGATACCTTGATCCTCCTTCCCTCTGATCCATTCCTTCCTATCACAAGGGGCCTAGAAGGTAGAGTACAACTGAGGAAAGTAACATAGCATAGCATAGCATAGCATAGCAGAACACAGCCTAGCGTAGCACAGGATAATGCAGCATAATGCAACGTAACATTACATAACATAAATTAACATAAAATAACAAAACATAACATAACATAACATAATTTAACATAAAATAACAAAACATATCATAACATAACATACATTAACATAAAATAACAAAACAGAACATAAAATAACGCCCTAATATATTAAAACACAAGACTTAACAAATGACTAAATTGAATTGAAACGCCTCTTTACTCTGATGTCTGCACTTCGCATGTATGTGGGTGTCTGTCATTTGAGTTAATGTTAGTCAATAACATCAGTAATGGTCGTCCATAATCAGAGTTAACCAAACAAATGCATTATCATCACAAACAATAAACGAAGCATGAACCAAAACGCAACCCCCTTACATTGAAGGATACTGTAGGCTCCTAAAACAGTTTGAGACTTATGTTTCTGCTTTTGTTTTCAGTCACCTCCATCCCCATTGCCAAGCTGAAGAACAGTGCAGAAGGGTTCCACTCAAAATACGCGGGATGAGTGGGAGATCACAGCTGTATGGGAAGCAAGGCTCCTGAAGATGAGTACAACCAAATATCCTCTGGACATCTTTTCAGAATGAAGTGTAGCGGCAGCCACGCGCTCTCTTTACTTGTATCCATCCCAGTGCTGCCGGGGAGAGCATTGAATTAATGAAAATGAATTTGCCATTTCTCCCGCTTTTAGCATGGAGGCCGTTTTTTTCACAATTGTTGTGATACAGGTGACGTGTTGAAGTCTATATTCTAGGGTTGTGACAATATTTTATATGCATGGCACTCTGTACCTATTTAGCACTAACAAAATGTTTGTACATAAAAAATACTTTGCAGAAATCAGTAGTAGATTTCGGAGGACCCCGCCATATTTCCCCACCCAAGTACTCACTGATGCAGGGCCCCTGAATCCAGGGCTGACAAAATCCCTCTCATTAACAGTGCATTGAAGGGCTCTGCAGGGGTCCCACAGACCTCAAATACTAATGGACTTGTGTGGCCCATCACAGGTGAGTCGGCTCTTGTGAGGACCTGATTCGAATATATGATTTCTCGATTTCAAATGAAGGAAGACATTAACTGCACAATCATATTCTAAAGCGTGAATCTACTCATACCTTAGCAGTGTTCATCCTTTCCTTTATCAGAAATAGATCGCTCTCGGATCAGCTGTAAATCACTGCACAATGCCCATTTAAAACCTTTCACGAAGCAGTGCCCCAGTGACTGCTGTTCTCCAGTAGACATTGCAAACACCAGCCCCTCTCTGTGTCACCCAATCACTCTCTGCTCAGGTCTGCACACAAATGTAAACTCCAAGTGTGTTAGTGGAATAAAGGATTTCCATTCCTTGTATTGGTCCAAATACCATGGAATTGACATTTCAGGGGCGCAATTACAAGCAGACTAGTGTCCTCCTCTGTCTGCGCCTCAAACTCACATTCGTCTAACGTTCTGAACAGCTGGAGGCAGATTTTCAAACCTATAGCTCAACATAGTGCAGCACCCACAGTTGCTATGCTTGAATGCGCTAGAAAGAGAAAAGAGCCCAGATTCTTATATTCTAAACAGGGCCTGTCTCCGGACCATCAGGGGTGAAGCAGCCGAGCTCCACAAATCCTGATCGATTGATTGATGATTGACCAGCAGACTGCCTAGCACGTGCACACACATCTGCACAGGAGTTCAAAGATGGAGGTGATGTCTCGCACAGGCTGTGGACTGGAAGGACACCCTCCCAGCACAATCGATAGTGCCTAGACAAACTTGAAAACATTTCACACCGTCCTTGTGTTCTGTACAGCGGGGCAATCGCGCATGTGTGAAATGTGCATGAGGAGAAATAAAAGCGCGTTATTCATTTATGCAAAGCCCGGTTGAAGAGCATTAGTAATCTTGGCATTTCACCAGAAACCAAGAGTGGCTGCAGTGGAAACCCAAATGCCATCCATGAAACGCCTGCATGATGCAAAGCAACCAGGCCCGGACTGGCCATAGCGGGCACTGGGCAATCCCCCGGCGCACCGCAAGGGTGGGGGCCGGTTTTGAGCCCCTGGAGGCCGATTTTGTTACAGGGCCGTTTTTGCAGCAAAGAGTCAAAATTGGCCAAAAACCGGCCCGGCACAGAGCTCGGTGGCCCCTCCAACCCCACCGAGTGGGGTAGGGGGGGTTGCGGCCGAGCACTTTGCCAGGGCCGGTTTTGGTTCCCAGTCCAGCCCTGAAAGCAACGCTAAACACTAAGGGGAATATTGACTACTTTTTTACGCAGCGCAGTGCAGCAGCTGTAAATGCTGCGTGAAAAGGAGAGAAGAGGAGAGCGACTGATTTACTAAAATAAGGCACTCTCTTCCCCTCTCTCTAGCGCTGGATAGATCGAGCCAGGGTGCAAGGATGTCTCTGTGACTCTAGCATAGGTTTTGTATCAGAAGGGTACCCTTCCCGTACACAATACTATGCTGAGACTCTCTTCAAGCCTGTTCCCTCTTTGCTTGCGTGCTGTACAGTGCAGCACACATGCAAAGTCTGAAAAGGAAGAAGAAATGAACGCAATTCTCCTTCCCTGCGCCTACTTCAAAAGGGTGCAGTTTTCTGACACTAAACCCAGTCTACTTTGTTTAGCAAATTGGGTTTAGTGTCAGAAACCGTGGGTGGTTGCACGAGAGCGCCCACGCATACCCCCAGCAAGAACCTGTATCATATCATATCACCCTGCCCTTTCCTTCTGACGGTGCATTCATGCAGAAGAAAAAGATCTCTAAGTTGTTTTGTGAATTTGAATGTGAACAGGTCTCATCACACTGGTTTGTCTTGTATTAAATACCCAGTACCAACACCGAATAGATACTAATTTGACGATCTACAGCCTGTTTTTTCTCCATTTTTTTTATTTTAAGCACAGGCACTCTACTCCCCTTACACCTTTTGCTTTGAGCAACCTACTCAAATCTCCAAATAGAATGTGCTAATGTTTTTTACCAAACCTTTTTGCATTTAGAAATGTGGAAGTAAATACCCTTTGACCAAACGGGGGTGTGGTGTTTCTCTTTGTCCTTTTCTCTTTCAGGGTGCTAACCACCAACTAATCAGTTACATCATTAACGTATTGATGACCACCTGTTGATTATTTAGCCAGCACCCACTAATCAGTTTGCCAGATGTTTTGCGTTGATACGTAATTAGGTCTGGGACCACTTGTTTTTCATAGCATACTATACCCAGGTCCTGTAACTATATTTGGGTTTCGCCAATAATGTGTGATTGGCATGCAGACGCCATGGCATGCCCCCTAGGAGCTGAGTAATGCTAGGCAGATCTATGCGCTGCTTTGCGTTACTTTCACGTTATTTCCAGCGATAATCGAGTTTAGCCCTGGAAAATAAAACTTGAAAAAAAGATTTTGTGTTGATATGCGTTTCTTCTGCAACATAAACACGGCATAAAATCTCAGTAAGTCCCCCCTGTGTGTGCTAAAAAAGAGGCTCTTTTTGGTGAAATAATGTTTTGCTCTGGAAAACAAATCCCTTACCAAGGCTTTGCACTGCTCTGTGGCATTGTGTGTAAATTTGCCTTGGCGCAAAGTATGGATAAACCTGCCCCTGGTATTTTAAAGTGATTAATTACAGATGTTTAACCTAGGTCGATGGCCCACAGCTCCAGCTGTTCTAAAGTTGATCATGAAAATGAATCGATTACAGCTGCTGATTTAATAAAATAACACAGCGATGCTAGATTATTTCCCGGTATAGTTCTTATTTGTAACCAAGCTTCTCAGCCCCACCTCATTACCTTCCCACATCATCGAAAGCTCAATATTCATCCTGAAAATCAATTCCATTCAATATTGATATCCACCCTGAAGCTTTTCCCTGGCCTCCTGCTCTCACATCTTCAGTTCCACTCACCCTTGAAGTGAAAGCTGCGGTGCACTGCACACTGCACACCTCCTCCGACGGTGATGCGGGCCTCTTGCAGAATGGGCGGTCTGGGACTTCCGGATGTGATGTGGATGCAGAGGTGACTTCAGTGATGGAGAGGCATGTGTGTCCAAAAGAGAGAAAGGAGGGAATAAAATAAAGATAAAGAGCAGGATAATTCAAGTGGTCTGAACAGAAGCCGAGATTCACCATGGACAAGCTCTCTCTACTTCTTTCCACACCACTGAAACAAGTACACACATGCACGGATATATAAAGAGATCACCAGCTCGTCTCCAGGCTCCTGGGAGCCCATCCCCAAAGCTGAAGGTGGCAAACACAGCTGAAGAAGGGCAGTTCCAGAAAGTTAGTTGTTCATTAAAAGTTTTAATTAAAAAATGTCATTAAAATGTTATCTTTTCATTTCTCCAGTAAATGTAGTGTAAGGAAAGTTGCTGGTAATGAATGTACAACTTTGGGCGCTAGGACAGTGTTTGTTAGATGGAACCTGAATACGGAGCTTGTGATTTGCTGTCGTTTCTTTGACCTCTGCCAAGTGCCTCAAGGTCGTTGCTCAGCTCGAGTGATGCTCTGGTGTGTTCCTCTAAGTGCATTGCACACACACAAACAATACTGCAAATGTAATTCTAACTCACTGTGGCCTCCAATGTCTGCACCTCCTCTCCAAGGCAGGACGTTGACTTTACCCACAAACACTTGTAGGAAAAAAAGGTATTTATATCATGGAAATGTGGTGGGGGGAGGGGTTTTTAACTTACAGACATCTAGGGCCTTATTTATGAAAAGTGACGCATCGCTGCGTGAAAACATCGATGCGTCACTTTTAATTGCGCCCTCCTTGCGACACGAATGATGCGCCATATTTACAGTATGACGCATCATTGCGCAAGGAGTTACAGATACGTCAGTATTTCTGACGTATCTGTATGGTGCAAAAGTGACGCGTTGCTGGAGTGTGTCACAAAAGTGACATGTGAAAGGGCTTGCGTCAGTCTTACGCCTGCTGTGAGGCAGGCCTAAGATATTGACGCATTTGCATCCTAGGAGTGGCGCAGTGAAATCTCATAGATTTCACTGCGTCACTTGTACGACCCTTTCTTGCGTCTATACGCCCCCCTTGCATACATTATACCGGACGCTGGTATAATCTGGTGCAGGGGTTTACAAAGTGACGCATCTACCTAGATGCGTCACTATGTAAATATGGCGCAACAAGGCGGATTTTTTACACCAATGGTGCGTCACAAAAATTGACGCACCTGCGGCGTGAAAGTGACGCATAGACTCATAAATGAGACCCCTAGTATTTTTACAGGGAAGTGCCTATTGCCGGAATGTTGGCTGAACTGCTGACCACTCTGCACCGGGGTGAAAGAGTTACTACTATGAGCAGAATCAGGCAAGCTTTAGTAAGGCGGTGAGGTCACTTAGGTGGAATGTGGACCACTGAGAGGGAATGGAGGAAACCACCGACATGACGTGAAAGAAATGGGTCAATGACGTCATCGAACCATTGTCTTGACTGCTGCATCCCCGTCAGCTGCCTGGGCCTGAGCTTTCTAGGACAGTTTTCCCAGGCCTGGTGGTTTAAGAAATCAACAGTAGGCCAACCCCTAAACTACCACCAAAGGGGGTGCAAGGAGTGTCCCAAAAAACAGCACACCTGCCCCATTGACAATGAGATGCTGGAAGAGGCGAATGTCACTTAAGAGGCCACGGGTGAGATCATGAACATCACTCCTAACTCCCAAAAGAATTAACAAAGTTATCCCTGAGGGGTCCAGGTTTTAGAGGCTTTTCTGGAACCCCAAGGCAGCCTGAGCTCCTGCTTCAATGTAAGTTTTGTGGCTTTTCAAGCCAGGGCCAGACCGGGAAATCCAAAGCAGCCCTGGCAAGTTTTGTCAAACTAGTCCCATACGGTGCATAGTGACCGGTGCGAGCCAGCCTGGCCCTACAAGGTGGGTATGGGGGGTCCCCCCACAAGAAATTCTGGGAAAAATGGTGCCTTCTACAACACATTTGTCATTATGTAATCAATTGTATTTGCTTTTAAAGCGTAGCAAATGATGACCTTAATGTGCACCGGGATGCAACCATCTTTGTTGTGGCTCTCAAATTATTCCCACTCTATCACCCTCCAATAGTGCCTCTCATCTCTCTACAGCCCCTCTCACTTGTATTTCATTTGTTTTATAGCGCCTCTCATACCATTGTAGGGTGTCGGAGCACTTTACATCACACACACATGCAAAGACAATGAATCATACTGGCAGGCACTTTATAAGTGCTTGGTCTGGGGAAGCACCACTTAGGATTCAGAACATAATTACAATGGTAGAAGTTGACTTAAATAATAAGAATTAACTTCTACCCAAAAAAAACATTTTTAGCAAAATTAGATAATGAAAGACTGGGAAAAAACATAACTTTCTAATCTATATCATGCATCTCTTTGCTGGCAGTTCATTGCTCACTGTGCTAGATGACAATTGTAACATATGTACTGCACAGTAACAAACGAATCTCTATAACAAAAGCAGTAACCAACTGAGCTATGCACATAAAATGTTGTTCTTTGATAAGCATGGCACACATTCTTTGAAGCAGCATATGATTCAAAACTGCCACTAGACAAAGATACCATCTAGCTCCAGCAGGTGCATTAATCACCAGAATGATCTTGATACTTGTATTGTTGCCTGAACGCTGCTGCATATACAAGGAACTTTGCAGTGCTTTTAAAACTGCTGCACAGCTACAAAACTGGACCCCATTAACAAAAGAGCCCCCACATTTCCAGCCTCCTGGGGAAATGTCCAATGCCTGGTATGTTCAATCAGGCATTGTTCCAAACCTGCAAAATCAGCCTGTCCATGTTGCTGGTCAGATACTGCAGCTTTCTCTGGTCTACATTTAGTTTGCACAGACTGAAGCCTACATCTGCTCCTTTGCCAGGGGTATGTGAACAGAAAACACACAGGAAATGAGGGATGGTTGAATTTCACCCAGGAAAGAAGTAGTAAACATACTGGAAAAAAATAATAGCCTACACATTTCTTCCACCCACCAGTCACCCAGTTTCAATGAGGGAGAGAGACAATGTGTACATGCAAACTGAAAGTGTGAGATAGAAATCAGGAGATCACATAAATAATTCTTCCATTTTGTACAGCATGCACACACAAACAAATTCACAATGGACCCCATCACTTACCAGTCCATGCATTAATCCTATATCTCACCTCACACCCACACAAACAACTTACATCCATCATTTATCTGGCAAGCATGATGAGTGCAAGTGACTGCAGCGTTATAGTAAAATCAGGAACTGCACACTTGAGAGCCTAGATAATATGCACACTTCCACCACCCTGGGTTAAGAGTACAGTAGCAGCCATCACTCAAATAAGAACTGCCCTCTAGGTGTCAATCTGAGATTAGGCCTGGGCAGAGCTCGCAGAGTTTCATTCTGCGGAATTCTGCAGAGTTACCGAAAATCTCAAACTCAAATTCCGCAGAGTTCCAAGATTGTGAGTAGTTACCGGCTCCTGTAACTGTCAACCAATGCAACTGACAACTTGCAGACTGGGTGGCATGGTTATAAGGTGGGAAAAACCAGTGGTGGCTCCTCCGATAATGCAGTGACACAAAGGGAATATAAAATGATAATAACTTGTGTTAATACCATTTTATTTTCTCCTACTTCTGCCCGCTTTGAGTTGGGGGCGGGATAGGGAGGACTGGTAGCACCCTCCTAAAGTGCACAGTGACTGCTTGGGCAGAAATGACAGGCCGCCCAAAACAGTCTTGCGCACTTTGCATGTTCTCCATGCAGGCTGCATCACAGCCTACATGGAGCACATGCCCAGGCCCCACGTCAGCGTCTGAGCGCCAAAACATGGTGCTCAGACCAATCACAATGCTTCTAAGGCAGAGTTGTGATTGGCTGACTCGTTGTCTGGGTGTACTTCCGGTAAGGCCAAGCGAGGGACGTCTACAGAGGTGAGGAAGCGGCGAAAAGCTAAGTTTTATTTTATATTTTTATTCCAGATTCTTTCCCTGGAGCGTCCTGCCTCTGCCCCATACCTCCTGTCCCTGACCCCCATCTCCCGTGACATCCCACCCCGCCCGCCTATCTCTGATCAGTGGCTAAAAGTAAAGAAGGGTAAAGCCAAAAACGTAGGGCCTCATTCATGGAAAGTGTTGCATCACTGGAGAAAAGCAGCAATTTTACACTTTTCATGGCGCTGTCCTTGTGACACCATGGATGCGTCGTATACTACAGTGCTCCATGGTGTAAGAATTGCACAGATGCATCAGGAATCCTGACATATCTGGTGGTGCAGTAATGACGCATTGCTGGAGTGTGTTAGTTAACTAACACAACTCCAGCAATGTTTCATTACACATGGGGCGAGTCCCATGTAAAAGGCACTGCGTAACTCCTTATGCCCGCTTTAAGCAGGAGTAAGGATTGTGATGAGCTCAAGACGTAAGAGTGTTGCAGTGAATGAATGAATAATTTCTTTATTCGGTTTTTAAAGTACATGAAAAACCATAAAAGCAATATTAATAAAAGCAACATTGTACATCAATATAAAAACTATTACAATTCATAAGAAAACATAGTGACCATGCGAAACTTTAGGGAACCCTATATCTTGCTGACTAATACATTAGAAATACTAGTTTCTATAATTCACTAATTCCCATAGGGCAAAGATTTTAAAGATTTGCTCTGTGTTTAAAAATACATTCCAGAAATGTCACAATGTATTTACAAGTCCATTCAGAGTCTAAAAACTGGAGTCGCAACATGGCTGGGCAACATCTTCTAAAGCCCATTTTTTTTAGGATCGGCAACAACCAAAGCCTACGGTGACCGTCATAAATTTTACAAAACAAAACAGTGTGAATTGTTGACTGTGCTGATATTCTATCACATGGACAAGGCAATAGAATTTGATCCCAACTGTTTTGAACTGGGAAGGCCACCAGTCGATGGAAGATATTGAATCTAAATCTTACCAACAAAAATCGCTCAAATTGTGACAATACATAGGTTAAATATGGCTGAATTGAAAGGGTAACCTGTATCGCCATCGAGTGTTGTACAGAAGGTTTTCTTGCTTCTGTGGCGATACGCAATTCTTCTACATGGCTCAATGCCCTCACTTTCAAATCTTTTCTGGATATTTCAGAAATCCTATCAGGGGCGGAATAATAGTCTCCAAGCCCTATGTCAGTCAGAAACTTTTTCACATATCTAAGCCAACTGATTTTGACTGAGTGGTCTAATGACATGCAATCCGCCACTATTTGCTTTGTAAGTGAGTTTTTTGTTGAGGTCCATATACGACGCCACAGTGAAAGCGGTTGTATTTTTGCTAGATCCACCAAGTGCGGGATCCCCAGTTCCGCATGGTACGCAAACGTAGAAACGCATTTGGGTGCCGCTAATAAAAATCTGTAAAAAGTATTCTCTGCTACTTGTAAGGCACTAGTATTGGCGTGTCCCCACAGTCCAGCCCCATACAAGGCAACCGTTTGACATTTGACTCTATAGATATGTAACAGCTCTACGGGTGGCCTTTTCCCCAGCTTTTGCGAAAAAGTTATAAGCGCGGCAATTGCTCGCATCAAGTGATGTTTCCTGGCCTCAATGGCAGATTTCCAATTTAGTCTGTCATCAATTATGATGCCTAGGTAGGGGTATTGGCCAGTAACTTCAAGTCTTTCCTTATCAAGGAATATAGCTTTTCCCCCTTTTTTCCCCGATCCTGCTGCCATTACATATGTCTTTTTTATGTTTATTCGAAGATCAAGGTTCCCCATAAAGGTAGCATACCTATCCAGAGCCTTCTGTAATTCGCGGGGGGTGCGGGCCAGTATCACAGCGTCGTCCGCGTAGAGCAGAGCGGGTATCGGGCGGTCTCTAACTTGCGGTAAGTCCTGGGTCCCCTTCAGCATTGCCACCTCCAATCCGTTTGGGTAAAGTGAAAAAAGGAAGGGGGCCAAGACACAACTCTGCCGGACACCACGCTCTACTCTAAACGACTCCGACAGCTCGCCTTTTACACCAAAACGCACCCTCGCAGAGGCGTTCGAATATAGTTCCCTCAGGAAACCAATCAGAGCGGCATCAACACCCAGTTTTAAAAGGACAGACCACAATTTTGCTTGGGAAACGCAGTCAAAAGCAGCAGACAGGTCGACATACACCATGTACAACCTGCCCTGCTTTGCACACATGTATTTACTCAGGAGCATTGATAAATTTAAAGCTTGCTCAATCGTCCCAAAGCCCTCCCGAAATCCAAACTGAAGATCAGAGATAATCCCGCCATCGTCCGCCCACTGCTGTAAACGCTCAAGCACTACTCTCCCTACCACCTTTCCCAGCGAGTCCAGCAGAGAGATCGGGCAATAACAGGACACCTCATGCCTGTCTCCTTTCTTAAATATTGGAACCATGATGGATTTAGTCCAGGATGGCATCAGACCGTTTTTCAATACTGCCCTGAACACCCTGGTCAATATGGGGCCCCACAGGTCTATTTTATACTTAAAGAACTCTACGGGGACACCGTCCGGACCCGGGGCTTTGCCATTTCTACTTGCTTCCAACGCTTGGAGGACCTCGGTTAAGGTTAGTTCTAGTGGAATGGGATAAGTCACCGTCATGGGGCTATCACTGTATACTTCGTTAGCCCCTTCTGATTCCTGGCCCTTCATAAATATTTTTGAGAAATGATCCACCCAAACTGAACCTTCAATGGCCACTTCAATAGTTGGAAGGGCTTTGCGATCTAGTAGAAATGGAGTTTTTACCACTCTCCAGAATGCCTCACTGTTCTTGTCTAGAGAGCTTTCATGCAGTTGGTCCCATAAAGCTTGTTTTAATTCGGCTTTCCTTTCTATTGTAATTCTTTCTTAAAATTATTATTTCTTCTTGATCCCTATTCGATTTTTTTAGGGCCATTTTCAATTTCTTATGTGCTGCTGTACAATTGTGATTGAACCATCCTATTTTCCTGGGGCGGTCACTTTTTATTTTGACAGTTAGTAATTCATTTACTTTCTCCAGGATTGCCTCGAAATTATGTAGGACTTCCTCCTCCGAGGTTCCCAAATCTAGGCACTTATCTATAGAAGGGTAGACTGCACCTATCACTTTTCTTGTTAGTTCCCCAGCATCTACCTTCTCCCACCTTATAGAATATCCATTTATCTTAGCCAAATGCAAGGTGTTCTGGGTTAACTCACTGGCTAGGATCTCTGGAGTGGCATGGGCATGGTCCAAATAGAGTTCTAGGGTAAGGGCAGAATGATCACTCAGTGTGTTCACCAGTAAATCGAAACTCATGACTCTATTAGCCACTGTGTTAGATACTAGAATGTAGTCTATTGTAGTCTCGCAACCCCTTCCCAAGAAAGTTGGATCTAACAGATGGGATGTCATATTTAGTTTGTTCACCACCGTAAGACCCAGATCAGAAAGAGCTTCATTCATGTATGCCCCCATAGGAGTATGAGTGAAATGGATGACTGGCTCTTCTTGTTCATCCACCAGCCCACATATGTTACTATTACTGCGTAAACAGGGGTGAAGATTAAAGTCGCCCCCCCATACTATGCTTGCACTAGGTCTAGCTCCTACCTCCTGTATCAGATGGGAGAGTTTTTGGCATAGGGAACCCAGGACGTTCAGAGTCTGTCCTTCCATGACATTATTATAAAAATTGAGCAGAAGGATGGTCTCTTTATTATGAAATGATAAGCTAAGCAACTGGTAGTTTGGATCCAAGTGAAGGACTTTTGTTTCCAATCCCTGGATTGTATTTGCTATGAAGATCGACAAACCTCCCTTCGCCCTACCCGACGTGGCAGCCAGTGCAGGAGTGAAGTAAGTCTTATATCCAGCCAGATGCAATTCTGTCATGGCCCATGTCTCCTGGAGACAAATAACACTATAGTTTTGAACAAAGTTCAATGCACTTCCATTTTCAACCTTTGTACGAAGACCCGCTACATTCCAGGACATGAATTTAAGTGATTTCCCTTCGTTTACTGATGAACTATCCTTGGGAGGGGTGTGATGCATACCCAACTGCGCCTCATCTACGTGTGTCTCCTCACTAGTTTCTTTTATATGTTGGATTACATCTCCCATGGGAGTTCCGATGTTATGTTATGTTATGTTATGTTATGTAACATTTTTAATGCGCACAGATGCTCCAGCAAAGGAGCGTCCTGGCGCAGGGAAAGGCAGACACAACACAACACTAAAACCAGCACCAAAAAACAGAGCACTTAAAACAGGGGGAGTTTAAAACAGAAAAGTTTTCAAGGCCCTACGGAAAGATATTAGATCATCCAGAAGACGGATTTCCAGGGGGAGCGCATTCCAGAGAACTGCAGCTTTCACTCGGAAGGAGCGTCCTCCCATCCGGCTGAGTCTGAACCGAGGCACCACCACCAAGGATTGTCCAAGGGAGCGAAGTGAGCGAGTTGGCACATAAGGAGAAATCAAATTATTAAGTAACAAAGGTGCCGACTCACGAAGAATTTTAAAAACCATGCTGAGGGCTTTAAATTGGATTCGCTTATTCATCGGGAGCCAATGTAGGGACCGCAGAGTGTTGGAGGTAGGGCAAGCCCGAGGCAAGCCGACCACCGCCCTAGCCGCAGCATTCTGGACTCGCTGTAAACGGAGAATCTCAGGTTGGTTCACTCCTAAAAGGAGTGAACTAGCATAGTCCAGGCGAGAAATAATCATTGCTTGAATGACCAGCTGTCTTGTAGGAGCATCGAAGAATTTGAGCAGGGGTCTTAGCCCGCGTAGTACTCCAAAACAGCAGGCCGCCACTCTCTTCGTGTGAGTCACAAAGCTTAACGTATGGTCAAGCCATACTCCCAAATTCCTGAGTTCCAGGACAGGGGCTGGTGCTGTTCCCAGCTCAGAAGGCCACCATCCATCTCCCCAGAGGTCCGCATCCCTTCCAACGATCATCACCTCCGTTTTTGATGCGTTCAGCTGGAGACAGTTGTTATTCATCCAGCTGGCCACCTCTCTCAGTCCACTGCGGAACCTGAGGGCATCCTTCTTGGCATCCCCGCTGATCGTAACCGCCAGCTGAGTGTCGTCGGCATAGGAGACCATGGTTAGGCCCCATTGCCTGGCGACTTCAGCCAGCGGCTGCACGTACAGATTAAAAAGCGTGGGACTCAGCGAGGAGCCTTGAGGCACCCCCAGGTCCAACGGATGGAATTTGGACTGAAAGGGAGGGGTGGCAACGCAGAAGGAGTGATCACTAAGGAAGGAGCGGAACCACTGCAGAGCTGAACCACCAAGGCCAATGTCCTGCAAGCGGTGTAGAAGGATGCGATGGGAGACAGTGTCAAAGGCAGCGCTCAGGTCTAATAAAATAAGCGCTGCCGTTTGACCTGCATCCAATACAATCCGCAAGTGCTCAACCATTGCCAGAAGGGCCGTCTCGGTGCTGTGACCAGCACGGAACCCATTCTGCACGGGATCCAGGACATTAGCTTGGGTCATATGCTCTGTGAGGGCCAGATTTACATGGGCCTCCATGACCTTGGCCGGCCAAGGGAGCAAAGATATCGGGCGGTAGTTTTCAGGTTTCGACGGATCCAAAGATGGTTTTTTCAGGATCGGGGAAACTACCGCTTGCTTCCACTTGGCAGGAACAAGGCCAGACGTCAGGGAGAGGTTGATCAGAGAACACACTATTGTGCGTCCCTGAAAGGCAGCATCCCTGAAAAGGGCCGATCTTACCGGATCTGCAGGCGAGCCAGATTTGACTCGCAAGGCCCATTTCGCAAACTCCTCATTAGAAAGAGTTGGAAGGGAATGCAGCGATGGACAATTGCTAGAGCCACTCCAAGGAATCACAGGTGGTAGTGGACTCGGAAACGCCTGGTAGATTTTTTTAACTTTGTCCAGAAAAAAAGTGGCTAATGCTTCACAGTGGGAGGTAGAGCTGTCCAACTGCGGAGGAACCCTCTTTGCCATCAGATCTTTTATGGTTTTAAAGATGGTTTTTGTGGGGTTGAGGCTGTTACAAAATTCTGCTGCGTAAAACGCCGCCCGGGCCCTACATACGGCTCGATGGTAGAGCTTAACTAGGGCCTGGTAGGCGGATTTCCTATCGGCGTCATACGTCCTGCGCCACTCCCTTTCTGCCCGTCTACAAGAGGACTTCATGGCACGCAACGCACTGTCATACCAGGGGCTGGCCTGCCGAGGTCTGGACTTACTGGAGATGATAGGTACCAGGGCATCAAGCGCCCTGGTAATCCAGTTACAGAATCGATCATAGCCCGAGGTGATGTTCAGCAATGGACCCAGAGGCTCAGCACCCATGATGCAGTGAAGATCCTCCAGCCTAAGTTTATTCCAGTGGCGCCGAGGTAACCGCAGAGGAGGTGGAATAATAGGGTTGGCAGGAAGAGGAAGCCAGGCAGACACCAAGTAGTGGTCAGACCAAACCACAGGATCAACCGCCACGATCTGGACATCCAAGAGGGTCGTAAAAAACGGGTCGAGGATGTGACCAGCCACGTGTGTAGGCTGGGTGACAAGCTGGATCAGCTGCAGAGCCTCTAAGTCGGCCAAAAAACCACTGATGGCCAGAGACTCCAACCTATCGAAGTGGAGGTTGAGGTCGCCTAAGATCGAAAAATTGGCGCAGCCACTAGCCAATGGGCTCACGGCCTCCGGAAAGGCACCTCTAAAAGCTACATCGCTGCCTGGGGGGCGATAGACAACCATTCCCGACAGCGAGAACTGGGGGCTGATGGTAACTTTGAACAGCGCACTCTCGCAACCAGCAATCTGCAAGACCGTCCAGGTGCAAGTATAATCAGATTTAATGAATAAGGCAATACCTCCACCTCTCGAATGGCGATTAGATCTAAAACATAGGTAACCCAGGGGACAAGCAAGGTTAACTATGGCGTCATCAGTGTCTTGAAGCCAGGTTTCAGTTAAAGCCAGCAAATCTGGTTTCTCATCCAGGATAAGGTCCGCCACAGATAGGTGGTGCTTTACTAGAGATCTGGTATTAAGATTTAAAAATCGTAGACCAGATCCCAGGCGGCCAGATGCAGGAGAGACACCGGGACGAACTCGTGGAGCAGGGGAGGAGGCAAGTTCGCGAATACCTCCAGGCCGGTCAAGCGACCACCCATTACAAACACATTGACACGGGCCACATAGCGGGTGGGATAGTGCGGCCGAGCAACGTGGGAGAGAATCCCTAATGGCTCGAAGCGAGGCACTGCAATAGACAATTATCCTGACAAATCAAGGATGAAAGCGTACAGCGATTCCACAAAGTAAATCCCCCAGCGTCCCGCGCGTCCTTAGCGCGGACGGGCGCAGACGGGCAGACTCTGGCTCGACTCCGGCGCGAGTCAGGCGCGACCGCTGCGCGTCACCGCTGCGCGACCGGAGTGAGCATTAAGTAGCAGCTCACCTGTGCTGCAGAAGCGCTAGAGCGCTCAGACAAAAGGCGGAAGGAGGCAGAGACCACCCCAAGATGGCGACCAGGCGCCACGAGGAAGCTGCCAAGAGGACGGTAGGCTCCGCGCTAAGCGCGGTGGGGGCACTCTTTAAAATGCAAGTATGTGGGCAGAATAATTGTGCAGTTAAAATCAAGGCTCACCAAAGAAAAATAAACAATATGAAAAACGAGCGTTTTAAAATGCTAATATCAAGCGCAGCACGCTTAAAAGAATGCCAAGCACAGCGCGCATGCAGGCGCCTTTTCCAAGAAGGAACAGTGGGAGAGCTCGCCTTAAGTAGCAGCTCACCTGTGCTGCAGAAGCGCTAGAGCGCTCAGACAAAAGGCGGAAGGAGGCAGAGACCACCCCAAGATGGCGACCAGGCGCCACGAGGAAGCTGCCAAGAGGACGGTAGGCTCCGCGCTAAGCGCGGTGGGGGCACTCTTTAAAATGCAAGTATGTGGGCAGAATAATTGTGCAGTTAAAATCAAGGCTCACCAAAGAAAAATAAACAATATGAAAAACGAGCGTTTTAAAATGCTAATATCAAGCGCAGCACGCTTAAAAGAATGCCAAGCACAGCGCGCATGCAGGCGCCTTTCCCAAGAAGGAACAGTGGGAGAGCTCGCCTTAAGTAGCAGCTCACCTGTGCTGCAGAAGCGCTAGAGCGCTCAGACAAAAGGCGGAAGGAGGCAGAGACCACCCCAAGATGGCGACCAGGCGCCACGAGGAAGCTGCCAAGAGGACGGTAGGCTCCGCGCTAAGCGCGGTGGGGGCACTCTTTAAAATGCAAGTATGTGGGCAGAATAATTGTGCAGTTAAAATCAAGGCTCACCAAAGAAAAATAAACAATATGAAAAACGAGCGTTTTAAAATGCTAATATCAAGCGCAGCACGCTTAAAAGAATGCCAAGCACAGCGCGCATGCAGGCGCCTTTCCCAAGAAGGAACAGTGGGAGAGCTCGCCTTAAGTAGCAGCTCACCTGTGCTGCAGAAGCGCTAGAGCGCTCAGACAAAAGGCGGAAGGAGGCAGAGACCACCCCAAGATGGCGACCAGGCGCCACGAGGAAGCTGCCAAGAGGACGGTAGGCTCCGCGCTAAGCGCGGTGGGGGCACTCTTTAAAATGCAAGTATGTGGGCAGAATAATTGTGCAGTTAAAATCAAGGCTCACCAAAGAAAAATAAACAATATGAAAAACGAGCGTTTTAAAATGCTAACATCAAGCGCAGCACGCTTAAAAGAATGCCAAGCACAGCGCGCATGCAGGCGCCTTTCGCCTTTATTTTGTCCTGTCGTGTTATTTGTTCTCCCACTGGATTGCAGTAATGGGGGTTTGACTGTATTGTGGTTCTCAGGTACGTCTGGAACCCCTGCCATTAAGGTTTCGACAATTACAGGTTTAGAAAAAGTACCAGTTTTCCTGGGGTGGAGTCAATCCACTTCTTCCATCCCGTAGAGCATCGAAAAGTGATTAAAAGTCGGTATTTTAAAACCTTGTTGCTCTATATTGAAATTATGGAAGCCCTGATTTAGAGGGAATCTTTGTGGATAAAAAAGCCTTTGTGTTGCAGTGAAATTTCATACATGTCACTGCGCCACTTCGATGATGCTTTTTTACGTGGGAACGCCCACCCTGCATAAATGATACCTGACGCAGGAATAATGTAGTGCAGCGATTTACAAAGTGATGCATCTACCTAGATGCCTCACTTTATAAATAGCAAAAAACAACAAGTGATGGACTGAATGTGGATCAATGTCACACACTCCCCCAGTCAAAAGATCTGGGCCCAAATCCATCGTTTTTTTGCACTCCACACCACCCTGGGTCAGATAATGGCTTTATGCAAATCAGCTCTGACCCTGTTGCCCCATGGGAACAGTCCAGTCCGAACTACAACAGCCATATCTTTCCCAGACCGGAATCAAGCATCCGAGGACCGGACCGGTTTCGAGGTAACACCTCTCTTCAGCCCGGCTAGCTTGACTCCAAGTGGTGTGGAGTGCCTGGGACCCACGTCTGGGCATCCCCAGCGCACTTAGGGCGGCAATTGCAAAAAACAACAAGTGATGGACTGAATGTGGATCAATGTCACACACTCCCCCAGTCAAAAGATCTGGGCCCAAATCCATCGTTTTTTTGCACTCCACACCACCCTGGGTCAGATAATGGCTTTATGCAAATCAGCTCTGACCCTGTTGCCCCATGGGAACAGTCCAGTCCGAACTACAACAGCCATATCTTTCCCAGACCGGAATCAAGCATCCGAGGACCGGACCGGTTTCGAGGTAACACCTCTCTTCAGCCCGGCTAGCTTGACTCCAAGTGGTGTGGAGTGCCTGGGACCCACGTCTGGGCATCCCCAGCGCACTTAGGGCGGCAATTGCAAAAAACAACAAGTGATGGACTGAATGTGGATCAATGTCACACACTCCCCCAGTCAAAAGATCTGGGCCCAAATCCATCGTTTTTTTGCACTCCACACCACCCTGGGTCAGATAATGGCTTTATGCAAATCAGCTCTGACCCTGTTGCCCCATGGGAACAGTCCAGTCCGAACTACAACAGCCATATCTTTCCCAGACCGGAATCAAGCATCCGAGGACCGGACCGGTTTCGAGGTAACACCTCTCTTCAGCCCGGCTAGCTTGACTCCAAGTGGTGTGGAGTGCCTGGGACCCACGTCTGGGCATCCCCAGCGCACTTAGGGCGGCAATTGCAAAAAACAACAAGTGATGGACTGAATGTGGATCAATGTCACACACTCCCCCAGTCAAAAGATCTGGGCCCAAATCCATCGTTTTTTTGCACTCCACACCACCCTGGGTCAGATAATGGCTTTATGCAAATCAGCTCTGACCCTGTTGCCCCATGGGAACAGTCCAGTCCGAACTACAACAGCCATATCTTTCCCAGACCGGAATCAAGCATCCGAGGACCGGACCGGTTTCGAGGTAACACCTCTCTTCAGCCCGGCTAGCTTGACTCCAAGTGGTGTGGAGTGCCTGGGACCCACGTCTGGGCATCCCCAGCGCACTTAGGGCGGCAATTGCAAAAAACAACAAGTGATGGACTGAATGTGGATCAATGTCACACACTCCCCCAGTCAAAAGATCTGGGCCCAAATCCATCGTTTTTTTGCACTCCACACCACCCTGGGTCAGATAATGGCTTTATGCAAATCAGCTCTGACCCTGTTGCCCCATGGGAACAGTCCAGTCCGAACTACAACAGCCATATCTTTCCCAGACCGGAATCAAGCATCCGAGGACCGGACCGGTTTCGAGGTAACACCTCTCTTCAGCCCGGCTAGCTTGACTCCAAGTGGTGTGGAGTGCCTGGGACCCACGTCTGGGCATCCCCAGCGCACTTAGGGCGGCAATTGCAAAAAACAACAAGTGATGGACTGAATGTGGATCAATGTCACACACTCCCCCAGTCAAAAGATCTGGGCCCAAATCCATCGTTTTTTTGCACTCCACACCACCCTGGGTCAGATAATGGCTTTATGCAAATCAGCTCTGACCCTGTTGCCCCATGGGAACAGTCCAGTCCGAACTACAACAGCCATATCTTTCCCAGACCGGAATCAAGCATCCGAGGACCGGACCGGTTTCGAGGTAACACCTCTCTTCAGCCCGGCTAGCTTGACTCCAAGTGGTGTGGAGTGCCTGGGACCCACGTCTGGGCATCCCCAGCGCACTTAGGGCGGCAATTGCAAAAAACAACAAGTGATGGACTGAATGTGGATCAATGTCACACACTCCCCCAGTCAAAAGATCTGGGCCCAAATCCATCGTTTTTTTGCACTCCACACCACCCTGGGTCAGATAATGGCTTTATGCAAATCAGCTCTGACCCTGTTGCCCCATGGGAACAGTCCAGTCCGAACTACAACAGCCATATCTTTCCCAGACCGGAATCAAGCATCCGAGGACCGGACCGGTTTCGAGGTAACACCTCTCTTCATCCCGGCTAGCTTGACTCCAAGTGGTGTGGAGTGCCTGGGACCCACGTCTGGGCATCCCCAGCGCACTTAGGGCGGCAATTGCAAAAAACAACAAGTGATGGACTGAATGTGGATCAATGTCACACACTCCCCCAGTCAAAAGATCTGGGCCCAAATCCATCGTTTTTTTGCACTCCACACCACCCTGGGTCAGATAATGGCTTTATGCAAATCAGCTCTGACCCTGTTGCCCCATGGGAACAGTCCAGTCCGAACTACAACAGCCATATCTTTCCCAGACCGGAATCAAGCATCCGAGGACCGGACCGGTTTCGAGGTAACACCTCTCTTCAGCCCGGCTAGCTTGACTCCAAGTGGTGTGGAGTGCCTGGGACCCACGTCTGGGCATCCCCAGCGCACTTAGGGCGGCAATTGCAAAAAACAACAAGTGATGGACTGAATGTGGATCAATGTCACACACTCCCCCAGTCAAAAGATCTGGGCCCAAATCCATCGTTTTTTTGCACTCCACACCACCCTGGGTCAGATAATGGCTTTATGCAAATCAGCTCTGACCCTGTTGCCCCATGGGAACAGTCCAGTCCGAACTACAACAGCCATATCTTTCCCAGACCGGAATCAAGCATCCGAGGACCGGACCGGTTTCGAGGTAACACCTCTCTTCAGCCCGGCTAGCTTGACTCCAAGTGGTGTGGAGTGCCTGGGACCCACGTCTGGGCATCCCCAGCGCACTTAGGGCGGCAATTGCAAAAAACAACAAGTGATGGACTGAATGTGGATCAATGTCACACACTCCCCCAGTCAAAAGATCTGGGCCCAAATCCATCGTTTTTTTGCACTCCACACCACCCTGGGTCAGATAATGGCTTTATGCAAATCAGCTCTGACCCTGTTGCCCCATGGGAACAGTCCAGTCCGAACTACAACAGCCATATCTTTCCCAGACCGGAATCAAGCATCCGAGGACCGGACCGGTTTCGAGGTAACACCTCTCTTCAGCCCGGCTAGCTTGACTCCAAGTGGTGTGGAGTGCCTGGGACCCACGTCTGGGCATCCCCAGCGCACTTAGGGCGGCAATTGCAAAAAACACCAAGTGATGGACTGAATGTGGATCAATGTCACACACTCCCCCAGTCAAAAGATCTGGGCCCAAATCCATCGTTTTTTTGCACTCCACACCACCCTGGGTCAGATAATGGCTTTATGCAAATCAGCTCTGACCCTGTTGCCCCATGGGAACAGTCCAGTCCGAACTACAACAGCCATATCTTTCCCAGACCGGAATCAAGCATCCGAGGACCGGACCGGTTTCGAGGTAACACCTCTCTTCAGCCCGGCTAGCTTGACTCCAAGTGGTGTGGAGTGCCTGGGACCCACGTCTGGGCATCCCCAGCGCACTTAGGGCGGCAATTGCAAAAAACAACAAGTGATGGACTGAATGTGGATCAATGTCACACACTCCCCCAGTCAAAAGATCTGGGCCCAAATCCATCGTTTTTTTGCACTCCACACCACCCTGGGTCAGATAATGGCTTTATGCAAATCAGCTCTGACCCTGTTGCCCCATGGGAACAGTCCAGTCCGAACTACAACAGCCATATCTTTCCCAGACCGGAATCAAGCATCCGAGGACCGGACCGGTTTCGAGGTAACACCTCTCTTCAGCCCGGCTAGCTTGACTCCAAGTGGTGTGGAGTGCCTGGGACCCACGTCTGGGCATCCCCAGCGCACTTAGGGCGGCAATTGCAAAAAACAACAAGTGATGGACTGAATGTGGATCAATGTCACACACTCCCCCAGTCAAAAGATCTGGGCCCAAATCCATCGTTTTTTTGCACTCCACACCACCCTGGGTCAGATAATGGCTTTATGCAAATCAGCTCTGACCCTGTTGCCCCATGGGAACAGTCCAGTCCGAACTACAACAGCCATATCTTTCCCAGACCGGAATCAAGCATCCGAGGACCGGACCGGTTTCGAGGTAACACCTCTCTTCAGCCCGGCTAGCTTGACTCCAAGTGGTGTGGAGTGCCTGGGACCCACGTCTGGGCATCCCCAGCGCACTTAGGGCGGCAATTGCAAAAAACAACAAGTGATGGACTGAATGTGGATCAATGTCACACACTCCCCCAGTCAAAAGATCTGGGCCCAAATCCATCGTTTTTTTGCACTCCACACCACCCTGGGTCAGATAATGGCTTTATGCAAATCAGCTCTGACCCTGTTGCCCCATGGGAACAGTCCAGTCCGAACTACAACAGCCATATCTTTCCCAGACCGGAATCAAGCATCCGAGGACCGGACCGGTTTCGAGGTAACACCTCTCTTCAGCCCGGCTAGCTTGACTCCAAGTGGTGTGGAGTGCCTGGGACCCACGTCTGGGCATCCCCAGCGCACTTAGGGCGGCAATTGCAAAAAACAACAAGTGATGGACTGAATGTGGATCAATGTCACACACTCCCCCAGTCAAAAGATCTGGGCCCAAATCCATCGTTTTTTTGCACTCCACACCACCCTGGGTCAGATAATGGCTTTATGCAAATCAGCTCTGACCCTGTTGCCCCATGGGAACAGTCCAGTCCGAACTACAACAGCCATATCTTTCCCAGACCGGAATCAAGCATCCGAGGACCGGACCGGTTTCGAGGTAACACCTCTCTTCAGCCCGGCTAGCTTGACTCCAAGTGGTGTGGAGTGCCTGGGACCCACGTCTGGGCATCCCCAGCGCACTTAGGGCGGCAATTGCAAAAAACAACAAGTGATGGACTGAATGTGGATCAATGTCACACACTCCCCCAGTCAAAAGATCTGGGCCCAAATCCATCGTTTTTTTGCACTCCACACCACCCTGGGTCAGATAATGGCTTTATGCAAATCAGCTCTGACCCTGTTGCCCCATGGGAACAGTCCAGTCCGAACTACAACAGCCATATCTTTCCCAGACCGGAATCAAGCATCCGAGGACCGGACCGGTTTCGAGGTAACACCTCTCTTCAGCCCGGCTAGCTTGACTCCAAGTGGTGTGGAGTGCCTGGGACCCACGTCTGGGCATCCCCAGCGCACTTAGGGCGGCAATTGCAAAAAACAACAAGTGATGGACTGAATGTGGATCAATGTAACACACTCCCCCAGTCAAAAGATCTGGGCCCAAATCCATCGTTTTTTTGCACTCCACACCACCCTGGGTCAGATAATGGCTTTATGCAAATCAGCTCTGACCCTGTTGCCCCATGGGAACAGTCCAGTCCGAACTACAACAGCCATATCTTTCCCAGACCGGAATCAAGCATCCGAGGACCGGACCGGTTTCGAGGTAACACCTCTCTTCAGCCCGGCTAGCTTGACTCCAAGTGGTGTGGAGTGCCTGGGACCCACGTCTGGGCATCCCCAGCGCACTTAGGGCGGCAATTGCAAAAAACAACAAGTGATGGACTGAATGTGGATCAATGTCACACACTCCCCCAGTCAAAAGATCTGGGCCCAAATCCATCGTTTTTTTGCACTCCACACCACCCTGGGTCAGATAATGGCTTTATGCAAATCAGCTCTGACCCTGTTGCCCCATGGGAACAGTCCAGTCCGAACTACAACAGCCATATCTTTCCCAGACCGGAATCAAGCATCCGAGGACCGGACCGGTTTCGAGGTAACACCTCTCTTCAGCCCGGCTAGCTTGACTCCAAGTGGTGTGGAGTGCCTGGGACCCACGTCTGGGCATCCCCAGCGCACTTAGGGCGGCAATTGCAAAAAACAATCCGGTCCTCGGATGCTTGATTCTGGTCTGGGAAAGATATGGCTGTTGTAGTTCGGACTGGACTGTTCCCATTGATCCACATTCAGTCCATCACTTGTTGTTTTTTGTCACTTTATAAATAGGGCACAGTGTGGCGCATTGTTTACGCTGCCAATGCATAAAAAAGTGACACAATAGTGGAGCAAGTCCTGATAAATAAGGGCCCTAACGTGTATTTATTTCATTTTGCTCTAGGCCTAAAGTTGAGCAGTTAGTTACTAGTTAGGGTTTGGTGCCTAATATTTAGCTAGGTGATGGGAGAGACAAAGCAGATACACACTCAGCCATAAGTACCTACGGACACGAAAGTGATAAGGATCTTAAAGACTGAGTGATCCCTCCCAACAGGAGCTGCACAGCCCTGAGTGATCCAGCTTTGCTTACCCCGTCCCCGTTTCCTTTAACCACCACCTCATTTTACCAGCGCTTTGTTCACTATCCTGTCTCCTCACCTCCACTTCACCGTTCTTCTCCAAAGGAAGGAACAAGTAGCAGCACTGGACCGTGGGCCAACGCTAGCCAAACCAAGTGGGGCTCACCCTATTGTCAGACCATACCCACCTGTGCTTCTCCACGGTGCCCTTGGAATTGAAATTCAAGCGTCTCACAGATCAGGACATGAAGAAGGTAAGCTTAACTACTCTTGATGTTGTACAGCACTATACAGCCGGACAGCCAATCTGTACTTTGCATGCATTTGGTGTTCATTCAATCCAGCAGCTGATATGATTAGCAGGTCATGGTTGTGGATTTGATTCAGTTCACCGGTGGTAGCCGCAGTGATTATAGGGGTGGCGAGTGGGGACAGTAAACTTCACAACAAGGAAGATGGTGTACTTTATAGCAAAGTCCGTTCTCCCAGCAGAAAAGCAAAACTCTGCGAACTCAGCCGGAGAATAGAGTTTACCTCCCACCCCTACCTGAGGTCACACCATAGTTCTAAAACTCACAACAACTTGGGTACACTTATCTCCTTAAGTGCAGGTGTCGGCAAATTGTCGACAACCCCCACTACCTCCCCTGTACCAGCCTTTGGCTGACACTTGGGAGGTGTATAATTGCCCCTCTGGTGCTTCACACCAGAAGAATTCATTTATTTCATTTTAAACTCCCGATGCTCGGGAAGAAGTTCCAGAGCAGACTGAGTATTTGTTTTGTTTGTTGTAATAACGATCAGTGCTCTGGGTGCACTGGCATCATTATAGTAAAGTGAAAATAAAAAGAGCAGATGGCCTCATTTTACTTTCACTGCATCAGCGCTCGTGGGGCAAGCCCCCCAAGCACTGATTGGTTTAGGTAAGGCTTCGCTGGAAAGAGGAGAATCTTCCCTTTCTAATGGTACTTCCTCCAAGTGGATCCCTGCTTGGGAATCACCACAGGAAAGTGATCTCCAAGCAGGGATCCACTCACTAGAACACCAGGGACATGGGGAAGTAGCTCATTAGGCATGGGCTGTGTTTCTCCACCAACCCTAAATAATCTACACTTTCCACTCCCAATCAGCCCCCCCGGGGGGTAGAAAGCCCACAGGACACCAGTGAATTTATGAAAATAGAAGGTAGACGTGGATACTGCCCACCATGGGCATGGCCATATCGCCACCGCATGAAAAATGCTTCAACAGCCCTTCTACTCCATGCCGGTAGTGGATGGGGGTGATTACCTTCAATCTGCCCCCCAGGTGGGCAGGAAGCCTGCTAGATGCCAGCAAAATCTTATTAGCAAAATGTACAAAGTTGCGGGCTGCCTACCATGGGCATAGGCATGCACCTACCCATAAAAAAGCACCATCAGTCATTCTGCCCCCCTGGGGCACAGACAAGGGTGATCATCTCCAATCTCCCCCCTGGGGGGCAGAAAGCTCACTAGATACTGGGGATATTTAGTAAAAAAATAATGTGTAGGGTTGGGACCTGCCCACCATAGGAGTACTCATGCCCCCACCACACAAAAGGCTGCATCAGTCTTTCTGCCCCCCTGGGGGTTGGCTGGGGATGATTACCCTAATTTCCCCCCTGGGAGGCAGTAAGCTCACTAGACATTGGGGAGCTTTTGTAAAGTACATTTACAGGGATGGGGGCTGACCATCATGAGGATGCCCATTCCCTCTCTGCAAAACAAGCAGTCTTTATGGCTCTCTGGGGGCCGAATAGGTTGATTATCCACTATCTGCCTACCTGGTGGAATAAAGCTGACTAGATGCCAGGCAAAATAAAAAAATAAAAAACATTAGTCTTTGTGCCTCTTCCTGGGTGGTGGATTGAGTGATAACCCCCAATCTTCCCCCTGTGGGGGCAGAAAGCCCACTAGACACTGGGGAAATATTGCATAACAAATTGTACAGGGGTGGAGGCAGCCCACTTTTGGGAATGGCCATGCCCCTACATCAATAAAGGTGGCATCAGTCTTTTTACCCCCTTGGGGAGGCATATGGCGGTTATTGCCCCCAATCTACCCCCAGGGGTTCATAAATCCATTGGACACCAGGGACTAGATTTATGGAGTGTTTTTTGCGGAGCAGCTCCCATGGGCATGGGTCCCTGCTCTCCCCTACCCCACAGCCCAACGGCAAAAGAAAGTGGTCAGGGTATTGAACTCTGGCACTGACCACAACCCCAACGCAAAAGGGAGCCCTTGTGAGAAAACTCCAATTGGCCTTTTGCAGGACATTGTGGGTAAGAATGCACACCACCCTGGAATTCCCTGGTAGTCTAGTGGTCTAGTTTTCAAAAAATGTCCACGTTTTCACTAGAGCTACCCATAAAAGGGAGGTACCATTGCTATGGGGATACTTCAGGGAATGCTGTCTGGAAGTAAGTTTGTGGCTCCCCACAGATTCTAGAACGCTCTATCATAGAAATGTAAGGAAAATTAGTTTTTAGTCAAAGATTGAGGTTTGGAAGGGATTCTGGGTAAAAAAACTAGTGAGCACCATGCATGTCACCCCACACTGGATTACCCCAGGTATATAGTTTATAAAAAAGTGTCCCTAGATGCTAGCTGAACTGAAGCCCACATCTACCCACTTTGCAAAGAAAATGCCAGTTTTAACTAAATATGTGGTATGTCCAAGTTGCGTTTTGATCTCTTTTCTATTGCTGGCACTAGGCCTAACCACAAAAGTGATGTGCCATAGTTATTGGGCTACTTCAGGCAGGGTGAAAGGAAGTTTGTGACTCCTCACAGATTCCCAAATTTTCCATCATATAAATCCAAGTAAAATGTGCTTTTTTACTCAAAGTTTGAAGTTTGCAAGGGATTCTAAGAAAAAACACCTTGTCAGAGCCACACAAGAAACCACACCCTAGATTGCCCCAGGTGTCTAGTTTATAAAATGTGCAGGTTTGCTAGGTTTCCCTAGATGGTGGCCGAGCTAGCACCTAACATCCAAAGCTACCTACTTTGTAAAACAAGAGTCCGTTCTGATTGTAAAAAATGTGATGTGTCCATGTTGCATTTTGGGGCTTTTCCTGTCGTGGGCACTAGGTCTACTCACACAAGTGAGGTACCATGTTTGCCAAGAGACCTCAGGGAATGCTAGGCGTAAGGAAGTGTGTCGCTCCCTGCAGATTGCAGAACTTTCCATTACAGAAAGCTGAGGAAAATGTGTTTTTTAGTCAAATGTTGTAGGTTTGGAAGGAATTATGGGTAGAAAAAACTAGTTAAAGCAATGCATGTCACCCCACCCTGAATTTGCAAAAAAAGAGCACTTCTCAATTAGAAAAATAATGGGATGTGTCCATTTTCCAATTTGTGCCCTTTCCTGTCTCAGGCACTAGGCCTATCACATAAGTGAGGTAGCATTTTTATTGGGAGACTTGGAGGAATGTTAGGTGGAAGGAAGATTGTGACTTCCTACAGATTCCAGAACTTTCTATCAAAGAAATATGAGGGATGTGTGTTTTTTAGTCAAAATTTGAGGTTTGCAGGAGAATATGACAAAAAAACCTAGTGAGAGCTACGTGGGTCACCCCACCCTGCAGATTTGCTAGGTTTGCCTAGGTGCTGACTGCGACAGGGCCAAAATCCACAGCTACCCACTATGCAACAAAAGGGTCAGTTTTGAGTGGAAAAATGTGATGTGTCCATGTTGCATTTTGGGTCCTTTCCTATCACAGGCACTAGGCCTACCCAAACAAGTGAGGTACCATTTGTATTGGTATACTTCAGGAAATGCTACATGGAATGAAGTTTGTGACTCCTTGCAGATTCCAGACCTTTTCATCATGAAAATGTAAGGACAATCTGTTTTTTTTAAATCAGAGTATGTGGTATGCAGGTGATTCTGGGCAAAAAAACGTAGTGAGAGCCATGCAATTCAACCCACTCTCGATTTCCCCAGGTATCTAGCTTTAAAAAATGTGCAGGTTTGCTAGACTTCAATTGGTGCCAGCTGAGCTCCTGCGCAAATCCACAGCTACCATCTCTACTAGAAAAGGCTGAGTTTTGAGCCGAAAAATGTTACGTGTTAATGTGTTTTGAGACCATTCCTGTTGCGGGCACACGGCTACCCACACAAGTGAGGTCTAATTTCAATCAGGAGACTTGGATGAGAAAACCTTTGGAGAGACATGCAAGTCACTCCACCCTAGATTCCCTCAGGTGTCTAGTTTTAAAAAAATGTGCTGTTTTCCTAGGTTTCCCTAGGTGCCGCTGAAATAGGGCCCAAACTCCACTGCTAACTACATTGAAAAAAAGGGTCAGTTTTGAGTGGAAAAATTGGATGTATCCTTGTTGTGTTTTGGGCCCTTTCCTGTTGCAGGCACTAGGTTTACCCACACAAGTGAGGTGCCATTTTTAGTAAAAGACGTGGGGGAATGCTGGGTGTAAGGAAGTCTATGGCTTTCTGTAGATTCCTACACTTTCCATGCCTGAAATTTGAAGAAAATGTGCGTTAATGCAATGTTTAGGCTTACAAGGATTCTGGGTGAGAAAGTCTTAGGAGAACAATGTACGTCACCCCACTCTAGATTTCCCACATATCTAGTTTTTAAAAAATTGCAGATTTTTTAAGTTTCCTCAGTTGCCGGCTGAGTTAAAGCACAAAATCCACAGCAACTCACTGTGCAAAAGAAGGTCAGTTTTGAATAGAGAAAATGCGATGTGTCCATGTTGGGTTTTTGGCCCTTTTCTGTGGTGGGCACCTGCCCTAACCCCACATTTGAGGTACCAGTTTTATTGAAAGATATGTGGGAGAATAGAGTAATAGAAAAGGTGTTATTACCAATTGGATTTCACTTCATTGTTGCAATCCAAATGTAAGTCTGTGTGTAAAAAGCAATGCATTTTGAAAAAAAACCTCAAAATCCTATTCAAATTCAGAGATGTACGAATAATTACTGCCAAAATAGAAAGTGTTCCCTGGGTTTCTTTCATTAATGGGGAAAACAATTTTTCACCATGCACCCATTTTTATCCTCTCACTAAAGCATTCAGTCTCAGCCTTTTCTACCTATTTATTATAACCCCTTACACTAGTAGAACCACAAAAGCAAATTAAATTGGCACCTAACCACCATTCTGATGTTCCATATTCCTCTCACTGCTCTTTCAACTCTTTTAGTGAGTTAACCCCTGGCCTAGCGCTGTCGCTGTTGTATAAAGTCAAGTCTGGTTCACCTTTAGACCCCGTCCCTGCTAAAGTAATGGGCAATCTTGCCCCTGTTTTAATCAAACCTCTCCTCTCCATCTGGAACTCCTCCTTGACCCGCGGTCAATTTCCCTTAGTGTGGAAACAGGCTAGGCTACTTCCCATTCTGAAAAAACCCGACGCTGACCCTTCACAATTTTGCAATTACCGACCTATATCGCTCCTGCCTAAACCTGCCAAGGTACTGGAGAAAGTGGTCCAGAAACAACTGGCTCAGTATCTTGAAACAAATCAGCTGCTGCACGATTCTCAGTCCGGTTTTAGAACCGGCTACAGCACCGAGACGGCGCTGTTGGAAGTGTCCGAGATTATCAGGGAATCAGTGGATAGGGGCGAGGAGGCCATGTTGGTCCTCCTCGACCTATCCATTGCATTTGACACTGTATCCCACAACATACTTACAGCCCGTCTACAACAGCTGGGGATCGGTGGTGCAGTCCTGGCATGGACTAAATCTTTTCTGTCCAGACGGTCTCAGAGGGTTCTGATGCATCCATTTGAATCGGAGGATAAACCCCTCTTGTGCGGTGTGCCCCAGGGCTCCGCCTTAAGCCCATTATTGTTTAACGCTTACTTGGCCCCGCTTGCCAAGGTAGTAGAGTCTTGGGGGGTCAGGGTGGTCTCATATGCTGATGATACTCAGCTCGTTTTTTCATTCAGAGACCATTCTGACTCCCTCTTTACCAACTTCAGAAACTGCCTTGGCAATATTTGCGCTTGGATGTCTGCCAATCACCTTGCCCTAAACACCGACAAAACTGAGGTTCTTTTTTTTAGCCAGAAATCAACACCCCCTGCAACCCTATGGTGGCCTACTGTCCTGAACCCTCCACCCATACCAGTGCAGTCCGCCCGCAACCTTGGCTTTATATTTGACAACACCTTGTCTTGTAAAACCCAGGTCAATAAAGTGGCAGGGGCCTGTTTTAATAAGCTGCGTATGATTAGGAAGATTTTTCCCTACCTCCCCCAAACATCCCGCAAAACGGTTGTCCATGCACTTGTCACGGCACATCTTGATTATGCCAATAGTTTATATGCCGGTGCCCCCCAATATCTTATAGACCGTTTGCAAATCATTCAGAACGCTGCAGCAAGGCTCATTGGAAATATCCCTGCTCGCAATTCGGTTAGAGCATATCGGGATGAGCTACACTGGCTTCCCATAGCCCGACGCATTGATTTTAAAACCTTGATCCTTGCTTTCCAGGCAATTCATGGAATTGGCCCGGCCTATCTGAGCAAACGACTAAAGATATCATCTTCTGTAAGACATCTGAGATCTAACAGCCTTCGTTTATTGAACGTCCCCAGATTCAGGCTTACCCGATGTGGCGGTAGAACTTTTACCGTCACGGCTGCCAAGCTCTGGAACAGCCTACCTCTTGACCTTAGGTTCATCGAATCTGAGCCAGTCTTCCGACGCAAACTAAAAACCTGGCTGTTTACTAAACGATAATTAAAGCTTCTGCATCCCTTGATTTCTCCTTTCAGATGGACTTGAACTAGGCAACCCTCTCTGGTGATATTCCTGTAATCTTAGCGCCGGGACACCTCCGCTGGAGGTAGCCGTGCGCTCTACAAGCTTCTAAATAAATAAATAAAGGACAGTTTATTGAATTTAAAAATATTTCATAATCAAAAAGATTTTTTATAATCAAAAACCACATAAATTCTTGCTTGCACAATGTCGTAAATGAACATTCTTTCTGTTTAATACAGTGCCTAGTGATTGTTGATCAATACATATGTATACAATTTTAGTACAATTAAAAAAAAAATTGAAAACCACAAATGTAACCAGATTAAAAATCCCCTTAGGGTTGTCGACGCGTTTCGGTGGATAAGGCACTGTGACCCCCTTTCTTCAGGACAAATTACAAAACATGGATCTGAAAAAAGATCTTGATCGTATCCTTAAGTTAATTGAGATACGTTCTCCTTCCTGATTCTTGTTAGAAAGTAATTCTTATGGTCAATATCAATCAGATTACGACCTCTGCTTTCTTATAGTTGTATATACGACCGTGTACTTTTGGGCTTTCTCGTTACCATCTTACTCGTTATTCCATTTGGGGCTTTATTGCTTGTCTATTGTGCTAAATTCCAGTATATTTGGTCCTTCTTTATTTTGGGCCATCCTCTTTCTAAAACCACGCTTTTTCAATTATTGCGTTTGTGCTTTTTCACTTAGAGGGACCCACGCTGTTTTTCTGTTTGGCGTCTTTTTATGAATGGGTTTATCGTTTCTCTCCCGTTGATTCTATAGCCTCATGGTCGTTAGGTCTATTGCTTCCACTGGTCTCTTTTCTCGTGTGAGGATGATAATAGAGGATAATTACTGCTCATGCACTCCGTATCTTCTGCCAATTTCAGAAATACATGCATTTCCTTCGTACACAATGAAATACCATAGTACGCTGCAGCTCAATTGTTGGCTCATGGTACCCTGAGTTCTTGGCGAACCTACAAACACTTTATATAATCACAACCCGTCTAATGTTTGTTCTGGCCTCAGGCTGAGGAGGCCGAAGATCATCACCAGGAGCCGGGGAGTGCTGAACTACACTCCCCAGCATCGCTTGCAGCACACAGTGCAGCCGCCAACGTCATTGCTGCGCCAAGAGGCCAGGAGGCACCTACACAATCCCCCCGGAGCTCCAGCTGCACAGGATATGCAAGGGCAGCACCCGAGCGAGGCCCATCCTTGCCTCTCATTGGCAGGAAGAGGCACGGCAGAGCCCCCCCCCTTTGATTATGCCATTCGGATTTCCATGGACACTAAACATCGCTGAGCAAGTTACTGTGTATTCGATTCGACCAAGCGTGGTTTGCTGCTATTAACTGGCTGCCCAGTGGACTCACTTTACTGACTCTGATGGTTTTGCTTTCTCCGGGCTACAGGGGACTATTTTTGCACCTTCATATTATTTGCTATACCAGCTTGCAATCCTTTTTGGGGGAACATATGCTTATCTACTGTTAGTACTTTGGTTATCTTTGGCATCAGCGGCCCTTCGGGAGACATGATAGGGAAGAGGAAAACTATGGAAGGTGCTGGGAGAAGTGGGAGCAGTCAAGTAACAAAAGCTATAAAGGCCAGGAAGATTCTAAAACACCCGGGTCGTAATCGTGTCCTTGACAGAATAGACACTTTAATTAATGAGTGAGAGGACATTCTAGAGGGCAATCAATCAATACCCCCAACCCTGGGCAACCGGCTGAGAGATCTTCTCTAAACTAGACAATAACCTATCCCCCTGTCATCCCAATCATGTTTAAAAAAACACCGCCCAAGAGGGCATCTATAAAACCCAAAAAGTCAGCATTTCTGGCCAAGACACACCCCAATCCTCCCTATTTCCCTTGCCAATACTGGCATCAGTATTTCCCATCAGGATCCAAGGGCAAGAAACCTGCAATTCCTTGTACAAATAGATTTCTACCTCACCAGGGTGTTAGCGACGAACATATTGACAATGTGCCCTCACCATTGTCCCCTGTGTCGGTGTGTGGTACCGAGACAATCTGTATGGAAAACAAAACAGACCCCATGGATACACTTTTCATCATAAACGCTCTAAGAACAGAGATTGGCGTATTGAAAATTATGTTAAAAGATCTTACCTCCTTAGTGAAAACACTAGTGAGAACAGATTTGCCTCACAAAGAGTATGATATCCCCACACAAAATAACTTTCCTCATTCCACTAATAATGATCCGAAGCCACACGATCTAGTAGTAATTTCTACTAATGAACGCACTCCCCATGATCTAAATTCTCATCAACTAGCTACCTCCGCTCCTTTAACCCACAAGCATGCACCTAACGAACCTTCGGCTTGGAGCACAAATATACCCAATATTTCCACTCAAGATAAATTTAAGAGATTATGAACTCCACAGAATTCTGCAACTAGACACACCACAACAAGCTCAACCCCTTACTTACAAAAACCGTGACCAGCCGCCCTCCTTAGTTGTTATGGCCAATACCAACTGGCCACAAACTAAAAGATTCTACGTGACCAATGTCCCGAGAATTAACACTAAGAACGCCCACGAGAGTGAGGAATCCCTAACCAATAAGGTGTTCCACTGGATACGTCACATTAGGGGTTGTCAATCAGTGATCAGAGATGACATTCTAAAAGCACGGAGGTGTCCCTCCCTAACTAACCACCTGGATAACATTGAGATTACTTTAATGGTAACCGAGATGGCGGAAAACCTCCTTGCTCTGGAATTTCGATCCTGCCCTCCTGATAGGTCGTCTATCCAATTTAGGCATCCTCCTACATACAAGCTGGGCAGAACACTAACCCCACAGACATCTTTATACCTAGCAGGTACTTCTTCTCTGGAGGCCAATGACTGACTACAGGAATCCGTCACTCTGAACTCCTCTCATTTTTCAAACCATATTATGCAAAGTTCCCAATGCCCAGCCAGCACAAGTTGATCATCCTCCCTTGCAGACAAAGAACTAGCTCCTGACTCTTCCATACATTTAGCCTTGCAAACTCTAGCTCTTTTGCCAACTAGTACCCATACTTCAAAACAAAGTACCGCCACAGGTCCTACACCTAGCCAACAGCTGAAGATCGTGTCGTGGAATGTGGCAGGAGTAAACAGCAAACTCCCACTTCCCCATTGGAATGAATTTGTAGGTGATTTTGACATTTGCATCTTTCAAGAGATGTGGAGCATGGTCCCATTACATAAAGCTGGCTATACCTGTTTTTATACACCCGCAATTTCCGTTGGGAGAGGGCGCCCGTCTGGGGGCTGGATTGTTTGGATGAGTATTGCACTTGATTGTCAAATTACTCTCCAAACAAGTTCATGCCAAGATATCCTGTGGCATCAGGGTACATAGGGGTGCACCCCAGATTGAGCTCTTTAATGTTTATGCAAGAGGGACAAAAGGTGGCAGGCCCTAAACTACCATCTCTGTATTAGACAAATGTCTAGATAAGTGCTCATCTCAAGCAGGAGCAATAGTCGCAGGAGATTTTAATTGCACCTATGAACCCCTGGCCATAGAGGAACTAATGGGAATAGAAGATCAAGACAACAGGTGGGCTGTACCCCAACTTGACCTTCCTTTGGTAAAAATATGGACACAGCAGGTACTCCAACTAAATTCTAACACCATTGAGTACGGTTTAAGGGCAACCAACGGTAGGTCACCTTCTGACAAGCAAGGTGCTAATACCTATAAGAGAGTCAGTTGCCCATTTAGGATCGGTTATATCTTCCTAGACGTTAAATTGAGGGGGCATTTGATCGGCATGCTAGTGGGTTTGACCACAGAGAGCCACCATAATCCTCTGTGTTAAACCTTGAAACCCCTCTGAGTGGCACATTATTACCAGCAGAACAATCAATCCCTAACAGTCACCAGAGATATAGTTCCATCAAATTGCAAAAAGTTCTTGAAATGGAAAAGGGTAGCTTTGAGCAAGGTAAAGATTTCTGGCATCAAACACAAATTTACCGTAGGCACGGCCAAGCTCCAAGATGTGGCAAATAGTGTAACAAGATCAATAGACGTGTCCAGGGCCCATATGCACACTGTTACCCAAATCAATGCATACTTTCAGGTTCCAAATCAGAAGAAAAAAGCTGGCAACTCCACCAAGGACCTCTACTCTTGGTTCAACAAAGACTGTAGGGAAAAAATATCAGCTCTGGCAAAAGCTATTAAAGAGAAAAAACAATTGCATATAAAATCTGCCAGAACTTCCTAAAAAACAGCCCAGCGAGAAGCAAAGGCAAATTGGGATGAATCACGTTGGGAGCAAATGAAAGATGAATGCTCATCTAAGGATAATTACTTGTTTTGGAAACTGGTTACATGGGCAAGTAGGACAGGTGCACACCCACCCCCAAATCACATCACTTGTCAGACTTGGTACAACCACTTCAAAGGGCTTTATTCAGCAGCAGAGGCTACTTTGGAAGGGGAACCAGCCGGGCTAAATGGGCACCCGATAGAGGAGGAGCACTTTACCAATCTGGAGGTAGAAGCTGCAATAAACAAAATAGTCCCCTCAAAAGCTGCAGGTCCTGATGGCCTGCCTGGTGACCTATTTTTGGCTGATCTCAGTCACTGGGCACACTATATTCTATTATTAGCAAATGCTATAGCCGATGGAGCACCAGTCTCAATGTCATGGAAGACTGCTGAAGTAGTTCCCATACACAAAAAGGGAGCAAGGGACGATCCCACCAATTACAGATCAATTAGTTTGATTGATGCTATGCAGAAGGTCTTTGGTCAGATTCTTCTGCATTGTATACAGTCATGGTCTGAAGACGAGGATATCCTTTCCCAGTTCCAAGCCGGTTTTAGATCAAAGACCGGGACAATGGATCAAGTGTTCAGATTTCTTCTCATGTATTGGAGGATTGTGGTGCTAGGCAAAGGCAGTCTCTATCTTGCATTTATTGACCTGAAGACTGCCTTTGACCTGGTTCCCGGATCCAGGCTGTGGGCGATGCTCAGCGAAATGGGTATCCCCCTTTTTGTCCTCAAACTACTGGTCCGGCTCCATGAGGGGTTTGTTGCCCAGGTCAGGTGGGAGGAGCAGGGCCAACTAACATAACACATCTCTGTTAATAGAGGAGTCCGGCAGGGCTGTATTTTGGCCCCAACCCTGTTTTCCCTATATGTGAATGGGGTAGTTGATTTCCTCCAGGAGGAGCCAGCAGACTCACCAACCCTGGGGGGTATAAAGACAACAATTCTAAGACCCCAGCAGGGTTACAGTGCCTAATCAGTAGATTTCAACTTTTCTGTGATAATCAGGGGATGGTCATAAATGGTGCTAAAACCAATTCATGGCCTTTAACTACCACATGTCATGTAGGAAAGGCCCTCACCTAGGTGGGATTCCCCTTGAAAAGGTTGACACCTTTGATTATCTAGGTGTAAGACTTTCCGATAAAATGTCTTGGAGAACCCACCTAGGAAAGATGCTGATGGGACACAAACGAGTTACTGGAGTAATAGCAAAAGAACATCGCCTTTCCCACAACAGGCCGGTATCTCCAGCCCTCCAAATATATTGCTCTAAGGAGCAGACATCTGGGGATGTGATAAATTAGATGAGCTTTGCAGGTCAGAACATACATTTCTAATAGACCTGGTTATGGCACCCAAATATACCCCCCTCACCCTCTGGCTGCTGGATATGGGTAGGCGGTCAATAGGTGAATTAGCTAGACTATGCCCCTAACTTTTTTGGGCTCACATTAGGCAGACCCCTGAGCTCTCCCCTTATGCAAAAGCCCTTACCGATATCATCCGCCTAGATACCGGGGGAAAATAGGCTGGATACGTGACATTAAAAAAACACTGTCAGCCATAGGACTTTGTGGCTGCTGGGCCGGTCAGGAACCCTCGAGGAGAGAGGACCTCAAATGCCTAGACTGGGAATGGGTGAACAATTAACTCAATGTGACCACTGTGCCTCTCGAGGCCGGGTCACCCCCTTCACTCGCCTGCTGCCCTGCTAGCCAGCCTCCTTGCCCAGCCTGCCTGCCTACCGCCTGCCTGCCGCCACCGCCGCCCCCCCTGCACCCCCGAGCGGCCCAGCCACAGCGGAGCCGCCGCTCGCCACTTTTCCCGCCGCTGGCCCCTGAGGCCCCGCCCACCACCGGCCCATTGGCCCGGACGCTCGCCCAGCCCAGCAGACCCGCCCTCCCGTCCCCCTTCTTAAGGGGAGCGCCTGGGTGACCGTGGGAGTGACCACTGTGCCTCTCGAGGCCGGGTCACCCCCTTCACTCGCCTGCTGCCCTGCTAGCCAGCCTCCTTGCCCTGCCTGCCTGCCTACCACCTGCCTGCCGCCACCGCCGCCCCCCCTGCACCCCCGAGCGGCCCAGCCACAGCGGAGCCGGCCGCTCGCCACTTTTCCCGCCGCTGGCCCCTGAGGCCCCGCCCACCACCGGCCCATTGGCCCGGACGCTCGCCCAGCCCAGCAGACCCGCCCTCCCGTCCCCCTTCTTAAGGGGAGCGCCTGGGTGACCGCGGGAGTGACCACTGTGCCTCTCGAGGCCGGGTCACCCCCTTCACTCGCCTGCTGCCCTGCTAGCCAGCCTCCTTGCCCTGCCTGCCTGCCTACCGTCTGCCTGCCGCCACCGCCGCCCCCCGCACCCCCGAGCGGCCCAGCCACAGCGGAGCCGGCCGCTCGACACTTTTCCCGCCGCTGGCCCCTGAGGCCCCGCCCACCACCGGCCCATTGGCCCGGACGCTCGCCCAGCCCAGCAGACCCGCCCTCCCGTCCCCCTTCTTATGACGCCCCCTGAGCGACCGCGCAGCGGACGTGCGCAGCGGGAGCACCGATTGAGCGCCAAAGGTGCGCCAAAGGTAAGCCCGTCTGCGCCCGTCCGCGCCTGGACCGCGCCCAGCGCCAGGACCCCTGGCCCTCGCAGACCCCAGCCCACCCGCCAGACGTACGACGCCGCCACCCTCAACGCACTCAACGCCGGCCGAACCCCTGGATGCTACCGAGCCACCCCGAGACGCACCCACGGACCCTTCATCTGCCAGTCCTGCAAGTTCTCCTGCATCCGGACCTGCACTGCACCAACGTCCACCAAGCAGAGCACCAGCAGCAACCACCTGAAGTGCATCCTGCTCAACACCCGCTCCGTCCACAGACACGCCGTCGAGCTCTGGAACCTGCTCGACACCACAGCCCCAGACGTCGCCTTCCTCACGGAAACCTGGATGAACGCCTCCTCAGCGCCCGACATCGCCATCCCGGACGGCTACAAAATCATCCGGAGGGACCGCGGCAACCAGACAGGAGGAGGCATCGCCATCATCCACAGGAACACCATCCGCATCACGACCAACACCGATGACATCATCGCACCCGCCGAACACCTGCACTTCCAGATCCACGTCAACCCCAAGACCACCCTCAGAGGCACCCTCATCTACAGACCCCCGGGACCACGCACACAATTCAGCGAGGACATCGCCGACTTCATCAGCCCGCTCGCCCTCCTCTCAGCCGACTACATCCTCCTCGGGGACCTCAACTTCCACCTGGAGAACAACAACGACCGCAACACCACCACCCTGCTGGACAACCTCGCAAACCTGGGACTCAAGCAGCTGGTGACCACCCCCACCCACTACGCCGGACACACACTCGACCCGATCTTCTCTTCCAGCAAGGACATCGCCTTCAGCCACGCCACGGGACTCCCATGGACGGACCACAGCTGCGTCCACTTCAGCTTCAGAAGGACCACGCTCCACCATCACCAGCAACAGGCTCCCCGCAGAAGCTGGAACAAGATCACTGCAGACCAGCTCACCACGTCCTTGAGCAAGAACCCTCCCACCAGCACAACGAACCCCAGTCAAGCAGCCACCAACCTCACGAAATGGATCAGCGACTGCGCAGACGAACTCGCCCCGCTGAAGACCCCGCCGAGCCGACCCGGCAGCAAGAAAGCCCCATGGTTTAACGACGAACTCAAGAGCTCCAAGAAGAACTGCAGAGCACTCGAGAAAACCTGGCGCACAGACCCAACACCGGACAACATGACTGCCCTCAAGCTCGCCACCCGAAAACACCACCAGCTGATCCGCGCCACCAAGAAAACTGCATTCAAGGAACGACTGGACAACAATGCACACAACAGCAAGGAACTCTTCAACATCGTGAAAGAGCTCTCCAACCCCAACGCCGGAAACAACGACATCACCCCTTCGCAAGACCTCTGCAACTCCCTCGCCTCCTACTTCCACAACAAGATCGCGGACATACACAACAGCTTCAGCACTCAACCAGCTCACGCCACGACCGAACCACCGCCCCCCACCACCACCCTCCACGCCTGGACCCCGATCAGCACCGAAGACACCATACGCACGATGAACTCCATCCACTCCGGATCTCCGACAGACCCCTGCCCGCACCACGTCTTCAACAAGGCCGACACTGTCATCGCACCCCACCTGCGGGACATCATCAACACCTCCTTCGACATCGCCACCTTCCCGGAGAGCTGGAAGCACGCCGAACTCAGCGCTCTACTCAAGAAACCATCAGCAGACCCTACCGACCTCAAGAATTACCGCCCCATCTCGCTGCTCCCGTTTCCGGCCAAAGTCATCGAGAAGACCGTCAACAAGCAACTGGCCGCCTTCCTCGAGACGAACGGCTCCCTCGACCTCTCGCAGTCTGGCTTCCGGGCCAACCACAGCACCGAGACCGCCCTGATCGCAGCCACAGACGACATCCGAGCCCTGCTCGACAACGGAGAAACAGCGGCCCTCATCCTCCTGGACCTCTCCGCGGCCTTCGACACTGTCTGCCACCGCACCCTAGTACAGCGCCTCAGCAACGTCGGAATCCAGGAGAAGGCACTGGAGTGGATCACCTCCTTCCTCACCGGAAGGACACAGAGAGTCCGCCTCCCCCCGTTCAGATCGGAGGCCACCGAAGTCATCTGCGGCGTCCCTCAAGGCTCCTCGCTCAGCCCAACACTCTTCAACGTCTACATGAGCCCCCTCGCAGCCATCGCACGCCAGCACAACCTGAACATCATCTCCTACGCCGACGACACCCAGCTGATCCTCTCCCTCACCAACGACCCCGCCACCGCCAGAGCCAACCTGCACGAAGGGATGACAGAAGTAGCCAAATGGATGTCGAACAGCCGCCTGAAACTGAACTCAGACAAGACGGAAGTCCTCATCCTGGGCTCCTCGCCCTCCGCCTGGGACGACTCCTGGTGGCCCCCCGCCCTGGGCAGCGCACCCAAACCAACTGACCACGCACGCAACCTGGGGTTCATCCTGGACTCCTCCCTCTCCATGACCAGACAAGTCAACGCCGTCTCCTCGTCGTGCTTCCACATCCTGCGAATGCTACGCAAGATCTTCCGATGGATCCCCACCGAGACCAGGAAGACGGTCACCCAGGTCCTCGTCACCAGCCGTCTGGACTACGGCAACTCCCTCTACGCCGGAACCACCGCCAAACTCCAGAAGAGACTCCAGCGGATTCAGAACACCTCAGCACGACTCATCCTGGACATCCCCCGCCGCAGCCACATCTCCGGACACCTGAGAGACCTGCACTGGCTCCCGGTCAACAAGAGAATCACCTTCCGGCTCCTCACCCACGCACACAAAGCCTTACACAACCAAGGACCAGGATACCTCAACAGCCGCCTCAACTTCTACGCTCCCACACGCCAGCTTCGAATGACCAGCCACGCCCTCGCCGCCGTCCCCCGCATCCGAAGAGCCACCACAGGAGGAAGGTCCTTCTCCTACCTGGCCGCCAAGACTTGGAACTCCCTTCCGGCCCACCTCCGCCTGACCCAGGACCACCTCGCCTTCAGGAAGCAGCTCAAGACCTGGCTATTCGAGCAGTAGCGGACCCCCCCCCAGCGCCTTGAGACCCTCCGGGTGAGTAGTGCGCTATACAAATGCTCTGATTGATTGATTGATTGAATGTGGGGAAACAGACAACAGAATTGTACTCCCACAAATAAATTAGACTTTATGAGCCTTCTCTTGACTTAATCAAGGTACCAAGAGATAGAATGCTGTATATGCACTTTAGGTATGGATCCCTTCCTGTTTGCACAGTGACAGCAAAATGGTGCGTAAGCAATGAGAAAAACTGCCCAAGTTGCAAAGCCCCGATAGAAAGCATTGCCCACAACACAGCACTGCACATTCTCAGGCCCGACCCAAGGCCTTTCTTTTCGTGCAGCGTAGCAAACTTTTTGGATCAAGCCTCACTCATTAGGTGGAAAGGTCTCTCGAGATAGACATAGCTCTTATTGTATATAGGTCAGTTTGGATTTTAAGGCCAAAACACTATTGCTGCCAGGATTACCATGCATAAGCACTTTACTTCTTAAATCTCTGTTGTTACGTAAGGCAAAGTTAATGCCTTTTAGTATTGTATTGCTGCTTATCTATAATGATGAAGTATTGACTGATTTTATATTGGCTTTTTAGGGCAACCATGCATCAATCTACTTCGCTCTTTTTTCATTAATACTTTTAATACGATGTATGCAATTTAGTATAAAGGTCACACCAACTTACATGCTTACTAAATATGTTGCACATGTGCACTCTCTTTTTTTAAACAACAGTAATGTTATTTATTTTGTAGCTTTTATGACATTTCTGTCGAAATTGAGAATTGCAAATAATCACAACCAAATTGGTCTAGAGGACATACTGACTTATTTGTTTTGTAAATTAGCCATCATGGCAAAAAGTTACATTTAGTTTCATTGGAAAAACTTGATCGAAACATATGACCCTTGCTAAATTTGGAAGTTTGTCTAATTATCAGAAATCTTTAGCTTTCCTGGAACACCCATGGGTGTCACATTGGTTTCCACAACAAACTGGAAGTAGGTTGGAAGCACACACAATTGGAATAATCAGTTATCTCTTTAGTCAATGCTTAAAATGTTGATTCAGCTGGATCAAGTTCCTGAAACTGGGAAGATGGTGACTTTAGCACAGCAAACTATCTGTTGAATGCATTTTTAGGAAAAAAGAACCTTTTATCTAAAGCAATTATTTAAAAATGTTCACAAAGAACTCATGATGTAGCTATATTTTGCTTACTCATTTGGTCCCCTCAAGGGGAATCCACATCGTCTGGGTACCATTAGAATCTCCAATAAAAAAAGGATGCATTTTGGTACTGATACCTTACGTGGAAAAAGGTTATTGAGCTCTAAGCCCGCACTACCCCAAATAGCAAGAAAAGGGCTCAGCACTGGGGTAGAGAGCCCCAGCAGTTAAGAGGTCTATGTGGGCCTTCAAACTGGTCAGGATAATTATAGGAAAAATAAAAGCGTATTTAGAATATGTACAAGGGCAAGATGGCATGGCATTCCCATGTTATGTATAGGACATTCGACTCAACTATTGATAAATGCTGATGCAGTCAAAATGATATAGGGACTCATTTAGAATTTGGCGGGTGAGTTACTTTGCCACCACATGATTAATATTTTTGCTGCTTTATCACAAGTGTGTTCGGAAGGAATTTACCAAAAAAGGCATGCAACGCAGTGAACGTCAGGGTATGAGTCCAGGGAGTATGGGGTGTGAGGTATTTGCTAAACGTACCCTGGAGCAGATCAGAGTTTAGGGATCTCATTTGATGGTAAGAAAGTTGCATGCTAAACATAGGGCTGCAGGGATAAGGTTTTTAAATTAGTGAATAGAAAGCCTTATATATGAGTTTGCTAAATTGTGAAATAAGAGGCTTCATAACTTTAGGTAGTTTCTTTTTACTTTTCAGACTTTATCTATATTTTGAAGTGTAAAGCTGGTAATGTTATATTTTCACATGTGAACAAAAGGGAAACTGAGCGAAAGCTAGAAAATGGTACTGCTGCTGGTGGGCCACAGGCTAATTGCTTATAATCACTCAATATCTATTCCACCCGGCCTGTCATTCAGCTACCACCAGAAGCCTTGAGCACGGGGGGCATGATAAAGTATGGCTGTTACAGAATTTCCAGGCTGCCACTTAGGTTTACAAGCAGATATATGTGGTAGAGGGGACACCTATCTAGGCACTTAGGTGTCACCTGACATGTTGCTTTTCTTTGGTGGGGGATCTGAGAGAAGAAAATTGGAGCCAGAGAAGGAAATGTTGCTCAACTTGGCTATTGAAGTTTGACTGCTATATAGCTCTAGCTGTGTTCTGTGTTTTGAATGTTGTGTTTTTTAAATTTCCATTAAGAGCTGTGATAAGTCTATTGTACCCCAGGAACACTCTACAATGTTTATTATGCCTATGCCCTTGAAACACAATCCACCTGACTTTCAAAGTAATTGTTGTTTCCATCTAGAGAAGTAGTCAAGTAGCTAAGTGACATATTATTTTTAGGGAAGCAAGCTATCTACTAGGTAATCCAGTTAAAATTTCATGTTCTCTATGCAGGACCGTACACCTGCTTTAAAATTGTGGTCCAGGTTTACTAAACGTTAATGCAACACGACACAGCTAGGTAACTTGCAGCACTGTTTGGAAGGGAAAGTGCCATATTTACTAAGATATGCACCTTTTTTTCTCTCTCTTTGCTATGACACTTGTGGCAAGTGGGCACCAACACATTTTCATTTGCCCAACAAAACAAGTGAGCCTGTATTGTGGGCGGATTAGGTTTAGTGGGAAAACGGTTATCTTTCTGCATAAAAACAATCACTTGATGCTTATTCCTCTTTGTATGTGTGCTGCAAAATGCAGTACACATGTAAATAGGAAGTACCAAGTAGAAATAAAGATATTCCTCTTCAGTTCATCAGCTCTGGGTACTCACATCATTTTGACAAAAAACCCACATTTACTCATTTTAATAACTATGGGTTTGATTCAAGATGTATGGGACCTCTTTAAGGTCTGAGATTATCCAGGGTCAGAGTCAAAAGCACCAATGAGCTAGACTAATACCTGATGATTTCTGTAAAACCTTAACTTCAGGTTGCCCTTCTGGTTATTGTCTGAACCTGACATATTCAAGTTTTGTGATTCTTGATTTTAATTGACTCCATCTGTCATTTTAGCAAAAAACATTTAACTTTGACTATTAAAGTTAATTTACATTGGTCTCCTAAATGATTTAGGTAACTGGTTTACTTTTTCAAAGTTTAGTTTCCCTACCCTCCCCTGCCCCACTGCTCTTACGTGCACCGGTCGCGACTGGTACTCACATATCTAAATAAAAATGATCCTTTCTTCTGGGCAACCCTCCTCACAACTATGTTTAGTGCAGTGGCTGTGGCAAAATAACCACTTACTGGTCTAATTTCCTGATATTCCCAGTGTTTAAAAAGAGGAGGAGTAGATCTATGCACACTCGATCAGTGCCTGAACCTCTGCTTAATAAATCATAAACACCTTAGCCAAGGCGGACTCTCTACATCTGGCCATAATGGATCTTTGGTTGACTTTCAGTAGGGATAGATCCTAACATTGTTATTTTTGGGAGTATCTTCCAGTCCTGTTGGATAATTTTATTCTGGCTAGGAAAGCTTTCCAGCTAGATGGATTTCTGCATGCTGTCTTGCCCATTCCAGCGGTAACAGGCTTTTGAAACATGCTCATGCAGCACAGCGAGATTAACTTTTACGATCCTCTGATACGCGCAGTAGCCTAATGAGAAATCAATCCCACAAGGGTCCTGATACAAACGCCACACAGAGTCTGCCCTAATTAAAGTGAAAGAACTTCTACAGTATGCAAAATGCCACCCTGCCCCAGTAGATGACATTCCACTGCTAAATCAAAAACTGACGGCTAAGTCCAAGTCCTGAGGAGAACCCTCCAATTGCGACAGGTTCGAAACGCGTTGACTTCTTTGAGCATGGGGCATTTCAATCAGGGGTGCGCCATAAGGGAATTAGGTTAATTCTTTCCTTCTCCAGGCAACACCCATATGAATTTTTGCAACCCCATCACTTGCTCACCCCTACAAAAAGAGAAAGTCAGCCTAGTGTCAGCCTAGTGCTCATGTGCAGAATTAGGACTGGTCAAACAGCATTGCGCTTATACACTTTTGTTTAATTAATTTTCTCATGTGTATGCTCTTTTTGTCATTATTGCACAAACTTTATGTGTTGTATATATTGTAATTGAGTATATGTTTAAATTAATATTGTATGTCACTGTTTCAATTAAGTGTTATCCATTTCACAACGTGCACAATTGAATGTAATTATTTTTCTACACAAAATATAAAAAATTTAGCTGAATAAAGCTGAGCGCCCTCTAATTGATGATTTAGGGTGCCCATTAAACCTATGGTAATAGTCTTACTGGACATTTTGTTTTGCTTACGGATAATTGTATTCTACCGCAAAGCCTCAGACATTGCCCTCTGTACATATATATATATATATATATATATATATATATATATATATATGTATATATACTTCTTTATAAAAAATACACTTCTTGGTACTTTTTGAGTACTGCACCATCTGTACTTCACTTATTCTACGGTTGTTTAAGAATAAACTGAGCAATATTGTTGAACAATGTAGAGATTGGGTTTGGATTGGTTAAATTACAGATAAAAAAGCAACCCAAGGAACCATTATCATTTTATTGCATATTGTACTCTAGTTCTGAGTGGGCATACTTAGTTGGTCCTATATAGATTTACACGATCCAGAGCCTTAAGCCATCATGGTTAAAATGTTTCTTCTGGTCTACATTTGTGATTCCTTTACAACCACTCACCTATAAATGCACTGTTTCATTTTCTACTGTTGTTTAGGAAGTAGGGGACCCCTATATAAGGACACACTAGCTATACATAGGGAAAAATTGTCTAATTTGAAAAGGTCTATATCTAGTGAGTGAGCCTAAGTAAATAAATGCATCTATATTTTATACCCACTACATACAGACTTGTCACCAACTACATAAGTGTGTTTTATTCCAATTTTATTATTCAAATATATATATTTTTTTTGGTTTTGTATTTTATAGCTATTTTTAGGAAAATATACATTTCATGGATACATTCCAATAGAATTGATAGCCAATTGATATTTCAGTGAGTTTTCACATACAAATCTTAAAAATACATAACAAACACATGGGTGAGCATAAGACAGAGAGTGATGGAGGCAACGTGGTAGGTAACACACAGGCAAAGCGGTGGGTGACACACCACGCGCGTTTTGGCTTGGAAGCCTTTATCAGGTGACCCGTCTTTGGCAATAAGTGGGTAGCTCAAGATGTGAGGAAGTGCTGGCTTAAAAACATGTGGATCGTCAGAGCCTCTTATTCCAGAGATTGATGACAATCTTAACTAAATCAATAAATATTTAGGCGATGAGAGTCCTTCTAACTAGGCGAGGATAAGTAAAGAATCTCTTCTGCAATATTGAGGGATGTTTGATGTATGTAGAAGTTCTTTAAAATAGTCGAGATGTTGGTATAAGATACAAACAACCAATCTTAGGATAGGGTCGCTTTATGTTGACCGAGGGCCAGAAGAATGTTCAAGAGAACTTGGCGAGAAATCTAATGTTATAGGATGTGAAGCAGGGTATGGCCCTCATAACGTCTGGTGCTCTGCAAAAACCGGCATGACATGTCATTTTCTACTGTTGACCATGCTGATAGAAGCATTTATTTCCCTTCCCCTTTTTTCAATATTGATGCATAATTTATTTAGTACTCCATTCACTGGTACTTGCAAGCCTCTATCACAGTATTTTTAAATTGTAATCTGGAACAATTATATGATCAATAACAAACAATTTACAACACCTATGTTTGTTTTTAATTTCTGTTACTGAATACATTTCCATTACACAGATATACCAAATGAACCTTTGTCATCATAGGAAGTGTTAAGAAGACGGGTGAGACGGGTGAGACACATGTCTAAAATGAGATGATTGAAAACATTGCTATTATGACTTGCTTGAAAGCTATGATTGGCCCATTAACAGGAGTTATAATGCGCATCAGAATTAAAACTGCTTCAGGTACCCCAGGCCAGTCCAGCTGCTCAAAGCCGCTGAACAGAGGAATCACCCCTTTGTTATTCTCTACTACTAAGTTTATAATGAACATATATTTCCGATCCCTGGAGATGCCATTTGAGCCAGGAACTGTATGGGCGGTGGGATCAAGTAGAAAATGGCTCACATCAGAGGGCTTGATTATGAGCTGTCAGATAATGGACCATCTAATTACGGACGTGGAGACATCTCCTCAGCTTCAACAGTATTTCCGAGGACTAGAAACAGCTGCCATTCTTAATTGGACTTTAAAGATCCATGTAGGAATGAGGACTATCATATAAATCTAAGGGAATAGATCTAATTCACCTGAGCAGCTGGAGATACCATGGGAAAATTAATCGACCTGTGGTTTTCCCTTCGCTTTGTTTTAGATTTATTAAGTGCTAACTGTTACACATAGGGCATCATGGCACTTAGCGGACTCAAGGGGAGAAAAGTAAAGAGGATTAATATATTTTAGATAGTAAAGTTTTAATTTTGTTTCCTAAAAGTGGAGTGTTCTGACATCTCTTTAATGTGTAGAGTTAAGGAGTTTCAGAGTGGCAAGATATAAAAAAGACCTGTCCACCTGACCAGAAACTACAATATTTAGAGTTGTAAGTGGTGAACAGAGGTTAAGCAGAGATATCGAGTGGGAGTATTGTGTGTACATTTCATTTTTATATAATAATGACCTGCATTACCTGTGACATTATTTGAAGAAACAGATAGCTTAGAGCATAACTTGGTTATGTATAGGACACCGATGTAATGCCTTGAGATGGGATACAATGGAGTTTCTTTCAAGGATCTCAACTATTAGTTGCATTGCAGTATTCTGGCGGGAATCCTAATTCCCTTCGCCACCATTGGGTTGACCAAACCAGTGAGTGTGAACCAAAGAGAAGGATTTCAGTATTGTCTCTGTTCTACTCTAAACAATATTGATGCATCAAGTTGACTACAACCAATCATGCATTGATTAAACTCAGTTTCTCAATGATCAATGCAATGATTTGCGCGTTGTCAATATATGAGACAGTATTAAAACTGAAAGGATCTGACAAGACAAAGGAGAGATATTATGGCCTAAGGATCTATCCCTGTGAATCCTCACAACTTAAAGCAAAAGGCAGCAATTGCAGTTGATGCTAATTGACATTCCTTGCTCTTCTTAGATGAAATGAGCAGATTCAACTGACAGTCTTTTTGCCAATGCTAAACCTAATTACTCTGTTAGCAGTACACTGCTAGGCTCAAGGCTGCTGAGTCTTCTTGGTTATGGATTGTTCTTAAATTATCAGTCCCAGCAAGAAGGGAAGATTCTGTGCTACAGGATAGTCTCAATCCTGACCAAGAAGTATTAAAAAAGTATTGTCCTCAAGAAAGGCTTATAGGTAGGAGTTACATTCCTTCGCAAAGATTTTAGTAAGAATGGACCATAGTGAGATAGTTGGTCAACTTAGTGGATTAACTGAAAGTTTGTTTTTGGAGGGGAGTGATGTTGGTAGTATTCCAATTCATCTGTACCACTATGGCTTCCAAAAATAGATTGCACATATGGGTGAGGAGGGGGATAATTTCTCTGTCTGCTAGCTGCATAATGTGAGGTGGAATCGGCTCATGAGTTGATTCAGGTTTAGTTGTTTATAGAAGATCACTAACCTGAACTACAGAGAGAGAATCAAATGTATCTAATGTAGATCTTTTTGTGGATACAGTCCAAAAATTAGGAGAACTTATTAAAGAGAATGGGTGGAAATTCAAGATATATTGTTTTCAGTCTTTTATTTAATGAGCTTGGACAAGTTTTCACACAGATGCTAAAAATTTGCATTACTCAGATTGTATTGACCCAGGTAATTCACATTCCTAAGATCATTAATTGCATTAAGCTCAAAATGAAGACCAGAAGGGGAGGAAACATTTTTTTCTTCAGAAAAAGCAGATGCTTCTCACCTATTTATTTATTTAGAAAGATTTAGAAAGCGCAAACATGACCTTTGCGGGTGTCAGAGTGCTGTACAAAAGGCGAAAGCATGAAGAAACTCTGTACAATAGAGGTCAACACAGTGAAACAACAAGGAGCACACAGTCAAGATCAGGGACTAAGTAGAAGGCCACACTAGAACACATTCTCCAAGGGTGTAAAATATTTCCTGTAACATTCATCAAAACAAACAAAAGTGACAACATTTTTACAGCATGATAAAATAGGTGACAAAACTGTAGGTTGAGGGACCTAGGGTAAAATACCAATTAACAACCAAATATAAAATAAATGGAGAACCTCTTCAACACATGTAGGGGAAACCCTTTATGGTTAAACACTGATCCTACATGGCACAAACAACAGGATAGGGACACTCCCTTCACTCCATAGGAGCTGGAGATCAATGTAGAATAGGTTTCTCCCCTGAATTCTCAGCTCTGTGGCTTACCAGAGGAAAAGTTAACCATTTCAAATAGAGTTATTCACTCTGTTCAACTTCTTCCTTTCTGTTCCTCTAGGCTACACTGTGGCTCTAATTACAGTAGCTACAATGAGTTTTCAAGTCACATCATTCTATATGTGAATTGTTTTGTATAGGTTAAAATCATGAGCCATGTATGTATATTGTTAGAAGCATTTGAGGATGATGATAGCCAAGTGTATGCTTCCATACATCACTCAGCCCATTACAAACTTTGCAAAACAGTTGTCTGTTTGGTATCTTTATCACACAGAACACTTCAGAGTGAGAAACAACCATATGTTCACATAAAGAATGGCCAGGAGTGTGAGAGTCATGTGGGATAAGTGGCCTCAGCCTGCAGAGAGCAAAGCCTGACATTGATATGTGGGCAGTCTGGGCCATGGCCCAGCCTGTTTCAGAGTTACATTTGCAGGAGAACTGATACACAGAGTAATGCCCTTGTAGACCTTTTGATGCATGGACGGTAAAAAAAAGAGTGACCTATCCCACTAGTAGCACTGACAGCGTTACACAGGTATTCTGTCTGGCAACAATGACTGTCCCTTTACTAACACAGGTCTTTTGACACATTTTCAATAATGTTGGTTCCACTGTACAGTCCTATTGTACACCTGGTACATGAATAATGGAGATGGTGCATTACTTTTGAAGATATTTAAACATGTGAATCATCTGGTTAGATACAATATTCACTAAAACCCAACATATACAATTATATCTTGATTGTCATTACTGCTGCAGTTCCTTTTGTGGAAAAGGGGGTATCCTGTGATGTCAGTACATACCACACAAACATATGTTGACTTACTATGATGCTCAAATAAGTAGTCCACATGCCCATACAACCCCAAGAGAGTTGGCTCTGAGTATCACACATAAAAGCCCTTAACTTGTGATCTTAGTCGTAGGATATTGTGTATACTACGTTTCTTGCCACTAAGGACCATATGCATCAATGAAATGGGGCTGGCAGGAAAGGTTACTGGACAGTCATGCACAGGGAATTTACCCTTCAGAAGGTCTCAATGGTGTGTTGTAAGTCATGGTACCTCACATCACATTGCATGTAGGATGGGTCTGGCCTACATGATGTTAGAGGGGTGGCTCAGTCAGTGTAGGTCATGCCCATGGTTGAGGTTAGTCATCAGAGGACTACACAAGTGTACATGTATGCTTTAGTTGTGCCTAGCATGTGGCTTGGACACATGTGATATTTTGACTATTGAAGTGTTACATGTCATCGTGATGAGTGTAGAGCTGACAGTTTTCCTCAAACTTCAAGTTACAATCTGTTTCTAGATCTATTGTATCCATATAGGTCAATGTCCCTCAGAAGACCATTTGTAAAGCCATTTCCCGGAATGGAGTGGACCCATGAGCATCTACGACCGGTGTAGTACCCACTGCCCAAAGAGGTAGGAGAATCTGTGGTACTAGACCAGCAAGATCACAGAGTTCCAGCTGGGGAAGTCCTCCAAAAATGGAGAGGCGAGCGCTGGATCCTTACCACCCTGATGGCCGGCATATTAGCAGTGGCCTACCCAGACCTTGTTGAGCAGTTCAGGGCCCAGCATCAGCAACAAGGAGGTGGGTCCTGGCCTGAATCATACATGTTACTCTACCAACTTTGTGTTTTACAGGCAGGCATATCCAAACCAAGATTAGTGGTGGCCCATGTGCCGCACACAATTTGACTCATTGTTAGTGTAAGTGTAGTAGTAGGTACGTGATGATGGGGCTACTGTCTTTCTGACATGGAATACAGCAGAGACCTGTCCACATTCACTCCTCTCCTTTCAAGAAGACACCTGGCTGAGTAAAGTGAGTAATCATCTTACATTATCAGAAAATCTTAGTGACAATTAAACCACATAGACAACAAAAGAGAGGTTTATATAAGTTTCAAAAGCCACAGTGGGCCTCTTTTGTGGGGCCCGATGATGAAGCATGACACTGACCAGGTCAGTGTGTGAGGGCCTTCTAAACCACCCAAAGTGGGTGTGTGATTCCCCAGTGCATTGCTCCTTTCTGTGGCTTTTGAAACTTATATAAACCTCTCTTTTGTTGTTTATTCGTACTAAACCGGGGACTAAGAGAGAGTTCCTTATTTCTCCCTGCCTCTCCTATTGTTGTTTTGTAATTACACCACATAGGCAGCTGGTTGTGTCTGTGTGAGGATTGATTACCCCTGCTACTGTCTCTCATGTGATGGTGAGCTTATTGCATTTGACATGACATAGGGTTCTGAGTACATGCAGTGACTGTACAAGAGTTCACATTGGTAAGTCCTGGTTCTACAATGAAATGAGTGTGAAAACATCACTTGTGCCATCCGCAGTAGTGCCAACATGTTGGACAGTGTGCATTTGGCAAATGATGGTTCATCTGTATTAGTGTTGCTAAACACTCATTCACTGACTGATTACAAGCATGAGCAAGTGAGACGTAGAATTCTGGGGATCCCAGCGCTTTGCCTACATAATGTTTGACTCCTGATCACGCTAGGAGCAATTTCCAGCTACTGTGCAACTTATTTGATTTTAAAAACGCTGAATTTTAAAACTGCTCGAATTTTCATACTGTTTGCATACAGCATACCTGACATACTTGGCACTCACTTGCCACTATTTTCGCTTTGTTCCTGACATTCCCAGCCGATTTTAGGGCTGTAGATCGAGGGCTAGTGACAACAGCATTTACGGCGGCCATCTTGAGTGAGGGGGCGAGAGCGGTGAGAGCGCTCTAGTGTCCGGTATTTAAGGAGCCCCTAGGAAGCAGGCGCGAGATCCCAGCGCTTTGCCTACATAATGTTTGACTCCTGATCACGCTAGGAGCAATTTCCAGCTACTGTGCAACTTATTTGATTTTAAAAACGCCGAATTTTAAAACTGCTCGAATTTTCATACTGTTTGCATACAGCATACCTGACATACTTGGCACTCACTTGCCACTATTTTCGCTTTGTTCCTGACATTCCCAGCCGATTTTAGGGCTGTAGATCGAGGGCTAGTGACAACAGCATTTACGGCGGCCATCTTGAGTGAGGGGGCGAGAGCGGTGAGAGCGCTCTAGTGTCCGGTATTTAAGGAGCCCCTAGGAAGCAGGCGCGAGATCCCAGCGCTTTGCCTACATAATGTTTGACTCCTGATCACGCTAGGAGCAATTTCCAGCTACTGTGCAACTTATTTGATTTTAAAAACGCCGAATTTTAAAACTGCTCGAATTTTCATACTGTTTGCATACAGCATACCTGACATACTTGGCACTCACTTGCCACTATTTTCGCTTTGTTCCTGACATTCCCAGCCGATTTTAGGGCTGTAGATCGAGGGCTAGTGACAACAGCATTTACGGCGGCCATCTTGAGTGAGGGGGCGAGAGCGGTGAGAGCGCTCTAGTGTCCGGTATTTAAGGAGCCCCTAGGAAGCAGGCGCGAGATCCCAGCGCTTTGCCTACATAATGTTTGACTCCTGATCACGCTAGGAGCAATTTCCAGCTACTGTGCAACTTATTTGATTTTAAAAACGCCGAATTTTAAAACTGCTCGAATTTTCATACTGTTTGCATACAGCATACCTGACATACTTGGCACTCACTTGCCACTATTTTCGCTTTGTTCCTGACATTCCCAGCCGATTTTAGGGCTGTAGATCGAGGGCTAGTGACAACAGCATTTACGGCGGCCATCTTGAGTGAGGGGGCGAGAGCGGTGAGAGCGCTCTAGTGTCCGGTATTTAAGGAAACGGTCTATCTCCGCGCTAGCGGTCGCGTTTGCGGAAGCGCCTCCTCAGCGCCTGAGTCACGCCAGAGTCAGCCCGTCTGCGCCCGTCCGCGCCTCGGACGTGTCTCAGGGCTATGGCACCACCATATGGTTCAGTCCCCAACCTACAACAGGTACCTATAGCCGATGTAGCAATACATTCAATAGAATCTCCCTACATCAACTATACGTCTGTCGATTTGAAGGCTCTACAACCGGCCACAAAACCCTCCTGCAGGTTGTTAAAATTGGGGTGGGAGAAGGATTCCTGTCAAACCTGTCAATTACACATTGACCCTGTAGGGATCAAATCTACGCTGTCTGATTCCCTCAAGAACTCCTCAAAATCAAAGACAAAATCCTTTTCCTTTATTAGCCTCAACTGTCGCTCTTTACCAATGCATAAACTAGAAATTTTTAACCTACTCTTAGATGAAGCACCCGATGCATTGTTTATTACTGAAACCTGGCTCAAAGAAAGTTCGGGTCCAGACATAGCTATGGCACTTCCGGACTCCTACGCTATCACTAGACTTGACAGGGAAAAGATACCTGGCGGAGGAATTGCCATCATCTTCAAAAAGATTTTTAATTGCGAATTTAAACCTCTTCTATGTGATGGCTGCCAAGCGGCGACATTTAAACTTACTCTAGCCCCCTATTTCACTTTAGCCGGAGTCCTTGTGTATCGGCCGCCGGGGGCAGCGTCCAAATGGGTGACAAATATGTCTGCACTTATCGGACCGTTAGCCATCAGAACTGCCAATTTCACAATCTTAGGCGACATAAACTTGCATCTAGAGGATGAGGAATGCTCTTTAGCTAAAGACTTCATAAATGACTTAGCAGCTCTCAATCTAACCTTAAAGAACTCAGGGCCTACTCATCGAGCTGGACACCTGCTAGATCCCATCTTTTCCAATCTTAACAATATTATGACGCATTCTGCCCAGCCTCTGCCCTGGTCCGACCACTATTTGGTTAAATTTGCCCTTCAGGTCGACCCAATAAATAAAGATAATACTCCCCTACCCACCCAGTTTATAAGAAAGTGGAAACAACTTGACATTGACAGTCTCAATACCCTCCTGGAAGAACATAGGCCTTGCACTAAGACCTCTGTTCAACAGCTTTCCTCCACAGTACAAAACTGGCTTCTTGCAGCCATTGACTCCACCCTGCCCAAAACAAAGCTTAAACCTAACACCCACCGCTCTCCTGCGCCCTGGTTCAACGATATTTTACAAAATGAAAAAACTAGATGTAAAAATCTTGAACGTCAATGGAGGAGGAGTTACTCACCTGTAATCAAGGAAAAATACAAAATTCAGTTAACAGCGTATCAAAAGCAGTGTAGCAAGGCTAAAGCAGAATTCATCTGCACAAAAATCACAAATGCCTTAGACCACTCCAAAACACTTTTTAAGCTAGTAAAAGAGCTGGCTGGCTCTAATACGTCTCAACTTCCACCTGAACTTAATAAAACTCAATGTGACCTACTAGCTGCCTTCTTCATCAATAAAGTCGACCAAATTCATCAAGACATTAATCAAGCTTCTAATAAATATAAGTTAACCACTGAAGCTACCCCACAATGTGCATTACCTACCTCGGGTAATACCCCAGGCATTCCGGATTGCTCTACTCCGGTTAATGCATCTTCTGTCACACTTGATAGTTGGCCCTTGCTGAACCCTGATATGGTTCAAAGGCTGCTAAAAACTATTAAATCTGGCTCGTCTAAGGACCCATTGCCATGCTCAGTCTTAAAGCAACTTAACAGCAACGTCTTGGTTACCATCACTGATCTTCTCAATGCTTCGTTACTGGAACAATTTGTACCCAGTGAATGGAAGCACGCAATGATTCATCCGCTCCTGAAGAAAGCTGGCGCAGACCCCAATTTGCCAGCTAACTTCCGCCCAATATCCTTGCTGCCCACCTTTGCAAAAATATTGGAGAAACATGTACATCGTTGCCTCACTGATTTCATCACCACTCATGACCTATTACCAACCCACCAGTCGGGATTTCGTGCAGGCTTTTCCACAGAAACTACCTTGCTGGGGGTAACCGAAAATATCCGCTGCATGGTGGACAAGGGCGAAACAGTGGCACTTGTGCTGCTCGACCTCAGCGCGGCATTCGACACCGTGTCGCATGCGGTCCTCGCCCAAACACTCCACTCCCTGGGCATCCGTGGGGCAGCTCTCAACTGGATTAGATCATTATTGGAAAACCGCACGTTCCAGGTCTTCTCACAAACTGCCTGCTCCGATACCATGACATTCAAACACGGAGTTCCACAGGGCTCTATCCTTAGCCCGTTGCTTTTCAGCGTGTATATGAGCCCCCTGGCCAAAATAGTGGAGGAAACAGGGCTTTTAATGTTTTCTTACGCTGATGATTCCCAGCTGCTTTTTTCTTTATCAGCTGCAGATTCTGACAATTCCTCCACCCTACAACTCGGACTCTGTAAAATCGCCGACTGGATGCAAAAAAACTTTCTAAAACTTAACGGCGAAAAAACCGAGTTAATCGTGTTGGGCAAAAATAAAGAACTTTGGGGACCCCAACATTGGCCAACTGAAATGGGCACCCCCCCTACCCCGGTTACTCACGCTCGCAACCTGGGCGTCACTATTGACGACTCACTCAGTTTACATCAGCAAGCTGTAAAGACTTCAGCCACCTGCTTTGCCATATTAAAATGGCTAAAAAAGATCTGTTGGATGCTGCCTGAAAACACCAAGAAAACAGTTGTCAATGCCCTAATAACATCTAGGCTAGATTATGGCAACGTTTTGTACCTGGGGGCGAACAAAGCTACTGTCCGCAGGTTGCAATCAGTGCAAAATGCAGCAGCCAGACTACTCTGTAAAATTCCCATCTCTACTCCAACCACTAAATACATCAGGAAGTTACACTGGCTAAAAATTGAAAACCGAGTTAAATTCAAATCTCTATGTTTTATGCACAGGATTTCCACCAACACCGCTCCTAAATATTTGCAAAACCTGGTGCGCCCCTATCGTCCTTCCAGATCTCTTCGGTCTTCCACGGCAAATCATTTTGAAATTCCAAGGACCAGGCTGTCACGCATGGGTGGCAAGTCCTTCTCATTCCTAGGACCTTCTCTCTGGAACTCAATGCCACATACACTGCGGTCTGAGTCAAATTACATCAAATTCAGAAAAGCCCTAAAAACATGGCTCTTTAACATCTAGTTTTCTGTAACCGCATTGCTATTGGGATCTGCCGCGCCGGGAAACCCTTTGTTGGGTAGCTGTGCGCATTACAAATGTAAACAAATAAATAAATCCTATGTGAGTGGCTGCACTGATCCTCACAAGGCATTTGAGCATGAAATATCAAAGAGTGGTTTGATGTGCTTGCCCATTGTCACTGTAGTGGTCACACATCTTCATATCATAGATGTTAAAGAGGACCACAGCCTTCAAAGGTGTATTAGCATGTAGATACTCAATCTTCAACTGGCATCATCACCTGTAGCAAGCAAGATTGTGGAGTTTTGTGCTATGTGAATTCAGAGCATCTATCGGACAAATATTAGGACCTCAGTGTTTTCTGTTAAATATGATACGTAGCTCAACTAGGAATGTCGATTTTGTTTACAGGTAGGGGTCAAATGATGTCATTTGGAGTGCAAAGTGTCATCAGTGTGAAATGAGCATTTGAATGTGACATGTTGTCTGCCACAAAAGTTATTGATAGGTCATTGCTGTTCAACTTGGCATTCATTACATAATGATGTGTTAAATGAGATAGGTAGATCTGTTGGCCTATGGGCCTTGCATGAGCATCGTGTAAATCACATAATTGGATCCATATTACATGTTTGCTTCTCTTTACAATGGCATGCAACAAGTGCCAAAGTATGCCAGTTGCTCAACTATCCGAGTATGAACATAACGATGGAGTGCAGAGGATTCCATCCTTGAATTTGGGGCAGTCTCTAGTTCTGACATGAGTGGCCCAAACTGTTTGCAGGTTATGTAGCATGCATGCATGTGTGCATGCTTACTTGGGAGCCTATGGAGTGAACCATGAATGTGTTGTCATATGTGGACTTCTTTAATGTTTTCTGGTGGCTTGTGATGGTCAGGTGTGAAAATGCAGTTGCAATAAATCCATTCTACATGTCATTTCAGTTACATCCAACACAAGCCGAGGAGAAGGGTCCAAAGTCAGTGGGGACACAGCTGGTCGTAGTGGTTCTGGATGTGAAACATCAGACTCAGAGAGACCCTGTAACCAGGAGGTTGTGAGGAGTGCCTCAGAGGACAAAATCAACAACTTATTATCACCTGAATCATTCTTTGGTTGACTCTCCCAAGTGGTGGCTGACACAATAGGATCAGTTCCACCTCCATCCTTGTCCGCCACCTCTAGTACCAACAACACCCTCCCTATTGTCCCCCCACAAATTGGCTGTTCCCTCTCCCCTAAGAGGGGAGGGTTATCGTTCTCTCCAGGTACCTCAGCCCCTGCCCCTGTTAGCCCTGCTGCCCTTAGATGGGAGGTTATTTACCTCCTGGGGATTATCTCTGTGGGTCAGACTGCAGTTCTGAATGCCATGCAGGGGCTAAGCACCCAGATGACATAGGTGGTTGCCTTTTTGGAAGGCATTCACATTGATATGTCTTTTCAGGCTCTGGCCTCCTCCCTCACTGCAGTCCTCCTCCCATCCCAATCTTCCCCCTCATGACCCTTCCCCATCCACATTCCCTCTTCCCAATCCTATCCTAAGCACCACACACTCACACAAGACAACCAAGAAACTCACACCTGCATGCACACACCAGACACCCACCACCCTCACTACCTCCAGCATAGCCCCAAGCACCACAGCAATACATCCAGACCCCTCCACAGAGACCCATAATCACAGCCATAGCACCAAACTCACTGACCCCTCCACAGACACACCCATACCCGCAACTACAACACCAGCATTTACTGATCCCTCCACAGACACACCCATACTCGCAGCCATAACACCAACTATTACTGACCCCTCCACAGACACACCCATACCTGCAACCACAACCCCAACACTCACTGACTCCTCCACTGATACACACATATCCGCAGATACTGCACCCATACTCACAGAGCCTTCCGCATTCACATTACTCTCACCCAAAAAAACATAAACTCTCACCATCACCCACCCAACAGACACCAACACAACACATACAGCGAACAGCAGACCCCGTAATTCCACCCCTTCTTTTTCCAGATCTGAACTCCATTCAGAATACCCTACTAGTTTTCCCCATAAATCACTCCTGTTTGCCCCTGCACTTACCCCTGTGACAACTGCTCCTGCACCCCTGAAAACAACTCCTAATCCCACCCTAAAAAGCTCCAAACCCATGATGAGCCCTACCAAGCAAAATGCACTGTCTCCCCAGGCACCAGCCTTTCAGGTTTTCCTGTGATAGAGCCATAGCTATCCTGCAGAGAGTGTTTCCATAGTGCCCTTAATATGGATCTCACACTGATTCTGTGTACTTCCAATGACTTATATTGCCTTTTCATGTGGGCAGAGTTGTAGCAGAGAAGGTGTGTGTGACTTTACTGACACACCCATACAGATGTTTCTTTAACACAAAAAGAGTACCTGGGATGTGTGCAATCATGCAAGTGTGTCAGATTTAATATAAAATCTTGGTTAGAGTTAAAATTGCAAGGCCTTATGGTAGTTGAAGTCACTTCAATGTCAATTTACCCACACTTTACAAATGATAACCTGCATTATTAGTGTAGATGAGTAGTGCATTGCGAGGCAATTGAGAAGTTGCAACAGGAGTTATCATCTTGGTCAGACTTGCAGTGGCAAGACCTCATCATAGTTGTAGTCACTTAAGTCTCACTTTAGCAACACTTGAGAAATTGTAACCTGCAACCATAACAACCTGCAACTGGAGCATGATCCTTCCCCTACCTCGCAGCAAAGACCTGGGACACCACGCATCTCCACCTCAGGCAATCACCATCAGTGCCTTAATTCAGGCATAAATAGCATATTGATTAAACTTGTAGTGACAAGACCACATGGTATCTGTAGTCACTTTAGTCTCACTTTAGCAACACTTGAGAAATGGTAACATGCATGAACCATTAACACCAGTACTAACATGGAAGACTAGTGTGAAAGGTCAAAAGGAGTATAGAAACTTGGTTAGAGTTGTAGTGACAGAGCCTCACAGTAGCAGTAGTCACTTCAGTTTAACTTTCGCCACACTTGAGAAATGGTAACCTGCATTATACATGTAGCTCAGTAGAGACATGGGAGATAAGTGAGAAGGAGCAAATATTATGTATGACAGCGGTTAATAGGTGTGATCTTGTTGAGGAGTTGGTGTTGTGGAACACAAAATAGTGGACACATCACTATCACAGTATATCATTTGAAAACACGTCCATGTGTGTACAGTTTGCCTGTGCAGTACCAGTATTTTGGACTAGGTTGTCTTCCTATAGATGTATTTTTGATGATTCATAAAAGACAATCCCAGACAGGCTCCCTGTATATGTCTAAATTACTTTGCGACCCACCTCATTTGCCTGGTTCATGGTGGTGCATTGTTTTGCTCTGAAGTGTATGGCAACAGGTGATTGTATGACTTACTACTGATTTCGTCCATGATGGACTGCGTTTTGAAGGTTATCAAGGAGATAGAGGAGCAGGAGGAGGTTCAAGATGTGCTCCATGATGTTAGTAGACGTTTAGAGGTGAGGAGAGATTTGTTTAGACCCTATATACCTCCATTTACACTGTCTCAGATGTGGTGGTTGGACCGTCACGCCGGCTGTAAGGCAACTCATAATTGGGTGGGTGATTTCACAGGTGGTCCAAGCGTCCTAAAGTCTCATAAGCCCACTCCGAGGTCACCTCGGAGTAGGCTGGCAGTGTCAGCAGTTCGGCAACGTTCTTCACAAAGCCAATCATAACAACTCATTATATGGCAGTCAGACCGCCGAGCTCTCCGCACTCCGACCACCACCTCCGATACGGCGATCCACAGACCGCCAAATTCATAATAAGGCCTGTATTCTTCATTCAGACACTGACTTCACACTTACTGTTTGGAAAGTTAGCAGCTGCACATTAAGTATTGTCGAAGTTGGTATTGACGAGACTGACAGGCCAATAGAGCTTATTAGACATGTAAGGCATGCAACCGCGGACCCTGGAAGGTAGGGAGAAAGGCACTAAAACACACTAACCAGGGGAAAATTGTAAAATAAACACACTAAGGAGTAGGAAACTAATAAACAAGTGAAAATATACTATAAAAAGAGTGATGTGTGGAGATCAATGGTGTGGATTAGGTTGGATGTGGCCTAGGGAACAGGAGATGGCTAGTCAGGATCAGGACTTAAAAACAAAATGGCCATGCACTTGCAGATGCAGTTTGCTCTGTTTTTTACAAACAGTGTCACCAGTGTCATTTTCTTACAAGGTGTGAGTAGACACTTCTTGCACAATTCCACATAGTTTCACCAAATTTCAGGGAAACTCCACATTATTACACTAAGCAAAATTATGCAAGATACAGCCAGGCCTAATAAAAACACAAACTCCTTGAGCACACAGCATGCTCTTGTCTTCAGTATGAGGTATAAAAGCAAAATTACAACATGCACTGTGATTTGTTAATCATATTATAAGGACTAAAGGGAAACAATTTTTCCCAGGAATGTATTCACATGAAGTAACCTTTCTGTCTGTTACAAGCATTTTGAAGCAGCCTTATTGTGGTATGCCAGAGCATTTTAAAGGTTCTGCAATAAATAAAAAAAAACATAGATACACAAGCACCAACTTATAATGCGCTCCATGATGTTGCCCCCACAATGATGTATAATGCATGCACTGGTCTTTAAACCAGTATCACATTTTTCTAACGGATGGATAGGCACACCCACATATTACTAGCAAACACTGTCATGTGGACTCCAATGTAGTGTATCAAATCTTGCAACACAGCTCAATTATTTGGTCCTCTTTTCAATTGATAAACACAGAAGCAATTGTTGCATGTATTGTGACACGGTCCTAACCGCATATATGTGTAAGACGTCACAATATGCTTTTTCTGATTGATACCATCAGACACAAATTTAACATACCACATGGTGGTTCTTTTGTTATGCAAAAATCATATACTCACCTGCAATTAACCGAACAATGTACCCCTCAGAATAAATAATAATCACACAAATAATAACCGCATTAATATTTACACCAGTCTGAATAGGAAAAACACAGCCACATATAATGACAGAGAATAAATTGTCATTCATTTACAAACTAATCTCACACTAGTATTTTAAAGGCCAAAATAATCTCATTTATGTAATTAACTCCCAGGCCTTAGCTGAGTCACTGCAGTTTTATGTTTGGAAATTGACATTACAGGACTCGGGCCTTATGTACGAACACAAGGTTGTTACCCATTTTGTGTCTATGGAAAAATGTGTTTGTACATAGGACCCGACTCCTGTAATAGCTGCAGGAAACTTTTTTTTCATAATGCGAGCAGAAAATCAAAGCCTCCTTGTGGCAATCATAATGCTCCATCTCTGAAATGCCACTCCCGCAAGATCTCACAATGACCAAACCATCCAGATTTGTGTTAACTTTTGGCCTTGATTTTTGAAAAACTACTAAATAGATTTACACCAAATCACAAACAGCACAATATGTGTACCAAGATCTAGCTTCCTGACAAATTTGGTTTAATTTCTTTCAGCATTTTTTGCTGTCACCCTGCCTAAATAAGTCTTTGGAAAATGCATCGGAATTTTAAGTTTTGGGATCCCCTTTTTTCTCAACCCTCACTTAATGGACTACTCCAAAACTTTCCATGTGCAAACTAATTGAAGAAGAGCACCTTTTTTTAATGTTTTGTGGGGATTCAGGAAACAGTGCCCAAGTTATTAGCAACACAAAATGCACTTTTCCTATGGAATAGCTGGAATAGCTGACCTAACTATCACTACCAAATGGCGTAAACCACTGGGTGGTTTACATATATAGACTAAGGGCCTGGTTACGAGTACCACGTCCAAAGACTGCCATATTCACAGTGGCGGTCTGACTCCCCCTGCCTCCTAGGTGGTCCGACTACCCGATTATGACCATGGCAGTCAGACCCCCAGAAGGCCACCGACAACACCAGGATCTTGAATCCAGAGGTGGCGGTGGTGGAGAAGGTAGCAGGGATGAGAGGCAGTGCAAGCACCAAGTCTCATTTACGACCTGCCTTTCCGCTGACTTTTTCATGGCGGGCATCCCGCCAATAAAAGGTTGGCAGGAAGACAGTGAAGGGGCCCAGGACGATTGTACCAAGTGGGCAAAGTGCATGGGGCAATATGTTGTGCCCCTCTCCTATTGCACTGTAGTGGGTAGACTGTATACCATGCACAACATAGTGCATTTAATACGGTGTAAGAGAATGCCTGTGGCGCTACCACAGCAGCAACATATGCTTCAGGCATTCCCTGAGTCGAAGCATGCCACCATCATGGCACTGTGGACACAACACCACCAGCATGGCAATGTTATTTGTAATACAACGGTCAGGATGCAGCTGACTTGGCGGCTTTCTCCATAGGTGCCCCCTAAGTTACATTGCAAAGGGCCAGGCTTGAGCGAGCCCTGCTAGCGGCCCCCAAAGTCACTTTCTGCCTACCTTTTAATGGCGGGTGAACCGCAATGAAAGGGTAGCTGGAAAGGGACATTGTAATCCCTTCGGCAGTGCCTGAGCAGGCACCTCCATCATTGTACGTATTACTGGCCCTCCACAGATGGGCTCTATGTTCCCATAGGAAGTGCAGCCGATGGTCCCTTCACCAGATGTCTCCACCCTCCTCGTTGTAACTGGGCTGGCGGACTGCAGGGGCAAATGTCAGTGGGTCTGACACACACCAGCCGTAGGTTTTGCACCCACTGACATCATTGTCGGGCCCTTAGTCTGGGTTTTAAGAGGTAATACAGCGTGGTACAGTGAACTTAAAAAAGGCATTTTATCAGTACTATCTTACCCTGCCCTATGTTTTTACGTTGGAAGATTCTGCAGTTGTAAACATTCTACGGATAATTTACAGTTTGAATAGCAAATAATCATAAACTTACACAACAATGTAAGCTTACCTTTGTGAATCAGGTTTTATAGTTTAAAGCTTAGATAAAATTGGAAAATATACAATGCTGGAGTTGGACATTAGCCTGCAGCGCTTTGAAGACCATCAGTACTAAGGCCATCGAATTTGGCAAAACTGAGTAACCCTTGCAAAAACGTATGTGGGCTGCAAAATAACCCTATTGTCCGCAACCAAAATGCATTTTGCAGAAGGGCTAATAATTGGAAGGAATTGGTAGTTATTGCTGTCTATGTCTGATTTTTGCTTTAGCATGGCGACTAGAACAACCTCTTTAGAAATGCAGCTTTTTTTCTGATATATGTTTCTATATAAGAATCTATTCAGAAAGAAAGCAATCTACATAAGACTGCTTGAGTGGTACATTTCAACTGGTTTTCATTCGTTTGAATACATTCAAATTATTTTTTTAAACTCAGATCCTTGAACATATTTTGCTGCACAACTTTAATGTATGCAAATTGTCTACACACATTATTGCTTCTTGCAAATAAGGAAGTTCTACCAAACTCAGAGGGATATGTACAATAGAGGTGGCAGAGTGAGGTTTTAGCCATAATGGCTTAACTCCTCAGTCCGCCCCTTTTGAAAAACAAGGCTACACCATATTTACAACAATATGGTGCAGCTTGCATTTTCCCTTGTGATGGCCCTACACTTAGCAGTGTATTACCAACACAGGCACTCATGCAGGAGAGGATTGTTTATGTATAGGAAGTTTTCCCTTCCTGCACATAAACCATCCTGAAATGCCATTTTGTCACTACCATGTGTGCTGCTTAAAGCAGCACACATGAAAGTCACAACATGCCATTTTTTTACAAGATTGTTCATGTCCAGGTAGGGGAATCTTCCTGTACATAAACAATTCATGGCGTTTTGCTTTTTCCATGTGTGCAGCACAACGCAGCACACATGGAAAAAGCAAAAATGAGGAGAAATAATGCATTTGTTCTCCTTTCGCCAAATTAAAACCAGGTTTTCCCTCCTATATACGCTTTCCTTGTACATAGGGGGCTGTGTCAAAATCAATGAGTGTTGCGGTGGAACACCCACCGCAACAGCGACTGCCCTCCCATTTCACGCTAACTAGCGTGAAAGGGGGCCTTTTTTACAAGGCAACCTTAAGCCACATTAGGTGGTTAATGCTGCCTTGTAAATAAATCTAAGCTCCTATTGCCACCACAACGTCGATAAAAGTGATGTTGTGGTGGTGATGGAGTCTTGTACAAATGCCCCTCAGTTTGATGGGATAAATATGATAAAAGCATGATATTGGCCTAGTATATTCAATATAACCTTATAACCGCACATTAGCATTACATTATATTTCTGTATTATTGTATTTGTCAATGATTCACTTTTGTACCACTTAAACCTATTGACGCGACTAGGAGCCATGTTGTTTCGTTTCTCTGTTTCGAGCACTGTTTCCCTGAAGTCACGTGATTAAGCTTTCTGCATGAAACCATGATGGCAGACTTAGCTGTCTGTCCCACTCGTTAGTTTGTAGCCCAGGGAAACTCAAGGTCACACCTGCCCTCCTTGTGGGATGCGCACATTCTAGCAGAGCCCGTTCTTGCACTCCCCAAGCTACAGATAGAAAGGGAGGCACCTTACTGACCTGCCCCCGGAATAGCTTAAGCTTAGCTACTAGCAATCAATTGTGCCGTATATGGGTCTTCCTGCTGGCTCACTGACAAGTTGTATCTTTCCAAGTAAGGTGACATTGGGGGGTGTGCAAAACGTATATATGCTTGGTATCAATTGTATGTAGTCAGTCTCCTCTGCGCACCTCCGAGGGTTGTGTAGACCGAGGCTCCCCTGTCAGGCTTCGTATTTGCTGAATAAACGATTGAACCTTCTCCATTGCCGACTGACTTCTTATTCATAAATAAGGTATATGGGCTATTGGTGAGTATGGTCTATTAGTGTAAGATTTTGATTCCTTCAAGTTCTCTAAATCAGTGTTTCTCAAACTGTGGATGGTTTGAGAGTCGAGTTTTGGTGGGTTTTAAAAGTCCAAGCAATAAAAAGGTTGCTTTTAAATCCTGTATTTATCTTGTGACATTGACTGGGCTTCAAATAATGAGGTCAAATGTCAGGCTATGTTTCTGGGAGATAGCTGCTTATTATTTAACATAGGAATTGGTGTTTATCACCTACTCTCATTTTGCAGTTTGAGAAAGAAAAGTACATTGAATCGTAACAATGTTGCTGGGATACAAAGAGTGTCAAATGAAAATCAGTCAAATGTCATTTTTTGTAACAAAAAAACTGTAAAAACCTTTCAACAAACTGTACACATTCAGCAGTTAGGTAAGCAAAATGAAACAATGTGTTGATATTCAGTAGTGTGATGTAAACAAACATGTTAATAGGAACATAACGGGGAACGGCTACCTGCATTTTTAAAACCCCCGACGCCTACCCCGCCCTCCTGACCCCTCCCCCACCGCGTCACCATCTATTTCGCTCTGTTTGCTCCCCCTCGCGCGTCGTCTAAAAGCCCAGTGGCAGAGGGCTGAGGGCTTCGCGCAGAGCGCTGGGAATACATTTTTGGTATTTTAAACTTGTTTAATTTGTGCTGCTGACTGCTAGCAGCTTCGCTGTTCTTTCTATCACCGTCCCGCTGATGACAAGCGGGGAACGGCTACCTGCATTTTTAAAACCCCCGACGCCTACCCCGCCCTCCTGACCCCTCCCCCACCGCGTCACCATCTATTTAGCTCTGTTTGCTCCCCCTCGCGCGTCGTCTAAAAGCCCAGTGGCAGAGGGCTGAGGGCTTCGCGCAGAGCGCTGGGAATAGATTTTTGGTATTTTAAACTTGCTTAATCTGTGCTGCTGACTGCTAGCAGCTTCGCTGTTCTTTCTATCACCGTCCCGCTGATGACAAGCGGGGAACGGCTACCTGCATTTTTAAAACCCCCGACGCCTACCCCGCCCTCCTGACCCCTCCCCCACCGCGTCACCATCTATTTAGCTCTGTTTGCTCCCCCTCGCGCGTCGTCTAAAAGCCCAGTGGCAGAGGGCTGAGGGCTTCGCGCAGAGCGCTGGGAATAGATTTTTGGTATTTTAAACTTGCTTAATCTGTGCTGCTGACTGCTAGCAGCTTCGCTGTTCTTTCTATCACCGTCCCGCTGATGACAAGCGGGGAACGGCTACCTGCATTTTTAAAACCCCCGACGCCTACCCCGCCCTCCTGACCCCTCCCCCACCGCGTCACCGCCTATATAGACGCCCATTATGTGTCAGCGCAGCGGACGAGCACAGCGGGCGCGACGTAGGCGCGCCGGAGTTGCGCCAGAGTTAAGCCCGTCTGCGCCTGTCCGCGGCCGGCCGGGGCTAGGGGCGCTACACTCTGTCCCTCTTATTTCGTATACCCGTGCATCACTTGTTGCATGTCACAATCCTGCGCTTCCGCCACCTGGGTCTGTTCCTAGGCTGGTTTCTTTAGGCCTGCTTACCACCCGTAGCTCTTTTCCCGAAATAACACGGCCACTCACCATCTCGAGACCCCCGGTCTCTGACCCCAGATCTGATCCTCACTTGCTGACAAAACCTCCCTATCACTCCCTCTCAGTCTTTTATCTCAATACCCGCTCTCTGGTCAGTCACCAACTTGACATTTTTCATCTCTTGGAGTCAGAACAACCTGACATCCTATTTTTGACCGAGACTTGGTTGACTGACGATTCCGCCCCCGATATTCTGGCTGCCACTCCCCCCGGTTATCATATATTACAAGTTAATCGTGCCTCCGGCAAAGTCGGAGGGGGAGTTGCCGCCCTTTTTAAGCACCCGATTCGCTTCTCTACAGTGCCCACCACCAGCATTCTCTTAGTAGACTCTCTGGTAATCCGGTTGGAACTGCCAGGATCTTCCCTTATATGCGTTCTGACTTATCGTCCTCCCTCATCCATGCCTAATTTTCCTGCCCAGTTTGGGGACCTCATTGCCCAGCTATCCATTAATAATTCTAATATATTAGTCTTAGGTGACTTTAACTATTGGCCCTCGGACCCCCATGAATCCCCCAGTTCATTAGCTTTTACGGACCTCATGTTAGGTCTGAATTGCACTCAGCACATTTTCTCGCCTACGCACTCAAAAGGGCACATCCTGGACCAGGTGTGGTCATCGGGCGTGGACATTTCGGCTCCCCTTATTCTGCCATGCCTGTGGTCAGACCACTCGTTAATTACATTTACGCTAGGGATTCTCTGCCCTACCGTCAAGCCTCAAGAGATGAACTTTTTTGCCCGCAATTGGAATAGGTCTGACTCTAATACTTTTCATTCTATTCTTGGTTCCTCTGCTCCTTCTATTTCCGATCTATCCGTCCCTATTGATACCCAGTCACTAAATCTCAACCGCTGGCTCACCTCCGCCGCTGACGCAGTAGCCCCACTAAAATTAGTCAGAGCCAGACGTGGCCACGATGCTCAAAGGTGGTTCACCGAGGATCTGAGAGCCCTTAAATTAGGCCTCCGCCAAGCAGAACGACGCTGGCGTCGAGGTTATTCCCCTCAGAACAAGGAGGTATTCTCCTCTCTTCTGAAAAAGTATAAAATCGCTATAGCTCTTGCTAAATCCTCCTATTTTTCTACCAAAATTATGGATTCTACAAATAAGTCGAAAGACATATTTGCCATCGTGGAGGAACTATCTAACCCAGCCAGACTTACACCAGGGCCACTTCCCTCCCAAAATCTGTGCGATTCCCTGAATGCTTTCTTTATCGGAAAAATAGCTAAAATTAAAGCTACTATTGCTGCTCAAACTTTACCCGTTCACTCCCTAACCCCTGAGTTCTCTAAATACTCTAACTCTTGCACTCTCACCTCCATTCCCCCCATTTCGATGACTACCTTTCTTTCGCTTCTGCACAAAATTTCTTCTGGTTCTCCTCGTGATTGCTGCCCTCCCTTGGTTCTTCGAGCAGCTTTCACTTCCTGTCCTGAGCCCCCCTTGGCCCTCATTAATAGCTCTTTGGTCACCGGGGCTGTCCCCTGCTCTTTTAAACAAGCGGAGGTGGTTGCCATTTTAAAAAAATCTTCAGCAGACCCCTCTATCTTGACCAACTACCGCCCTATATCCCTTCTCCCTTTCCTCAGCAAAGTTCTGGAATCGCACGTGACTTCCATACTTAGTTCCTTCATTGAGGACTCGTGTGTCCTGGACCCTAAGCAAGCAGGGTTTAGACCTGCGCACTCAACGGAGGCTGTCATTCTCTCCGTGATGGATGAACTGCGCAGAGGGGCTGATGTTAACATCCGACAAGCCCTGGTCCTTCTGGATCTATCGGCCGCCTTCGACACGGTCGACCATGGGATCCTGGTCGACCGTGTCGAGGAGGCCGGCATCCGAGGGACCGCCCTTGACTGGGTCCAGTCCTTTCTGACGGGACGACAACAAGCTGTCAGGCTGTCTCAGTTCTCCGCCACTCAGGTTGAGCTGTCCTGTGGTGTCCCTCAGGGCTCTTCAATATCCCCTCTTCTTTTTAATTTGTATTTGGCCCCGTTACTTCGTGCCCTCCGCGGGTTGAACGTCATTGCGTTCAACTACGCGGATGATATTCAACTGATTTTTAACATTGATTCTTCTGAGGATTCCATCTCCACTTTTCAAAACACACTCTGTCTTATCAGTGACTGGATGAGCTTAAATCATCTGAAGCTCAACCCCGACAAGACTGAACTAATTCTTGTCGGGGGAGCCTCCAACCCATGGCAACCGTCCATCTGGCCTGCCAGTCTTGGTAGCCCTCCCTCTCCAGTCCACTCTGCCAAAAGTCTGGGTGTCATTATCAGCAATGATCTTTCAATGACCCCCCAGATCAGCGCAGTGGTGTCCGCCAGCCACTTCCAACTCAGGAAACTCCGGAAAATATCTCGCCTTCTTACCACCGAAGCGCTTACGTTGGCTCTCTTGGCAATAGTGATCAGTCGACTCGACTATGCCAACGTGCTATACGTCGGTATTCCTGAGTACCAACAGAGAAGACTCCAGCTGATACAAAATCAGGCTGCTCGCCTGATCTTTCACCAGCCTAGAGATCAGCACGTTCGCCCACTCTTAAAGAGTCTTCATTGGCTGCCGGTTTCTGCCCGCTGCCAATTCAAGCTAGGCTGCACCATCTATAAGTCTCTCTCTGGTTCAGGCCCCTCCTTTATCTCTTCTCTCCTCTACTCTTATACTCCGTCCCGCACCTTACGTTCATCCCAAATGGCCCTGCTATCCATCCCCAGGTTCAAGAGGAAAAAACACGGGGGCTTAAGGTTCTCTCTTTTAGCCCCATCCTTCTGGAACTCTCTTCCTCTTTCTCTTAGACTAGCACCCTCATACTCTGGCTTTAGATCACTTCTCAAAACTTTCCTCTTTACTATCTCGTATCCTTAGATCTTGTTTCCTTTCTATCTATTTCCACCACGCCCCAGCACAGCGCCAAGAAACCTAATGGTGTTAGCCGCGCTTAACAAATTCTTTTCAAATCAAATCAAATCAAATCAAATAACAAATCAATACATTTTACTCGGTGATGCACATATGATAAATTTCTACTCAGACCTGAGTCCTACACATTATCTGTTGCATACAATATAGTTTCATTAGTCTGTGCAAATTTAGTGTCCATTTCAGTGGAAAATGTGGTATTTGTAAATGACAGTGCATTACAACATGATGTTTTAGTTACATTGAAAATAGACGCCCTACTGTCCATTAGAGCTAGGTGAATCATGAAAGTTTGTCATTCTAAAAATTAGCTGGTGATTCTAAAAAGTTTGGGAAAAGCTGCTTGAAATCAATAAGTAAAATGCCCATTCTTTTGTTCTGTGCAATAAAGGTGCCAGTAAGATTCACAAAATGTGTGTAAATCATTATTATAACTCTTCACTCTATAATACATTTCTAGGCCTTCTTAATACACTTTTGAACTCTGTATTTTTTAGTGTATAAATAATGGGATTACACAGTGGAGTGACTGCAATATACGACAAAGACAATATTTTGTTTTCTTTCATGGAGTATGTAGATGTTGGTCGCACATATGTAGAAACAAGAGATCCATAAAATAAAATAACCACGGTGAGGTGAGAGGCACACGTATGGAAGGCCTTGTTCCTACCCCCTCTTGATTTGATTTTTAGGATGGACTTGGTGATGTAGACATAAGAAATGATGATTAAAAGAAAGGACATCATTAACAGTGTGGCTCCAAAGATATAGGTAAGAGTCTCTATTATGTGAGTATTACTGCAAGACATCTTCAACAAAGCAGTCAAGTCACAGAAGAAGTGGTTGATGGTGTGGGACCCACAGAAGGAGAGCTCAGACACCAGTACAGTGTGTGATATTGGAACCATAAAACTAACAACCCAGCTTCCAGCAGCAAGTCGGATGCACACGGCATTATTCATGAGGGCCATGTAATGTAAGGGATTGCAAATGGCAACATACCGATCATAAGCCATGACTGAGAGGATGAGATATTCTGTAGACACCATCATCATGAAAAAATATGCCTGCAACAGGCAATTAGTGAGTGAAATATATCTGCCTTTCTGAAAAAAATGGGCCAGCATTTGTGGAAAAACCACAGAAGTGTAACTGATGTCCAGAAAGGACAAATTGGTCAGGAAGAAATACATAGGTGTGTGCAGATGTGAGTTACTGTAAATGGTTGCCATAATAAGTAAGTTTCCTGCCAGAGTCATCAGGTAAATTATACAAAAGGCAGTAAAAAGGGGAACTTGCAACTGTGGAAGGTCTGAAAATCCGACAATCAGGAATCCTTCTACCGAGCTGAGGTTTTCTTCTTTCATTTGTCCAGTGACACTACTAGTCATGGATGGGGAAGGTGATCTGGAAATGAACAAGAAGAACAAGAAAATGAATTTATGGAATACGACTTTATGGTCAGTTGTTTTAGGCATCAGGCACACCCAACACATTGTCAGGAGACTGCAGATTCATTCTAACTATAATTTAGACACTTTGAAGTATCTTATTAACTCACCCCTGTCCATAGTTAGATGTCCTTATAGTTGAATAAAGGCCTCGATTGTTAGCCTATGGAGCTAATGTACTACAAAGGGGAAAACATAATTTTCCAATTTTCCCTTACAAGGGCATATAAAAAATCTTTTATAATGTCCTTACTTATAGTTACACGGCACCCTACTCCCGGGGCAACTAGGAAAGTCCTTATGAGTGATATATATGTAAAACAAAGTGTATTTATAAGTCAGCAGTGCTGACTAATAAATGACAGCAGGCAACAAAGCAGTGCACACTTAAGTGTACTAAATCCACTGGACCTCTAAACCTACATGACCTAACATGTACTAGGGGCTTACAGGTAGGTTGTCAGTATCAATTGTAATAACACCTAATTGCTATATACCGTTTAAACACATCACTGGCCGAGCCGAGCCTAGGGCACAATCAGAGTCTGTAACCATGAGTATCAGTCAAAAAACTGGAGGTGATCAGGACACACAGGATGAGTTTCTCACAGCAAAGCACTGCAGTCACGCACATATTGATGGAAGGAAAAGGGAAATAGTTTAAGAATTAATAAGGAGAGGATAACGGAGTTGGTGAATGGTTTGCAGGCAGTGGCTAGTACAGGTAAATGCAAACCTTGCAGATCAGATCAAATTCCAAATTCTGCGACCCCTAATGTACATATGGTTATAGGCGGCTAATGCTAGTTACCACTATGTTGGAAATTCACACATTTCAGATGTTGAAATGTGCTTAAAATAAGTTTTGTATTATTCTTTTTCTCCTTTAAATTGGATTCATGCCACAAAGAAATTATGCAAATTGGGCTACAGGATGATAAATATTTGTTTTCTTCTAATTATTCCAGTGACATATAGGATATGTCATAATTCAGTCCGAAAGTGCTTGAAATTCATCAGATCATTTAAGACAATGCATAGGACACTAAAGGAAGAAGAACATTCGATTGATGGAGTACACTAATATCTGCAAAAGGTATTCCCTTAGCACTGGGTACTTTGAGCATTTTGGTACCTATTTATGAGAGTCCTCTGTCACGTATGAACCACGTAAAATGGTACACACATAACTAGAACAAGATAGAGGTAACTATGCTTGATGTCTGCTCATCTATCAATTGTATTGACAGTAGTATCTAAGACCTATTTCATTCACAAGACAATCATAAGTTCTTTATAGTGGTGCTCACATGGTGACACTAGCGTCCTTGGGTGCACTTCACCGTACTGCAGAGCAGTCCGGACTATTTATACAAGGCTAAACCTATATCCAATAAGTAGTATGTGACTCCGAAGTCATCAACCTGATATGTTCAGTTCCCAATGTTTAGATTCTTGGTAAAAAATAGTATCCAGATCAAGCCCCGACATCGTTTTTCGAGTGTACATGCTGCGCTGCCCTATGCAAACATGCGGTAAATTATGCTCATTGTTTCCTTTGTGTTTTGGCACTTCAGGAGCAGATGTGGCACCAGATTTCTGATAGTGTTTGTGATGGTTGTATACACTCATGCTTGGCCTGCTAGTGTCTCAGACCACACATATTTAATAAACTGCTGAATTATATTTGGGAATCTTAAACTGATTACTACCTTCATGGTTTGTTTTATGGAAAAATAACTCTACCGAAATGTGAAAGGCAAGATACAACTCTTGTGAACTAAGCAATGCAATCATCCATAAAATTTAACCATTTTGACAATTTATTAAATAAAAGTAAGATGTCTGTTGGCAGATTATGGACAATTCTTGAGAATAGTATGCAACTATAAACCCCTATTCTTTTTTTAAAACAATTGTTATTTGAATTTCAAATTTATTACACATATCCCCCTCCCCTCCCCTCCCCCGGAGAACAGGTACCCATCATTTTTATTACAGAAAAAGTGTTTGTGAGCATAATCAGTTTTAAGAAAGAAAAAAACATACAGGGAGAAGAATATCATACTTGCAACAAGTAGCCAGCGTCTATTCTTCCTACAATCATTCCTTTTGAATCCAAGCTAGCAGTGGCGCCCAGATCTTCATACCCCTATTCCTCTTATCCCTCCCTTTATTTCTATAGATGGCAACCTCCAAGCTGCAGGTCGCAAGCAGCCTAGCTCTCCATTGTAGAAATGATGGTGGTATCGGATCTATCCATGCTGATGCCGCGCATAGTCTGAAGACGGCAATAGCTACAAAGATCAGCCCTTGTATTTGTATTGGTCGAGTGATGTTAGATGTACCCAACATGACTTCTTCAGTTGTAATAGTAACCCTATAGTGTGCTATAACAGAGAGGAAGTCAGAAATTTCTGCTACTATTTTTGCTAGTATAGGGCATGCAGCGAACATATGAACTAAGTCCGCCGCTGGGAGTGCGCATCGTGGACAGATTGTGCCTTTCCCAACCCCCCATTTTGCTATTTTGTGGGGAGTATAGTAAAGTTAAAAAAATGTCTTATAAAACTGTGCCTGGAGTTTCATAGACATTAAGCAGATGAGTGACATTTCGTAGGCGTCGAGCGCTGTTTGAGGAGTGACATCGATCCTAGTCTGCCATGCCACCCCATGTTTGTCCATATCATCTGGTAATAGTAAATTCAACCCAGCATATATCTCACCAATTCTTGGAGTTTTTGCTAGTCTCAGTTTATCTATAATTAGGCAAGGTTGAAATTGTTACGACCACCCAGTTTCTTTAATATAAAGTCCCTTACCTGAAGACATTTTTAAAAATCCCTATTCGTCATACTAAAATCTGATTATAATTCATCAAATGATTTAAATCCATTTACTGAAAAGAAACACCTGAACTGTCTAACTCCTGATTCAATCCATCTCTGCATACATACATCCCAGAATATTTCTGGATGGTCCGTATTCTGCGTCACGGGGGTGTGGAAGGAATACTGACCTAAGCCTAATAGTTTTTTAACGTTACCCCCTACTTTAACAACACATGAAATGGTCTTAAATTTCTATTTTTTTAAAATAGTCATCATTTACATGTTGCCACAGACAGCCAGCGCTCCCATCCCCCAGGATCAGTTCTTGAGGAGTGGGTATGTTGCGGCCATCCGGGTTGTCAATTAATAGACTTACACTATATTTTAGCACTGTAGCCCAATAATATAGTTTAAAATTGGGGAGTGACCATCCACCTCGTTCTCTAGGTAAGGTGATCCATCTAAATGCTCTACGTGGTCTATTATATCCCCACACAAACCGTGAAAACATAGTATCTATATTTTTAAAAACTAGTGGGGAAAATTCTAGGCATATTGCACGGAAAAAATATAAAAACGTAGGAAAAAATAACATCTTTACAACATTAGTTCTACCCCCAATAGCCAGATGTAAGTTATGTAGCCGAAGCAGTTCCTTCTTGGTATGGTGTATGAGGGGCTCAATATTATCATCAACGATATTTTCAATTTTAGCGCTAATACTAACCCCTAAATATGTCGCCTTATCAATTACCCTCGATCCCGCATCGTGATTTTATTGTTGAGCACTATCTGAGTTTTGCTAGAGTTCAGTTTATATCCTGAGACTCTACCAAAGTCATGGGCTTCTTTTTCTATCCATTTTATAGCGTTGTTAGGGTCTCCTGTAACAATGGCTATATCATCCGCGTATGCCAGGCATTGTGTTTCTAAATCTCGTACTTGGATTGGGAGGATTAAGGCATTATTTTCGAGTCTATGTATAAATGTGTCAATATAAATTGCAAACAGGAGGGGTGAGCAGGGACACCCATGTCTTGTACCCCTAGTGATGGCAAAGCTTTCAGGGAGGTCCCCATTTATCAAAACACAGGCACTAGGTTTTACATAAAGCCGTTTGATTGCTGTTATATATTTCACTCCGATCCCACAGTTTGACATGGCTGCCCACATGAATTTCCAGGAGACCCTATCGAACGCCTTCTCTGCGTCTAGCAGTATAAGCGCCATAGGGTCTCCTGTCACTCCCGTGTAATCAAAAAAGAGAAATAACTCTTTGTATGTGATCGATTGTGGATCGTCCGAGAACGAACCAGTGTTGTCGTTCCGAAATTATTTTATGTATAATTGGTGCCAGCCGTGCTGCCAGTAGTTTTGAATAAATTTTCGAGTCCCCATTGATCAAGGTAATGGGACGATAAGAGCCCATTTCCTTGACATCCTTGTTCTTTTTAGGAAAACCAATTATTTTTAGCCAGTGACCAGGACCTTGGTGGGTTCCCCCCCTGAAAAATATACTGAAATAGTGCTGTCATGGCGGTTCTAAGTTGTGTAGCGAATTTAGTATAAAATTGGGTGGGAATCCCATCCATACCCGCCGCTTTCCCGTTAGCCAGGGAATTTATTGCTAGTAATATTTCCTCCCAGGAGATAGGACCATCTAAAAGCTCTTGATCTCCTGTTCCCAGGTGATCGGGAGTGAGTGGATCCAGATATATTTGGGGGTCGCCACATTCGTTACCTTTTTCGTGATATAGTTTTATAAAACCCTTGGAAGGCCGTTCTTATTTCCGCGGGTTCAAATCTTAACCCCAAATCTGGATCTCTGATTTCTTTTATTAGTACAAATGAGATCTCTTCTCGAGTTCTAATGGTTAATTGATGGCCCACTTTTTCACTTAACGCATATGTGTTTTTCCTTATGAATGCTGGCTCTAGCAACTGCTCTTCCAACTAAAACGTCTGAAATGTAGTTTTTAGCGATTGCCACCCTGCGTACCTCACTATCTGTCGGCCTTCCTTCCTGTACTGCTTTAATCAACTCCTCTTCTGCTCTTCTTAGGTCTTGTTCTAGTAGTGCCATTTTTTGTTTTTCTGCTTTGTTATATTTTAAGGAAAATTTCATAGTTTCACCTCTGACACAGGCCTTCAGTGCATCCCACACCATGTCGATCGAGGTAGATCCCACGTTATCCTCTAAAAAACCCGAGATCCAGGTTCTCATATGTTGACAATATGCATCATTGTTCAATAATGCCCTTTCAAATGTCCATTTGTTTATGTTGGGTCTCTCAGGGACCTCCATGAGGCTAAGCTCCAGCGGGTTATGGTCTGATAAAATACTAGGTAGTCTGTCGATTTGACATGTTGTTCTCAAGTAATTAGACATAAGCATATAATCTAATCTTACATGCCTTGAGTGTGGGTGTGAATAATAGGTGTAACCAGAATCCCCTGGATGTTTTGTTGACCAACCGTCAATTAAACCATGTAACATATAATAAATAATCGTAATCATACGCTCTTGTATAGCGCCTTATCACCGTAAGGTCTCAAGGCACTTGCTTTGGGAACCCGTCCTGGTCTTTCCCTGCGAGATTACCCCTACTGGGCATCCCCAAGGTGAAGACCAGGCATCCCATCGTGGTGGGGCCGTAGTGGAGATTAAACAAGCTATTGCCCAGAGTTGCAGAGTTTAAACCCACGATTCGAGTAGGCACCGAGGCGAGAATTATCGAGTCCGTGGACATTATGAGCTCAAGACCCTGCCGCGTCGGGAATTGAACCCTGGTCCCGGGTCTGACCTCTGCATCAGGGGCTGCCTCCTCTAACCGGTGAGCCACACTTCTCCACATACACATGTCTTTTAAAGCTTGGAAAACTTTTAGCTTCCTTCCCTGAAATGTAAACCCTGGATCTATGGACCATTCGCTAGGCAGATGAATATCTAAGTATCCACATAAAATCAATGGAAGAGGCCAGTGTGTTAATTCATTAGAGACATTATTCAAAACGTCCGGGTCATCACTAACATTACCATATACAGTGCATATCGTTAACTTACCTTCCCCATTGTTATAGTGGCATTCTGCTATTGCAAATCGTCCTAATGTATCCGCTATAGCCCTTGGAAATTGTAGCCCCCCCACCCTTTGTTAGGATAGCAACTCCCCTGGTGCGTGTCCCTTGCGTTGAAGCTGCTATGAGTCGATATCCTAGTGTTTTAAGTAGGTATTGCTGCGACCCCTCAATGTGGGTCTCCTGAAGACAAACAATGTTTGCTCCAGATACCTTAAGTCCCTCTGCAACTTTCTGTCTCTTTTTTAAATCGTTAAGGCCACAAATATTCATTGACAGTATGCTGATCTTAGCCATCAAGATTTCTCGTATCCTCTAACTGAGTTATATTCCATCTCCGAAAGCTACCTGTTATTCTAAGTTTTTCTTTCTTGCTACTCTTTGTGAAATTCATGTGTCCCTTGTAGAAATAATGAGTCCTGTTCCCCCCCACAGCCCTCTTCCCCCCCTCTCACCTCCCCTTACCAACCATTGAGGCGTCCTGGGTCCGATGAGATCCAGGTGTGGGCTTCTGCCTGATTAGTGCCCCTCAGTACACCCCCCCCCCCAGCCCTGCGTGAGTATTGGAGCTGGGTAGGGAGAAAGTCTATGGAAACAAGTGTTTTTCTACAGTTATACAGATTATCATATATTACATCATATGTGATAGATAATTGGTAATATTCTCCCCATCCTTCGCCTTTTTCTTTGTGTTTTTTTTTCTTTATTCTATAGCCCCATAAAGTTCTTTATATTGTACTTATGGTCCGATCCCCATCGTGGTAAAAGTTTTATCTGCAACTACTTGATCATTCTCAGGTATTTCTTTTTACAGTCTCTGTGATTTCTTTCAGATAATTTTCAGCCTGTATCTCACTTGTGAAGCTGCGGGTATTTCCCCTAAAAATTATTTTCAATCGAGCAGGGTTTTGTAAAAATACTTTTGAACCGATTTGTTCGAAGGGAGTAAATAACTGCCGCATTCTCCACCTCCTTTCTACGGTCGCGTGGGCAAAGTCTGGTCCAAAGAAAAATATGGAGCCATTATATTCTCTCTTGCTTGTAGGTTGGGCAAGGTCGTAAATAGTTTCCCGCAGTAGAAAGTTCCCAAAATACACTAGCATTGTCCTAGGATATTTAGGTTGATTCTGTGTTTGTTTAGGTTGCGTTAGGGGGAAGCGGTGGGCTCGCTGAACTTCTCTATCTAGTTCCCATTATTGCAATTCGGGAAGGGCTGATTTATGGAGTTTAGTCACGTATCCCCTTGGGTCATTACCCTTGGCGCCTTCCGGGATCCCCAGGAAGCGCAGGTTGTTCCTCCTCGCTCTGTTCTCCTGGTCCTCGACCTTTATCAGTAGATCCTTTATAATTCCTTCGTGTATTTTTTCTTGGTTTTGAAGACAGGTGACATCCTTCTCTAGATGGTCAGTTCGCATTTCTACTGACACCATCCTTTCGGATATCTCCAGACAAGTGCTGCCCACTTTATTAATCGCACCTTGGAGTTTTTGTATGGCGATGTGATTCTTGAGGCTATCCATTTTAACATCTTTGTGGAATTGACTTATGGAGCTTAGTATATCCTTCAGAGATGGCTCAGCCGCTTTCCCTGTTCCTTCTTGTTGAGGAGCATTCCCCCTATTCTGAGGATTTATACAAAGGTCACTCCAGGTACGAGATCTTTGGCATCAAGAAATCAAGGGGAACTTCAGAATGATATAGTAATATATTGGTTGTAGAAGGTATTTGCTTGGTGTAATTGGTGCTAGCAGTCACCATTATTAGCTGCCTGAAGTGGACATGTAGGGGCAGATTTACCAATGTCTTGCATTACCCTTGCGTCTCACAAGGCGACACACCGCAACGCAAGCCCTGAAATATGATCCACTAAGCCAGGTAAAGCCACCTTGCATGGTTATGTTTATGTTTGGCGGTTTTATAGAGCATATGGCTGTCCTAGTGCTTCCCAGTGCTGAATGAGAGATGCTGTCAATGGTACTGGTAGGTAATCATCATGGTAACAATCATGCCTTGCTTTTTTTCCTCAAGCTAGTTTATTCTTCCAGTAATCTCAGTTCCCTGGCCATGGAATTCCACAACTTCGGGACCAGGAATAAGAATGATCTGCCTCCCCATTTTGATCTCTTGATCCTCAGTGTCACTATGAGGTGGTCTTGAGATGACCTGAGGTGCCTCTTTGGTACATATGGTGAGATGAGTTCTCTGAGTATGGCTGGGCCCTTGCCATTAATTGCTTTGTGGGCCAGGCAGAGAGATCTGAATTTAATCCTGGCTTCGATGGGCAGTCAGTGAAGCTGTTTCAGGGAGTTCTTCACTGATTCCTGTCTTGGAATTTTTAAGAGTAGCCTGACCGCCGCATTCTGCAGCACCTGCAGCCTGTAATTGACATATTTTGGTGAGCCCAGATACAGGGAATTGCCATAGTCCAGACGAGAAACTACAAGGGCCAGGATCACCGTTCTTCATTCCTGTTCTGGGATAAGCTATGTGATCTTCTGGGTTATTCGGAGCAGGCCAAAGCAGGTTCCATTAATAGTGCATTATCTAGGCCCATGCCCAGAATCTTTATTGAGGGTTTGGGGACACGCGAAATTCCCCAATCATCTGGCCAGTTAATCATTGTCCTGGGGCAGTGATTAATTCCCAGGATCATCGGATCAGCTTTGTCGCCATTTAATTTTAGGCAACAGTTGGCCATCCAAATCACCACCTTCTCCAAACAGGGTACTAATTATATGGTGATTTAAGTTTGGCCCATCTACCTCTGCATAGGACACGATAGACAGCCCAATCCCCTCAAAGATTTTCAAAAAAAGGCAGCATATATACGTTGAAAAGTGTGGGGCTGAAAAATGTGCGCTCTGGGACTCTGCATGAGACTAGCATTGTATTGAACAGACAGGTGGATTCTATGTTCTGAAATGTTTTTTTCGCTCAGGAAGGAGGTGAGCCATTGGAGGGCTTTGCCCTGGATGTCAACTTCCCTCAGCCTTTGTACCAGGAATGAGTGGTCTATGGTGTCTAAATATGCACTTAAATCCAGAAGCAAAACTGCGGCTGAGCCCCCTTGATCCATTATACTTCTGAGCTCCTCAGTGAACACCAGAAGAGCTGATTCTGTACTATGTTGTGGTCGGAAACCCATCTCAGTCTTGTGCAAATAGTTATTCTCTTCCAAAAACTGGCAAAGGGTATGGTTAACATGTTTCTCCAGTAATTTTCCTAGGATGGGTAGTAGCGTTATAGGTCAAAATATCCTTATATTGCTGGATCTAGCTGGGGATTTTTCAACGAGGGCCTCACAAGTGCATGCTTCCATTTCTCCTCATAGTACTTAGCCTGGGCTTGTTTAATTTCATTGTGATAGTGTCTCTTGGCACTCTTGTAATTAGTATTTAGGGCTTGGGTATAGGACTCCGTCCGAGACCTGTCTAGTTTCTTACAGTCTTTTTTCAGGGAGGGTAGGTGACTATTAAACTAGGGGGCTCTTTTGATGTAAGATTGAAACCTTGGACTGGATTTCTGAATACATTGGTCTAACGATTGGTCAACCCAAAGTTACCATAGTGTTTGGCCCTCATCTGGTTGCCTGCTAAGATTGGAGTAGTGGCCTCTAAGGTCTTGGCCCACACTTCAGGTGGGAGCATGGGCCAACTCCTGCCCGATTTTGATGTAGATTTTGATGATACTCGTGTAGGTGTTTTAGTAAATTAGAAAGGGATGATGATCTGACCATGGCACAGGGATGGGTATGTTCACCTGAATCTTTGGGTCATTGGAGAAAATGGGATCGAGAATATGCGCTTTCTCATTGGTAGCGGCGCTAACTAATTGGATAAGTTGCATAGCCTCTAGGTTCTGTAGAAATCTCTTGGTAGATGGGCTATTGGTTTCATCTATGTGTTCGTTAAAATTGCCAAGCATGGTAGTGAATCCTTTTCCCACAACCAGGCTGACTAAAGAGTCTGGGAAGGCCTCTATGAACGTGCTACAAGGTCCTGGTGGCCTGTAGATAAGGATTCCCGAAAAATTAGCATGTAGGCGAAAGTGCAATTCCAAATTTCAAGATGTCGCAATTTGGGTGTGGTGATGCATCTAAACCAGAAGTCTTCAAACTTTTGAAGATTGAGCCCCCCCAGCTGAACTTTTTTAAATGTCGGGCCCCCCCACCACCTGACAGAAATTTCTGGAATCTGATACACTACATAATCGACCGACACCAGCATATCCCTGGCCATATCCGGCAAATAATGTTCAAAACAATGAGTGTTTCCTCCTTCTCCATGAATTCCCTCACTACCACTCACCAACAATGATGTTGCGCCCTATTTACAAGGGCAGCGTAAAAGTGAGGCAGCGTTAAAATTAAGAACAGGGAAAACCTGGTCTTAAGCTGGCGAAACTAGGAGAAATGCATTATTTCTCCTCATTTTTGATTCATCCATGTGTGCTGCCTTGTGCAGCACACATGGAAAAAGCAAAGGGCCCTGTATTTGTACTCTTTATAAAAAATCCATTTTGTGATTTCTGTGTGTGCTGCATTAAGCAGCAAACATGGAAGTGAGACAAATGGCATTTAAAGATTGTTTATTTACAGGAAGGTCCCCCTCCTGAACATAAACAATATTTTCCCTGCACCCAGACACCCTTGCACTATGGCGCCATGGTGTCTGCATTGGCGCTACACTGCTAAGTGTAGCGCCAGCGCAGGGGAAACGCAAGGCTGCACCATATTGTTGTAAATATGGTGCAGCCTTCCGTTTCTGAAGTGGCGGAGAGAGGCTTTAACCCATGACTGCTACCGCCTCACTCCGCAACTTCCTTGAACATATGCCCCTCAGTTCTTTGATCTTTGTTCTTTGATCTGCATGGTACACCTTCTTTGTAGCAGGAACATTAACCCTCTGTGCTGTGAGGGTGGCAGGAGTGCTCATGTGAGTGCACAGTGAAGTATGCGACAGTGTGAGAGTAGGGTAAGTGGAGTGACTGCAGGGTGACTGAGGTGACCATATGAATTTGGGTGTGCATGTTAGTGCAGAGTAGGACTAATGAATGCATGATTAGTGATGGGCTTGTTTAAGTGAGATTGCAGATTGAGCAGTGAGGGGGACAGGTGAGTGAAGTGTGACATGAGTGCAGGGTGTGTAGTGTGCTTGTGTGGCTACAGGTTGATGTACAGGGAAAACCGCGGAAGTGCATTGTGAGAGCAGAGTGATCACTGAGTGCAGGGTGAATGGTGTGAGTACATGGGGGTCAGTGTGAGGGAATTGTGACAGCTGTGAGTGCAGGGTGAGCATGAAAGTGAAGGGCGAGAATGAGGAGCAAGTTGTCTGAATGCAGGGTGCATTCCCAGACACTTGCAGTAACTCAGCATGCTATTGACGGCAGCGCAGCGTTTCAGATATGTTAAACTATTGCTATTGCAATTATGGCATTAACCAGGGATCGAGGTGGAGGAAATAAATACTGGGTTGATCTTGCCACAAATTTCCAGTTTTATGATTAGGGTTGCCAGCTCATTATTTTGATGTCCCAGGTGGTACAAAAATAAGCAGTCACCTAAAGCTCTATTTTCAGCACTTATCTGTGCATACTCTGAACAGCAAATATAAATAGAGAGCACTTTAAATTGTGTTTTAGGGCTGCCTGAATGATATGACTGATAAGAAAAGGGAATATAGACAGAAAAGTCACATCATAAATGAATACATACTTCTTTATAACCCATATTTAGTGTCAAGAGAAGCAATTTGCAGGCTGTTTAAAAAACTGACTGGGATTTGTCTTTTCTCAACTTAAAGCACTTTTAGCCCAGCGATCATTGTGCTCCAGCCAGTGTCATTTAAAAAGCAACATTGTCGCCTTTCTGGGAAGAGCTGTCCCTCCCTGGACGGGGTTAAATTTCTAGAGATGAAATGCTTCAACTGCAGTGGGAGGAAGGAAGCCTTCTCTCCTAAAACTGAAAGCAAGTAACAGACATTCATTTCAGCTGCAGTGTGAGGCAAGGAGTCTCCTCTGCTCTGAAATAGTTGCTTTCAGTTTTAGAAAAGGGGGCTCCTTGCCTCCCACTGCAGCTAAATCATTTCAGCTGTAGGAATTAACCAGGATAGCCCCCCCTCCCACTGAAATTACGCAGTTGGATTTGAAACTGTTGATAAGGCTTTCCTGAGCATAAAGGCTAAGAACCTCTGTTGGATACCGAACTTAACTTTAACATCCAAATGAATCGTACCATCTCAACATGCTCCTGGCTTATAAGGATGTTAAAAAAATATTTCCTTTTATCCAACCACCAGCTCCGATCCAGGTTGCACTGGCCTTGGTAATGTCCAGAATGGATAATTGTAATGCATTATACCTGTCCGCTAACAAGAACCTGCAGCACAAACTACAGGTAATGCGGAATGCATTGGCAAGGCTCATTTTGAACATTCCTAGGAAACATTCTGCCAGGAAGGGACTGGAGGTCCTGCACTGGCTCCCCATTGAACAACGTATTAGCTTCGAATCACTCTGTATGGTCCATAAGTCGGTGCATGCTTCCTATCCAGCGAGATTGAAGACTTTATTCAAGTGGCATTCCTCTACCAGACCATTGTGCTCCTCACTTTAAAGGCAACTGGTGGTACCTAGAACTAAGAAGAATAAATGGGAGGACAGAGCATTCTCGGTGCCAGCTAGTAAGCTCTGGAACTCCCTGCTCTTTGCTCTTAGATCCATTCCCCTTCTGCTCCCCTTTAGAAAGGCTCCTAAAACTTGGCTCTTTACAGTCTAACTTCTGGAGGGAGCGTTTGGCCCGCTCTAAATTCCTGGATCTGGACCGCTGGTCTCTAGCGCCTTGAAGCCCTTGGGTGACTGCCGCACTGTATAAATCCTCCAATCAAATCAGATCAATCAAATCAAATCAACGTCAAAATCAGGCCTCTAGGGGTTAGAATACAAAGCAGCTGGTAAACCTCACCTTATCTGTTTCATGGGCATTAATGGTTAAAGGGGCGCTGTCTGATTTCAAATGATTGAATATTACTTTATATGGATGTGTATGGAACCAATATTTTAAATCCACAGCATTCTGCATAGTCGTTTAAGAAACATTTTAAACAAGTTTAAAACCTGTTGCATTATACACAAAGCACTGCAGAACTTGGGCCCTTCCTATCTTTCGGAGAAAGTTCTGCTCTATGTCCAATCAAGATCTCTCCGTTCTACTGGCAAACATCTCCTGGAAGTGTCTTGTATAAGAAGGGCTAGACTAGGAGGGAAAGCTCTCTCCTATCTTGGCCCTCATCTTTGGAATGAGCTCCCTCTCTCCCTCAGACAGTGTTCTGAACATTTGATATTCAGAAAATTGCTCAAAACCTTCTTGTTCTGTATTTGTTAAACTGCTAAGAACCATTGCCTCGTCTCTCAGTCCGTTTAAGCGCAGAGATACCCCTTTGGGGGTCGATTCTAGCTCTATATAAACAAATAACTAAATAAATAAACATAAGTTACATTACGGTGTCCTAACTTAGTGTTACCTTGTTCAGGAGCTTCACAGCAGTGTTCTCCTCATTCACCATCACGAGTAGAAGCCTCTGTGACTTGGAGTCACCCAGTCAGGCATATGTTGCCCGCTCTTTATGTGATGAACCTAAAAGAGAGTCACAAATAGACACCTTTGTCCCTAAGCGTTCACCAACATTTGTGGCGATGCACCCCATTTCCAGAATGAAAGGCAGTTACTGCTCCCCTTGCCAAGAGTAAACCAGCCATTTCCAGGATGGGAATATATCAGAAACCAGTTTGGGAATAAACACAAACGCAATGCATGAGGTGTGGAAATTTGCACTTTTTATCTCTTAAAATATTATTTTTCGCACACTGGAAAAACTTCATCAAAATGTTATTATGTATCAATTGAGTAATTTTGCAGATTTCACAAAAGCAAAAGTCTGGAATTTTTCTAGTGTGATTAAAATGAGGAGCAGAACTACACATCAGTCAACATGTATCAGACCTTTCTCCACCCTAGAAGATACATTCTCCACCTCTGAAGATCGATTTCCAGCTGTGCTGTGACACTATCATGAGATAGCATTAGACAGTTGTACAAGTGCAAATTCAATGTCACAAAATAAATTGATCCTTTTGGGTCTACACATGCAAAATGCTTTGCAAATATGCCCTGCTGTCATCCGTTGGAGCCTCAATGGACAGGTAGCTCTTGAATCAACTAGTGGGAGATGCTTTACGCCAGCAGCTGAGGGGGTCCCCATGCGTGTCCTATGCGGCCCCCTGTGGGCTATGAGGATCAAATCTGGATTAAACACAACATAAGCCCATCCATGGCACCACCTCTCTGAAATGAAGATGCAAAAGAGAAGACCAAGGAAGAAAACAATGAGGATTTAGAGCAATGTCTGCCACTGGCAAATATCGATGGTGAAAATGTTACATAACATAGGAATAAAATGAAGATGAAATAAATCTGCATGGACCTTAGCTATCAAACTGTGAGAGTACGTAGGGACCTGGTGCACAGTGCTGTTTGCTACACAGTGCACACATCCCTCTTTGCAGCTGCCATTGCGCCCTCTCTGTGGCCTACAATGCATACTCCCTACACACCATTGTTGGTACCTTCTGTGGTTGGTGTAGGAATCCAGTGCAGCAAATGTTGGACCTTCACTCTCTAGAAAGCCCCAGAAGGCGGGACATTGGGTTCTCCAGTAAACTGGAGGAGGTCCCTGGGGGTGGAGTTATGGGCAGGTCTTCCACTTCTGGGAAACTAAAGCGTGTGTGCGAAGCATCCTTGCAGGTAACAGAGGGTCCTCTTGAATTATGTTTTATTTACTTGTGAACAGATATAGGAGCATCCTCTTTCTGCTACAAACACTTTCCTCATTGGATTGGAATGTAGTGAACCTTTAACTCAAAGCATGTTTCATACCATCCAGAGTGGTTACTTCTTGTTGACCCATGTGTTAGATGATGGAACAGCTGACTTCAGAGGAATCACTGTTCTTCTAACAAGGTTATCACCCAGGCTCCTTATTGGTCTCTGACACCACAACTGACTAGACCGGGGCTCAGTGCAAATCAAGCTGTAGTTAGCATTTCTAATGCTTACATTATGTGTAATCCAGCCCAGGGATGTCACTACACCAATACACCAAAATGCCAAGTGTAATATCATGGGAAGCGACGTCATATGAACTCCATTCCTATCTTTATCGGTTGCATTGAAACACGTCCTTTGACCCTGTTACAGTCAAACAAACTAGCATTATTGAAGGTAAGAACTGCAGGTTAAGTGCATGATTAACTCAGTAACAGAAATCTCTGACAGAGATGCAGGGTACTTTATCAAGGGGACTTGCTGCCTTTATATAAATGGGGCTCTGACATCACATGCCCTGATACAGTCATCATCTGCCTAACACAGTGGTATGCAAGTGTAACCTAAAGTACCCTGGCACCACCACTTCATGCCCAGATTTTCAGCAACATTGTTTTCCTCTTCTTGTTAAAATGTATAAATCATGAAATACAAAACATAAAACATATCCCCCCCCCCCCCCGCCGTGTGAGCACCTCGTGGGCCCTCCCGCTGTTCCTTCGTTCCCATCAATTATGTACACCAAGACTTGTGTGGCATTGGAACGGCAGCAGTATATTCACATCATAAGTTGGTACACACTTGTCTTGATGGCATTGATCATCAACATGCTCATTTTGGATTATCTTGGATTACAACAGGAGGTTATATAGTATACCTCCGATACTTCATTTCATCTTAATGACCATAGTTTGCCTAGTCCTGTAAACATCAATCTTCCATCTGCTGTGACAGCTCTCCTTCTGTCACTTGGTCCAGTAGGTCGCAGAATTGGGGCTTCAACTTGCAACCAAGTATGTGGCATTCGTGGTCCTGTGTCCATGCCTGGGCTGCAAGTGCCATTTCTGCCCTGAACTGACCATTTTACCTTATGCCTCAAGTATCCCTGACATTAGGGCATCCCAAGGACCATGTCCAAACACTGATCTACAGAGTCCCTGCCGTAAGGCGTCCCATGGACCCTGTTCGGCAGTTGCCCTTTTACTTCCGTATGTGAAGATATGTGAAGATATTGTTAATTCTTGTGCCTCCCTGCCGGCTCGTCTCACTGTGACTGCAATGCCCACGTTCTCTGGCGTGGATTGGTGGGAGCAAACTCTTCTGGCAACAAAGCTGGGGACTTCTTGTTCCAGATGCCTTCATGGCTGAGCTTGTGAACACACCCCCTTGATTTGGTCCTTTGAACCCAAGCTCTCCTGGTCATCCGCAGCACCTTTTTTTGGCGTGCTCTTGTGCCCTGCTGTTGCCGTGCCCTTTATCTGCTGCCAACATTGGGGGGTTCGGCACCCTCCCTCTATAGTCGGCTGTGCCTCCCAGTTGGCAGTAAAACGTACAATAAATGTCTAATTGATGATCCATTGTAATCAATTCAATTGATCTTTATTTCGATACGAAGTATCATAAAAGTTACAATAACAAGACAGGTATTTCAAAAACATAAAAAAAACATTTAATCGAGCACAATCGTAGATGACTATAAATACGGGCATTTAGTACATTTCGGAGGGGAGAGATAATCATATTATAAAACATGCTTAAATAATTTAAAAAGGCACTATAAAATCAATTGCTTAAAACACAATCAACTTTACCAATATTCGCTAAATTTATAATTATTCAAACATTTTCTCCCGCTTTTTTTCCTTAGAAAATATACTGCTAACAGGAACCTACTAATACCAAATACTAAAACCTGGCGCGTATCAGTTATTAAAATTCTTTCTGCAACTCTATACATTCGCACGCCAATGTTTATACAGAGGGGTTTGATCCATTTTTTCCTTGGAACCACATAGGCTGGACAAAAAAACAAAACATGCGTGATATCCTCCCTCACTTCCTCACTACACATCCATTGTAATCAGAATGGGGCAACTATTGATACTTAACTGTATAGAGTAGAGCATTTAAGAGACAATACAATGATGTTATCTAGTATGCTATACAGCATGGAATTATGCATAATGCAGCTGCTTGGTCCACTGCATATCCCCAAGTGAAGCCCCAGGGGTGCAGCCGCAGACTCTCAAGTCTTCAGTGGGAGTGGCATCTGATCTCTTTACACCCATAAACAGCATTTACTTGTCCATCTTCCATCACATACAATATCTGAATGTTGTTAGCAGAACGGACAATGATAGGATGTCCAGAGGTCAGTCTGGGTCGCCCCTACCCCACCTCCCCCTGACCACCCCTCACCTCCGACGGCCCCCAGCGCCTAGAGACCCTAACGGGTGATTGTGCGCTATACAAATGTGGATTATTATTATTATTATTATTACCTCTGCTTCCGCACTTTCCCTTAAATTACCCCAACTCCTTCAACTGCCCTAAAACCTACCCCGACCCCAAACACTAAAGACTACCCCAACAACACATTCCTCTCCCACTGCTCTAAGGCCTAAAACCCTACAATACCCTGACCCCCCTGCCCCCCCCCCGCTGCCCCTTAAACTACCCAATCCCTTCCACTGCCCTACAATTTACCCCCACTCCCCCACCCTAAATACTAACCCAACTACACATTCCCCATCCACTTCCCTAAGGTCTAAAACCCTGCATATTAACTTACACTACCCTGCCCCTTCCACCCCTGTGCTGTCACTTAAATTACCCAAACCCTTTCCAGTGCCCTAAAACTTAAGTCGACCCCTGCCCTTAAACTAACCCAACTATCTATTCCGTTCCCAATGCCCTAGAGCCTAAAACCCTGCCCCCTAACTTACACTAACCTGCCTCCTCCCCCCTGCGTAATCCCTTCAACTACCCCAACCCCTTCTACTGCCCTAAAACATATCCCAACCCCATCCCAGCCCTAAATACTGCCCCAAATACCCATTCCACTACCTCTGTCCTAAGGCCTAAAACCCTACACTAATCTGCCCCCATGCTGTCCACTGCCCTAAAACCTACCCCGACCCCTGCCGTAAAAACAAACCCAACTATCAATTCCGCTCCCACCCACCCCTGTGCTGTCCCTTAAACTAACCCAACCCCTTCCACTTCCCTAAAATGTACCTGACCCACCTCCCCGCCCTAAATAAAAAGAACAGACCCACTTACCTCACCCGAGCATCTTCCTTCTTCTGTCTTCTAGCAGCTTGACCGTCTAGAGCCTTAACTGTGCATATGCGTGGTCAAGGCAAGCGCGGTAGAGCTTGCGTAGTTGGAAGACTCATGGTTCAGATTGTGGTGTTCTAACTGTTCCCCGGAAAATAGGGCTGTTTTTAAAAGGGTCCGTGGTATCAGGAGCTCCAGTCACTAGACTTAGCCCTGCCTGGTTAGTTTCTTACCCAGAATCCTTAGAACGCGACCCTTGAGTGTGGACCTCATGTGTGGGATGGCCTACACACAGGATGCAAAAGCCGCAATGGAGTAACTCACCCTCACAGAGAAGGTGCAGACACGGCAGCAATAGTGCATGATTGACTCAAGTACAGCAGGGGCTGCCCAGGTGGGAGCACTGCGGCTTCTTGCCTCACACATCAGGTCCAACACGGGCAGGAGGCAGGAGTTCCTCACACATACCATAGTTACTCCACACACAGCAGCTGAGCAAGCTTCCCTCACACAAACATTAGAGGCACAGCTCTGAGATTGAGCTGTGTCAACTTCTTTTACATACACACACCCTCCCCCCCCACCACACAGCATAATAAGCACTGTGAAGATTCCTCACACACAGGAAAGCCGCACAAACATTAGAGGCACAGCACTGAGATTGAGCAATGACAACTTATTTTACATACACACACGAACGCACACCAACACCCATGCACACACAAACACACACACACACACACGCAGACACACACAGAGCATGATAGCTGCAATGAAGGTTCCTCACACACAGGAAAGTCACAGTATGGGATGCAGCTATGGAAACAAACTCACACCGCATGTGAGGAGTGAGCTCCGGAGGAATCTTTCAGAGAACACAGGACGAGCTGGCACATGTGGCGGCCATGCGTGCCCCGGTCACAGAGTTACAGTGAGCAGCAGTGCGAGCTTCCATCACAGAACAGGTGTGAGATTAGCCTGAGCGGTGCATGAAGAATGACAGTTCGGGCAGCAGCGGTGGGAGCCCCCCTTTCAAATTAAGCCCAGCCGTGGCCGCAACCTGAAGTGCAAGCCTCCCTCACACAACCCAGGTATAGATTATTTGTGATACACAGAGCAGCAGAGCAGTGTGAGATCAAAGGAAAAGAAGACATCACCACTTCAGCCTCCCTAACAGAGCAGGAGTGTCAGCTGCAATGTGTCCCATCCCCAAGCAGTCCTTACATGTTGTCAGTCTCCAGCTTGCATACAGCGACATTTACCCACATGCATATTACATCATATCCCAACCAAAAATCTCAACATGCAAAGTGATTCTGGATAAAAACTCAGGAGCGGCTGACGTGTGACACATGGTTCGATGTGTGTGTGTCACATATCATGCCTAGAATCTGGAGAATGAATAGGGGTGTCAAGGCCACAAAGTGCAGCTGGATTTGCCCCTTGAAAGAGCACTCCCTGGAGCATAGCTTCGCGGCGATTTGCAGGTTTTAAAATCTTGATTTTAAAATATTGGTTTTAAGTGATCTGACTGAGAGAGTTTATTTGGATGAAGTAAATTAACGCTTTTCATGCAACAAGGGGTGTGCTGGGAAGGGTTAGTTCTGCGGCGTTGTTTGCCAGCTCAGGGTCAGGCCGGGGTCAGGCAGTGGACAACACACACAGAATCCTGTCATCTATGGACTGTCTGCCCTTCTCTTGGCATGGCATTAGAACCCCCCGCGCTGGCACTGCATTGAGACAGCAGCCATCGGCTGGTGGGGTACATCCTGAACTGCAGTCGCCCCGGGGGCGGTTGCCTTGACCCCGCATCAGAAAGGTCATAGCAGGAGAGAAGGGGCGTCCACATGCTTGTATGAAGCAAGGCGGCAATGCCCTTCCCTTCACTGGTAAAGATATTAACATGGCTTGGAAACACCCTGTTTACCTTTTGTAAACTACTTTTACTTTTCTCGCAGGAGAATAGCCTGAGGTCGCAGAGGGAAGCCATGGGTCTCAGCTGAGACACTTGGCGACCCCCAAATGTTGCCCGTGATCCAAGAACCAGACTTGGCAGTCGCTGGTGAATTCCTGCTGTGACACACCACGGCCACGAAGGTAAAACAGATAAAAAAAAGATATTGCTGCAGACAGTAAAATCAAAGCACTTTGTGTGAAGCAAAGTGTGACTGAAGGGGGTGCAGAGGCAGTAAAATAAAACAGGGAACACCTCAACCCGGGTACAGTGAGCACATTCTGCTGCTAATAATGCACGCTTATCAAATAACATGTTTTTAGCGTGCCAAATGCATTTCAATTGTAAGACAGCTGTTTGTTTCCCTAAACAGAAGTTAACTAATGATGTGAAGTTGTTTCATATCTCAGATGTATGTCATCAGGCGCCTATTGAAAGGAGTGAATATTGAGACACCAGCCAGATGTTTCACGTGCCCCCTACAGCTGCTGCAGATGCATACCTCTGGCGGCGCTGCATGTGGGGTGCATAGAAGGTAGACTAGAGAGGAATAGGGGGCCAAAATACATCTTTCACGTTCGCAGTTTACCGGAAAGTCACGGATTGAAGGTAAGTCCGGTTCAGACTGTGAGTCCGATTCACTCACCGTTCATGAAGACAACAATGATCTCCTTGAGCAAACCCTCACGAGCCGCACTTCCGGCGGGCCGCTTCCTGGGCGCGCGGCCGGTGACGCTGGAGCTCAGGGCGAAGAGACAGGACACCTTGGAACTCGTCTCCCTGCAGCCTCCCTCGGCCGGCAGACTTCCACGGCTATATAAGCCCGAGGCTTCATCAGTTGCACCCCCCGGGACTTTATCCCCAGTGCTGGACAAGGCAACTACAGAACCACAGCTGCAGAAGTGAAGTCATTAAAAGTCAGATATTCATTAAAGGATGAACTGATTACTGTTTCTCAAAAATTAAACGACATCGTGGATTTATTATGAATACACAGCATAGAAAGAATAATAGCAGTGATGACTATTGTGGGACAGTAACTGATCACGTGGTTTGTGACACGAAACTTACTTAAAAAATAAGTTAAAAACATGATATATCCCTTCTGACTTACAAGGTGGAGGGGTAACCCCTTTCTGCCCCTACACTGATTCTGAAAACAGTTCACAAAACCCCCTACGTATTGAAAAGACCTTTGAGTACTAAAAAAGTATTTTGTAGTGGTGAACGCTGTGATTTTGTAAACCGTAGGCTTTGGAACCTCAAAAATGTCTTTGTGAACCAGGCTTGAGGTATAAAGATTCCATCTGCAAAAAGTAGTCACAGACCGTGCACTGACTTTTGAGCGAATGCAATCTCAGTTTTCAAGCGTTGGCCAGCATGTGACAGCAGACCTCTGTCCCTGGGATTTCTCTCGGAAGTGAGACAATTCTTTTTTTTAAGGAGCCCATTTTCCTAAACTTGAGTGATAGAAGACAGTGGTCTCCTGCGTACTACCCTAGGAAGCTAACATCATGAGTCCCAAAGGGGAAGGGGCCAAGACCATCCCTTTGCGCATTACCTACCACCCTAACATGAGAGTCAGTAACGGGTGATGGTGTAGCGCCATTCAACCAAATGGTATTCTCCCAGGATGTCAGTGGATCTTCAAGTAACGCATAAGGACGATACGCTTGAGGTGGTGCGGTGGGCGTATATTCATGAAACAAAATATCGTTTCAATCTCCTGCCGGAAATGTAGCCCAATAATAAAATATCTCAAAGCTGTATGCAGGATCAGCCTCAACTATGGAAATAATGCTTGCCCCTGCATTGGTAACTCCGTGTTGAGTTAAAAAAGTAATAATCGCAGCACGGTTATGTTCCACAACTGCAACAGCTTGTGCCATGTTTTTAAAGAACAGAGGAAGGAAAGCAGATGTGCAAAAGAGGGTCTGAAACCTTTTAAACTTCAAGTTTGAAAAACCTATAGAAATAGGGATTCCCTACAAATATAGGAGGCCGAGCCCCCCAACCATGAAGGTCTCCGGAAACCGGTGAGAGGGTATTGTGGACAAGCACAAGCGCTACTCAGGGGTCTCGTGAATAAGTACCAGACCAAAAGTTGGCGGCGCCATGTTGCAAGGAATTCTGCCCAAAAACCGAACTATGCATAGGCTTATAGAACCTTGTTGTATAGAGACTGAGTCATCCTACCACCTTAGTACCCAGGAGCCCAGGACCTACTAGCTATATTGTCTCACTTGCTCTCCTACTCACTCACAGAGAAACAAATGATTAGACACCCCAGGACATAGCACTGCCAGATCTCTCAGGAATCGCGGTAACAAGACGCACCATTTCACTCATAGTCTTTTACTTGTCCACAATAAAATCTGACAGAGACACAAAACAGTTTAAAATATTAATTTTAACAAATGTGCCCTAACATGCAATATACGTGCCACAACCAGCAGGAAAATGCAAAGTACGAATACAGTCAGCATAGCAGCTAGTCCGTAAATCATGAAGTGAGACGTCATCATGAAAAGACAATAGAGCCTAACCTCCCTCCCCTTGCTAAGAATTAGTTTTATTATGTATTAGAAGATCTCTGGGTTTTGTCAGCAGACCCCATGCCTTAGCCTATAGATGCTAGATCTACACAATAGGTGCTGTCTCACTCTTCTCCCTGGAAAGGTCCCTAGTGGATACCGGAGTTGGGAGCACACCGCTGACCTCTTCCGCCGTATCGCCCCACTGCATCGTGGTCTGTGCAGTTCAAGTGATTTCCAGAACAGTTCAAAGTTCAAATTTCAAAGTATTTCACCTCAATCGGTGCAAGTAAGTATTTGTATTGTGGTCATCTCTAGACACAAGCCTAGCTCGTGTTTCGGGATTGATTCCCTCATCAGTAGAGATAGATTCGGGGTTGCAGAACAGGTCGCCAAACATCCGTCACGGGCCTTGTTGCCCCTCTGGCGCGCAGGTTCATTTCCAACAAGCTCGTCAGCTTACATGGCTACCGGGAGCCAAGAAAAAGTGGATACCGGAGTTGGGAGCACACCGCTGACCTCTTCCACCGTATCGCCCCACTGCATCGTGGTCTGTAAGCTGACGAGCTTGTTGGAGATGCACCTGCGCGCCAGAGGGGCAACGAGGCCCGTGACGGATGTTTGGCGACCTGTTCTGCAACCCCGAATATATCTCTACTGATGAGGGAATCAATCCCGAAACACGAGCTAGGCTCGTGTCTAGAGATGACCACAATACAAGTACTTGCTTGCACCGATTGAGGTGAAATACTTTGAAATTTGAACTTTGAACTGTTCTTGAAATTACTTGAACTGCACAGACCACGATGCAGTGGGGCGATACGGCGGAAGAGGTCAGCGGTGTGCTCCCAACTCCGGTATCCACTTTTTCTTGGCTCCCGGTAGCCATGTAAGCTGACGAGCTTTTTGGAGATGCACCTGTGCGCCAGAGGGGCAACGAGGCCCGTGACGGATGTTTGGCGACCTGTTCTGCAACCCCGAATATATCTCTACTGATGAGGGAATCAATCCCGAAACACGAGCTAGGCTCGTGTCTAGAGATGACCACAATACAAGTACTTGCTTGCACCGATTGAGGTGAAATACTTTGAAATTTGAACTTTGAACTGTTCTTGAAATTACTTGAACTGCACAGACCACGATGCAGTGGGGCGATACGGCGGAAGAGGTCAGCGGTGTGCTCCCAACTCCGGTATCCACTTTTTCTTGGCTCCCGGTAGCCATGTAAGCTGACAAGCTTGTTGGAGATGCACCTGCGCGCCAGAGGGGCAACGAGGCCCGTGACGGATTTTTGGCGACCTGTTCTGCAACCCCGAATCTATCTCTACTGATGAGGGAATCAATCCCGAAACACGAGCTAGGCTCGTGTCTAGAGATGACCACAATACAAGTACTTACTTGCACCGATTGAGGTGAAATACTTTGAAATTTGAACTTTGAACTGTTCTGGAAATCACTTGAACTGCACAGACCACGATGCAGTGGGGCGATACGGCGGAAGAGGTCAGCGGTGTGCTCCCAACTTCGGTATCCACTTTTTCTTGGCTCCCGGTAGCCATGTAAGCTGACGAGCTTGTTGGAGATGCACCTGCGCGCCAGAGAGGCAACGAGGCCCGTGACGGATGTTTGGCGACCTGTTCTGCAACCCCGAATATATCTCTACTGATGAGGGAATCAATCCCGAAACACGAGCTAGGCTCGTGTCTAGAGATGACCACAATACAAGTACTTGCTTGCACTGATTGAGGTGAAATACTTTGAAATTTGAACTTTGAACTGTTCTTGAAATTACTTGAACTGCACAGACCACGATGCAGTGGGGCGATACGGCGGAAGAGGTCAGCGGTGTGCTCCCAACTCCGGTATCCACTTTTTCTTGGCTCCCGGTAGCCATGTAAGCTGACGAGCTTGTTGGAGATGCACCTGCGCGCCAGAGGGGCAACGAGGCCCATGACGGATGTTTGGCGACCTGTTCTGCAACCCCGAATATATCTCTACTGATGAGGGAATGAATCTCGAAACACGAGCTAGGCTCGTGTCTAGAGATGACCACAATACAAGTACTTGCTTGCACCGATTGAGGAGAAATACTTTGAAATTTGAACTGTGAACTGTTCTTGAAATTACTTGAACTGCACAGACCACGATGCAGTGGGGTGATACGACGGAAGAGGTCAGCGGTGTGCTCCCAACTCCGGTATCCACTTTTTCTTGGCTCCCGGTAGCCATGTAAGCTGACGAGCTTGTTGGAGATGCACCTGCGCGCCAGAGGGGCAACGAGGCCCGTGACGGATGTTTGGCGACCTGTTCTGCAACCCCGAATATATCTCTACTGATGAGGGAATCAATCCCGAAACACGAGCTAGGCTCGTGTCTAGAGATGACCACAATACAAGTACTTGCTTGCACCGATTGAGGTGAAATACTTTGAAATTTGAACTTTGAACTGTTCTTGAAATTACTTGAACTGCACAGACCACGATGCAGTGGGGCGATACGGCGGAAGAGGTCAGCGGTGTGCTCCCAACTCCGGTATCCACTTTTTCTTGGCTCCCGGTAGCCATGTAAGCTGACGAGCTTGTTGGAGATGCACCTGCGCGCCAGAGGGGCAACGAGGCCCGTGATGGATGTTTGGCGACCTGTTCTGCAACCCCGAATATATCTCTACTGATGAGGGAATCAATCCCGAAACACGAGCTAGGCTCGTGTCTAGAGATGACCACAATACAAGTACTTGCTTGCACCGATTGAGGTGAAATACTTTGAAATTTGAACTTTGAACTGTTCTTGAAATTACTTGAACTGCACAGACCACGATGCAGTGGGGCGATATGGCGGAAGAGGTCAGCGGTGTGCTCCCAACTCCGGTATCAACAGCTGAATCTCTATATTTTGTCTAAAGGTGAAGGTCTGGCAAGAACAAAATAACAAGGGGCATTGTTGTTCAACCTTGCTCACAATGTTCAGTCAAAATCCAAGGAACCCTCAGAGTGTGAACACAGCGACCGGTTCTCATATGAAAACAGCCATGGAAGTTATTGCTAAAATAAAGTTGTGTGGTAACATGTGAAAAGTAGCAGGCAAACCGCAGCATACTCATGCTAACTTAGAGAAAACGACAATGACCCCATGGGCCATGTGACAATGGGGCATCCTACAATAAATGGTAAGTGGATACAACTATAATCAAGTTGAAGAAACACCAACGTTTTGCAGCTTGAATGTGACATCCTGCTATCCCTCCAGAAGTCAATATAACCACAACAATTGCCAATACTACGACCTGTTATTTCTAATCCTAATTGCCTACCACTGATTGAGAAAAAACAAAAAGGGAGGTACAGGGACTATTATTTGGTCCGATTAAATCAGGGATTTTTTTATTCAAGTTATTTCATTTTAAAGAAAAATATTTTTCAATTTTTGTTTTTGTGAAAGCGGTGATCCAACAATTAAAATTTATTGTGCAAAAATACAAATCCAAACAAAAGTGACTTTTAGAGCATTCTCCTGTGTGTTCTTCCTAACATTCATACCCACTCTACACATTCATCCTACACTACAACACAATATTTACAGTGATTGAAACTTTTTACATATACACATTACTTCTTTTTTGCCATAAAGATAAACATTTCTGGTAAGTTCTCTTTTTTAATGTAATCAAAATCAAGCGATACTGTTTTTTGCAGAGCTTTTATGGCAGGAAAACAGGGGACCGAAGACACTGTAAACAGAAGTCTTCCGAGGCAGACGGGCAAAAGTCACCGGTCCCGGTCGCGCTGACAGCGCGCACCAAGGCGAGGGACCAAACGAACCACGATAATTGATATTCAAGGAATATTTTAAAGCAAACTCAGCGTGAAATCCCCACCGCAAGCCTGTGAAAAAAAACCCTGACAAGTCCGAACCCCAGTGTTTAAAATCATTTGACGACCGAATGAGCCTGGTGTCCCAAACAAGTTGGAGCTCGTTCTTTTTTGTGGTCCTGATGAGAACTCTCAAAATTGTTAGAGTTCGAAACGCGTAGACCCCCCCTGTTTTCCTGCCATAAAAGCTCTGCAAAAAACAGTATCGCTTGATTTTGATTACATTAAAAAAGAGAACTTACCAGAAATGTTTATCTTTATGGCAAAAAAGAAGTAATGTGTATATGTAAAAAGTTTCAATCACTGTAAATATTGTGTTGTAGTGTAGGATGAATGTGTAGAGTGGGTATGAATGTTAGGAAGAACACACAGGAGAATGCTCTAAAAGTCACTTTTGTTTGGATTTGTATTTTTGCACAAAACATTTTAATTGTTGGATCGCCGCTTTCAAAAAAACAAAAATTGAAAAATATTTTTCTTTAAAATGAAATAACTTGAATAAAAAAATCCCTGATTTAATCGGACCAAATAATAGTCCCTGTACCTCCCTTTTTGTTTTTTCTCAATCAGTGGTAGGCAATTAGGATTAGAAATAACAGGTCGTAGTATTGGCAATTGTTGTGGTTATATTGATTTCAAAGGCTTGGCCTTACTGCTTGGGAGCCAGAACCCAGTAGTGTTGTTAAGAATCCCTCCAGAAGAGCATTTTGATGTGGCTCTCTCCATTTTAGTCCGGTTGTATGTGATATAATGGAAAAAATGATGTAATGGAATAGATTCACTGAGTACTGAGAAACCATTTAAACTTTCACCTTTTAATGGACATTTTTAGGATCAATGAGGTTTTTAAGAAACCAATTCATAGAAAGTGTTGGAAAGTGTTTATTTAGTAGTGAAAAGGAGTGAGTTACCACTAGTAATAAGGCCACAATAACAGGTTCAGTTAGTGTCTTAATAAATTAATCTCTTGCTCAACCCTTGGTAGCTGGCAATGAGCAGGCACACTCAGCTGAGGAGACAGCTATGTAAAGCATTTAAAAACAACAATGCATTAAATAAGTTAGACACAGCTAATGTAGTGAACAGGAGATATGAATTTCTAAAGAATAAACACTTTCAGGTGCTCAAAAAACAATATCACCATTTTGGGACATCCTGTCAAGCTTTCCAGGGACAAAGTCAATGTTTGAGGTCGACCGTGATGAGGCCCTGGTCAATGACACTATGACGGAGGTCTCTATCAAGATTGGACGTAGAAACTTTTCTAGAAGATTTGTCTCTTGACGTCAAGTGCTCACCTACAGTAGACCAAATTCGATGCAGCCCCATCGGATTGCTTCGCTGTGAGGCCTCATTCAAATCCTGGAAGTTTAGAGCTCTGGAGCTTCAGTGGGACGAACCAGAAATCCAGGCCAGGTTACCTCATGGAGTTTTTTTGACAAAAAGCTCCCAAACTTCACCAAGCGTCTATATCTCCTTTAGGGATATCTCTTTGAGGGTTCAAAGTGTCCAAAACTCCAATCCAAGTGTCAGGAATCTCCCAGATGGTTCTTGGGATGTCTGGACTACAATTCCCACAATGTACCAGGCCAAACTCTTACACGTCCACTGGACACAGCCTACAATGATGAGTCTTGGTGGAGATGATGCAGGTGTGCCATTCAGAGTGGAGTCATTTGGGTGCAGATCCAGATTCCAGGAGTAATGTCTGTCTTTTTCTTTTAGTTTTTAGACAGCAGATCTGTGGAGCTATGCAGCTGTTCCATATGTATGCGGTGTTCCTGTACGTCAAGCAGGGAGGCACCAGAAAGTACCATTTTCATAAATTCTAATACATTTCTAATAAATTCTAATGTGGAGTCTGTTCTGAAGAGTTACATGTAGCTAAGTCAACCCACTGGAGTTGCTAAGATTCCCTATCACTTCCCATTCACTCCATTCCACTCTATTCCCTAATCTAATTACTGAGGCTCCTGTGTGGCTCCTGTATGGCTGAGGTGCAGGATGTTCAGGAAATTTCTCCCCCATCTCTCTCGCACAGAAAGACAGTGGTCAAAGCCCTCATTGCCTCCCGGTTGGACTACATTAATGTTCTGTAGCTGGGTCCTCCTGAGTACCTATTAAAAAGACTTCAGGTTGTCCAAAATGTTGCAGCCAGGGCAGTTCTTCTGCTTGGACCCAGAACTCGGATTTCGTCTCATTTGAAGGCCTTGCACTGTCTGCCCGTCTGCAATAGAATTAGCTTTAGGGCCATATAAGGCCCTAGTCCCGGCTTTTAGGGGCTGCATGGTACAGGAGCACACTATGTCAGAAAGAGAGTCCTTCACTATGTGGCCAGCAGAACCCTACAATCATCTTCGTGACAGCAGGTGGCCATTCCTAAATTTTCCCGCATCCGGACTGGCCGCCGCTCATTTCAAGTTCAAGTTGCCCGTGCTTGGAACCTTTTGCCGGTGCCGCTCAGACAGGCACCTGATCAACTGACTTTCAAGAAACTCCTTCAAACCTAGCTGTTTCAGCCACATCTTTAGGTCTCCCCTTCTTTGTATGATGGCAACAGACTAGCCATAGGGTTCTCATGGCGCAGGCACAGATTTTTGAGTAGATGTGTGCTCTATAAGTACCTCATAACATAACATGTGGGCTCAGCCTATGCTGGTCCCAAACTGTCATTCTCACTTTGAAGACCAGTTTGGCACCCCGATTCTATTCATGCCTTTCAGCTTCTGCAGCCAAAGTCTTCCACCCACAGGAAATCCATTTGCATACTCTGACAGGACGCTTCAAACCACATCTGGCAGCTCTGGCTCAGCCTGGGAAAGGGTGGCCAATTAGGAGAGGGCAGCTGGAAAGCTGAATTTTGGCTCATAGGGAAGAAAGTTTAATAACTTTTTTTCTGTAATAGTTATTATACATTTAACAATGGTAAGTTGTTGGACTTAACTTAACTATTAATTTGATCCCTGGAAGTATATTTTTTAGGTAGCTCCTGTCATTATATATACTCAAATAAAATATATCAACGTTAGCCTACAGAGCCATTCACTACAATCTGAAAAAATGTATTTGGCAGTTTTTCCCTCACCTGGACTTATAAAACATCTTTTATAAGGCCAATGCTTACCGTTATGAGGCAGCCTACCCCAGGGGCACCTACGGGATACCTTAGGGGTAACATATATATATAAAATATAAGGTAATATGAGACTTTAGAACAACCTTTATATCCAAAGTCGAATTTGCATACACATTTAATGTAAAGGCAACCTGAAGGGTAGTGCTGACTTTAAAATGACAGCAGACAACTCAGTAGTGCTCACTTAAGTGCATTAAGTCTACTGGGTCTCTAAACTTACATACCATATTATATATTAGGGGGCTGATTATGAGTTTGGTGGTCTATAGGACCAACAAACTTGTGGTGGATGTTCTCAAACCACCAGATTGACAGTCTACCGGCCATATTTCCAGTTTGGCAGTTGGACTGCCACTGGACCCCTGCAGCTGCCGGGGATCCTGGATCCTGCAGTGGTGGTGCTTTGGTCAGGCTGATTAATATGCTGGCGATGCCGCTGCAGCACCATCGAGCATATTACGTGTTGTGTCACTGCCATCCTCTCCATACCGGTAAACCTGCTGGCAGTGAGGAACAAAGGGGGCCCTAACAGGGCCTTCTTGTGCCTGGGAGTGCATGCAGGGGGGCACATGTTGTACCTCCCCTGTAGATTTGCTCCCCAGTTCTTGTATGTTGCAGCATGCAGCACATTTTGCAGGCCTCAACAATGCAGAAACATGCTGGTCGCGGTGTCACGGCGTTGCCTGTCTGAGGCTCATTTATGGGCCTTTGAACAAGTACCGCCTTTGACACTGCCACACCCCCGCCACCTGCATGGGATTGCATTTGTATTCCGGGTTTCCGTGAGAGTACGATTCTGGCAGTCCCCCTAAAGTCATAATCAGGACCTGGGGACTTACAGCTAGGCTGTCAGTACCAATTATAATTACACCTGATTTGCATATCCTTATAATTAGAGCACTGGCCCTGGGCCTGGTAAGCAGAACACAGGGCGCAGCCAGAGTCAGTTACCACTAGTACCAAGCAAAAATGGGGATGATCAGTGCAAAATTGATGACTTTCTCACATAAAGTATTACTTTTCGAAACTGACGTTTGCATACTTATTTTTAAAGGTGTAAATGGAATAGTTGCAGATCTTACTTTCAAAAATGTTTTTGCCAAAGTTATTTATGTCAATCCTTTATTTCATAGGACATTATTTCAAATGTATAGTTTTTACATTGTCAAGCAACTACTGTGTATGCTTTTAATTTGCTGATCCATTACAACTCCTAAACACCATCCATATCTGCCCCCACAAATGGCTCTCCGTGCATAAACAGCACCCATCTCTGACCCCTAAGCTCCACTCATCCTTAAACCATTAGAGTCCTTCCAACTTGTAAACGTTACCCATGTCTTAAACTAAACTCCCCCAGTACTGCTAAACATCACCCATTCCTGAACCCTAAAAACCCCTTTCTACACCCCTAAACTACACTCATCCTTGAACACTAAAAAAACCTCACCACCCATGAAAGCCGCCTATTCACTATCCCTAAAATCCCCACCACCCCTAACCCCCAGCATCCCTGAACCCTAGAAACCCTTTCTAAATATGAACTCAATCTATCTTATAACCTTTAAAACTCCAGACCACACTAAACTCCACCCATTCCTGAACACAAAGAAGCTTCTACCTACCAGAAACTCTATCCATCACTAAAGCTTAAACATGCTCACCAGCCCTTCACTCCACCCATCCAGAACACCTGAAAAACCTCAAAACCTTTACAAGCCACCCATCTCTGTTCCATAAAAATACTTTGCCACGCCTAAGTTCCATACATCTGTGAAACCCATGCCTGATCCCTAAAGACACTCACCTCCTCTAAACTCCACCCATCCCTGAACACTAAAAAACCTCAATCGCCCTTAAATATCACGCATCCCTGAACCCAAAAATCAGTCACTACCCCTAATCTTCACCTAAGTTTGTGATTGTGGATGTTTCCTTCAAATTGTCTTTCCTTTAAGATGTTTCCTTTAATTTTTGATTTATTTCTATTTCCTTACAATTTTATTTCCTTAGAATAGTTTTTCTATTATCTGTTTCCCCCAGTGTGGTTTCTCAGTTTTCGTTTTTTAATTAATTCACATACTTAAGAGGGATGATTTACATGGGTGAGCTAAATCATAAGAAAGAAAAGTTAACGGAGAGCCAGCTCCAGGGGAATGGCATCTGGAATTTAGGGAAAAGGAGGCCACCTCTTGATGGGCTGTCTTTGAGGCACTGCCCTGTGGAAGTGTCACAGCTGAAATGCTGGCAATCCAGCTCCCAGTCCAACTGGCATGAAAACCATTCCCAAGGATCAAGTAGTGTTGGGTTGGTTATCATCACAGATTTACCCAACCATTGGTGAAGTGCTGTTTGAACACGTCATTGACGATACCTACTTGTAGCGAGATCACCCAACACTGAAAACTACCATCTTGGAAGTGCAGACAGACTGTTGACCCATCCCAAGGTCCAGGTTGATCCTCTGCTTGATATTTGAAACGAGGGACTGTGATTCAGGTAGAAATTATAGATCACATTCAGAATTTGCATATTTGGGTAAAATGTAGAATATGAGATCAGCAAATGGATGTGCCAGGATAACACACACACATAACATGGAAGGCGTTCACCACTAGGGGTATCTTGGCGCTGAACAATAGAAAACATAACGTGTGTATTTGTAAATCACACTTTCACCTGTAGGGTCCTTGGTGCTGAATAATAGAAGTTAATTGTTAACCAACTCTTGTCTACTTATTTTATCGACCTCAGATGGATGAAAGGCTGAGTAGACCCACCGGGATTCGAACCCGTGACCATGAGGGCGAACACAGGCCCTGTAGTGGATGTAGTAGTCTTTGAGCCATCGCAGCCAGATGTTCACATCTGCATTTTTTGCATTTAAGAACTTTAAAGTGTCACAGGGCTATAAACCTTGTAGCATTCAGTGCAGTCACACACACAGTGGAATTTACAGTACACAGCCAGTAGTGAGAGATCTTTGTGCATGGCAGGCTTGCTGCTGAGGTCATACTGAGCAGACAACAGTTTGAGTCAGCAGCAGGACAGCAAATGCTTCCTTAGGATAATAGACCACACCTAAATGTAAAGGAAATGGCCTAGTGTATGATTCATGGAAATGAGTTGACCATTTTGGGAGGTCGCCTCATTGCTTACGGGGATGACAAGGCTTGAAGATTTCTTCCCTCTTAAAGCGCCTCTTCCTCCAGGGATGCTCCGTGTCTTCATCCGGACTATTGGAGCACCCATATGGAATGAAGGTAGTCTTGCTGATGTCCTCTGTCCGTAGAGATAACCAATAATGTTCCAAACGGTATGATGCGATTGATTGTTTTGGTCTTGAAATGGGTGAGAGGCTGCTTTTTGTGCCACATCTTGGATCGTGGGGAGGGTAGTGAACAGAGTTTTGCCATATTGGAAATAGATGACACTGGATTGAATCAAGGTATTTATTAATGTTTTTATCTGCCCTTTACATCCCTTTACATCACCTGCGTTCCACCCTAGGTAAAATGCAACGCTTTTTCCATTCTTGCTTCCTAAAGCACAGCGCGGCCATTTCAAACACCTTCATAGTTCCTAGTTGCCTTCATGTTGAGACAAGGCACTCTACCTATGTTTGTATTTTCAATGCAACAATATATAGATGTGAGCTATAGGACAGAAACATGTATTTCTGATATGACTCAACTTTTAAGTATTAACTGAAGATTCCTACTACTGCCCCAAAAGCAGAACATATAGTCAGACGTTGTCTTCACCTTCACTGATGCTCTTTCCTGTTCCATCATCTTCAAAAACACAAAACAAGTGATACACAACGAGAAGAGATGGAGAATACAGATCCAGTAATGATATCATATACGAATACCAAACAGTTACAGTCACAATATTCACAGACAGGTGGTGCACGGCAAGTAATGAAATAAGCAGGTCAATAACAGGCTGCTACGGGGGGGGGGGGCAAGCCTTACATCCGAGAGGAGGGTGGAGCAGAAACACAAGATGGTAAAAGGATGGAGAGTCAATCAACACCTGTTGTATGATCTGGGGTTGCGCACGTATGCACATCGGCCAAATTAGGATTAAAATGTGTTCATTAGGAATCTTTTGGTTTCAAGTTTGAGAGCAGTTAATGATGATATTCTGCGCAAATCCGGTGGAAGAGAGTTCCAGATCTTTTGTGCAGCACCTGAGAAGGCCCGACGACAAGTTCTCTTTTTATTCATGATACGTGGTTTCAGGAGGAAATTGTTAGTGCTTCTTGACGCTCTCTCGCCACATGATAATTCAAGCTTTTTTGCTAGGTACCTGGGGGGGGGGGTTGTCGTGCAGGGCATATTAGGATCAGAGTCAAGATACCCCTCTATCAGCCCTAATCTCATCCGCGTCATAGAATGCACAAGCCACCACAGACCCCCCTGAATGCTTTGCAAAACATACTATTTCCGTATACAAGTAAATAGCCTGTAAGAGATTACCATCGAGATGAAATCAGCCCTATTAAAGGGTGAATTTATCGCCAGCGATAGACCCCAACGCCGCAGCGCTGCCCATTATAGGAGCGTTGTAGACACAGGCCTGTTACTGGTCAAGTGAGATCAGGTGGTCTTACACAGAACTGGAGGTCTTCCAGTTTTATGCACATTAGAGGCCATTGAAGTTAATATGATCAATCATTTCTGATGAGTGTGTGCCTGTGAGCAGATGAGAACACTGTGCCCTGGGTGTGTATGGTGTGCAGGGGGCAATGCCAACAGTTTAACAGAATTAGTAGTGCATTGCTGTCATGGCCTCTTGAGAGCCCTTAATCCATCCCTCTCACCTGCTAGATGTCACTTCCCGTTGCCAGTAACATAGCCATCACATAGAGAGACATGAAAGTGGAGTCCATCAGCAATGTGGGTGGGATCACCTGCCTTTTTTTAACTCTTATGGGTATAATGAGGGGCAAATTAAACCTCATCTTCCAAACCCTAGTATCTACAGTTGGCACTCCTTGGTATACAAAAGGATTTGGAGGGTAACATGACTTCTGCCCCAGGACTGTGTCTCAGACCTGCATGCAGTTTTGAACTGCCATGTTGATCTGACAAGTACTCCCACTTGCCAGGCCCTAACCTTCCCTTTTCTCTCATGTAATGGACCCCTCACGTAGGCTCAAGATACCCCCATGGGCAGGGTGCAGTGTAGGTGAAAGGTAGGCATCTACTGGTGTGTGACATGTCCTAATAGTGAAATACCGCCAATTCTGTTTTTCACTATTCAAATGCTATCTGCACCCTAGGATAACATGGGAGATATTTTCTAATATCTTACAAGTATAACTTCCCAATGTGACAAGATAGAGAAATGAAGTTCAGGCTCTCTGGACTTAGAATTTAATAACATATTTTAGTAAAGATGTTTTTAAAATTGTGGGTTTGAAAATGCCACTTTTAGAAAATATACATGTTCTTGTTTAACCATTCTGTGTGCCTCTGCCTGTTTGTGGATTGACTGTTTTGAAGTGACAGGGGCTGGTGATATGCCGTTGGTGGGGTTGAGGTGAGCCTGGCCATTCCTTTATGACTTATAGCTGAGCTGAATAGACCTTGACTGCATTTAGAGTAGTGGGAGGAGTATTCCTCACACCTGAATAAGGCCTGTCACCCTTGCACAACGCTATCTCCTCCCCTTGTGGTCATACTGCACCAGCGAGGACAAAACTTGTTTGTTATCTGGGCTCAGAGACCCTTGCACAAACAAGAACAAAGACACAAGATGGAGTATAAATATTGGACCTTAAACCTGGGAGAATTAGCTCACTTCTGGACTCAAGGAGAACCTTTGCCAAGAAGATCTGGAGAGCTGTGAGAAGGAGCACTGTCCCCTTGCTGTGTGCTGTTTGGGGTTGGCCTGCAGTTGCTGACTCTTCCAGGGAAATGATAAAGACTAAACTTTGCTGAGAACCTGCTGAAGAAGAATCTCCAAGCGAAGGAACATTAGGAACATGTGATAAATGGCAAACAAGGTCATGAAAATCGGTTTGGGCAGGGAAAAGGGTGTGGCTGGAGACTACACAATAAACAGTAAAGAAGGCCCCCTTAATACTAGTAACATTGAACTAGTCCCAAACAGACAGCGTCACAATTAAATAACTTCTTTGATGTTTTATTTTCAGAAAATATGTATATCATTATTTCTTTAGCTCAATAGTCAGTAATTTTTCAATAAATATTAAATACAAAAAAATTCATACATTTAAATATGACTCACATCCAGATCCAATTTGTGCGAGTCCAAACATAGATGAAGCATTGGAAAATTGAGGTACATGTCTCAACAACAACAAATACAAAAAATACTATATACATACAAAAAGTATAGTAATCAAAGAGAAAAATACATTGTTACAAAAACACAACATACATCATAAACATACAAAGCCACAACAAATTGCGCCGACGCGCGTTTCGGAATTTCATGTACCATCCTTCCTCAGGGCGCTGATGGTGTATTTACAAATATTGTTAGGCTTTATACATTCAATTTGTTTCAGAAAACAATAAATACTTGTAGTAGAAGCTTCGTCACTCCAGTTGGCTGGACATGAGCAGCATTCCGACAGAGATAATCCAAATCACACAACCTAATTCTGGGTAGAAACACAGAATGACGCTAACCGCTTTGACATGTGGTGTGAAGTGTCCTCCTACACGAGCCAAAAGCTCTGCAGGTATAAGCTCGTCAAACTATTCCAGTGGCCGAATGAGACTGCAGGTTCAATTCATATGAATATCGGGATAATAAAAAGGGTATCCAGTTGAGAAAAACCGAGGATAGATAACACCGTCTACAGCATAGATTCCGGGTTTTGAATTTCCGACAATCCAATATGGTATGGTAATCCCTCTCGCCCAGTCAAAAAGCTCACTAAATAATATGTGGGAGGATGATTCCCTAGACGGACGGGTCACGCCATATCCTACGCGTACTGTGGATACTGGGGGTACATCACATCCCTGAAAAGTTGTATTCTTTGCATCATGGTGCATGCAGTCCACAACTTACTCTCCCCTCAGTGTTGACTGTAGTGTTAAAACTACAGTCAACACTAAGGGAAGTATTGCCCTCCCATTAGTGTTGGCTGTAGTGTTAACACCAAGCAGCCAGCGGGTAGCCAAACAGCCCTCATGGTTAGGCCAACTCCACAGCCTAGCCCACATCACGGGAAGGCAGGTGCAGAGTAAAGGCCAAAGGTAAGGACAAGTAGGTTGTCCCCAGCCACGCCAGGCAAAGAACTGGTGGACCTCCAGGGGCTTGGAGTATCCACAACCAAACAAGATGCCAAGAAGAGAAAGACAAGCCAGCAATGCCCACAGGCTGACACCCAAAAGGTGACCCCCAAGGCACCAATGAACCATAGGCCAGTGTAGGACACACCCCGGGAAGAAACCCCCCGAACCAGGAAGCCCCAAACCAGGAGACAAAGCAGGGAATGGACCACCAACACAAACAGAACAGAGGAACTAGGGTCAAAACAGAAACAGTGAGGCCCAAAAAAAGATAGGCAGAAACCAAAGCCTCACATCCAGCCCGAAAATCCCATGGCAAAACCACAACCCAAGGAATACTGAGCCCAGGGGACACACAGCCGAATAACACACAGACGGATCAGAGGCCGGAAGAGGGACAGGCCGGAAACCAGACCCAAGAAGAACCAGCAACAGCAGGGTAACCAAAAGTGCAGAAAGCCCTGCTACCAAAATGAGACAGAACGACCAGCACCCAACAGGCCTGCCCTGGCCCTGCCGGAAGCTTGCCAGGGCAGGAAACAAAGCCTCAAACAAAACAAGACACAGAAGAACATTCGGCAAGGGACCAACAAACTGAACCAAGGCACCAGCGGCTGAAAGACAATCAATGAGAGAATCGCCGCAGGAGAGACACACACCCAGGAGGAGGAGGGACAGGAGACAAAAGAGGCACACAACCAGCCCCTGAACCACAGTGCTATGCTTGGACAAAAACAGCAGGAAGGTAGTAGGAACATCAACAGACGTGCCCATACCGTCAAGACAAAGCACCAGGCGAAAATGAGGGAAGACAATGCCACCACAGCAGGGATTCGAACCCTGTCCCACAGAGGGACCAGAGACACAGCAGACTGAGATCTTGAAGACCGACAACAAAGGTCCATGCAAGGAAGCCAGGGACTCCAGGTCACACCAAATACAACAGACCCTGTCCCAACATAGCCAACCTGCAGAGAAGAAAGAAGAAGAAAAACTGCTATACGATACTTACCCCCGGGGCTGGCAGACACCCGACAGAACCTCCTACCACAACAATGGCCCCACCTCTGGCGTGCACCAAATGCCAGAGCACCTGGACAGTAAACAAAAATCCACTGGCAACCAGGCACTCAAGGGGCAGTCCCAGCACAGCCCCCGTGATGTCAGCCACAAAAGGGCAGTCACTAGTAAGTCGAGAGATTAGGCCAAGCACAGTAAATGCGAAGCATCAGAGCATATCAATGAAAAGTCCAGAGGAAAACTGCTATGCGATACTCACCCTAATGGCCAACAGACTCCTGTGCAACAAAAAAGCCCCCATCAGCCAGCCTAGGCACGCACCACCAGCCAAAGCACCTGGGCAGCCGGTAATTGACCACACCAGCCATCAAGCACTCCAGGGGAAACCTCCCGCACAACCCTGAGGATGCCATTTAGCTTCCAATTATACCTAGCCTAGCCACCAGGAAGAAATGCCATAGCAACCTGGATGCAACTGGGTGGGTTGGCGCACCAGCCGCAAAGGGTGGGCTGGCAACATCTGCGCCTCCCGGCAAGCCGAACTGGCCGTGAGGCACACAAGATCAAAAATATCTTAAACAGCCCAGTAAATTCACGGGGACTGCGAAGACTGCCACAACTGAGCTGAAGTAGCAGCACCCAGCACCTCATCCCATTCCTGTCAACAGACAGAAAAAAGAGCAGGCAGAATGCTGGGGAAGAACTGGTTATGTACTCCCAGTGGGAGGGGGTGGGGTAGGGGTTCCAGCATTCTTCTGTGCGGATAAGGCCTGGAGCTCCAGTTAAGATCCATTAGGACCTAAATAGGGAATTCAAGATTCAGCTTGTGGTGAATTCCAGATACGCGAAATTGATAGTTATTTGGATGTACCCTTATCAGAGGCATTTTCATTTTTTTAAAAACTGCTTTAATAATCTAATAATCTGATTAGATAATCGGTTCTAAATTGATAGTGATGTTTAAACATAAAGGTGCCATGTAAGCTCACCAACAATTAGGGGCATATTTACGGGGGCCTCATGTTTTTCTTCCACCACTCAACATGGTACATGCACGACAAAAAGCTACAACATATTTTTGAAGCCACGCTAATCAACTATGCGTGGCTTTGAATGGCTTCATAAATATGGAGCAAATACAGCGCAAATCGATTTTTTGCATTACTCTGTGCAAGAGACGACTTTCATGGGCATTGCGGTGGGTGTTCCTATGCAAATCCAAAGGCCCATAACCTCCACTTGACGGTATTTGCTTTCATGAGGATTTACCAGCAGGTACCCCCATGTTATTTCACACTGAGTTTTGGGCTATTGAGCACTTGACATTAAATGGTCTATAAAATAACACACTTAGATATGGCAGTGTTTCGTTATTTTGTTGTCATCAGAAATTGATGCATAATTTTACCCTCAAGTGGAGGTTATGGGCCTGAGGCCATTGATGTCGGTGAGTGCTTTATGTTTCATATTACGAGTACCAACAGGTTGAGTAAACACAGGGTCAGGTGGTGTTTTTTGGTTTGTTTAGTTTGGGTGAGCATGTGACACTGAGCACTACCACGGTTTTTGCGTGAATTGAATACATTCCTTTTATACACAACTCAGACACAATGTAACACTTGGTTGAAATGTTCTGACAGTAAAGAACTGAGTTTTTTCTGGACTTTATAATGTTATTGAGTTAATGATTATATATGTTGAATATAGACTGATTATGTGATTTTGTATATATGTAAAGAACATCAGAAACATGCAAACATTTGTATATCGTTAAAGAATTCCCCTGACGAAGGTGCGAAGCACCGAAATGCATTGGGAGTGGCGAATTTGTGAAGTACTATGTTTGAATCCTTAAGAATTCAACAAAGAAAGAGCAAATAAATTTACAGTGCATTGAACTGTGAAGATGATTGTAGCATTTTGATTTAGATTTAGATTTTGATTTTGATGTTATATGGTATACATGACATTGTGATTTTTGATTATTTGTGTATAACCATTGTACTTTGGACTCACATAGAATACTGTAGGTTATAAATTGATGAACAAGTTAGATTACTTAGCTAACCAATATCAAAATTATTAATTAGATTTCATACCTTACCGGATGAGTAAATAGTGCGTCCTCTTCTCAAGCAGTTCATGTTTGAAACAAATAGATTTATTTACATCCTGGGTAGAGGCTAACCAGGTTACCAAGAGGATTGAACCGCATATTACATTTGTGAACACAATTGTAGTACATTTTTGATACCAATTTTGAAAGTAGAGTGCAGGTCACGTACATATAATTTTGACAAACCTGGATATTTGCCACAAAGATGCGTCTCTCCAGGTGAGGTATTTTTCCTTTTTTTTCTTCCTTTTTCTACATGTGCTGTATCCTGCTGCACACATAGGCAGAGGAAAATGCCTCTATTGGTGTTTTTTGTGCAAGAAGTTGCCCCATGCATTTTTTAATTATTTGAAGGTTTCATGTAGCGCTAGCTCCACCCGAGGGTATCAGAGCGCTTTACATCTGCAGCGGTATTATACAATAAAGAACAATCATGGCATTTGAACAAAACACGTTGTACAGGTGCTTAAAACAGAAAAAAAGGGAAGCAAAATAAGAAACAAAAAGAATAATGGGAGAAGTTAGGGGAACATAGTGATAAGAGGTACATATGGATGGAGAACGGCGATAGAGAAGCCAGTCGTTGGAACCCGGGTATTAATGAAGATAGTAAATCCAGTAGTATGTCAAGGAGGGTTCAAAGGACATGATAGGAAGTGGGAGGTAAAGATAGGTGGTGGGGGGTGAGGGTACAAGAGAAAAAGGAGACGGGAGGAATGTGGGACAGGGGAAGTCTAAAGAGGAAGAGGGAGAGGTAGTCAGAAAGATTAGGTATCCAATAAATAATTAATTTCCCCAAAATTTGGCGAGCAAATTAATTTTAAGTTCTGTTTTTAGTCTGGAGTAGGAGGGGTTGCAACAGAGGTCTTTGGGTAGGGCATTTCAAATGGATGGGGCCTTACGAGTGAAGAAGAGGGCATTCACAGCAGCTTTTTTGAGCAGGGGGTATGAGAAGAAGAGTGTTCGGGCTTCTCAGTCTTTGGGCACGGCCAGCTCTTTTAAGTTTAGTTGAGAGGTAGGAGGGGTATTCTGGTAAAGTTATTTGTGAGTAATACAGGCAATTTTATAGGAGGACCTGCCTTCTATGGGGAGCCATTTGAGGCATTTGAGGGCAGGGGAGATGTGGTCAAAGCATCTACAGTTTGTTGTTAGCCTGGCTGCTAGGTTAAGAACGGATTTGATGGGGGCCAGATGGATTTTGGGTGTGCCAGAGAGAAGGGCATTACCATAATCTTTTTTAGATAGGACGAGAGACTGGATAATCAATTTGAAGTCTTCATCAGGGATAAAAGGTTTGATTTTTTTGAGATGCCGGAGAGTGAAAAGTGCGCTTTTTGCTGAGTTCCTGACATGGGAATTTAGTGTGAGATTATTGTTGATGGTGATGCCTGGAGATTTAACCGAATCAGCAGGGGAGAGAGAGCAGTTAAGCGCATTGAGGTCGACGATCCACGATTGGATGGGGAGAGGGTTGTTTTTGGGAGAGAAGAGGATGATCTCAGTTTTGTTCGGGTTAAGTTTCAGATGATTGTTGTGGAACCAGGTTTGGGTTTTGATTAAGGCCATGTTCAGGTGCAGCATATCAGCATGGGATTTTATTTTATAGTAAAATTGGGTGTCATCAGCATAAAGGTGGTAGTTGATTTTCTCTTGTTTGAGTATCCGGGGGAGGGGTTCCATAAAGAGGTTGAAGAGAGCGGGGGAGAGGATGGATTCTTGAGGGACACCAAGGGAGACAGAGGTTGGGCTAGAGAGGCAGTTTTGAATTTTAGTTTGTTGGGCTCTATGCTGAAAGTAAGAGGTGAACCAATTAAGGACAGTGCCACTGAGGCTGAATTGATATTTGAGTGTGTTGATAAAGGTTGGGTGGTAAACAGTATCAAATGCCGCAGAAAGGTCAAGAAGGATAAGAAGGAAGGTCTCGCCCTTTTCCAGTGCTGGGTGAATGTGAGGAAGACCCCGCACTCACCCGGAACATGCAGGTACGCCCATGGTGTCAGCCACGCTTCAGGGGACTACAACGCCCATGTACCTCTCCAGTGTTTCCACAGGGAGATGCAGGTCACCCGTTTGGCCCGGAAATCCAACCCCCATACCCCGGAGGAGAGAGGCGCGAGCCAATGAGAAGCGCGCGGGGACAGGTCAAAGAGGAGAGAGCAGAAGCGGAAGGGGAGAGGAGTCGAGGTCACACGACGGAGAGGAGGAGTGAAGACGCGGGACCCGGTGGTGAAGACGCAGGACCCGTTGGTGAAGACGCGGGACCCGGTGGTGAAGACGCGGGACCCGGTGGTGAAGACGCGGGACCCGGTAGTGAAGACGCGGGACCCGGTGGCGAAGACGCGGGACCCGACTTGGAAGACGGAGATGAAAGCTGGTCGGAGGACTGGTGGTGTCCGGAGGAGGCTGGAAAGCGGCCGTAACTCGGAGGAGAGTTACGGCAGGGCCGGTGACTGTAACTGGCTCGGGGACACACAGAGGGAGGGGGCGGAAGCGGACATAGCGGGAGGGTAGAGCACAACGGGGCACTACGTGGAGACTGTATAATGTACCAAGCCATCCAGAATGCGTTAAGATAGTCGTACTAGCAAATAACACGGTTCTCCCTTCACGGTTATCCCTTCCCTAGACACTTAAGTTCACTACATCCCATTTACTGATAAGAAAGTTCAGTACCATTCTGCATCCTGATTATCCCTAAAATATCACATCGGTGTGGTGAAGGAAAAATCAATATATTTATAAAGAACACTATTCTGACGGTTCCCCTGATTTGTTTGTTTCTATACTTCTATGAGCCTCCGGAAAAACCCTCCCGGTCCAGAAGAACCAGAGGGCAAGAAAACAACTTTGCAAGCCTCCGATTCCTCCGGCTCATCCCAGGAAACGTCAGAAGAAGAAGAAACCCTAACTTCTCAACCCTTTCCACTTCCCCCTCCTATCAATAAACCCATTTCTAAACCCATCTTGCAGCCTCCACGCCTGTTTATCAAGCCCGCGCTCCCACAGTGAATATCATCAACAATATTGAGAAGTGCGGTTTCCGTACTGCACCCTTTGCGGAAGCCAGATTGAAGGGGGGCAAGCAGGTTAAACGCATCAATGTGATTGTCCAGTTGGAGGAGGGTGCATTTTTCCAGGGCTTTGGAGAGGGGGGGAGGTTGGAGATGGGGCGGAGATTATTAGTGTCAGCTTTGGGGATGGGAGTGATTTGCCAGAGTTGAAGGGAGATGGGCACACACTAAGCATGGGCGGATTTTGCGAATTGGCAATCCGCAAAATTGCGTATTTACGGATTCGCAATCCGTAAAATCCGCGAACTCTCGCGAATTTGCGGATTTTTTTTTTTTGTGTTCGCAAGGGTTTCTGCCAGTTCGCGAGGATTTTGTACCAGTTCGCAATTGCGAACTTACTTGTCGGCTCGCAACCGCCGCCACTATGTTGTTTCTACGTCTGGTTCATCATCACAGGTTCACAGCACCCTCTGTTTCACCACTGCCACCCTCTGGTACACCCATGCCACCCTCTGGTACATCACTGCCACCCTCTTGTTTGTTTATCACTGTAGATTATGGGGGTGAAAAAAAAGCAAGCACACCTGCCCTGCTTCAACTGACATGAATTAATTTGGGGTTGATTAATGTGTCACTGAATTTAAACTGCCAGTCTGGCACCTGCTTCCTTATCTGTAATTTGCTTTCTGTTGCAGTGCAATTTTTTTTCACAGGACCTTTGTGGCCTACTTGTAGCTATTCTATGAGCCTGCTGTGAGGGTCAGAGCAGGGTCATAGAATAGTTGCAAATAGGCAACTGAACTCTGGAGGGGCCCCTCAGGAAGCACTAGAGGGAATGGTTACAAATGTTAAGATTGAACTTTTGCACCTGCTGAGTGCTTTCAGTTTTGCAAACATCGTTTTTCTGCAATTTCGTGCGATTCGCGGGGCGCGAATTCGTGCGAGATCGATTTCGGAAGCCGCGAATTCGCGCGAATACAGGATTTGTTTCTTTGCGGCGTGTTTGTTCGCGTGATTTTTTGCGTGTTCTCAAGCCGCTTGTAGCGCAACGTTTCCGAAGTTACCCTAGCGGTCGTACATGGGCGCGGCCATCTTGTTTGCGTGACGTAATTCCGTTTCCGGGCGCTATGTGTAATCTCGCAAAGTGTGCGGCTCGCTAGTACAATTTCGCGTGTGATCGCGAGGAAAATCTCGCGCGAACTTACCCACGCGGTCGTGAACGGGCGCGGCCATCTTGTTTCTCATTCATTGCTTTGGTTCTGGGCATGCTTTCTGTATCCTCTCTGAATCTCTGCCATCCTTTGCTTGTTTGAAGTTTTTTTTTATCTATTTTACCTATTATCTATCCCTCTATTTTTCTAGCTCTATATTTTTGTGTTTTCTGCTACTTTTGGTTAATTCTAAACTACTTTTTTAAACTCTTTTCTTTTCTTCTTCCCTATTCTATTTCTTCTCTATTATTTAGCTTCCTTTCTGCCCAGACCATGGTAAAGGGAGCCGGGAAGCATCCCGAGAAGGGGAAGGGTCCCGCACCCCGTGCCCGGCTCCCGTGCGGGTATTTGAGGGGGGAGAATGTCCAACCCCGGAGATCTTCAGCGCGGAGGAGGTGGCCGGACTAGTTTTTTATGTTCAGCGCCGCCTCCCCAGGACCATCATGGCAGGCGGCAGGATCGCTAGCGGGTACGGGATCCGGGAGCGCCGGAAGCAGTGGGAGAAGGTGTGCCGGGCCATGTACCAACACTCTCGGGTACAGCGCACCTACAACCAGGTCACCCACCGTTGGACGGATATCCTGGACCGGGAACGCGATCTGCTGGACCTGCTCGGCCTTGAGATCCCCGGGCTTGGTGAGTAGTAGCTATTTCTTTACTACTCTGTTTTCTCCTGCTCTGTGTGTTATTATTTATCTTGCACATTTTTTTTTTTTACCAAGAGCAATATTGCTGCTGATTACATTGTAGGTAAATTATATTTCAAAATCTTCTGTGCTTTTCAGGTGCACTGCTCTCCTTCTCAGTAGCGCTGCTACTATGCTTATTTGTTTTCGATTTTGTGTTCATTTCATTGGCCTGTGAAATTATGCATGAGTGTAGTTTAAAGAACTGCGTAATGCTAGACACGAAGGGTCAGATTTTTAATTACCGGCGCATCCCTGCAAAGTAGCAGGGATGCGCCAGTAATTGTGCGCCACGCCACCACCACCCATGGTGTGCCGTATTTACAATGCGGCGCACCATGTGCCCAAAACATCACCGAAGCGTTACGCTTCTGTGCCGTAAAGGCGGCGCATTGCTGGAGTTGTGTCGCAACGATGGTGCAGCTCCAGCAATGCTCTGGGGTGCCCCATCTCCCCAATGCTGCGTCAAGCAGGCGCAGGGTTTAAGTCACGCATCATTGTCCTCAAAGTGACTGATTCAAATCTTGTAGATGTCCCTCAGCCACTTTTAGGATGCGTTCCTGCGCAGGAAGGCCCTCCCTTGCGCCGGAACGCCCCCTGATGGCGAAGGGCTTTACAACGTGATGCATCTCCCATATGCGTCACGTTGTTAATATACGCCGCACCATGGCGCCTCTTTTGTTCTGCCGCTGCGTCACAAAAGTCACGCAACAATGGAGCAAAAGAGCCGCAAGGGGCTTCTAAATCTGCCCCTACAGACTCAAGTCCAGTCCTTCCTTTGTACACATGGCGATAAGAAGAAATAGTGGTGGTGGATTGATAGTTTGAGTATTCACTGATCTGCAATCACGATGGACTTTGTCTGTCACTTCGCGTGCTGCGGACTGCTGCCTGCCAGTCCTAGGCAAACCTTTTTAGTAGTTTGTTTAGTGAGTTACATAAGAACTTTCCAAGTCGACGGTCCGCAAATCAAGCAATACTAATAACGTAGTAGACCACATGAGATCGGTCAATATATCCCGTGGAATAGTTGTCTATTTGCTATTTCGCCAAAATATTTTGTTATTGTTCTTTTGAAATGTTTGATTTGGTTGACAAATATCATCCATGTTTTCTGGTCTTTTTTTCTTTCATGTTGTACATCAGCTCCCCCCAGGGGCAAGAGGACACAGGAGGAGGAGGAGGGTGCTGTTCAGGATGCAGGCCAGGATCGGGCAGGCGAGGGCACCTTTGCTGGCCCCAGTAAGTTTAAATTTTAATATAGAGTACCTATTTTTTCCTAGCGTTCCTCATTCGATTTTTTCTAAATCGTCTTTGATCTTCTTGTAGACTGGATCTAAGTTCTTATCCTGCCTCGACTATGACTCCCTGTGGTAATACTACATTATTCTTATTAGTCTGTCTGTGTAGCTAACTAAGATTGCACATTTGGCAATTCCATTGGACTCCCATTCTAGTCAGCAATAGCTCTATGCACTGAGTGCAGTCCTCTGGGATTGTCCATAATGTCTTTTCAAGTCTTCTAAATGTTTATGCTTTGACAATTGCCAACAATAAAAAGGTGAATGACCACCAAGAAAGAATAAGGTACTACTTTACTTTTGGTTTGGATAGTAGGACAATCCATTCTACTACTGTTGCAGGGACAAATCTGCACAAACAGAACTATGGACACTAAATAATGCATTGCTTAGCTTATCAATTATAATAGGTGCTGTTAGACTTTCCACATACCTCAGTGATAACAGACTTTGTAGTTGAACCCCCAATCTCCTTACTGACTAGATAGTGTGGCAGAGTCATTTAGCTCCCAAAGTCACCGATGATTGATCCCCAATGATGATTAGATTATCCAACACAAGACAAGAGTACGGAGTCAGAGTCAAGAAGTGTCAGAGGCACGGACTCATGCTTGCAAAAATTCCAAAACCTTTAGCTCATCCACTCTAGTCTGGAGGACCAAAAACCACAGAGTCTATTTAAGTTTAAAAGCTTTATTAAAAGTAAACACATTTATTAAAATCAACTTTGTCATAAAACTAAACGTTTAACTGAAAATGGAAAAGTTCTTAGTGCTGACGATTAATTGGACACATTTCTTGTGGTCGAGCCGAGCTCTCACCTGGTTTGAACTTGATCCTGCTCGTGTTCTTAGAAGTCAACTTCTGTCTGTTAGGAGAAAAAGTGGTGTGTGTTAAAAATAAAAAGAAAGCATTCATCAGTTGTGCCAAAAAGTGCAGCAAGACAACAGCCTTCCCTGGAAAAAGGGAAATTTTTACTTTACAGTAGAGACAGTCACAAATTATTACATTGTATTCTGTTTTTTTCACATTTCTTTATTCCTCCTAGACCAAATATTATATAGTAGTGAGTGGTGTATTCTAACATTCTTAAATGTACTTTGTAGGTGGAACATCTGGTGGCGGGGCCAGCGCGGAGGTGGTGGTATTGGACGAGGGGAACAACTCTGGGGAGGAGGCGGTGCAAGTGCCGGACGTGCCTGTGAGGGTTCACACGGTGGTGGCGGGCAGAGGTAAGCTATATATTCCTTACTTATTGAGATTGAAGACTGCAGAGTGTGCTTTCTGCGCGGGTGTATTATAAATCAACCAGGTAGTAGCCTCCTCTAAATGTACTTCGACTTAGCTGTGAAGTTTTTGGCGAGAAGAATCCCAATCAGATCTGAGATGAACTTGATGGATGGGATGAACGAAAAGCGAAAGAAGGGTGTAAGTAAGTGTGGAAGGACGAGAAATTTAATGACGACTGGCAAAGAAGAATGATATGTGTTTGCTTGGTCCCCGAGGTGGCTGGAAAGGAAAGAATATGGTATGGTGCATGGCTGGGTGAATGATGAATCAAGGATGGGTGGAAGGAGAACAGCCTGGGTGGGTGAAACAGAAACTGTATGTGTGCATATACTTTGAATGGATGGATGCCTGGATCATGGTATTATCTGACTCTTAGATAGCATATGTGTATCTAGAGAGAGTAGACGGTCACTGGATGAACTAAGTGTTACTTTGAAGAGCATGTAACACCGCACCCGCACGTCCGTTCCAGTGTAGGAAAGGCAAGGAAAAGAAGTTGTAATTTTGTCCAAATACTACCATGAATAGTAGCAGTAGTTTGTATTGCAACTGCAAGCACAGCATATATCCGGTTATTACGGTGGACACTCCCTACCTCTATTAATAACTTTAGTTTAGTAGTAGTACGTCATTCATGTGTTGATGTATCACTGTTCACTCAATAATAAGCAAAGCACCTAAAGTCATCCCATATGTCATCAAATACATCCCATGTGAAGTGATAGATAATCAGATTATTTAGCTTCTTCATTTTCCTTTTCTAGTACTCATTTGCACTGTAGGGTGAAAGCTAAATTAATTAAGCAGTAGCCCTTTTAGCAGAGTATTCTCAGTGCCACCCGTAATAGAAAAGTAAGTGCTTCACCACCTGCATGTCGCTGGACCGGTACAGTAACGCAAGTCTGTCTCACTCATCATGGTGTGCGTCTGTTTTTCTCGGGTGCAAGTTCACTGCGCTGGCATTATGGTGTACTGTCATAGTCGACTGTAATGGAAGTCCATAGTGCTCGTAGAATTTGTTCCTTAAACTCCCACTAATGTTAGAGCAAGGATGAAGAAGTGGGAGGTTAGATAGATACTGTCCTCAATAGTTATGTACTGTGCTTTCAATTTGCTACTTGTACTGTGACACAACTTTCTGCTCAATCATTTTGTGTTAATCTTAAGGAGCATTGGTTACAGACTATGTCTTTCTTTCTTCATATAGTTTCTCCTTCCAAATCAAACAGACCATCAAGGAGGGAGCTGGCTCGAATGGCCCGGCAATGGAGGCTGGATGCCACTGTCGCCGAATATCGGCGGCTGGTGGCCCTGGAGGAGGAGGACACGCAGTCTACCGGTACAACAACAACATCCACTGGGACAGCTGCATCCTCCTCCGTGCCCCCACGGGCTGCCAGCCAGCGCAGTGCTCCAGCGGTACGGAGCCGGGCTACCAAAGCCAACCGCCACCGCCGAGCAGCAAAGACAGCAGCTGCCCCCCACAGGAGTTGCAAGGCACGCCAGCGCCGTTTATCCCTCAGAGTGTCCTACCTGGAGCAGGAGGTCTTAACCTATAAGAACTTGGTGGAGGGCCTCCGCTTCGACCATGCCACCCTCCGCAAGGAGTATGATGCCCTGGCCGCTACAGTGAACAGCATCCTGCCGTAGTGTCCCTTGCCCGTTTTTTAGAGACTTTTGGGGGGTGGGATTTGGGAGTTGGGTTCTTTTTGGGACTTTTGAAAGACAATCGTTGGGGTTAGGGAGGGTCTTGAGGGAGATTATTTTGTTAGGGCTACAAAAATATACTTTTTGAAACTTTATCTGACCATACCCTTTTTTTACTGCTTTTGAGTCTGGTGGGTGGGGGTTTAACAGTAAGTTTGTTTTCCTGAAGAGTCCTAGGACTTTAGTAGTACTACCGTCAATCTCTCATCTAGTCCTAATACTCCATTATACTACCTCCCACCAAACGCTTATTTTACCTGTAATTTGTGTTTGAAAGTAGGGCTAGGCCCAGGGCTGGCTCCACAGGAAATGGCGATTAAGGATGGCAATCCTGGGCGGATGAAATGTCCTCATTGCGGTGGTACTAGTGGTGTGACACAGTGGCAGTTGCATGCCTATGGAAAAAAAGAAAATGAAACCTGGTTTGTCCTTACTGTAGCATTACAACGGTACGATAGAGAATATAGCAGGTGACAGTACACTAGAACAGTGCCACAATGTAGCCTAACAAATGGTAAATAATTGAAAGTATAACTAGTACTTGCGTTGAATTTCTTTGACATTGGCTACTACTACAAGAAATAGTACTGAAGCTGAGTAAGTCAAGAATATATCCTCGGATTCCTTCACCAGCCTGTTGCTATGACCTTATCCTCCCCAGCAAGTGTGTGGAATTATTGATGTCATTTAGTCACACATCAAGCAAAACCACACAGCCCGGGGGAAGAGGGTTAGGGTTTGGAAAATGGATGGGAATGGGGGTTTCTTTTTGAGTAGGTTTTGTTGAGAGAAGAAAAAAAAGCACAGCATGGACAAACAATAATTGAAGATAAAGAAATCTTTGGGTACAAAGCTAACCATAAATATTTTAAGTGACATAAAGGAAGTGCATGCCCTACTGCATGCATTGTTACTGAAAAGTAAGTAGTACTAGAATGCGACAGTACAGGGCTGCAGCGTTTTCACTTGCCTATCTCTGCACTCAGAGAAACACTTCTTACATTAAATTAGGTTTAAAAATTAGCCGAAGTAAAACCTATAGAATGGCTGTAGGGATCAATTTAGAAGCAGAGAGAGATCCAAGAAATGCAGTCACACTCATAGAAGAAAACAATGGATACTGTATCTGTATGTTGTTGTAGTTGTCCTGTTGAATTTGGTAAGTAAGTTGTATGCAGCAAACAATTCCTCTTATTAGCGGCACTCCTCCATTCCAGCTGACGCTTCGTCCATCAATGTTGGTGACCAGAAGACACCCTGTCCACTGCCTGCCTGGCGGATGCTGAATTGCGGCGCGCTAATGTGAAGCCTGACTCCATCCTTTTTTCCCCATTGCACAGACTGAAACCCGGCCTGTAATTATTGAACGAAAAACAGGAAGTGCTATTACAACACCACTGATAAAAAAATATAAGGTATGTACGCTGTGTAGTGCAAAAAGTCACACTTTGATTTTCCTAATAGACAGTACAATATTTTTGAAAGTGCGTACTCTGTATGAGTCACCTTTTGAAGGATAAATAAGTATGGGCAAATTAATTTAGCGGATCTTTCCCCTCAAGCTAGGTGTACTGTAAACTGTGTTTTAGAACAAAATTATACCTTCCCAGCAGTGCTCCCACCCAGACCCTTACTAAAGCCAGGCGCAAAAATGTAGAAGACCCCCAATCAGATCTCAAAAAACGAGGCCTAGCAGAAAACTGGTGACAAAACGTACTTTGAAAGTAAAAGTAGGCCCAAATCCCCCCTTACCCACCGTGGATTGTATTCAAACCACTTGCAAGCAAGCAAAAGTATCCATAGCCAGCATCGCTCCAAGACTCGAAAACCCCCCCACCCAAACACATGCAATAGAAATACTGCTAACCCTAACGAGCCCTAAGTTAAGAATAGTGGCAAAGGCTTTCTTTAACTATGCCAAATCCCCCCTTTCCCACCATGGATTTTCTTCAAATGACTTGCAACCAAAATTACACATTCTCACGAGTGCTCTAAGACCCCAGAACTCAGTTGCAAAAATCTAGAACACCCCGAAACACATGCAATCCTGCTGCTAGGGCTAACCCTAACGAACCCTAAGTTACAAAAAGTGCCAAAAAGCTTTTCCTTATGGATTTTGTCCAAACCACTTCTATCCGGTATTAGACCTTCCCAGGAATTCCCCAAGGCCCGCCAACCCACCCGCAAAAAAGCACAACACCCCCAAACAGCCAAAAAGGAAAATCTCATACTTACAATATTTCTCGGCCTTCGGTCCAAACGCGCTGTGCAGCTAGGTCATAACTCCCGTTTTCCACCACGGATTTCCTGAAAAGCAAATGCAATGAAGATTAGACTGTCCCAGCAGTGCTCCCAGACCCCAAAACTCACCCACAAACACCCGGAACCCCGCCAAAGAGCACCTCAAAGGCAAGCAAGTCAGCAAAAATGGCAAAAAATGTCCGCCTCCGATTTGGTCCAAACCACTTTTATCCGGTATTAGAGCTTCCCAGCAATGGCCCCAGAGCCGTCAACCCAGGAGAAAACTAGTAGAAGACCCCCAAACAGCCAAAAAGCAAAAGTACAAAAATGGTCACTTAGTCATTTTCTTGCCAATTTCCAAAATCACTCCACGCGCGCTCTGCAGCTAGGCCCTAACTCCCCTCTGCCACCATGGATTTGCTTCAAACCTCTTGCAAACTAAAGTATCCATAGCCAGCAGTGCTCCCAGAACCCCGAAACCCACCCACAAACACCAGGAAGCCCCCCAAACAGGCCCCCGAAAATGCTACATTGAGCAAAATGTCAGAAATAGCAAAAAGAAATTCTGCATGGATTTTGTCCAAACCACTTCTATCCGGTATTAGACCTTCCCAGGAATTCCCCAAGACCCGCCAACCCACCCGCAAAAAAGAACAACACCCCCAAACAGCCAAAAAGGAAAATCTCATACTTACAATATTTCTCGGCCTTCGGTCCAAATGCGCTGTGCAGCTAGATCATAACTCCCGTTTTCCACCACGAATTTCCTGAAAACCAAATGCAATCAAGATTAGACTGTCCCAGCAGTGCTCCCAGACCCCAAAACTTACCCACAAACACCCGGAACCCTGCCAAAGAGCCCCTCAAAGGCAAGCAAGTCAGCAAAAACGGCAAAAAATTTCCGCCTCCGATTTGGTCCAAACCACTTTGATCCGGTATTGGAGCTTCCCAGCAATGGCCCCAGAGCCGTCAACCCAGGAGAAAACTAGTAGAAGACCCCCAAACAGCCAAAAAGCAAAAGTACAAAAATGGTCACAGTCATTTTCTTGCCAATTTCCAAAATCACTCCGCGCGCGCTCTGCAGCTAGGCCCTAACTTCCCTCTGCCACCATGGATTTGCTTCAAACCTCTTGCAAACTAAAGTATCCATAGCCAGCAGTGCTCCCAGACCCCGAAACCCACCCACAAACACCAGGAAGCCCCCCAAACAGGCCCCTAAAAACGCTACATTGAGCAAAATGTCAGAAATAGCAAAAAAATATTCTGCATGGATTTTGTCTAAACCACTTCTATCCGGTATTAGACCTTCCCAGGAATGCCCCAAGACCCGCCAACCCACCCGCAAAAAAGCACAACACCCCCAAACAGCCAAAAAGGAAAATCTCATACTTACAATATTTCTCGGCCTTCGGTCCAAACGCGCTGTGCATCTAGGTCATAACTCCCGTTTTCCACCACGGATTTCCTGAAAAGCAAATGCAATCAAGATTAGACTGTCCCAGCAGTGCTCCCAGACCCCAAAACTTACCCACAAACACCCGGAACCCCGCCAAAGAGCACCTCAAAGGCAAGCAAGTCAGCAAAAATGGCAAAAACTTTCCGCCTCCGATTTGGTCCGAACCACTTTTATCCGGTATTAGAGCTTCCCAGCAATGGCCCCAGAGCCGTCAACCCAGGAGAAAACTAGTAGAAGACCCCCAAACAGCCAAAAAGCAAAAGTTCAAAAATGGTCACAGTCATTTTCCTGCCAATTTCGAAAAATCACTCCGCTCGCGCTCTGCAGCTAGGCCCTAACTCCCCTCTGCCACCATGGATTTGCTTCAAACCTCTTGCAAACTAAAGTATCCATAGCCAGCAGTGCTCCCAGACCCCGAAACCCACCCACAAACACCAGGAAGCCCCCCAAACAGGCCCCCGAAAATGCTACATTGAGAAAAATGTCAGAAATAGCAAAAAAAAATTCTGCATGGATTTTGTCCAAACCACTTCTATCCGGTATTAGACCTTCCCAGGAATGCCCCAAGACCCACAACCCACCCGCAAAAAAGCACAACACCCCCAAACAGCCAAAAAGGAAAATCTCATACTTATAATATTTCGCGGCCTTCGGTCCAAACGCGCTGTGCAGCTAGGTCATAACTCCCGTTTTCCACCACGGATTTCCTGAAAAGCAAATGCAATCAAGATTAGACTGTCCCAGCAGTGCTCCCAGACCCCAAAACTCACCCACAAACACCCGGAACCCCGCCAAAGAGCACCTCAAAGGCAAGCAAGTCAGCAAAAACAGCAACAAATTTCCGCCTCCGATTTGGTCCAAACCACTTTGATCCGGTATTAGAGCTTCCCAGCAATGGCCCCAGAGCCGTCAACTCACCCGCAAAGAAGTAGAACACCCCAACAAGTGCTGAGTCTTTCTTCATTGGGCGTAATCCAGCCCTCTGCTTTGAGGGAAATAGGAGTCTGGAGGAGGAGGATAGAGGAGCATGTTCTTCTGAACTTGTGAACCTGAGGAATGCAGACTGCGGCACCTTCAAATCAATAAGCAAACAAGTGAAGACAGTTCTGCTGATGGGCTTGTTTTTGTGATTAGGTGATTAAAGTTTGAATTAAATTAACTGTGCAAAACAAAGAAAGACAGACACACAGGAATAAAAGTGAATAAGGACGAAAAAGAAAGTTATTGATTCATTGTCTCATTTTCAGGGCTCGGTGTCAGGGAATAAGAATAAGAGTTTGTCATCATGCTCTGCGAATTCAGGCAGGGTGAGGTCAGTTTCACCGAACAGAGAACAAATTCCCTCATCTACGTTGCTGTCCTCCTCGTCTTCATGCGGCGTGCTTTCTCGTACTTTGTAATCTGGTGGTATGAGGTGCTGATTCATCTTGATCATTGTTAACCTCTCCACATTTTTGGGCGAGAGGCGGCTCCGTTTGGGAGTTACAATGCCACCAGCAGCACTGAAAACACGTTCAGAAGACACGCTTGCGAGTGGGCAAGACAAGTAGTTTATAGCCAGGTTGGAGAGCTGTGGCCACAATTCTTTTTTCCCATGCCAATACGCCAATGGGTCAGCATTAACATAGACCTCTGTTGAGTCATTCAGATAGTCCTGCACCATCGACTCAAGGTCCTCAAAGGTTCCTCCACTTTGCTTACTTTTTGCTGTGACCTTTTGAGAACCAAACCCAAGCCAAGTTAGCCAATGTTACTGTTGTGTCTGGTGCAGATGATCCGGTTGCCGGTGTCTTTAACGGCTGAGAGGTCACTTGTGCCACAGCCACAGGTGCAGAAGTGGATTGTTTTGACTGGGGATGGCCTGCTGATTATGATGCTGATGTACTGCCTTTTCCTTCAATATCCTGCCGTTCTTTTTCAAACCTCTTGGCTGACAAGGCTAGCCAACGTTTGTACTTTGTAACATCTTCATCAGCAAAAGGAAAGAATGCTTGGCCTGCCAGCGCCTTTTGTAGCGTGGATCCAGAATAGTAGCACAAATGTAATGCTGTTCTGAGTGGATCATTTTAAGACGTTCATCACCACGTAGGCGCTCTAATAATTTCTCCGCCAAAACAAAAGGGTCTTGGTTTTTTTCATCTTTTTGAAACACAGAAGACACCGCCTTCAGTTGGTGCTCCAGCATGCACAACAATGGGCTATCTTTTCCCAAATTACAGTCCTCCTTGCTGACTGCACGCGTGAAGACCTCAAAAGGACGAAGCATGTCTGTCAGGCTTTTAACTAGGTCCCATTGCGGCGCATCCATCCTCAGGTCCTTCTGAGCTGTACCCTGTTTTAAGAAATAGTGATCGAGTACCGTATACTGCTCATACAGACGCTCAAGCATGTAGAAGGTGGAGTTCCAACGTGTTGCCACCTCCTGGATGCGTGCTTTCACTGGCATTCGACGTTCATGTAGCAGGCTCCTCAGATGCTTCCGGGCCTTAAAAGAATGGCTGAAATGGTTGCACAGTTTTTGGCAGGTGGCCATTACCTCGCACGCTGGACTGTCTTCATCACTCAAGAATTTTTTAACAACCAGGTTTATACAGTGCGCCAAACACGGCACTCTGAAATAGTCACCCAGCTCCATGGCCTTAACTACATTGGCGCCATTATCCGTGGAAACATAACCAATCTGGCGTTTTTTTGGGAACAGCCAGTGAAAGACCTTTGTGTTAAACTCATCCAAAATGTTTTGTGCTGTGTGACGTTTCTCCAAGCCAAACATGGCTAGTGTTGCATGTTTCCGAGCAGCTTTAAAAACTTGGTCCGGGTCAACACCTGCGTTTAGCTTTGCTTTAACCCCTGAAAAAGAGACCCAGTGTGCAGTGATGCACATGTAATCAGTGCCTGCGCCACTGGTCCACATATCTGTTGTCAGATGTATAGTGTGAACAGCACTCTTCTGCAAAGCTGCCCCAATCACCTCCAGCAAATCTTCATGTAGTGCTGGAACCGCAACTCTGGCAAAATAGAACCGGCTAGGAACCTTCCATTTAGGGCAGAGCGCTGCCACTAATTCTAGAAAACCAACCCCTTCTACAAAAGAAAAAGGGAGAAGGTCCAGAGCTAGCATTTTAGCCAGCTTAGTGTTATACAGACGCGTCAGTGGGTGGTTGCGTTCATATGGCGCGTCTGAACAAAACATGGTTCTAATGTTGCCCTGGACCAAGCATTTATGGGATGATGATGACTTCTTTGACCCAGTTATGCTCGCTGATGAACTTTTTCGCATTGGTGTCTCACTCGCTCCCACACTCTTAGTGTGCCTCACATGGGGTGTGCTGCTGACAGGGGTACTGGGTGTAAGTGAAGTGTTTGACACGTCTTCTTCCTCCTCGTCATCATCAGATGAAACATCAACGTTTTCTTGACTTCCAATTCGGGCTTCCTTGATCTCCTTTAGGTGCGCAAACCATTGGACAGCGTGCTGTCTCCTAAGATGACCTCTCTGGCCTCCGGTACCATAGTTGGTACCAAACTTACCACGACTAACTGCAAGCTTACAAATGCTACAAATGGCGAACTTTTCCCTTTTTGGGCAAACACTAAAGAAGTCCCAAACTGGGGACTTGAATTGTCTGTGGGGGCCGGAGGAGGCGGCGATACTGGTGGTGGTGGTCATGCTGCTAATGCCACATGAAGTGGAGGATGTGGATTGCCGAACTTTAGTACGTTGTGCACTTTCACCACCACTAATTGAGGTCGAGGTGGATGGAGGTCCCTTCTGGCGAGGAAGAAATATGGAAGCGGTACGTGTTGGTGTACTAGTTAACTCCAATGATTGTGGTGTTTCCACTGCCTCCTCGTCGACAACATCATCATCACGCTCAGCAGCTTTTCGGGCTAGGGTCAAAATGTCTGTTTACTGCATGCCCGCTGGGCTGCAGTGACCTTTATGATGACTGGGTCATCGTTGTGAGAGTCTTCATCAGCAGCAGTATCCGCCACTTCTTGTTGAGCCTCATCACACTCCATAACTCTGAGACTTTGGGCGAGCTTCCTTTTACGCTTAACTACCTTTGTCAGATCATGGTGTGCCTCACTCTCAGACGGCAGTGGTGCTGGTTCCTAATTTTGTTCCGTATCATCAGAAGGAGGTGTGCTTGAAGAAGATGTAGACACCACCCTTGATCTCTTCCTTGCTAGGGGTGTGGAAGACAATGAATGATCATCAGGAGGAGTGGCTTCCTCAAATGATACCTCGCCTTGATTGTCGATTTCCTGATGTGCCCCTACTTCGGGAGGAACAACTATTGTGGGCACTTATGACCCTCCATGCACCTCTGCTTGCGCATCTCCTTGCGCTGCCTCTCCTTCCACATGTACTTGGGCTTGTACTTGCACATGTGGTTTTTGTTGCGGCTGTGGTTGTTCAACACTCGTCAGATGAGTTACCACAACCTGTGTTGATTGAGGGACATTGCTGCTACTTTCTTGCGATGAGCCAACATCACTGGTCGATGGTGATTGAACAACTAGACTAAGTGCCTCTGCAGCACTCAAGTGCTTGGACTTAAGTTGGCGTGGTGGTGGTAGTGGCACTGAGCCCAATGGAGCGGGGGTGCTGCTCCCAGCTTGGTCCCCAGCAGATCCCGCTGCTGCTGCAGGCGTACTTTTTTTTTTACTCCCAAAAAATGTGGCGGCCGGTACACCAGTCTCCTTGGTAACTTGCTTCTTCTGCTCCTTACTGGCAACTTTCTTGCTAGAGGAGCTACGGGGAACTTTTTTTGGGGCCATCTTCTTCAGAGCAGGTCAGAACAGCAGGCCGCAGTTGCACGAGTTGCAGAGTTGTCTGTGTCCAGACGTGACGTCGCGTGACGTTATTCTGCACACACACACCGCTGCAGGACTTCTTCCTGGCACTGGTGGTTCTCTTGAGTCTTGTGCACCTAAAAGCAATGGAAGACAGAGGAACATCAGTTCAGTTATACACCCCAAAAAATCGAAAAACACAAAAAAATCAGCACAATCCCATGCCATCCATGATGTTTAAATTCAAGACACCCCACAGAAAGACTAGGCCTATGCACCACTCACTACCCCTGGGCATAAAGGTTGAAAGCTAGGCAAAATGGTTGCAGACCTAAGAACACTGCCTGCATTCAAAATGGCCCCCTGCCTCCCAGCACATGGCCAGGGCCTGCCTGTAGCAGCACTCAAAATGGCCCCCACCCACATAGCCTGTCCCCATGAACACCCCCAAAAAATCGAAAAACACAGAAAAATGAGCAAAATCCCATGCCATCCATGCCCTCCATGATGTTTACATTCAAGACACCCCACAGAAAGACTAGGCCCATGCACCACTCACTACCCCTGGTGAAAAGGCCACAACAACAGCCCAAAAAAAGAAAATCACAGAAAAATCAGCACAATCCCAAGCCATCCAGGCCCTCCATGATGTTTACATTCAAGACACCCAACAGAAAGACTAGGCCCATGCACCACTCACTACCCCTGGTGAAAAGGCCACAACAACAGCCCAAAAAAACGAAAATCACAGAAAAATCAGCACAATCCCAAGCCATCCAGGCCCTCCATGATGTTTACATTCAAGACACCCCACAGAAAGACTAGGCCCATGCACCACTCACTACCCCTGGTGAAAAGGCCACAACAACAGCCCAAAAAAACGAAAATCACTGAAAAATCAGCACAATCCCAAGCCATCCAGGCCCTCCATGATGTTTAAATTCAAGACACCCACAGAAAGACTAGGCCCATGCAACACTCACTACCCCTGGTGAAAAGGCCACAACAACAGCCCAAAAAAACGAAAATCACAGAAAAATCAGCACAATCCCAAGCCATCCAGGCCCTCCATGATGTTTAAAGTCAAGACACCCCACAGAAATACTAGGCCTATGCAACACTCACTACCCCTGGGCATAAAGGTTGAAAGCTAGGCAAAATGGTTGCAGACCTAAGAACACTGCCTGCATTCAAAATGGCCCCCTGCCTCCCAGCACATGGCCAGGGCCTGCCTGTAGCAGCACTCAAAATGGCCCCCACCCACATGGCCTGTCCCCATGAACACCCCAAAAAATCGAAAAACACAGAAAAATCAGCAAAATCCCATGCCATCCATGCCCTCCATGATGTTTACATTCAAGACACCCCACAGAAAGACTAGGCCCATGCACCACTCACTACCCCTGGTGAAAAGGCCACAACAACAGCCCAAAAAAACGAAAATCACAGAAAAATCAGCACAATCCCAAGCCATCCAGGCCCTCCATGATGTTTAAATTCAAGACACCCCACAGAAAGACTAGGCCCATGCACCACTCACTACCCCTGGTGAAAAGGCAACAACAACAGCCCAAAAAAACGAAAATCACTGAAAAATCAGCACAATCCCAAGCCATCCAGGCCCTCCATGATGTTTAAATTCAAGACACCACACAGAAAGACTCAGTCCACCCACCACTGAGTACTCCTGGGCAAAAGGCCCCAACAACAGCCCAAAAATAAAAAATAAATCAGCCCCTACAGACTCAAGTCCAGTCCTTCCTTTGTACACATGGCGATAAGAAGAAATAGTGGTGGTGGATTGATAGTTTGAGTATTCACTGATCTGCAATCACGATGGACTTTGTCTGTCACTTCGCGTGCTGCGGACTGCTGCCTGCCAGTCCTAGGCAAACCTTTTTAGTAGTTTGTTTAGTGAGTTACATAAGAACTTTCCAAGTCGACGGTCCGCAAATCAAGCAATACTAATAACGTAGTAGACCACATGAGATCGGTCAATATATCCCGTGGAATAGTTGTCTATTTGCTATTTCGCCAAAATATTTTGTTATTGTTCTTTTGAAATGTTTGATTTGGTTGACAAATATCATCCATGTTTTCTGGTCTTTTTTTCTTTCATGTTGTACATCAGCTCCCCCCAGGGGCAAGAGGACACAGGAGGAGGAGGAGGGTGCTGTTCAGGATGCAGGCCAGGATCGGGCAGGCGAGGGCACCTTTGCTGGCCCCAGTAAGTTTTAATTTTAATATAGAGTACCTATTTTTTCCTAGCGTTCCTCATTCGATTTTTTCTAAATCGTCTTTGATCTTCTTGTAGACTGGATCTAAGTTCTTATCCTGCCTCGACTATGACTCCCTGTGGTAATACTACATTATTCTTATTAGTCTGTCTGTGTAGCTAACTAAGATTGCACATTTGGCAATTCCATTGGACTCCCATTCTAGTCAGCAATAGCTCTATGCACTGAGTGCAGTCCTCTGGGATTGTCCATAATGTCTTTTCAAGTCTTCTAAATGTTTATGCTTTGACAATTGCCAACAATAAAAAGGTGAATGACCACCAAGAAAGAATAAGGTACTACTTTACTTTTGGTTTGGATAGTAGGACAATCCATTCTACTACTGTTGCAGGGACAAATCTGCACAAACAGAACTATGGACACTAAATAATGCATTGCTTAGCTTATCAATTATAATAGGTGCTGTTAGACTTTCCACATACCTCAGTGATAACAGACTTTGTAGTTGAACCCCCAATCTCCTTACTGACTAGATAGTGTGACAGAGTCATTTAGCTCCCAAAGTCACCAATGATTGATCCCCAATGATGATTAGATTATCCAACACAAGACAAGAGTACGGAGTCAGAGTCAAGAAGTGTCAGAGGCACGGACTCATGCTTGCAAAAATTCCAAAACCTTTAGCTCATCCACTCTAGTCTGGAGGACCAAAAACCACAGAGTCTATTTAAGTTTAAAAGCTTTATTAAAAGTAAACACATTTATTAAAATCAACTTTGTCATAAAACTAAACGTTTAACTGAAAATGGAAAAGTGCTTAGTGCTGACGATTAATTGGACACATTTCTTGTGGTCGAGCCGAGCTCTCACCTGGTTTGAACTTGATCCTGCTCGTGTTCTTAGAAGTCAACTTCTGTCTGTTAGGAGAAAAAGTGGTGTGTGTTAAAAATAAAAAGAAAGCATTCATCAGTTGTGCCAAAAAGTGCAGCAAGACAACAGCCTTCCCTGGAAAAAGGGAAATTTTTACTTTACAGTAGAGACAGTCACAAATTATTACATTGTATTCTGTTTTTTTCACATTTCTTTATTCCTCCTAGACCAAATATTATATAGTAGTGAGTGGTGTATTCTAACATTCTTAAATGTACTTTGTAGGTGGAACATCTGGTGGCGGGGCCAGCGCGGAGGTGGTGGTATTGGACGAGGGGAACAACTCTGGGGAGGAGGCGGTGCAAGTGCCGGACGTGCCTGTGAGGGTTCACACGGTGGTGGCGGGCAGAGGTAAGCTATATATTCCTTACTTATTGAGATTGAAGACTGCAGAGTGTGCTTTCTGCGCGGGTGTATTATAAATCAACCAGGTCGTAGCCTCCTCTAAATGTACTTCGACTTAGCTGTGAAGTTTTTGGCGAGAAGAATCCCAATCAGATCTGAGATGAACTTGATGGATGGGATGAACGAAAAGCGAAAGAAGGGTGTAAGTAAGTGTGGAAGTGATGAAGCAAAGCTTCGCATATTTTGCGGCTTGCCGAAGTCAAGAACCTCGTTTATGTGTAATAAGGTAACAAAATGTATGTTTTACTAACATTTATTCTGTTTAGGCAAAGTTCCCAAAGCTTGCCTATGTGTATTTCTAATGAATTTAATCCGTGTCCTCTAATATGGCCGCCGCTTGTATTTTAGTTACTGCGCATGCGTCAGCCACACTCACGTGTCCTGACGCGTCTGCAGAAGTGGAGGGAAAGTTATGCGCATGCGTAATTCATAGCTGTGCTTATCATGTGGTACTGCTTGTGCCACTGCTCTTGTGCCCGTATCAATGTAGCTAACATTTAGATGCAATAAGTTTATTTCTTGATGATGAGTTAAAAGTACAAACCCTGGGATGTGTTTTCATAATGACATTATTATGTATTAATTTGTTTTCGCTTACTTTTCATGTACCGCGGGAAATGGGGGTCTGAGTGAGAGGAGAGCCATATTGGAGGTCCCTTCTGCGCCTGTGCGACATTCGGCAGCACGAGGGACCTTGACAGATGGAACACCGCCAGTTGGCAGTGATGGGCAAGATGCTCCTGAGAAAGTCACCTCTGCCCTGCGAGAACAGCGAATGTGGCTTATTATATGTTACAATGTAAATGTATTGCTGCTTGCCGTGTAGTCTCTCATGGGAACCCCTATCTCAATAGGCGGTACCAGAAAATGTTAATGTGGCATACAAATAGACAGTTCTGATTAGTGTGTTACCCAAATCCTACCTTAGGACCAATCCAAATTGAGGGATTTTGACACTTTGCAACATTGGGGGGTGGTACACTGTCCCCAAACTGTATATCTACCCTGGGTTCACCTAGTGAACCGTCCGACTTGTCTGGTTTAGCTGACCTGTCACTGACCCAACGCACTCAATAGGTGACTGAAGATACAGAGCGCTGCAAGCACTCTGTCCGAATTTGACCATAGACTGAGGTTCTACTGAACCTTAAAGTGCTGGCAAAGCACTTAGCTGGGAGTTCGCTGACCCAATCGGGGTCTTGATCGATAGCTGCAGAGCGGGTGGAGCGCAGGCGTTGCTTCCGAACTGTGGGTTCCGGTCCTGTCCTGAAGAGGGTCCTGTCCTGAGGGTTTGCTGTCCTGTCCTGAGGGTCCTGTCCTGATTCCTATTCCGAGGGTATCCTGTCCTGTCCTGGGTGTCCATTCTGCACCTGCCGTCCTTGAGGGGTATCCTTCCTTGAGGGTTTCCTGTCCTTAACCGACCCGTGGCCAGGGTTTGGTTTCCACACCTTTCTAGGTAAATATTGCTCTGAACCTCTTGAAATTCTTGCACCTTCTGAATTTCTAACTTTTGCTTTAATAAAGTTCAACATTGCATATGTGATATTTTCCATGCCTTTCTGCAACTATTGAAAGTCATTTATATTTTCCATAAGTTTATTCCTATGTCTTCTCATTTGTTAGAAACTATATTTTGCATAGCAGTGTGTCATTTCCTGATATGGTCTAGAACTTCGTTGCCTAGATTGTTCAAAGGCCCCTTCACCTTAAGTGAAGCGTGTTATTCATTATAAGCTCTCCTATAGTCACTCACACTTAGGCTATCCCTGTTTAGATAATACTGACTTGCATAGTATCTTTTCTCGTTACATTTTATTAGTACTTTGATGATTACTCTGTCATTATTTCTTTATGCCTATGTGATTTACGTTATCTTGGTTATTGATTGCCTTGTTTTATTGTACCTCATGCAAGAAAATAATGAACTTTAGATAAACATTTTAAAACTTCCCGTTGTCCGTGGTCATTTAAACAGTACTTGAATGTTATTGGTTGGGTTTGTATTTTGCTGCCTTTCCTTACAGCTAGCTCCCTGATTCATTGTGGTCATTAGGCACCCGCATCGGTGGATGGTAAGTCGGGTGCACCGAAAATTGGTAGCAGGGAACACACACACACCAACTTGGTAGAGCTCGTGAAGTCACCTGATCGATGTATATGGTGATTTGAAAAGTATATGGGCCCTGAAGCCGGAAACGGCGAAAACTATTGGTCGGGTGGCCTCGCGCGCTCTATCAGTTTTCTGGTAGCTAGAGGATGGTTAGGGACTAGTTGAGAGTAAGGCAGGGATTAGTTGGACTAGTTAAGTCGGAAGCTGCTATTATATTAATGCTGCTATAAGAGCGGCTGTTCTGAGGGAACTGATCACTCTCTTGTGAATACGCTGCTGAAATTCATGAATTACTGTATTGCCATTATTCTTGTTCTTATATTGTTATATGTACTAATCCATGCAATTGTCAATCGTTTAGTTGTATGTTGTCCGAACTCCCCGGGGAATTGAAAGGGCAAGTGGTGAATAGAATCCATTGTCCTGAGGTCACAGGTTCGAGGAAAGTTAGGTGCAGGTTAGGATAACCGGGAAGCACTAACTAGGGTTTTCTGAATACATGTGTGAATAAATGACAGTAACGGGGTTCATTGGCAAAATTCCCATAGTGGCGTAACCTAGTAAGGGTCACATCGGAAGAGTAGCAGGTTCCTCGGAGCTAGCGTGAAAAGCAGAGGGGTCCGCTGAGAAACCTTAAACTCAGAATATATCCCGGAAAGAAGTGGATGAGTTTAGGGGAATAACAGGTTCACCGATGCTAGAGTGAAGGGTAGGCAGAAGAGATCTGCCCGCAGCGAGTGAAAAGTAAATGGAAGTAGTTTACTTGCAGTAAAACAATTCTTTCTCTGTCTAGACACTTGAGCACTGTGGCGAATGTGTATTTGTTGTAAATTAACCAAGCACTGAGCACTTTAAAAGAAAGAAAGTTTCCGTTACCTTGTGAAGGGAGGGAGTCAGTCGCGAAGCGCCTCTGACGTCACTCTGTGCCGCGCTGGGATTGGTAGAAGCAGCGGGCGGGTAGCGGAGCTGGAATTGTAAAGGAGGGGTGAGCGCCGGAGCGTGGGAACTGTCCCACGAAGGGGCCGCGCACCCATTGGAGGAGCTTATTTAGTGTCGCGCACCCATTGGTTGCACGAATTTCTGAAGCGCGTTCTGATTGGAGGTAGTTTGTAAACAAAGTTAGCGCAGAAGTCGTATGTGGCACTCGCAGACTACAGGAACTCGACCTGATCCAAGGCACCTAGGGTTTGAAAGGGATCAGTGGAAGACTAATAGATACGATATTATGTACGGAACCAAGAGAAAAATGTCCCTTGTAAGTAAGGTGAAAAATTATTTTAAAACGGACAAACCGATTAAATCTAGGGAAGGTGTTCTTGTCCCAGCACCCAATACTCCCGCCTCATTCATGATGTTTGACCGAGGGTACAATACCTGTGTGTGGCTGGAGAATTGGGTGAAGTACACAAAAGATGACGGAGTATTGGCTTTTCCGTTAGATGGTACTTTCAATGGTAGGATCTTATTTAATTTAAGAACCCGAATGAATGAACTGCATCCCAGACCGAGACTAACGCAGTATGAGGCATTAGAGGAATGGGAGATTGAGGCTTTTGAAAGAGAAAGACCCCGAATGGACAAGGGTTTGACCAAGTGGTACCCCAGGCAGAAACAGGAATCCAGGGATAAAAGGATGAAACAGTGGAGGCAGAGCATGATTGTTGAGGGTCTGTTTCCCATGATGCCGGCATGTCATAAAATTGGAGCGGGTGAGAAAAGTACTGAAAAATGTAAGCATTTGGGGGCCCTGGGGGATTCAGATGATGAACTAATAGATGACATCTGTACCAGAAGTCCGCCACCTTACAATGAGGGAACCCGACCTTCCAGTGTAGGAGATGTTCCCCGACGCCACTTTCTAAAGGAAGAAGACAGGTCCCTGGGACTGGGAGGGGGTGGTCAAGTATTGCCCTATCCTGAAAAACCCGAACCGACGGAAACAAGGGATATATATCCCAAAGTGCCCGCAAGCCAGGAAGAAAAATATTCACGTACGAAAATCCTTTTTCCCAGACCCTTGTATGAAAGCGAAGAGAAACCATCGAATTCAGGACTGCCTTTTGTTCAACCTCCATATGGGGAAGAGCGCAGGTCCTTTAATACTGGAACTTTATTCCCGAAACCAAATTATGGTGGGGGACCAAGTGAAACGCATCCTACTGCCCCGAGTTTTACTCCTCCGTTGACCCCACAGATATTACATGACACAACTTTAAGAAGGGTACTAGTGGAAAAGGAGCAAGAGGCTCTAGCTAGACAAAGGACAGAAATAATTCAGAAAATTTCCCAGTTAAATACCAGTCCTGAGGCATTGACTATTCCAGTAACTATTGGACCGGTGGTCCCGTTATACGGAAATGGTCAGGGAAATCCGATTACTCCAGTTATGACCCCAGGCATGGCAACCCCGAGACAGGAACCGATCATCATAGATGATCAGTCCAGTGAGTGCGAGTCTGAAGTTGCGTTTTTGGAATTGCCAAACAAACAGACTGGAAAGGGAATACAGCAGAGGCATAACCCTTTTAATACAAAAGAAATTAAGTTAGAGACAGCAACAGGTACTAGGAATGTCTCTCTGGTAACTCCGGATGAAATTGAGAGTTGGAGTCGTGAATTAGAGAAGCAGACTCCGCAAACAAAACCTTTAGACCTCTACAAGCTGAGGGTCGAAATAGAAGAATTAATGGCAGGAAATGTGGGGTTGGATCGATTGAATACCTACTCTGAAGAAGAATTGTCGTTCATATGTAAAAGCTTTACAAGGAACACCAGAGTGCTCCACGAAAAACTGACCGAAACAGCAGTTAGTATGGGGGTAGATATCTCAAAATCCAAGCCCTTACAGAAACCGTACAGAGCAGACTTCTCAGACAAAGATATAGAACACCTGAATGTGGCAGGGAAGAAGTTGCAGATTAAAGAATTAATGGGGGTACTGCAGAAATGGGGAGATGTGGAAAGATGGAGAAGCAGGTGGGCGAAAAAGAGGGAAGAGGTTCGCTCCCGACAAGTGACTCCCGAGTTTGCTTTAAGAGAGGTAGAAAAACCTGAGCAGTTATGCCCCATGCGCGAAGTTCCAGGAGGGAAATATGTGCATGTTCCCTGGTCTAGGCAGGATATTGTGTCCTTCACGAACGATTTTCCAAAATTACGAGAGAAACCAGTTGACTGGTACAGGCAGGTGGAAAGGTTCGTGAAGGTACAGAAATGTCTGTGGAAAGACCTGGATGGGTTTTTCGACATTGTGGTTCCAGTAGATTTATGGACCCAGTGTAAAATAAACATAGACTGGCCGAGTGAGGAGTACCCCAGAAACAAGGAAACTGGAGAGCCATCAAAGGATGTCATGCGAAAATATGAGCAGGTAATTCAGCATTTGAAAGAAAAGGTGCCCGCAAAGGAAACTGATTGGACAAAAATAGATAGGACAACACAGGAAAGGGACGAGACAGTGCACTCCTTCTATGAGAGGTTATTGCAGGTATTTAAAACATACAGCGGTATTGATAACATCGACCTGAAGGATATGACGCACTTTATTTACAGGTTTGTAAATGGTTTAAGACCTGAAATTTGTCAGTGGATAAAAGATAATAAAATCTGTTGGCATACTAAGAAAATGGATGAGGTCCTGCGGTACGCTAAGTACTGCGAGGACGAGATGGCAGAGAAGAAAAAGGCCCTTAAGGAAAAGGTGATGTGGGCTCAGGTGAAGCTCGCAGAACAGCAGGAAAAACAATTGAGTAACATGGTTAAAAATGCTGAGAACAAAGGTCCTGGGGGAGGGGGTGGAGGAAAGCCCCGGCCCAAATTTAGCAGGGAAGAGGCTATGAAGAAATTTCCCTGCCATCAGTGCGGCGAAATTGGACACTGGCGAAACGAGTGTCCTCAATTAGTCGATGTTAATGAAAAAACTCCTGATTTAACTCCACAGACGCAGAAAGAAAGACCAAGAAAGACTCAACCCCAGGTAAAAACAGTTCAGGTGCCTCGAGCACCCAAGCAGGTATACAGGGGAAGACAGGCAGAAGATGAAGAGATAGAGGTTTGGGAAAGCGGGGAGAACAGAAATACAGCAACTTCGCAGTATCTGCTGAATGATACCTTCCTTTGTAATGATCAGGACTGACGGGGCCTGAGAGGGGAGGACGAGGAGTGCGTACTTGGCGCTTCCTTGCCGGTAGACCAGTCTGGACCATATATTGAAGGAAAGGTTGACGGAAATGATGTCACCTTTCTGTTGGACACTGGCGCTACCCGTTCTACTGTAAGAACAGTGGACGTTCCAAACCTACCCCTCTCGGGAGAAAATATCCAAGTAGTGGGTGTATCTAATCAATTGATTAGTACTCCTGTTACCGAACCAATGGAGATTTCAATTGGAAATTTTAAACAGATGCATAGATTTGTCGTCTGTGACACCAGTCCAGTGAATCTACTGGGTCGTGATTTGCTGTGCAAAATGAACTGTACCATCTTTTGCACACCAAAAGGTGTTGAAATACAGACCCCAGATGAAGACGGCATTTATAAATTATTGTTGCTTAGACCTGACTCAGAAATTAAAAGATTGACCCTGCAGGACTTGCCCCAAGAACTCCAGGAAGCCGTAAAGCCAGAGGTGTGGGATTTCACTGGAAAAGATGTGGGGTTGATGAAAGATGTGGACCCCATACAGATAGCCATCAAGGACAATGCAGTATATCCTAACACTAGGCCCTACCGAATGAATGCTGAAGTGAAAGCAGGTGTCACTCTGGAAATACAAAAATTATTAGAAGGAGACATCATACAGGAAGTGATGAGCAGCCCATGTAACTCACCGATTATGGGCATCAAAAAGCCTAGTGGCAAGTATAGGGTAGTGCAGGACCTGAGAAAGGTTAACAAAATTGTAGTTCCTTGCTGCCCTATTGTCCCAAACCCTGCAGTGATATTGTACCAGATTCCTTGGGATGCTGAATGGTTCACTGTGATTGATTTATGTCATGCATTCTTTTCGATACCCCTGCACCCCGACAGCAAATTTCTTTTCTCATTTGCCTTCGAGGGTCACGTGTATTGTTGGAACCGGGTCCCTCAAGGGTATACAGAGAGCCCCTCTATCTTTAATCAGATCTTGAAAAAATGTCTAGAGACTTTGATCTTACCTGGGAACTCTGTGTTAGTACAGTACATAGACGACCTTCTACTGGCGTCTAAAAGTCACAGGGACTGTGTAGTTGACACCATTGCCCTCCTAAATCATCTGTGTGAGAAAGGGCATAAAGTGGCCCCTGACAAACTACAGTTCTGTGCGAAATCAGTGAAATATCTAGGACACCAGATAGAAAAGGGTGTCAGAAAAGTCACATCAGAAAGAGTGAGAATAATTCAAAAGATGCAGTTGCCCCGTACTCAAAAAGATGTCAGAATGTTCCTGGGGGTATTAGGGTACTGCAGACAGTGGATTCTGGGATTTGCAGCCTTAGCCAGGCCCTTGATAAAAATGACCACGAGAGGAATGCCAGATGTTGTAGAGTGGGACGATGAAAGTCTAATGGCTTTCACAAGACTGAAAAACTGTCTGTGTACAGCCCCTGCGTTGGGAATGCCAGATTATTCCAAAGAGTTTGCCCTTTTCTGTGACACTCGCGATAATTGCGCATTGTCAGTCCTGACTCAAGAACATGGCACGACCAGAAGGCCTGTGGCTTATTTCTCTGCCACATTGGACCCAGTAGCTGCTGGGTTACCAGGCTGTCTGAAAGCAGTAGCTGCTACCTGTGCAACTTTGGAACAGAGTGAGTCCATTGTCATGGGACATCCTGTGACCGTGTATGTTTCACATGGAGTGGTAATTCTATTGACCAGAACTAAAACACAGTATCTCACCCCTAGTCGGCTGACTAAATACGAGAGGATTCTTGTGGGTGCAGCAAATGTAAGCATTGTTAGGTGCGGTATTCTGAACCCTGCCACCTTACTCCCCGACCCCTTGGAAATAGAAGGTGGGGATGATGATGAACATGATTGTATTGACCTGACAGAGTTCAGTACTAAGCCACGCCCAGACATAAAAGAAGTACCATTGCCTGAGCATGATAAAGAACTATTTGTGGATGGTTCCTGTCTAAGACATGAACTAGGAGGCTTGAGTGCTGCTTATGCAGTAGTGTCTTTCACCAAAATTGAAGAAGCAGGTTACCTATATAACATCAAGTCTGCACAAGTAGCCGAATTGATAGCCATGATAAAGGCTTGCAAAATTGGGAAGGACTTACGCATAACAGTGTATACTGACAGTCAGTACTGTTATGGAGTTGTGCATGACTTTGGCCAATTATGGCTACAAAGGGAATTCATGACTTCCTCAGGTACTCCCATTCGGAATGCAAAGGTTGTTCATGACCTTTTAGAGGCCATCCAGTTGCCCAAAGAACTGGCAGTGGTAAAATGTGCTGCTCATCAAAGGAGCATGGACAGAGTATCACTGGGAAACGATTATGCTGATCGAGTGGCCCAATGGTGTGCCAAAGATCGGTATATTGTAAATCCAAAACGAGGGGGGCCAGGAACCAGCTGCCAGCTTCAGGTGTTTGAAGAAGTGCCTACGTGGGATGAAGTGAGAGAGTGGCAGGAATCGGCTCCTTGGCAAGAAAGAGAGAAATGGAAGGAGGATGGGTGTAGACCGAGACGTGTGGATGGTGTGATTTTGGGCCCAACTGGTATGCCTGTGTTACCCCGACACTTGCTTGGCACAATGGCAAGATTAATACATGAAGGATCACACATTGGTAGGGATGCCATGATTCTGGTATTTAAACAGACTTGGTACAGTAAAAAGTTCAGGAAGGTAGCAGAGTCCCTCTGCCAGAGGTGCCTGTCATGTCAACAGATGAACCCAGGCAAGAGGACAATGGGTGAACTGAGCAGGATTGGGAGATCAGGGGGTCCCTTTATAAGGATACAGATTGATTTCATCACCATGCCCCGTTGTGAAGGGAAACGATATGTCCTTGTCATTGTTTGCGTATTTTCAAAATGGGTAGAAGCTTACCCTACTCCTCAAAGTGACGCACTGACAGTAGCGAAGTGTTTACTAAAAGAACTGATACCTAGATTCGGAATACCATACATTATTGAATCAGATAAGGGTGGACATTTCCAGAATGAAATACTGGCTGAACTGTGTAAGGCCTTTGGAATAAGGCAGAAACTCCATTGTGCATACCACCCAGAGGCTTCTGGAATAGTGGAACAAGTAAATGGAACTATCAAAAACAGACTAGCAAAGCTGACAGATGCTACGGGCATGACCTGGGTGAAGGCCCTGCCCCTGGTCCTGATGGGACTGAGAAGTGTTCCTGACCGCAAGACAGGCCTAAGTCCCCATGAAATCATTATGGGAAGAGTGATGAGACAAGCATGGGTGCCAGGAAGCAAACTGTTGAGTATTACTGATGATTTGGTGCTTGAATACTGCAGAAGATTGGGTGACCAAGTGCGTTCTATCTCTCGCCAGATTGGAGACGACGGCATCCTCAATCCAACGACTCCTCTCCACAGCTTGGTTCCAGGAGACTGGGTCAAAATAAAGAAGCACACTCGATCAAGCTGTCTGGCACCAAGGTGGGGAAAGAAACGCCAAGTAATCCTGGTAACAACCACTGCAGTGAAGGTCGCAGGTGTTCCCCAGTGGATCCACGCTGGACACACCCAGAAGGTATTGCCAGACAAAGGATTTGAAGAAGAAGGGCAACCAGCAGAGGACCCTGAAGGAGCCAGACCAGAAGCAACTGACAACGAGCAGCCCAGCACCAGTCAGGTTGCAGGAACAGCAGACGTTGGCCCAGGAGTAGTTGACTACGAACTGCCAAGAAACCAGCCTGTGGAAGAGGTCCAGGAAACTGAGCCAGGAGTAGCTGAAGACGAGCTGCCAAGCATATGGCCAGAAGAATGGATACCGATGATTGATCTGACCGAAGATCCTATCAGAACAAGAGAACGACTTAGTGAAGGTAGAGAGTGGACTAGTCAGGAAAAGCAAGGCACAGGCGAAGAACCTCAGCCGCTTGAGATTCAAATCAAAACTGAGGAAGGAGAAGGTCAGACAGGGACAGAGCAGGTATTCGATACACCACCGCTAACACCTGATGCAGATAAGGGAGAGACTAGAAATAGAGTGATAGTTCGAGCAGAAGAAAATCAAGAGATCAAAGTGCTTGAACGGGATCAGAGAGGGTTAAAAGAACGGGTTCAGGAAACCGAAACAGAAACAGAGACAATCGAAAGCCAAAAACAAAATATTCCTGAACAAGGCCAGATTAGCAACCAGGCAGAAGAATTTGATGCTAGCCCTGGAACTAGCCAGATAAGGGAAGTAGGAGAAGAAAGTGGAGAAGAATTACCACAAGATAAAGAGAACAAGAGAATAAGAAAAGAAAGTGAAGTCCAAGTACCAACTAAGAGACTAAAGAAAAGAAACAACCTTGAGCCTAGGTTTGTAAAAAGATTGAGACTAAGGATAAAGACAGTGGAAGAAAAACGTGCAGAAGCAAGAAGAAGTGCTCGAATAGCAGAGCAAGAAGAAGACTCTTCCAAAAGAAGGAGTGAGCGAATAAAAAGACAAAACAAAAAGTACAAATCTCCTGAATGGACACTGGTTTTGGAGGAACTTGAAGATCTTGATATAACTGACGTGAGCGACGGAGAACCCGTCCCAGAGTACTCAGCTGAAGAGGAAGACGAACCACCGTGAATTTGCACAAAGTAAGCTAATTGTGTGAAGCCAAAAAGAGGGGTTCGAGAGACTCCTTCTGAGCCAAAATGTCTGATTCAACAGTGAATGGTAGACCTAGTTGCAGCCGTTTTAAGACGTGTTGCAAGGTGTGTATATGTAGTATAGTAGTGCTGATAGTTATCTGGATAGGATTAACAATTTTCATTCCCTTTGCTGTAAGTAAAGATACTAACATTGTCCCTACTGAAGTTGTAAATACCGACAATGAGGAGCTAACAACACAGAGTGTAGCACGACATGAGAGAGCTTTGAGACAAACAAAACAGAACTTAGAAGCATCAGATGAGGGAGGACTACATTATCATGGAATGAAGAACAGGACACACTTAAATGTTTTCGCAAACTTGTTAATACACTATGTAGAGACTATGGAAATTGAAGATTGCTATGTCTGCATGAAGCTACCTACTTCGGTGGCTGAGGGCGTGACATACCATCATCTGCCATTGACATATGGAATATCCTGTAGCATTTTAGCTAGTTTATTCTATAAAAGAGGACCGTTACAGTACTATTACTCTAACAATGACGTGATCTTTTCTGAACTTCCTATACGTGGGAACTTGAATCCTGTACATACCAAAACTGACACCATAAGATATATGGGAGACTACTTTCTGAATATAGGTAACATTGACATAGCAGACGCACACAGAGATAACTTGACTTGTTCTTTGCGTGAGCAGGAAAAGATGTTCCTGAACATGGCAGAGAAAAGGAGAATTAAAATTCAAAAGAAGGCTAATGACGAAAGTCAGAAAAGGCCAAAGTGGGCAGAGAACATGGAAGGCACCTCATCTGGTGGAGCGGGTCCTGCTCTGTTGCTGGATTTTGAAAAGAAAGGCAAGCTATGTCTTCACCGCGAGAAGACTAGCTATTATAATAATGTTTTCATTGGTTCCAGTGAATGCGAACATAATTACAAAGTAATTGGAGGTTGGGGTTTCAAAAATGGGTCAGAGCCTGTGTTTCCTGGAATTTATTATATTTGTGGGGACAAGGCTTATTTCAAATTGCCGGATCACTGGTATGGAAGCTGCTACTTTGGCATTGTCTTCCCGAAAATATACCATGTGAATGGAAAAGCTGGAAGCAATGAAGATACTAATGGCTTAGTGCGTAGTAAAAGAGAAAGTATAGGTGAAATTATGGGTAGTATTTTCAGTGCACTGATACCTGGAGTGGGAGTGGTTCTGAACACTCACAGAATTTGCAAATTGTCTACTATAGTAGATGTGCTGTCTACTGAAACAGCTCATGGATTTCTGCTGGTCAATACCGAAATGGTTGCGATCAGATCAATGGTTTTACAAAATCGACTTGCTCTTGACACCTTATTAGCGAAAGAGGGCGGAGTCTGCCGGATGTTGAAGGCGCAACATTGTTGCACTTACATTCCGGATAAAAGTGTACAGATCAAAAGATATGTGAAAAACATTACTAATTTGGCAAAGGAACTCAAACCACTCGAGGTTGATAGTGCCTGGAAGAGACTGGTAGATGGTCTCTCAAATATAGGTCATTGGCTTGCTAGCATAGGTAAAAGCTTATTATTCAAAATTCTGATGCCAATTGGTATTATAGGTCTTATTATACTTTCCATTTTCTTATGCTGTAAATACCGCAAGCGTACCAAAAAGCACGAGGTAAATGCAAGAGGAGTGAAACGAAGTGTGGATGAGATTGAATTAGAGGAGGTGAATGATCAGATATACAAAAAGGTGAAGACTTCTCACCCTGCTAAAACTGAGAGAGAAAAGTTAGAACGGCTGCTGGAAGAAATAGAACTTTATAAAGTATGAAAGAAAGTTGGCATCTGGTTCCATTATAATTTGTGATGATAGTAAATATCATCAAAGAGGGGATTGATGAAGCAAAGCTTCGCATATTTTGCGGCTTGCCGAAGTCAAGAACCTCGTTTATGTGTAATAAGGTAACAAAATGTATGTTTTACTAACATTTATTCTGTTTAGGCAAAGTTCCCGAAGCTTGCCTATGTGTATTTCTAATGAATTTAATCCGTGTCCTCTAATATGGCCGCCGCTTGTATTTTAGTTACTGCGCATGCGTCAGCCACACTCACGTGTCCTGACGCGTCTGCAGAAGTGGAGGGAAAGTTATGCGCATGCGTAATTCATAGCTGTGCTTATCATGTGGTACTGCTCGTGCCACTGCTCTTGTGCCCGTATCAATGTAGCTAACATTTAGATGCAATAAGTTTATTTCTTGATGATGAGTTAAAAGTACAAACCCTGGGATGTGTTTTCATAATGACATTATTATGTATTAATTTGTTTTCGCTTACTTTTCATGTACCGCGGGAAATGGGGGTCTGAGTGAGAGGAGAGCCATATTGGAGGTCCCTTCTGCGCCTGTGCGACATTCGGCAGCACGAGGGACCTTGACAGATGGAACACCGCCAGTTGGCAGTGATGGGCAAGATGCTCCTGAGAAAGTCACCTCTGCCCTGCGAGAACAGCGAATGTGGCTTATTATATGTTACAATGTAAATGTATTGCTGCTTGCCGTGTAGTCTCTCATGGGAACCCCTATCTCAATAGGCGGTACCAGAAAATGTTAATGTGGCATACAAATAGACTGTTCTGATTGGTGTGTTACCCAAATCCTACCTTAGGACCAATCCAAATTGAGGGATTTTGACACTTTGCAACATTGGGGGGTGGTACACTGTCCCCAAACTGTATATCTACCCTGGGTTCACCTAGTGAACCGTCCGACTTGTCTGGTTTAGCTGACCTGTCACTGACCCAACGCACTCAATAGGTGACTGAAGATACAGAGCGCTGCAAGCACTCTGTCCGAATTTGACCATAGACTGAGGTTCTACTGAACCTTAAAGTGCTGGCAAAGCACTTAGCTGGGAGTTCGCTGACCCAATCGGGGTCTTGATCGATAGCTGCAGAGCGGGTGGAGCGCAGGCGTTGCTTCCGAACTGTGGGTTCCGGTCCTGTCCTGAAGAGGGTCCTGTCCTGAGGGTTTGCTGTCCTGTCCTGAGGGTCCTGTCCTGATTCCTATTCCGAGGGTATCCTGTCCTGTCCTGGGTGTCCATTCTGCACCTGCCGTCCTTGAGGGGTATCCTTCCTTGAGGGTTTCCTGTCCTTAACCGACCCGTGGCCAGGGTTTGGTTTCCACACCTTTCTAGGTAAATATTGCTCTGAACCTCTTGAAATTCTTGCACCTTCTGAATTTCTAACTTTTGCTTTAATAAAGTTCAACATTGCATATGTGATATTTTCCATGCCTTTCTGCAACTATTGAAAGTCATTTATATTTTCCATAAGTTTATTCCTATGTCTTCTCATTTGTTAGAAACTATATTTTGCATAGCAGTGTGTCATTTCCTGATATGGTCTAGAACTTCGTTGCCTAGATTGTTCAAAGGCCCCTTCACCTTAAGTGAAGCGTGTTATTCATTATAAGCTCTCCTATAGTCACTCACACTTAGGCTATCCCTGTTTAGATAATACTGACTTGCATAGTATCTTTTCTCGTTACATTTTATTAGTACTTTGATGATTACTCTGTCATTATTTCTTTATGCCTATGTGATTTACGTTATCTTGGTTATTGATTGCCTTGTTTTATTGTACCTCATGCAAGAAAATAATGAACTTTAGATAAACATTTTAAAACTTCCCGTTGTCCGTGGTCATTTAAACAGTACTTGAATGTTATTGGTTGGGTTTGTATTTTGCTGCCTTTCCTTACAGCTAGCTCCCTGATTCATTGTGGTCATTAGGCACCCGCATCGGTGGATGGTAAGTCGGGTGCACCGAAAATTGGTAGCAGGGAACACACACACACCAACTTGGTAGAGCTCGTGAAGTCACCTGATCGATGTATATGGTGATTTGAAAAGTATATGGGCCCTGAAGCCGGAAACGGCGAAAACTATTGGTCGGGTGGCCTCGCGCGCTCTATCAGAAGGACGAGAAATTTAATGACGACTGGCAAAGAAGAATGATATGTGTTTGCTTGGTCCCCGAGGTGGCTGGAAAGGAAAGAATATGGTATGGTGCATGGCTGGGTGAATGATGAATCAAGGATGGGTGGAAGGAGAACAGCCTGGGTGGGTGAAACAGAAACTGTATGTGTGCATATACTTTGAATGGATGGATGCCTGGATCATGGTATTATCTGACTCTTAGATAGCATATGTGTATCTAGAGAGAGTAGACGGTCACTGGATGAACTAAGTGTTACTTTGAAGAGCATGTAACACCGCACCCGCACGTCCGTTCCAGTGTAGGAAAGGCAAGGAAAAGAAGTTGTAATTTTGTCCAAATACTACCATGAATAGTAGCAGTAGTTTGTATTGCAACTGCAAGCACAGCATATATCCGGTTATTACGGTGGACACTCCCTACCTCTATTAATAACTTTAGTTTAGTAGTAGTACGTCATTCATGTGTTGATGTATCACTGTTCACTCAATAATAAGCAAAGCACCTAAAGTCATCCCATATGTCATCAAATACATCCCATGTGAAGTGATAGATAATCAGATTATTTAGCTTCTTCATTTTCCTTTTCTAGTACTCATTTGCACTGTAGGGTGAAAGCTAAATTAATTAAGCAGTAGCCCTTTTAGCAGAGTATTCTCAGTGCCACCCGTAATAGAAAAGTAAGTGCTTCACCACCTGCATGTCGCTGGACCGGTACAGTAACGCAAGTCTGTCTCACTCATCATGGTGTGCGTCTGTTTTTCTCGGGTGCAAGTTCACTGCGCTGGCATTATGGTGTACTGTCATAGTCGACTGTAATGGAAGTCCATAGTGCTCGTAGAATTTGTTCCTTAAACTCCCACTAATGTTAGAGCAAGGATGAAGAAGTGGGAGGTTAGATAGATACTGTCCTCAATAGTTATGTACTGTGCTTTCAATTTGCTACTTGTACTGTGACACAACTTTCTGCTCAATCATTTTGTGTTAATCTTAAGGAGCATTGGTTACAGACTATGTCTTTCTTTCTTCATATAGTTTCTCCTTCCAAATCAAACAGACCATCAAGGAGGGAGCTGGCTCGAATGGCCCGGCAACGGAGGCTGGATGCCACTGTCGCCGAATATCGGCGGCTGGTGGCCCTGGAGGAGGAGGACACGCAGTCTACCGGTACAACAACAACATCCACTGGGACAGCTGCATCCTCCTCCGTGCCCCCACGGGCTGCCAGCCAGCGCAGTGCTCCAGCGGTACGGAGCCGGGCTACCAAAGCCAACCGCCACCGTCGAGCAGCAAAGACAGCAGCTGCCCCCCACAGGAGTTGCAAGGCACGCCAGCGCCGTTTATCCCTCAGAGTGTCCTACCTGGAGCAGGAGGTCTTAACCTATAAGAACTTGGTGGAGGGCCTCCGCTTCGACCATGCCACCCTCCGCAAGGAGTATGATGCCCTGGCCGCTACAGTGAACAGCATCCTGCCGTAGTGTCCCTTGCCCGTTTTTTAGAGACTTTTGGGGGGTGGGATTTGGGAGTTGGGTTCTTTTTGGGACTTTTGAAAGACAATCGTTGGGGTTAGGGAGGGTCTTGAGGGAGATTATTTTGTTAGGGCTACAAAAATATACTTTTTGAAACTTTATCTGACCATACCCTTTTTTTACTGCTTTTGAGTCTGGTGGGTGGGGGTTTAACAGTAAGTTTGTTTTCCTGAAGAGTCCTAGGACTTTAGTAGTACTACCGTCAATCTCTCATCTAGTCCTAATACTCCATTATACTACCTCCCACCAAACGCTTATTTTACCTGTAATTTGTGTTTGAAAGTAGGGCTAGGCCCAGGGCTGGCTCCACAGGAGATGGCGATTAAGGATGGCAATCCTGGGCGGATGAAATGTCCTCATTGCGGTGGTACTAGTGGTGTGACACAGTGGCAGTTGCATGCCTATGGAAAAAAAGAAAATGAAACCTGGTTTGTCCTTACTGTAGCATTACAACGGTACGATAGAGAATATAGCAGGTGACAGTACACTAGAACAGTGCCACAATGTAGCCTAACAAATGGTAAAGTATTGAAAGTATAACTAGTACTTGCGTTGAATTTCTTTGACATTGGCTACTACTACAAGAAATAGTACTGAAGCTGAGTAAGTCAAGAATATATCCTCGGATTCCTTCACCAGCCTGTTGCTATGACCTTATCCTCCCCAGCAAGTGTGTGGAATTATTGATGTCATTTAATCACACATCAAGCAAAACCACACAGCCCGGGGGAAGAGGGTTAGGGTTTGGAAAATAGATGGGAATGGGGGTTTCTTTTTGGGTAGGTTTTGTTGAGAGAAGAAAAAAAAGCACAGCATGGACAAACAATAATTGAAGATAAAGAAATCTTTGGGTACAAAGCTAACCATAAATATTTTAAGTGACATAAAGGAAGTGCATGCCCTACTGCATGCATTGTTACTGAAAAGTAAGTAGTACTAGAATGCGACAGTACAGGGCTGCAGCGTTTTCACTTGCCTATCTCTGCACTCAGAGAAACACTTCTTACATTAAATTAGGTTTAAAAATTAGCCGAAGTAAAACCTATAGAATGGCTGTAGGGATCAATTTAGAAGCAGAGAGAGATCCAAGAAATGCAGCCACACTCATAGAAGAAAACAATGGATACTGTATCTGTATGTTGTTGTAGTTGTCCTGTTGAATTTGGTAAGTAAGTTGCATGCAGCAAACAATTCCTCTTATTAGCGGCACTCCTCCATTCCAGCTGACGCTTCGTCCATCAATGTTGGTGACCAGAAGACACCCTGTCCACTGCCTGCCTGGCGGATGCTGAATTGCGGCGCGCTAATGTGAAGCCTGACTCCATCCTTTTTTCCCCATTGCACAGACTGAAACCCGGCCTGTAATTATTGAACGAAAAACAGGAAGTGCTATTACAACACCACTGATAAAAAAATATAAGGTATGTACGCTGTGTAGTGCAAAAAGTCACACTTTGATTTTCCTAATAGACAGTACAATATTTTTGAAAGTGCGTACTCTGTCTGAGTCACCTTTTGAAGGATAAATAAGTATGGGCAAATTAATTTAGCGGATCTTTCCCCTCAAGCTAGGTGTACTGTAAACTGTGTTTTAGAACAAAATTATACCTTCCCAGCAGTGCTCCCACCCAGACCCTTACTAAAGCCAGGCGCAAAAATGTAGAAGACCCCCAATCAGATCTCAAAAAACGAGGCCTAGCAGAAAACTGGTGACAAAACGTACTTTGAAAGTAAAAGTAGGCCCAAATCCCCCCTTACCCACCGTGGATTGTATTCAAACCACTTGCAAGCAAGCAAAAGTATCCATAGCCAGCATCGCTCCAAGACTCGAAAACCCCCCCACCCAAACACATGCAATAGAAATACTGCTAACCCTAACGAGCCCTAAGTTAAGAATAGTGGCAAAGGCTTTCTTTAACTATGCCAAATCCCCCCTTTCCCACCATGGATTTTCTTCAAATGACTTGCAACCAAAATTACACATTCTCACGAGTACTCTAAGACCCCAGAACTCAGTTGCAAAAATCTAGAACACCCCGAAACACATGCAATCCTGCTGCTAGGGCTAACCCTAACGAACCCTAAGTTACAAAAAGTGCCAAAAAGCTTTTCCTTATGGATTTTGTCCAAACCACTTCTATCCGGTATTAGACCTTCCCAGGAATTCCCCAAGGCCCGCCAACCCACCCGCAAAAAAGCACAACACCCCCAAACAGCCAAAAAGGAAAATCTCATACTTACAATATTTCTCGGCCTTCGGTCCAAACGCGCTGTGCAGCTAGGTCATAACTCCCGTTTTCCACCACGGATTTCCTGAAAAGCAAATGCAATGAAGATTAGACTGTCCCAGCAGTGCTCCCAGACCCCAAAACTCACCCACAAACACCCGGAACCCCGCCAAAGAGCACCTCAAAGGCAAGCAAGTCAGCAAAAACGGCAACAAATTTCCGCCTCCGATTTGGTCCAAACCACTTTTATCCGGTATTAGAGCTTCCCAGCAATGGCCCCAGAGCCGTCAACCCAGGAGAAAACTAGTAGAAGACCCCCAAACAGCCAAAAAGCAAAAGTACAAAAATGGTCACTTAGTCATTTTCTTGGCAATTTCCAAAATCACTCCACGCGCGCTCTGCAGCTAGGCCCTAACTCCCCTCTGCCACCATGGATTTGCTTCAAACCTCTTGCAAACGAAAGTATCCATAGCCAGCAGTGCTCCCAGAACCCCGAAACCCACCCACAAACACCAGGAAGCCCCCCAAACAGGCCCCCGAAAATGCTACATTGAGCAAAATGTCAGAAATAGCAAAAAGAAATTCTGCATGGATTTTGTCCAAACCACTTCTATCCGGTATTAGACCTTCCCAGGAATTCCCCAAGACCCGCCAACCCACCCGCGAAAAAGAACAACACCCCCAAACAGCCAAAAAAGATAATCTCATACTTACAATATTTCTCGGCCTTCGGTCCAAATGCGCTGTGCAGCTAGATCATAACTCCCGTTTTCCACCACGAATTTCCTGAAAACCAAATGCAATCAAGATTAGACTGTCCCAGCAGTGCTCCCAGACCCCAAAACTTACCCACAAACACCCGGAACCCCGCCAAAGAGCCCCTCAAAGGCAAGCAAGTCAGCAAAAACGGCAAAAAATTTCCGCCTCCGATTTGGTCCAAACCACTTTGATCCGGTATTAGAGCTTCCCAGCAATGGCCCCAGAGCCGTTAACCCAGGAGAAAACTAGTAGAAGACCCCCAAACAGCCAAAAAGCAAAAGTACAAAAATGGTCACAGTCATTTTCTTGCCAATTTCCAAAATCACTCCGCGCGCGCTCTGCAGCTAGGCCCTAACTCCCCTCTGCCACCATGGATTTGCTTCAAACCTCTTGCAAACTAAAGTATCCATAGCCAGCAGTGCTCCCAGACCCCGAAACCCACCCACAAACACCAGGAAGCCCCCCAAACAGGCCCCTAAAAACGCTACATTGAGCAAAATGTCAGAAATAGCAAAAAAAAATTCTGCATGGATTTTGTCCAAACCACTTCTATCCGGTATTAGACCTTCCCAGGAATGCCCCAAGACCCGCCAACTCACCCGCAAAAAAGCACAACACCCCCAAACAGCCAAAAAGGAAAATCTCATACTTACAATATTTCTCGGCCTTCGGTCCAAACGCGCTGTGCATCTAGGTCATAACTCCCGTTTTCCACCACGGATTTCCTGAAAAGCAAATGCAATCAAGATTAGACTGTCCCAGCAGTGCTCCCAGACCCCAAAACTTACCCACAAACACCCGGAACCCCGCCAAAGAGCACCTCAAAGGCAAGCAAGTCAGCAAAAATGGCAAAAACTTTCCGCCTCCGATTTTGTCCGAACCACTTTTATCCGGTATTAGAGCTTCCCAGCAATGGCCCCAGAGCCGTCAACCCAGGAGAAAACTAGTAGAAGACCCCCAAACAGCCAAAAAGCAAAAGTTCAAAAATGGTCACAGTCATTTTCTTGCCAATTTCGAAAAATCACTCCGCGCGCGCTCTGCAGCTAGGCCCTAACTCCCCTCTGCCACCATGGATTTGCTTCAAACCTCTTGCAAACTAAAGTATCCATAGCCAGCAGTGCTCCCAGACATCGAAACCCACCCACAAACACCAGGAAGCCCCCCAAACAGGCCCCCGAAAATGCTACATTGAGAAAAATGTCAGAAATAGCCGAAAAAAAATTCTGCATGGATTTAGTCCAAACCACTTCTATCCGGTATTAGACCTTCCAAGGAATGCCCCAAGACCCACAACCCACCCGCAAAAAAGCACAACACCCCCAAACAGCCAAAAAGGAAAATCTCATACTTATAATATTTCGCGGCCTTCGGTCCAAACGCGCTGTGCAGCTAGGTCATAACTCCCGTTTTCCACCACGGATTTCCTGAAAAGCAAATGCAATCAAGATTAGACTGTCCCAGCAGTGCTCCCAGACCCCAACACTCACCCACAAACACCCGGAACCCCGCCAAAGAGCACCTCAAAGGCAAGCAAGTCAGCAAAAACGGCAACAAATTTCCGCCTCAGATTTGGTCCAAACCACTTTGATCCGGTATTAGAGCTTCCCAGCAATGGCCCCAGAGCCGTCAACTCACCCGCAAAGAAGTAGAACACCCCAACAAGTGCTGAGTCTTTCTTCATTGGGCGTAATCCAGCCCTCTGCTTTGAGGGAAATAGGAGTCTGGAGGAGGAGGATAGAGGAGCATGTTCTTCTGAACTTGTGAACCTGAGGAATGCAGACTGCGGCACCTTCAAATCAATAAGCAAACAAGTGAAGACAGTTCTGCTGATGGGCTTGTTTTTGTGATTAGGTGATTAAAGTTTGAATTAAATTAACTGTGCAAAACAAAGAAAGACAGACACACAGGAATAAAAGTGAATAAGGACGAAAAAGAAAGTTATTGATTCATTGTCTCATTTTCAGGGCTCGGTGTCAGGGAATAAGAATAAGAGTTTGTCATCATGCTCTGCGAATTCAGGCAGGGTGAGGTCAGTTTCACCGAACAGAGAACAAATTCCCTCATCTACGTTGCTGTCCTCCTCGTCTTCATGCGGCGTGCTTTCTCGTACTTTGTAATCTGGTGGTATGAGGTGCTGATTCATCTTGATCATTGTTAACCTCTCCACATTTTTGGGCGAGAGGCGGCTCCGTTTGGGAGTTACAATGCCACCAGCAGCACTGAAAACACGTTCAGAAGACACGCTTGCGAGTGGGCAAGACAAGTAGTTTATAGCCAGGTTGGAGAGCTGTGGCCACAATTCTTTTTTCCCATGCCAATACGCCAATGGGTCAGCATTAACATAGACCTCTGTTGAGTCATTCAGATAGTCCTGCACCATCGACTCAAGGTCCTCAAAGGTTCCTCCACTTTGCTTACTTTTTGCTGTGACCTTTTGAGAACCAAACCCAAGCCAAGTTAGCCAATGTTACTGTTGTGTCTGGTGCAGATGATCCGGTTGCCGGTGTCTTTAACGGCTGAGAGGTCACTTGTGCCACAGCCACAGGTGCAGAAGTGGATTGTTTTGACTGGGGATGGCCTGCTGATTATGATGCTGATGTACTGCCTTTTCCTTCAATATCCTGCCGTTCTTTTTCAAACCTCTTGGCTGACAAGGCTAGCCAACGTTTGTACTTTGTAACATCTTCATCAGCAAAAGGAAAGAATGCTTGGCCTGCCAGCGCCTTTTGTAGCGTGGATCCAGAATAGTAGCACAAATGTAATGCTGTTCTGAGTGGATCATTTTAAGACGTTCATCACCACGTAGGCGCTCTAATAATTTCTCCGCCAAAACAAAAGGGTCTTGGGTTTTTTCATCTTTTTGAAACACAGAAGACACCGCCTTCAGTTGGTGCTCCAGCATGCACAACAATGGGTTATCTTTTCCCAAATTACAGTCCTCCTTGCTGACTGCACGCGTGAAGACCTCAAAAGGACGAAGCATGTCTGTCAGGCTTTTAACTAGGTCCCATTGCGCCGCATCCATCCTCAGGTCCTTCTGAGCTGTACCCTGTTTTAAGAAATAGTGATCGAGTACCGTATACTGCTCATACAGACGCTCAAGCATGTAGAAGGTGGAGTTCCAACGTGTTGCCACCTCCTGGATGCGTGCTTTCACTGGCATTCGACGTTCATGTAGCAGGCTCCTCAGATGCTTCCGGGCCTTAAAAGAATGGCTGAAATGGTTGCACAGTTTTTGGCAGGTGGCCATTACCTCGCACGCTGGACTGTCTTCATCACTCAAGAATTTTTTAACAACCAGGTTTATACAGTGCGCCAAACACGGCACTCTGAAATAGTCACCCAGCTCCATGGCCTTAACTACATTGGCGCCATTATCCGTGGAAACATAACCAATCTGGCGTTTTTTTGGGAACAGCCAGTGAAAGACCTTTGTGTTAAACTCATCCAAAATGTTTTGTGCTGTGTGACGTTTCTCCAAGCCAAACATGGCTAGTGTTGCATGTTTCCGAGCAGCTTTAAAAACTTGGTCCGGGTCAACACCTGCGTTTAGCTTTGCTTTAACCCCTGAAAAAGAGACCCAGTGTGCAGTGATGCACATGTAATCAGTGCCTGCGCCACTGGTCCACATATCTGTTGTCAGATGTATAGTGTGAACAGCACTCTTCTTCAAAGCTGCCCCAATCACCTCCAGCAAATCTTCATGTAGTGCTGGAACCGCAACTCTGGCAAAATAGAACCGGCTAGGAACCTTCCATTTAGGGCAGAGCGCTGCCACTAATTCTAGAAAACCAACCCCTTCTACAAAAGAAAAAGGGAGAAGGTCCAGAGCTAGCATTTTAGCCAGCTTAGTGTTATACAGACGCGTCAGTGGGTGGTTGCGTTCATATGGCGCGTCTGAACAAAACATGCTTCTAATGTTGCCCTGGACCAAGCATTTATGGGATGATGATGACTTCTTTGACCCAGTTATGCTCGCTGATGAACTTTTTCGCATTGGTGTCTCACTCGCTCCCACACTCTTAGTGTGCCTCACATGGGGTGTGCTGCTGACAGGGGTACTGGGTGTAAGTGAAGTGTTTGACACGTCTTCTTCCTCCTCGTCATCATCAGATGAAACATCAACGTTTTCTTGACTTCCAATTCGGGCTTCCTTGATCTCCTTTAGGTGCGCAAACCATTGGACAGCGTGCTGCCTCCTAAGATGACCTCTCTGGCCTCCGGTACCATAGTTGGTACCAAACTTACCACGACTAACTGCAAGCTTACAAATGCTACAAATGGCGAACTTTTCCCTTTTTGGGCAAACACTAAAGAAGTCCCAAACTGGGGACTTGAATTGTCTGTGGGGGCCGGAGGAGGCGGCGATACTGGTGGTGGTGGTCATGCTGCTAATGCCACATGAAGTGGAGGATGTGGATTGCCGAACTTTAGTACGTTGTGCACTTTCACCACCACTAATTGAGGTCGAGGTGGATGGAGGTCCCTTCTGGCGAGGAAGAAGTATGGAAGCGGTACGTGTTGGTGTACTAGTTAACTCCAATGATTGTGGTGTTTCCACTGCCTCCTCGTCGACAACATCATCATCACGCTCAGCAGCTTTTCGGGCTAGGGTCAAAATGTCTGTTTACTGCATGCCCGCTGGGGCTGCAGTGACCTTTATGATGACTGGGTCATCGTTGTGAGAGTCTTCATCAGCAGCAGTATCCGCCACTTCTTGTTGAGCCTCATCACACTCCATAACTCTGAGACTTTGGGCGAGCTTCCTTTTACGCTTAACTACCTTTGTCAGATCATGGTGTGCCTCACTCTCAGACGGCAGTGGTGCTGGTTCCCAATTTTGTTCCGTATCATCAGAAGGAGGTGTGCTTGAAGAAGATGTAGACACCACCCTTGATCTCTTCCTTGCTAGGGGTGTGGAAGACAATGAATGATCATCAGGAGGAGTGGCTTCCTCAAATGATACCTCGCCTTGATTGTCGATTTCCTGATGTGCCCCTACTTCGGGAGGAACAACTATTGTGGGCACTTGTGACCCTCCATGCACCTCTGCTTGCGCATCTCCTTGCGCTGCCTCTCCTTCCACATGTACTTGGGCTTGTACTTGCACATGTGGTTTTTGTTGCGGCTGTGGTTGTTCAACACTCGTCAGATGAGTTACCACAACCTGTGTTGATTGAGGGACATTGCTGCTACTTTCTTGCGATGAGCCAACATCACTGGTCGATGGTGATTGAACAACTAGACTAAGTGCCTCTGCAGCACTCAAGGGCTTGGACGTAAGTTGGCGTGGTGGTGGTAGTGGCACTGAGCCCAATGGAGCGGGGGTGCTGCTCCCAGCTTGGTCCCCAGCAGATCCCGCTGCTGCTGCAGGCGTACTTTTTTTTTTACTCCCAAAAAATGTGGCGGCCGGTACACCAGTCTCCTTGGTAACTTGCTTCTTCTGCTCCTTACTGGCAACTTTCTTGCTAGAGGAGCTACGGGGAACTTTTTTTGGGGCCATCTTCTTCAGAGCAGGTCAGAACAGCAGGCCGCAGTTGCACGAGTTGCAGAGTTGTCTGTGTCCAGACGTGACGTCGCGTGACGTTATTCTGCACACACACACCGCTGCAGGACTTCTTCCTGGCACTGGTGGTTCTCTTGAGTCTTGTGCACCTAAAAGCAATGGAAGACAGAGGAACATCAGTTCAGTTATACACCCCAAAAAATCGAAAAACACAAAAAAATCAGCACAATCCCATGCCATCCATGATGTTTAAATTCAAGACACCCCACAGAAAGACTAGGCCCATGCACCACTCACTACCCCTGGTGAAAAGGCCACAACAACAGCCCAAAAAAACGAAAATCACAGAAAAATCAGCACAATCCCAAGCCCTCCATGATGTTTAAATTCAAGACACCCCACAGAAAGACTAGGCCTATGCACCACTCACTACCCCTGGGCATAAAGGTTGAAAGCTAGGCAAAATGGTTGCAGACCTAAGAACACTGCCTGCATTCAAAATGGCCCCCTGCCTCCCAGCACATGGCCAGGGCATGCCTGTAGCAGCACTCAAAATGGCCCCCACCCACATAGCCTGTCCCCATGAACACCCCAAAAAATCGAAAAACACAGAAAAATCAGCAAAATCCCATGCCATCCATGCCCTCCATGATGTTTACATTCAAGACACCCCACAGAAAGACTAGGCCCATGCACCACTCACTACCCCTGGTGAAAAGGCCACAACAACAGCCCAAAAAAACGAAAATCACAGAAAAATCAGCACAATCCCAAGCCATCCAGGCCCTCCATGATGTTTACATTCAAGACACCCCACAGAAAGACTAGGCCCATGCACCACTCACTACCCCTGGTGAAAAGGCCACAACAACAGCCCAAAAAAACGAAAATCACAGAAAAATCAGCACAATCCCAAGCCATCCAGGCCCTCCATGATGTTTACATTCAAGACACCCCACAGAAAGACTAGGCCCATGCACCACTCACTACCCCTGGTGAAAAGGCCACAACAACAGCCCAAAAAAACGAAAATCACAGAAAAATCAGCACAATCCCAAGCCATCCAGGCCCTCCATGATGTTTAAAGTCAAGACACCCCACAGAAAGACTAGGCCTATCCAACACTCACTACCCCTGGGCATAAAGGTTGAAAGCTAGGCAAAATGGTTGCAGACCTAAGAACACTGCCTGCATTCAGAATGGCCCCCTGCCTCCCAGCACATGGCCAGGGCCTGCCTGTAGCAGCACTCAAAATGGCCCCCACCCACATGGCCTGTCCCCATGAACACCCCAAAAAATCGAAAAACACAGAAAAATCAGCAAAATCCCATGCCATCCATGCCCTCCATGATGTTTACATTCAAGACACCCCACAGAAAGACTAGGCCCATGCACCACTCACTACCCCTGGTGAAAAGGCCACAACAACAGCCCAAAAAAACGAAAATCACAGAAAAATCAGCACAATCCCAAGCCATCCAGGCCCTCCATGATGTTTAAATTCAAGACACCCCACAGAAAGACTAGGCCCATGCACCACTCACTACCCCTGGTGAAAAGGCCACAACAACAGACCAAAAAAACGAAAATCACTGAAAAATCAGCACAATCCCAAGCCATCCAGGCCCTCCATGATGTTTAAATTCAAGACACCCCACAGAAAGACTAGGCCCATGCAACACTCACTACCCCTGGGCATAAAGGTTGAAAGCTAGGCAAAATGGTTGCAGACCTAAGAACACTGCCTGCATTCAAAATGGCCCCCTGCCTCCCAGCACATGGCCAGGGCCTGCCTGTAGCAGCAATCAAAATGGCCCCCACCCACATGGCCTGTCCCCATGAACACCCCAAAAAATCGAAAAACACAGAAAAATCAGAAAAATCCCATGCCATCCATGCCCTCCATGATGTTTACATTCAAGACACCCCACAGAAAGACTAGGCCCATGCACCACTCACTACTACCCCTGGTGAAAAGGCCACAACAACAGCCCAAAAAAACGAGAATCACAGAAAAATCAGTACAATCCCAAGCCATCCAGGCCCTCCATGATGTTTAAATTCAAGACACCACACAGAAAGACTCAGTCCACCCACCACTGAGTACTCCTGGGCAAAAGGCCCCAACAACAGCCCAAAAATCAAAAATTCCAAAATTGTATTTGCCCCAAACAAACTTACTTGTGAAATTTCTAATCCAAAAGTGATCCAAAGAAAGTCAAAAAGGCCTCAAATCCAAATATCCAGCAGCATCCACAAAAAGTAATCCTTCCAGGTGAAGAATCCGAATGAAAGTGACCAGCACATGAAGAAAGCACTGGGAGGAGCCTGCTGGACAGGAACAGGAAGTTGGAGACTGTGGGGCACTTCCTTCCTCCCCCCCCCAAATGGACTCCTTGCCAAAAAAAGTGCAGCCAAATGTCAACCCAACAAGTTATTCTGATAAAAATCATAATTTCCAGAAGGTTTATGCTGCTTGCTGGTGGATTTCTTGTGCAGAATTGCAAATTTTGTATTTTCGAGAGTGCGAGATTGTTGCTGCCCGCCGCATCTACGGGTTCGCAATTGCGAACTCCCGCGATACGTGATCACGGCGTACTCGCGTTGACAAACTCTCGCTGTGCAAAGTGGCGGGCGCGATGACGTAATCACGGTCGCCAAACTCCCACGGGATCTCGCAGCAAGATCCAAAATGGCGCAGCACTCGCAAAATATCGAGAAAAACAACTCGGCAAACGCTGAATGACGGTAAGTGAACTCCGCAGGCCGCAAAATTGTATCACCAAGAAAAAAAAATACGCTGCGTGCGAATTTACGGATTTTACGCCCATGCTTAGCACACACCCTGATGAGAGGGATGCGTTGATGATGTTTGTCCAGTAGGGGACGATTACATGTTTGAGATCTTGGATGAGTGCGGAAGGGAGTGGTTCTTTGGTGTGGGAGGAAGGTTTGAGTTTGGCTAAAATGTTGTAGACCTCTTGTTCAGTTACAGGGTGGAAATTAGGCCATGAGGCGTTGTTTTTAAGCGGAAGGAAAATGAATTCCGGAAGGGTAAGAGAGGGGACAGGGTGAGGGGGGCTAGGGGAAGTGTTCAAGGGGAGAGGGGGGAGAAGAGTGCAATCAGGGGAACTTGAGGGGTGAAGAAGGGTGGGGTCTCGAGGAAAGCGCGGTCTATTTTAGCTATTTTTTCACAGAAAAGGTTGGCAATTTCTGCGCATTTGCTAGTGGAGGCCACCGGGTTTTGGGGTGCAGGGTTGGTTTGGTTTCTAATAATGTTGAACAGTTCTCTGTGTCTGATTTTGGTGTGAGAGAATTGAAGATGAAAGAATGACGCTTTCTCAGAGAAGATGAGTTTTTTGTAAGAGGATCTTGCAATTCTAAGGAGGGCAAGATGGGAGGGGGAGGGGTGTTGTCTTCATGTTCTCTCCGCCAATCTCAGCGCGCGTCTTTCTTTGTGAAGGTCTAGGGTGAACCATGATTTCGAAGGGGCATTTTTTAATGCTTTAGTTTTTAGAGGGGCAAGTTGGTCTAACACCTCATTTATAGTTTTGTTGAAGTGCTCCGTGAGATCGTTAGCATTAGAGGAGGGGGGAGACTAAGGGGGTCATTAGGATGACGGGCAGAATTAGTCCCCCCGCCATCCCACCGGGGGAAGGGACCGTCCGCCATAAGGGCGGGGGTACCGTGGGGGTTATTAGGATGCGCCCTCCACAGTGGCGGGCCCATTATACATGTTTAACATTGTGGCAGGTGGTGCTCTCAGCACCGCCCGCCACAATGCAAAAAATGCTTGTGATGCATTTGCATACACAAAGCAGCAGGCACCGCGCGGTGCCTGCCACATTGTGTATGCAAATGCAGGTGCAACCCCCACCTCGCCTTCACCATGGGGGCCCGCAGTGGGCCCCCAAAGTGAAGACCGCCTGCCCAATGCCGCCACAGAATAGCAGCTCCCACAGCCCATGCTAATATGGCTGGCAGTGTCTGATTGACACCGCCATCATATTAACCCTTCTCCGCCCCGGCCGCAAGGCGACCGGGGCGGAAAAGTGGCGGATGGTCTCTCCGTCCGCCGCTGACCCCCCAGCCATACTACTATGGCGGGTGGTGATTCCGGGATGGATGGCGGGCTGTTCACCCCGCCAGGCCGGCGGTGGCTACCGCCGGCCTGGCGGGGGTGAACCGCCCGCCATCATAATGGGCCCCTAAGTTGGGATTGGAGGTTATGTTCCAGTGCGCAAGGGGGGATTTGTTTAAAATTTCTAGTGACAATTGCAGTTTTATTAAAATTTTTTGGAGCAGGATGGGCTGGGAGGGATATTTTCAACAGAATGAGATGGTGGTCAGACCAGTCAATGGAGATGATGTTGGATAGGGATGTAAGATCTGGGTTGGAAAGGGGGTGTCATTACTGGGGGGAGTGTCGTGGGGGGTGGCGTTAGGCTCAGGGCGGTGGTGGAGAGTTGGGAGTATGTGCATAGTGGAGCCAAATTGGGGAGAGGGGACTGGATAGTGGCGTGGGAGGGTTCAGGTGAGGGTGACGTAGCGGTACCATTTGTGGAGGCAGGGGCCAGGGCATGTACGGGGAGTGTTTTAGATGTTGAGGGACAGCTTAGAAGGGGAGGGGGGTACTGGGGAGGTGGTTCAGTGTTGAATAAGTGTGGTCCATAGGGGGAAAGGGAGTGTGTGTGAGGGTCTTAGAGGTGTGTAGGGGGGATGATGTCAGCGAGGAGGGTGGGGAAGGGGCGAATGGGTAGGGTAAGTCGAAGCGGGAAGTAAAGTCAAGGGGTAATAAAGTGATGCTCTGGGGGTGGGGGCGGTTTGGGCGAGTGTGGGGTTGGAAGCTGGACTCAGTGGAGGGGATAGTATTACGGTGGGGGATGGTTCAGGAGAGGGTGTAAGTGTAAAAGTTGTTGCCGGTGGATTGTGTTTAGGGGGAGGGTTAGTGTTTGTGGCGGTAAAGGTGTGTACAAAGGGAATTAGGGACTGGGGGATGTTGGGAGGGGAAATGGCAGTGTCAGCTGGTTGGAGAGAGTGCTGAAGAGGATTTCAAAGATATTGAGGTGTTGTTTAGAGGCTTGGATCAAGACATTTCCAGTGCTGTAGATGGAGATTATTATTATTATTATTATTATTATGCGTTCTTATATAGCGCTCGATTACCCGTAGGCATCTCGGCGCTTGCCTTGGGAACCCGTCCTGGCTTTTCCCTGTGAGATACCCGTACTGGGCATCCCCCAAGGTGAAAACCAGGCATCCCGCCGCGGGAGGGCCGTAGTGGAGATTAAGCAAGCTAATGCCCAGAGCTGCAGAGTGTGAACCCGTGATTCGAGTAGGCACCGAAACGAGAATTATCGAGTCCGTGGATATTTGGGCTCAAGACCCTGCCGCGTCGGGAATTGAACCCTGGTCCCGGGTCTGACCTCTGCTTCAGGTCTGCCTCCTCTAACCAGTGAGCCACCAGGGAAAGACACGGAAGAAGACGCAGCAAGTTTAAAAATGTGGGGGATTCTAATAATGCTCGATACTGGGAGGTGGAGTAGAAAGGTGCTCTTCCATTTGGAGGGGTGTTTGGTGTAGAAGATATAGTTAGTTTTAATGGGTGATGTTGGGCTGTGATAGTTGTCTTCGGTGAGGGTTTCGGGGTGTTGTTTTAAAAATGTATGCTTCAAATTCTTTTTGGCATTTTTTGAAAGGAGGGGAATGGTCCAGGAGTTGGGACCGTGTTTGGTGAGGGTGGATTGTTTGTCGGTTGGGGTCATGGGGGTCTGTGTGAGAGTGGTATTGGGGCGGGTCATGGTGGTGAGGTTGGGCTAGAAGAGAGGAGGAGAGCAAGTGATGGAGGGGAATTATAAAAGGAGGGGGGCTAAGGGAACGAGGCTTGGCCGGGGAGAGAGAAATATGAGTGGATGGGGGGCTAAAGGTGGGAGCACAAACAGGAACGGAGTGGGAGGGAGGGTGGGGTTGGATTATTGGGAGCTAAAGGTTGTCAATATAGTGAGGAGAGACGGTAAAGGTAGATGACAAGGCAGGGAAGGCAAAAGATATCACACAATAAATACTGACTGACATAGATACACAAGTTATGAACTGGTTGTGCCAGGTGAGTGGAGCGAGCTGGGAGAGGTGGATGTAGGTGACCAGGCTAGTAGGATAGCGGTAAATCACATGTTATATATTGATTGCCATTGATTCACACAGTAAAAAAGAACAGGATGGGGAAATGGGATTAGTGGGACCTTACTTTAAAAAAATCATCCATTGTAAAGTGATAGTCTCACGCTTTTGTGAGGTAGTTAATTGTCCAAAATGGTTCACAGAGTGCTTCAGTGTGGTCATGGTAACACTGTGTCTTAGGGAGGCATGTGGGGCCAATGCTCAGACCAAGCTAATCAGTTCACAGTCCAGGGGACCCGGCTTGTGGTCAGATTCCGGTCCGTATCATGTAGTTGACATATTTTCCAGTAATTGACTGGCCCTGATCATCATCACCTAGACAGGGCAAGGGCTGGGGAGTTACGTTTCAGGGACAGGGTACTACTTAATCAGGGACTGAAGATTATCAGCTGGCTACAGTTGTGATGACTCAGTCTGCATCCAATAGCTGAGGTAAGGATTCCGGCGGGTGCAGGGCGCCAAGCTCAAAGGGACAGGGCAGTCAAAGGCGCAGTTTAGCTATGTACTTATATAGGGATGGGGTGTGCGTGCTCACGTTAGGAGTACCGGTCACAGGGGGCTGAGGGTAAACCAGGAAGACTCATCATGAGTCAAGAGCTTCCCACCAACAGACATCAGGCGCGGCACCAGGCTGGGGGTCATGGTCCGCCTCAGACAGATCTCGTTTAGGCTGAAAGCGTTGAAGGTGATACCAACAGGTTCATCCCAGGTGACATTCTCTGGGGGGTTCACACAGCACAGCAGAGGCGGGACTCAAACATAACAAGCATACATTTTAGCCTAAGGTAGGAAGGAAGGGTGGTCGGAGATGTAGAGTCTGTGATATATCCGTGAGGTGAAGACGTTCCAATATGGCCGCCTTCATTGGGGAGCGACTCATGGACAGCTGCGCAGTCCTATGTCTTTTTCGATTAGCTGTGGATCACCCGCTGTAGTCTTGCTTCACTTTCCATACAGCCTTCAATGATTTTAGTCCCTTTTCTGTTGTTATGGATTAGTTTTTGGATTCACAGGGGTTACTGTTTATCTCAGGTCATAAAGATCAGTAGTGGGGTGTGTGATCCTCGGTCATCTTTTTGGTGTGGTCAGCCATTTTAACTTTCAGTGAGCCAGTAAACACAGCCAGCCAGGCTGAGGTAATGAGTAACGAAAAATAATAAAATGAAATGAAAGTGAGCCTACAACAAATACAGGAATCAATAAATTTACTGAGATATTGCTATTGCTGTGGTTGCCCAGCTGGTGAGATCAATTAATAGGTTAGGGGGCATCCGTGTTATTCTGAGACTGATCTTCCTTTTTTTAGTAGTGTGCATATTCAATTGCACCAGAATTCAGTAAAACGGAGATCCGGAGTTATTAATGTGCTATTAACGTTGTTATGGGCCAATTTGGGGGGGCAGGGCTTAGTAGCGGCTTCGTCCGCTGCTCTACGCGGTGAGTGCTTGTATTGTCAACGCATCGTTCATCATTTCCTTTGGTTTTTCTTTGTTCGCCATAAGTTGGCAGGGTATCCTCAGACATGAGTCCCTTGCTCACTTTGCCACTGGATTTAAGCAAGCCGGGCTGAAGACGGCTGAAATGCCAGAAACCGGTCCTCGGTAGCTTGTTTCTGGTCCAGGGAAGGCATGGCTTGGCAGTTCGGGCTGGACTGTTCCCATGAAGCACAGGGTCAGACTGATTTGCATATGGCCATGTCTGAACTGGGTAGCAGAGTGCGCTAAAGAACGGTGATGGATTAAACCCAGATAAGTTGACTGGGGGTGAGTGCTTGTATTGTCAACGCTCCGTCCATCATTACCTTTGGTTTTTCTTTGTTCGCCATAAGTGTGGCAGGGTATGCTCAGACGTGAGTCACTTGCTCACTTTGCCACTGCATTCAAGCAAGCCGGGCTGAAGACGGCTGAAATGCCAGAAACCGGTCCTCGGTAGCTTGTTTCCGGTCCAGGGAAGGCATGGCTTGGCAGTTCGGGCTGGACCGTTCCCATGAGGCACAGGGTCAGACTGATTTGCATATGGCCATGTCTGAACTGGGGTGGCAGAGTGGGCTAAAGAACTGTGATGTATTAAACCCAGATCAGTTGACTGGGGGTGAGTGCTTGTATTGTCAACGCTCCGTCCATCATTTCCTTTGGCTTTTCCCCGTCAAGCCATCCCACGCACACTAGTTAGCGATGCGGATTTTGAGCAATGGCCGAGCCATTGCAGGACAGAACTGCCTCTCCTGGGGCAGACTCGGGGGCCCTGACTCCTCCGTTGGCCCGGGGACCAGGCGTCTGGTGCCTGAAAGGCAATGGTGGCACTACAGTGGAGCGGGGGGAGCCCGCCGAGTCACATACAGCCCCTCGCCTCTTCATCAGTCTGCATGGCCAGCTTACTCCTCGACCCAAGTCGTCGGCACCTTCGATCAAGGGTGGGCGGGCCTGGGTTCACCTGCAGTGCGAGTTTGGCTCATTTGCCCAATCACTGCTGTCTCAAACCGGCGTCCTCGGATATCGCCTTAGTTACAGTGCCGGTCGACTGCAATTCCCTCATAAGACCACAGCCACGTCAACAACTCCGGTAGTCCAAATCCAGCTGCCTCTTCAGTCCTTTTGGATCCAGTCCAGTGATCAACAAAGATCTACTTGAAACTTGCTGTGCAATGCCTGCTGCCTCAATCAAAGTGCCGGAGACAGAACTGTGTGGTCGGAGGTGGACAGTGAGGGCTTGGAGCAAGTCACTCCACTACGATGATGGCTGCTATTACTGTGTCGAGTTCAACCGCAGAAACCAGGTGAGAGCAGTTATCAGACCTCAATCCTTGCCAGCGATATTTTAATTTCAGTGTAAACTATTCCTGTTTCTCTTACGATAGCTTGTTCATTTGTTCTCTTCCAAGGGACTGTCACTACCAGGGATATTCCACTAGCGGGATCCCGAGTGCACAGAGCTCCTTTGGAGCACTCCTACCAGTCGGTCATCATGATGCAACTCCAGCAATGAAATGGGTACGCCTATTTCCATTGCACTGTCTCGCCCTTATGTCTGCCCTGAGGCAGGCATAAGGTTTTGATAAAGTGGAGTCCTAGAAGAGTCGTAGATTTGACTGCAACAGTTCTACAAATCTTTTTAATGTGGAAACGCCAACCCTGCATACATTATACTCGTAGGTATAATATGGCGCAGGGCTTTACAAGGTGGCACATCTGCCTAGATGCGTCTTCTTGTATATAGCAAAAAGTGACGCAAATGTGATGCAATCGTGGCACCAGGCCTTCATAAATAAGGCCCTGTGCCTCATATGAGGAGTTTGGAATTACCATTTGGGTAATTCCAAACAAGTGGTGAGTTGATTTATAGATTTCATATTTGTGGGACATCCTCATATTGTCGTCCAGTAGTGAATTGTGTTGGCTCATACTCTCTAACTCGTACACAGTAAAAGGTAATATGTACAAAACTGATAGATATAGTTAATATTGATAAGTGCAGCGATTAGTAAAAGCTTCAGTCACCCAATTGTAAATTCACTTTGAATCACATATTGTATTCAGCTCACAATAACCGCAAAGGTATTATGATTCACTTAACACTTAGGACTTCCTTTCTGGGTTTTTTGCCATAAGGCAGCGCAGAAGACCTTGCTGCTGCACTGCCCTATGACACAAAAAGATGGCAGGAATGTGCTGTGTCTATTAGATACTGTGCATTCCTGGCCTTTTCCCCCTTGCCGGTGCACAATGGGCTGCCGTGCGCCAATGCAGGCACCTTTGCATCATGATGCAAGGGTGCCTGCATTGCGGGGATGACAGTAGCAGCCATGATGGGAGTACTGCCGGGCGCTGACTTGGGCCGGGGAAGGGGCAGGGTGGGGGGTAGTAAACTGCGGAATACTTCTGAACAGAGGCAAGTACACAAACAAATAAATACAATGAATTTCCTTGCCAGCGCTGCATCGGCAAATGCGATGCAGCGCATGCACTCCCACCATGGGCCGCTACTGGGGGATGATAGCACACATAGAAAGCAGGAGAAATAATGATATTTCTCCTTGTTGTGCCTCACTTACGCTCCCCCTGGAGAGGCGTAGGTTTTTGCGACTGCCTTAGAGTTATGATTTGATATAAATCTGGGGCAGTATAAAAAAGCAATGGATGTTCCTGGGAATTCCACCAGCAACACCGATGGAACACCCCTTTCATGCCGTTTTCTGCATGAAAGGGGCACATATTTTATAGGGTAATGAAAAGCCATGTAATGTGGATTTACCTGGACACAGAAATATACCAGTGGCATATTGTGCCACTGGTATATTTCTGTTTAAAAAATGTCAAAAAAGTAACGTTCCGTCGGTGCAAAATTGTCGGTAGGGCCTCATAAATGAGGCCCCTAATTCTTTCCCCATAATTAGCCCCTGCCAGTTTTACTCACAATCACAACAAGTCAGTGGAGGGACGTTCTTTAATCTCCTGATCTCCTGGTGTAAGACCACCCCCATATCTAGGAATTCACGCTGTGGCTCCCTTCAGAAGAACACTTAAGGTTGTTGACTATGCCTTCTCAGCATTTTGATTGTATAGAGAAAAAAACCTTAAAACTTAGGAATTTGTTTCACCTGAGCAAAAAATGTAAAGAGACGTATGTTCAGCCAGTCTTGCCCAATGCTTACAGCCAATGTTACTTGTTGGAAACTGTGTCTTCAAGCATGGCAGTCAGTATACACAGCAATGGAAATGCCAACCTCAGCCATTTTCAGAGGTATAATAGTATGCACCACATGCTATGTACATTGCCTTGCACTAGCCACAATGCACGGAAATTCAAACAGTGGCTGTATCTTGCCTTAAAAGCTGTTTGCAGACAGAACATTAAATTCAGCTTTCAAAGTGTTTCAGTAGATCATGGTTGAATACTGAATTCAGTGTAAGGGGTTGACCAAAGTTCACAACCACAATCTGAGCTACATTTTCTTACAGCCCTTCCCTATGGGTCACAAGTGATCATATATTTGTACCTTTCAGAATGTACAAAGTATGAACATATGACATTTCCAGTTACCAACTAAACACTGATTTCTTGAGAAAGCTCCCTATACAGAAGAGATGGCTCCCTATAGAACTCAAAACATTGAGAATCCTCTCCTTTTCCTGGAAGCTTAAAGCATGTTATTACCTCGCTAAATATTTTAGTGAGGTTGCCATCCGCCTTTGGTTCCTCCCAGTGCCAAGAAGTCACTGTCAGTAAATACATGTCTCACAAATCTGAATTCTAATGCAGAAAATGGGAAACATTCTTTACAATGCAACTTTTACCACGCAGTGCCTTTACGACGCAACTTTTACAACACAAACCATTACAACGCATACCGCTGGGGGGCGCTCTAGGATAGGGAATAAGTTTAATTTACTATCCAACACCTTCCCTAGTGTCCACGGGAACTGGAGTTGGAATAGTAAATTAAACTATTCACTATCCAGCACCACAAGCGCTATGCGTTGTAAAGGTTTGCGTTGTAAAAACCGCGTTGTAAAGGCACGCGATGTAAAAGCATGTGTTGTAATGTCATACATCCGCAGAAAATAGTATGTGGCAAGCTTAATATGCAGAGAGCTCCATTTGTAATTGTGTGAGTTTGTACCACTAGAATTGCTTGTGTCTCACGTTTCAACACTCCTACTATTGGTTACCTGAATAAATGGCCTATCCAGATGTCTGAGGAATGTCAACTACCATAAGTTGACACTGTTCACACACAAGAATAAGCAGCTCACCGCTTAAGGCTACTAGAGCCAAGCAAAAGCATAACAAATCTCATAGAGAAATGAGATGTACCAGGTTTAAAGCTGCCAAAAACTGCACAAAATGCAACAGATATTAGATTGGTAAGGTTTTGTAATGAAGGGATGGCTGGAGTTTGGACTTCTAAGTGTATCATTACAGGATATTCACCCTCCGATTGACTATCCCCAACACTTACATTCGTAGGACAAGCATTAGAAGTGTTGGGTCTGATGATTGTTTGATTGGGGCTATTAGAGTTTCATGTAATGTAGCAGCCCAGACCCATCAAGTAGTGGGGGCCATTTATCAGTGTCAAGGATGAAATTTCACGTGTTTTCTGTCAATCAGGATATTGACTCAGCCAGAAGGAAGTCTTTATCCTCTTCTGTATTTTGGTTGAGCTGTCAAGCCTAAAGTCAAGGTGATGGAGTGAAAGTTGAGACTAGATACAGTAAAGAAGCATCATTACAATTAAATTGAAGATGGAGTGTCTGCCTTGGGTGACTTATTTGAAAAGAGAAGAAAACGTTTTTAGTCCTGAAGATTTTATCACACAGCTTTAGACTTGGATCTTTCTGCAGGGTCATCCACAAACGTTTTTCCTTCACTCCTCCATTTTTATGCCAAGCCCCTTTTTTTGGCCTTTAGGACTTCACACACTTTACCAATGCTAACCAGTGCTAAAGTGGATGTGTTCATTTCTTAAAACATAGAAACAATGGCTTATCACTAATTGGCATATTAAATTAAGTTATAAGTCCCTGGTAAACTGGTACTATGTGTACCCAGAACCTGCAAATTTAATTCTAAAAGTGGGCCAGCAGCACTGGTTTTCCAACCTACTTAAGTATCTTTTTAAAAAAATATGTCTGTGCCTCCCATTGCAATGTGTGTGTGCGGTTTTAAATAGCCATTTCTACCTGGCAAAATAAACCTTTCGCCAGGCCCAAACTTTCCTTTTAAATATATATGTCACACTTAGGGCATGCCCTAAACAGGCGACATGGCAGGGTGCAATGTATTTAAAAAGCAGGACATGTCCTTTTACAGTTTATGTCCTGGTAGCAAAAACATCTTACATTTGTTTTTCACTACTGCAACCCTTAAGTCTCCCACCGAATAACATTAGAGTTACACTAATACAGTTATAAGCTGTAACTTCCAAATTGGAAAATGTAACCAGTTCATGTTTGACCTCTTTGGAATTGTAATGAAATACTCTTGTTTATGGTGCAGTCAAATTTGTTATTACAATTTTCAAAATGATACTTTTAGAAAATTGGCCTTTTCCTGCCTTAGCCAGCTGGCAGATGGACTTTGTGTATTCTTCCTAGACAGCCACACACATTAGAGAGCTTAGGTGTGTCTGGGTGGGCCATTGCTGGCAGGATGGGAGGGTGAAACACCTGAATAGGTTGTGTACTACCATTACACAAAGGATTGCATTGCCCCTATAGTTAGTCTGGTACCAGGATATGGGAGGCAACAAACCTGTGCACTTCAAAGGGAAAATTCTACAAGCTGGAGGCATGAGGATACATGTTTGACCTCAGACTCCAACTCTTCAGTACACTTTTGGACCTATGGACTCTGTGAGGAAGAAGGACTGCAGTCCTGCTGAAACGACTGCCATTCTGCTGAACACACTGCTCTGGAGGACGGCTGCCCTGCTGTGCGGTCTTGCTCCCTCTTTTGTGGCTGGGAAGGACTGGACCTGCATCTCTGAACCCAGGACCCCAGAATGATTCCAACAGCTAGTTGGCTGGCTTTCTGACCAGAAGCCTCAGGGACATAACAGACTTTCAGCAACCTTGACCCTAGTACCTAGACTCTGCCATCCTGGACTCTTTTAGTGAGCCTGAAGGTGCTCTGCCAAGCTTAGCTGTGGTCCTCAATGGAACCAATGTGAAGCCTGCAAGGCTTGCCGCACAGCTGCCATCCACATCAGAATCACTGCAGATAGACACAAACTCCTGCATAACCTTACGCACAGCTGGCAGTTCCAGCATGACCAATGCAAAGCGATGCAACGTCCTGATAAAATACGCAGCACAGCTCACTAGAACCATTGGAAAGCCATGAAGTCTCACAAATCAATGCTGCATAGACTGAGCACCTGGACGTAAGCTACTGTGTTCAGCATACCTAGGTGGTTCCCTATAGCCACCCCGCACTTCATTGTGGTTGAGCTGAACTTGTGGCTTTGTCCAAGTCCGGTACGACCAGATAAGCACAGTTGGCACTTTGTGTCATTTGATGCAGTTTTCCCTAAAATCTTTAAACTTGTCTATTTATGGTTCTAATCTTTGTTTTTTTGGTGCTTTGGTCCTGCATAATTTATTAAAACTTACATATTTTTGTAAATTGTTGTGGGATGTATCTTGTCTTGTGTATTCACTTTATTACTGTTTGAAGTGCCGAATAAATACTTCATACATTGTCTCTAAGGTGCCAAGCTACCTGAGGATTCAGCACAGGTTAATTTCGGTGTTATGTGACCCTGCCCATGACAAGGATTGTGGTTGCTGCTTCAGTAGGGTTAACCCCACTCAACCAGAAACCCAATTTCTCATACATAGTGTTAGGCCTGTCAGCCCTTTGGGTGGTCCCTCCTAATTATTTATTTATTTTTGTCCCCTTATTGGCCTCCTATCTCTTTTCATTTTTATGTCCACTGGAATTTTTGGTGTTGTCCTTGGGGTTTGGTGGTACCTTACCCCTATGTCTTTTTTGAGGCCTAAAGTGCTCTCCTGACTTGGTGAAAACATAGACACACAAAATGGTGGCTTGTAACTGCCACATCTTTTACCTCAGAAGTTCTGACCCATAGGATTACATAGAGAAGTTCGAGAACCTTCTAGCCAGTTCTGGTAGCCAGAGCCCAGCCTATAAAAGGCCAGTGTTAGGGCGGTGTTGGACTTGGGCCTTAGGGCAGGTTCACCCCTAATCTTTTTGCTTTTATTTGTGACCCAGTGTTAGTGATTATTGGGTCTTGGCGCACTTTTTCCCTGTGTCCCAGAGTAAAGTGCGTGCGTGTAGTATGGCTGGCCTGCCCTCCCATAGGAATGCATGGGGAATGTGTGTGTCCATGTTAGTTCCTGATGCGTGGGGAGTGCAGGCTCGAGTTTGGTATGTGTGAACTCGTGAGGATGAATGCTGCGCGATGGTATGTGCGGCTTGTATGTGTCTAGAAGGGAAGTGCTACTTCTGGACATTGTTGTATGTGTGCAGTGAGGATACTGGAGCGTGATTGGCTGGAGCTGGCTGGCATGCCAGGCTCCAGGAAGTCTGGATGGGTCTGCCCGGTGGTGAGTGTGAGATCAGCATGAGTGATGTGTGGGAGGAGTGCACCTGGGTCCTGGATGGGCTGGGTTTTTCCCCACACAATGCTGGCTCCGCCCCCCTGTGGTTTGTCTAACGACCCAAGCCTCCCCAGTGAATGAAAGGGGTGGTTGGGCCATCAAGGGTACTCCCAAGCCAGCTGCAACTGGTTTCCCCCCACCCTGCACCCTGGAAACAAAGGATTTAGCTGTATAAAAATGGGGCTGTGTCCCCACAGAAATTGTTCTACTTGTGGATCCTTGCCAGAGGGGGCTGTTGCTGCTGCTGGGGCCAAGAGGACCGCCACTTGGCCTGTCTCCCTGCCTGGAGACCCAGTGAGCTGGCTCTGGCCCAGCCTTGCCCCCTGCCTGCCTCCAGTCCCTGCTGGAGCTTTGCTTTCATGCTCCTAGCGCTTGGGAGCGCTTAAATTGCCTGCTAGCGCTGTGGTGCGCTTTATTTGACTTTCACGGCTGCCCACGCCGCATTTTTGCCGTGTGCTTTGCCCCCCTAAGCGCAGGGTGCGCCTTATTTTGATGATAGCGCTTTGGAGCGCTTTGCCAGGCATAGCGAGTGCCTACCTCGCTTTATATTTTAATTTGAGGCCGGTGCCCACCCGGCATTGCCCCGTTTCTATTTAATTTGAGCGGCTGCCCACGCCGCATTTTCCCGTGGAATCACCGCCGCAGCCCGGAGGAAGCAGCACCCGCCTTCAGCCCGGGCCACGCTGGGATTGGCCCAGCCGGCCGAGCCTCCCGCTGCGTCATCGGGGGAGGAAGCAGCCTGCGTGCACCGATCGAGGCTCCCCGAGCGAGAGGAGAGCCCTGGACCTCCAACAAAAGACCGGTGAGTGCCGATAGACGGGAGGGGCGCCGGGACCCATTGTCGGGGTCCGCCCCCCTATGTAGCACGATCCCGCACTGTTGCTTGTTTGGGAGGCACGAGGCTCCGGGGGCATTCCTTTGTTGAGCCTAGGAGGCTCCCCCGCCTGGGTAGATTTTTCCCACCCCTGCCCTTCGTGAATCAATTTGAACTGCCTTGATACTCAGGAGGAAAGAGAGGGAGGGGAAGGAGTCGGTCGTGTCACCGCCACTGACCCCAAGTGCTTCCTGAGCCAAAGGAATGTGAGCCAAACCCTACCTGGTCGCAGCGGGTTCCGAGGTCCCTTTCCGTAGATCTCTGCCGCTTAGTTACGGGCCACCCGCTGAGGAGATTTCGTGGGGAGGGCCCGGTTGTAATCAGCGGTGCAGCAGGTCAAGGGAGGCAGAGTTATAGCAACCAGCGGTGCTGTCGCGGGTGCACTGAGGATAAGGAGGCGGGTATCGGAAGAGGCCGGTCCGCGGAAGCACCCGCCCTCGCCGACGACGAAGCTGTGAGAAGCGTCAAGGGAGCGAGGTGAAGTTCCGGCCCAGTCAGCTGTGAGGAGCTGACAGCGCTGGGGCCGGGGTACTTCAACGAACAACTGCGGTGTGTTCAATCGAGAAAGCTGACCGGGACGAATTGTCCAGCACCCTGTAAGATTAGGAAGTGAAGTGCGGGGCCCAGGAGCAAAGCGGGCCTCGCTGCCGACTCAAGAGGGGTAGCAGGAGTGGAGAAACAGTTAACCGGCTTCCCCATAGGAGCAAACCAACTGCCGGTACCCGGTGAGACTAAACTGCAGCAAGGCTCAGGTGTAAACTCTGCCAAGTACTCTGCGCTACTAACAGTAACCTAGAAAAGCGCACCAAAGAGTTGTTAAACCTATCCCCGCATAACGATTTTGCCTGTGGAGAGGCGCTTACTGAAGGAAGTTGATGGTACCGTCTTTGGGGACTGAGTTAAAAGAGCGGAGCTTGACACAGGGAAACCTTGGTTGGGGAGGTGATACATTTGTGTAGAGTGTGTGAAGCCTACGAATTACACTGGGTGAATATGTCAAACCATGGTGGGGAAAGATGAAATTATTTGGTTATATAACCTTACCAAACAACGTGCCTGCCTTTATTTAAATGCCCCACTGTGAACTCAGATATTAATGTACTAATTGTGAACTGTTTGCTGACCAAATGTAACTGATTGCTGCCCTATGGGATGACCCAGCTCAGGGTTGTAGAAGGATTTCGCGCAAAACCCTGGCACAGCTCTATAAGAACAAAACCCTTGCTGATATGGACAGTGCATATGACAGTGGCACCCTGACGGGACGTTTTATAGTATCCAAAAATTCTTATGTTTTAGAACCTTTTATGGATTTTATTTACCCTCTTCTGGCGAGGAAATTGTTCCTGCAATGGAGGTTTGGTACGCTCCCTACTACAGTTTTTACCTATAAGTGGTCGCTAGGGGGCGACAAGCTTTGCCCATGCTGTAAAGTTAAGGATGAAGATGATTTGCACATAATGTTCTGTTGCCATGTTTATTGGAGCCCGAGGAGGCGCTGGTTAGCCCCTCTTTGTCGGAATCTGGGCTTCAGTAACTATTTACAAGCCTACAGGGTGCTGAAAACTAATACCCTGGGCCACATAGTGTTTGCGGTTTCCAAATTCTTAATGGCAGCATGGATAATAAGGAAGAAAATGTCTGGTTAATCCATTTTACCATGCTTTTCTAAACACTGCAGGGCCAATTGGTTTTTATTGTATATACTGTCTTTTATCTGTATGTATTTTTATTGCTTCTTTTATGGCCTATGTGGCCGAAATAAAGAATTTTTGGATTGGATTGCTGTTAATAACAATGATCTTTCCAGGGCAAGATACAGTCGTGGAGAATTGCAGAGAACCCGACTAATTGTCCTTTGCTTCAGTTAAAACTGTGGAATATTCAATGCATATATAAGGGCTAAGAATTCCTAATGAGCCCCTGTCAAGTGGGAAAGGGAAAAGGTGTCCTTATTGTTAATTGGAACTGTGAATGTGCTAACAATCAAATGCAAAGTTATTCTATAAATGAAATCTAAACACTGTTAAGAAACCAAGAGTAACTACAATAGAATTTTATAAAACAGCCCGTATTTTTCTAAACAGGTGTAGCGTCATTCTTTTTGTGGAAGGGCGCTGAGTTACTGTATGCGGTGTGATGCAAGCTTAACACAAATTTGTCTCCGAGTTTACTCTTGTCTACTCTGTGCTAAGCTACCCTAGTTGGACTGGGTGCCCCCAGGTCTAACACATAGGCAAAAGTGAAAGAAAGAATGAAAACCACAAATCAGTAGCACTAAATAACATACAATCTACAATTCCATCGATTGACACTGACTATCCAAAAATGTGCCTGTATTATTTAGAGGTTATCGCAATTAATTTTAATATGCATAGCTCAAGATGTACTTTTGGGAGTTTACAGATTTACATTTCTACATTCAAATTCACCAATTAATAAGAAATGTTAACTCTGCCAGCATAACTCTTTCTTATGAAACAAACATGTAATGAGTACATTGTTCAGACCCTCCAGGATATCGCGATTTCGCGATTTGCCAAAAAATCGCGAAATCGGCAGTTTTGTAAAAATGCCGCGATTTTTACAAAACTGCCCGCGAAATCCAGCACTTTCTATTGGCTCCGTGGCTCTCATCACCAGGGAGCCAATAGAAAGGGTCAGGGGGTCAGGTCAAATGGTCTCTCATCCTGTGTGCGCCGTGCATTACTCCCCCTCACCTCACATGTGCCGCCTCCTCTCACCTGCTCCTGTCTCCTGCTGCTGCCTCCCCCTCCCAGGATTTCACATCGCGGCTGTGCTGTGCTGTGCCGGTGTTTTTCACATGCAAATGAGCCAGACAGGGCCCCTTGGAAATGAAACGCAAAGATAACAAAAGGGCAGACAGAGATGGGGAGTATGTGCACGAGCTGCTGGAAGCAGAGGAAGTTCCGAACTCCACGTTCTCTCGTGGTTAGAGCCCACAAAGCAAAGCGAAAACCTATTTTACAGAATGCATAAAAAAGATAATTCTGAAATTGTGCTTGGACGTTTACAAATTGTTATTTTCTGCTCTGTATTTTTAGCATTTGCTGTAAACGGAAGTATGGTGATAATTCTTTGACTTTTAAGTACCGCTCCTTAACAAAGTTCAACAGTTAGATTGCACCTTAAAAAGCCCTTGTTAATTACAGGAATCACACTTTTTTTTTTACCTCTGAGGACGAAAACCTGAGGTAGCTATGACGGGAATTGAAATGTTTGGCTTCGATGCCGTAGGATAGGCCTCGAACAATCTTTCCCCTTGTCTGAGGTTTCTTTGCATTGTCATTCAAACACTGCAAAGGAAAGCACAAGGTTTCGGCATATGTAGCATATAATTCTACTACTACTGTAACTACTTCTAATTCTACGTATATTGTTATTAATATTATAATAAATAATAATAATGCTAATACTAACAAATGTAATAATAAGATTCTAAGGTCCAACTCGTCTGTATTTATTTTAAGGGAAACAAAGTTTCCACATTGTAAATAAACCAAATATACATGGCTTCATGTTGTTAAATAACAAAAAAAACTAAATATCTGTGTTTGTTGTAGGAAAAATGGCCAAATAAAATGCCGCAAAATTGCCGCTAAATTTCCATATTTGTGCCGCTAAATTTCCATTTTTGTGCCGCTAAATTTGCTAATCCATGCCGCTATATCCTGGGGGGTCTGATTGTTAACAAAAATATCTTATTTCTGTTCTACATGGATAGTTTCCATTATGTATTTTTGGATGTTAATACTAGGCAATTTTCTTTACAAAAGAGAATATCATTGAAATGGAGTGTTACTTGCATAGCCCAATGGAATTTTTCACCTTTTTAAAATGATTTACTAACATTGAACAAGTACATATGATATTTGTTACTTAAAAGTGATGTTGCCAATGAACCATTGCCCATTGCTATATTCTATGTTGTTTTCTTTGTTTTCCTGAACAGCATTTTTAAACTCTGTATTTTTCAGACTGTATATAATTAGGTTACACAGTGGGGTAAGAGCGATATACACCAAAGATGATATCTTATTGGTTTTAATTGAAAACGTTGATGTTGGTCGCATGTACGTAGAAGCGAGAGATCCGTAAAATAGCACAACAACAGTGAGGTAGGAAGTACATGTTGAAAAGGACTTATTTCTTCCGCCAACTGATTTGATTTTCAAGATTGATGAGACGATGTTGATATATGAGATGATTATTAAAACAAATGACATCAATGTCAAAAGAGCACTCAAAATGTAGGTAAGAATCTCAATTCCACGAGTGCTGGTGCAAGAAATCTTCATCATGGCTGTCACATCACAGAAGAAGTGATCAATTATGTGAGACTCACAGAAGGAGAGGGTATACACAGCTATTGTGTGTGGTAAAGTCTCTATAAGTCCCAGTGTCCCGCTTACAGCAGCCATTTGGATGCACATAGCCTTATTCATGATGGTAGAGTGTGTGAAGCCTACGAATTACACTGGGTGAATATGTCAAACCATGGTGGGGAAAGATGAAATTATTTGGTTATATAACCTGACCAAACAACGTGCCTGCCTTTATTTAAATGCCCCACTGTGAACTCAGTTATTAATGGACTAATTGTGAACTGTTTGCTGATCAAATGTAACTGATTGCTGTTAATAACACTGATCTTTCCAGGGCAAGATACAGTCGTGGAGAATTGCAGAGCACCGGACTAATTGTCATTTGCTTCAGTTAAAACTGTGGAATATTCAATGCATATATAAGAGCTAAGAATTCCTAATAAGCCCCTGTCAAGTGGGAACGGGAAAAGGTGTCCTTATTGTTAATTGGAACTGTGAATGTGCTAACAATCAAATGCAAAGTTATTCTATAAATGAAATCTAAACACTGTTAAGAAACCAAGAGTAACTACAATAGAATTTTATAAAACAGCCCGTATTTTTCTAAACAGGTGTAGCGTCATTCTTTTTGTGGAAGGGCGCTGAGTTACTGTATGCGGTGTGATGCAAGCTTAACACAAATTTGTCTCCGAGTTTACTCTTGTCTACTCTGTGCTAAGCTACCCTAGTTGGACTGGGTGCCCCCAGGTCTAACACATAGGCAAAAGTGAAAGAAAGAATGAAAACCACAAATCAGTAGCACTAAATAACATACAATCTACAATTCCATCGATTGACACTGACTATCCAAAAATGTGCCTGTATTATTTAGAGGTTATCGCAATTAATTTTAATATGCATAGCTCAAGATGTACTTTTGGGAGTTTACACATTTACATTTCTACATTCAAATTCACCAATTAATAAGAAATGTTAACTCTGCCAGCATAACTCTTTCTTATGAAACAAACATGTAATGAGTACATTGTTCAGACCCTCCAGGATATCGCGATTTGCAAAAAAATCGCGAAATCGGCAGTTTTGTAAAAATGCCGCGATTTTTACAAAACTGCCCGCGAAATCCAGCACTTTCTATTGGCTCCGTGGCTCTCATCACCAGGGAGCCAATAGAAAGGGTCAGGGGGTCAGGTCAAATGGTCTCTCATCCTGTGTGCGCCGTGCATTACTCCCCCTCACCTCACATGTGCCGCCTCCTCTCACCTGCTCCTGTCTCCTGCTGCTGCCTCCCCCTCCCAGGATTTCACATCGCGGCTGTGCTGTGCTGTGCCGGTGTTTTTCACATGCAAATGAGCCAGACAGGGCCCCTTGGAAATGAAACGCAAAGATAACAAAAGGGCAGACAGAGATGGGGAGTATGTACACGAGCTGCTGGAAGCAGAGGAAGTTCCGAACTCCACGTTCTCTCGTGGTTAGAGCCCACAAAGCAAAGCGAAAACCTATTTTACAGAATGCATAAAAAAGATAATTCTGAAATTGTGCTTGGACGTTTACAAATTGTTATTTTCTGCTCTGTATTTTTAGCATTTGCTGTAAACGGAAGTATGGTGATAATTCTTTGACTTTTAAGTACCGCTCCTTAACAAAGTTCAACAGTTAGATTGCACCTTAAAAAGCCCTTGTTAATTACAGGAATCACACTTTTTTTTTTACCTCTGAGGACGAAAACCTGAGGTAGCTATGACGGGAATTGAAATGTTTGGCTTCGATGCCGTAGGATAGGCCTCGAACAATCTTTCCCCTTGTCTGAGGTTTCTTTGCATTGTCATTCAAACACTGCAAAGGAAAGCACAAGGTTTCGGCATATGTAGCATATAATTCTACTACTACTGTAACTACTTCTAATTCTACGTATATTGTTATTAATATTATAATAAATAATAATAATGCTAATACTAACAAATGTAATAATAAGATTCTAAGGTCCAACTCGTCTGTATTTATTTTAAGGGAAACAAAGTTTCCACATTGTAAATAAACCAAATATACATGGCTTCATGTTGTTAAATAACAAAAAAAACTAAATATCTGTGTTTGTTGTAGGAAAAATGGCCAAATAAAATGCCGCAAAATTGCCGCTAAATTTCCATATTTGTGCCGCTAAATTTCCATTTTTGTGCCGCTAAATTTGCTAATCCATGCCGCTATATCCTGGGGGGTCTGATTGTTAACAAAAATATCTTATTTCTGTTCTACATGGATAGTTTCCATTATGTATTTTTGGATGTTAATACTAGGCAATTTTCTTTACAAAAGAGAATATCATTGAAATGGAGTGTTACTTGCATAGCCCAATGGAATTTTTCACCTTTTTAAAATGATTTACTAACATTGAACAAGTACATATGATATTTGTTACTTAAAAGTGATGTTGCCAATGAACCATTGCCCATTGCTATATTCTATGTTGTTTTCTTTGTTTTCCTGAACAGCATTTTTAAACTCTGTATTTTTCAGACTGTATATAATTAGGTTACACAGTGGGGTAAGAGCGATATACACCAAAGATGATATCTTATTGGTTTTAATTGAAAACGTTGATGTTGGTCGCATGTACGTAGAAGCGAGAGATCCGTAAAATAGCACAACAACAGTGAGGTAGGAAGTACATGTTGAAAAGGACTTATTTCTTCCGCCAACTGATTTGATTTTCAAGATTGATGAGACGATGTTGATATATGAGATGATTATTAAAACAAATGACATCAATGTCAAAAGAGCACTCAAAATGTAGGTAAGAATCTCAATTCCACGAGTGCTGGTGCAAGAAATCTTCATCATGGCTAACACATCACAGAAGAAGTGATCAATTATGTGAGACTCACAGAAGGAGAGGGTATACACAGCTATTGTGTGTGGTAAAGTCTCTATAAGTCCCAGTGTCCCGCTTACAGCAGCCATTTGGATGCACATAGCCTTATTCATGATGGTAGAGTGTGTGAAGCCTACGAATTACACTGGGTGAATATGTCAAACCATGGTGGGGAAAGATGAAATTATTTGGTTATATAACCTGACCAAACAACGTGCCTGCCTTTATTTAAATGCCCCACTGTGAACTCAGTTATTAATGGACTAATTGTGAACTGTTTGCTGATCAAATGTAACTGATTGCTGTTAATAACACTGATCTTTCCAGGGCAAGATACAGTCGTGGAGAATTGCAGAGCACCGGACTAATTGTCATTTGCTTCAGTTAAAACTGTGGAATATTCAATGCATATATAAGAGCTAAGAATTCCTAATAAGCCCCTGTCAAGTGGGAAAGGGAAAAGGTGTCCTTATTGTTAATTGGAACTGTGAATGTGCTAACAATCAAATGCAAAGTTATTCTATAAATGAAATAAACACTGCTAAGAAACCAGGAGTAACTACAATAGAATTTTATAAAACAGCCCGTATTTTTCTAAACAGGTGTAGAGTCATTCTTTTTGTGGATGGGCGCTGAGTTACTGTATGCAGTGTGATGCAAGCTTAACACAAATTTGTCTCCGAGTTTAGTCTTGTCTACTCTGTGCTAAGCTACCCTAGTTGGACTGGGTGCCCCCAGGTCTAACATAATTGGTGTCCAGCGGTGGGATAAGAGCTGGTGCTTGCATCCACTTAGCAGTGGCTTAGTGTGCTCCACAAACCTACACCTGGAGTTTTCTCCTAAGCGGACTCCCTAATTAAAAGTTTTGTTTTTCCATATTTTCTCCTGGTGGTGGGTGGAGGTAGCCCTTACTTTACGCCCTTCCTTATCTTCTTCTAAGTGGCTGTCCGTGACCCTGGTGGCAAAATGGAATTTGATTTGGAGGAGTTGGAGACCAATACTGCGGCCCAACTCACAGACTTTTGCCAGAGAAAGGGGGTGTTTTTCAAGCGAGGTGCGAAAAAGAACGACCTTCAAACTAGCTTGAGGGCATGGGCGGAAGCCCACCTAGATGGGAAGTTGGAGGAGGAAGAGGTGGACCGGGACACTGTCATCGGAGTGGATGTTCTGTACCAATCTGAGGGAGGGAACCTACTAACAGGTCCTAGAACACTCTTAAGGGAGGACAGCAGTGTCTCTGTGAGGAGTTTGACTGAAGCTGAACTAGGGGACCGGAGAGAAGAAAGGCAGTTAAAATGGGAGTTGGCTAGGTTAGAGAAGGAGAGGGAGGAAAAGGGGTTGGCTCATAGAGCTAGATCTCAAGGCCCTACAAATAGGGACTCCCAGTACTCCTGTTGGTGGCAGCGAACCCAAACACACAACCAGGGAACACAGACCTTATTTACCAAAGGACGTAGTCGCCAGCTACAGCGCAGGGGATGACATTGCGAAATGAGTGGCTGCCTATGAGGTCTCCTTAAGAGCCCATGGGATATTGGAAAAACACTGGGGGGTGGCTTGTAGGTTATCAGGTGCGGAAATGGACACTTGTTACAATTCTAAACCTTTGTATAGAAAACTCTATAGCACCCTCAAAAACTCAATGTATCTCGGTATTGCGGTATATGTCTTTCATCCGCCCCACATTGTAGTTGTGGCATTTATCATAGGGTGCTATAGTACGTGCTTGATGCCCGCCTCATCCAGAGGCTACTCTGGTTTAGATTGCAGTGTCCAGAGATTTGTAAGATGCCCCCACTAAGTAAGGGTGAGTGAAAGTGTAAGTTAAAAAATAGAATAACACCTGAAAGTATTTAATAAATGGTGTGAGTCTATTGAAGTAAAACGTAAGCGGTACTTGTAATAGATCGAGTTACTAGATCTATAAGTGTATTATTAAAGGTTTTGTCGACATGTTTCAGCCCCCCTTGGCTCGGCTGAGTCTATGGGGCTTTCATCGGGACTAACAGACAAACAAACATCAAAGTGTATCTTTACTTACACAACTTGTGTAGTATATTTAGGTTGCCTATTTTTAGGCATTCACTGACCAATCGCACTCTTTTAACCTGTAAAAAGAGAGGGAAAAACAGACATAGAATACACAATTCTAAGGTATTTATAAGATATTATGTACTGTTTAGGGGGGGGGGGGAAGATAGCTATTGTCTCATCTTTCTAATATCTATTCTAAGATTTTGCCTGGCATTGGGTGGAGGAAGGGCTACTTTAGGTAGAGGACTGAGAGAGGATAGAAAGCGACAGTTATCATGATTGACCTTGATTAACCACTGGTTTCATAGACCCAAAGGTTGTTATAGGGGGTCTGCACTTGCAAACTTACATTGCATTAACATTGTGGCATGGATGTGGTCACAGGGTATCGTTATGCCAATCAGCTAATTTTACAGAGCTTATTCACAAGTACCCATTGTTTGCAGAAGATGTAATACTCCTGGGTGATACAAGGGGAGTGTGTCCTATTTTATGAGGTTAGGCTGTAAAACTCGGAAGTTGAGCTTAAAAACGCCTCTTATTTGCGCGCAATGACAGGATATCACAAGCTATGGGAGCTCATCGTTATAGCATATTCGTAAGATATTACGCTCTTTATACGTGCATATGATAAGTTAGTGCTGTGCACGTGTGTTACGCTTCATTCGAGTTACAAAAATTGGAAAGGTGTCGGCTTTCTAATGGGAGTGGACTATTGGCCGGTGAATTACTTTAAATGTATCTTGTAATATTGTTCGCACTGAGGTGACGGCAGTACTCTCATGGAGCTAGGCGCTTCGCAATAAATGCAGCTATATGTGAAATATTTTACAATTTACGTCGCTTGCAAACAGTAGCGCGTTTAAGGATGCTTAGTGAAAACGCCCTCTTACCTAATGGCAATCGGTTTTTGGCCTCGTCAGGGGGTTCACGCTTCCTTGTAGCTCAGAGCTAGAGGAAAGCGGAACACCGTTATTAAGTGCACACATTCAACCTTACCGCAGTTTGGAAAGAAGAAGAACACCAAACGTTAAGCCGCCATTACCCGCATGGCCAAGGATTCTGCCGCTTGTTCTGACTCTGCCCCTGGATGTGGAAAGGACGTCAGTAGCGCGTTTTAAAGGGCTCATGTGTTGTTTTTTTGGAAGTTGATTAACTTTATTGGTTCCGGTGTTAGTGCACACTCTTGGGTGATGTTCTAACTTTGGAAGAATGTCATTCATATTTAATCGCACATCATTGTCTGTATACGAGCACGTTTGTGTGGACTTCTGTACCGTTTTCTAGCGCTTGATTAATTTTGATGTTTTTAAAGGTTGTGCACACTAGAGTCTTTCAAATACCTCATATTTGGGGCACACTTTTAAGAAATTTCCACGGACTTCAGGATATGTTCATAAGGGGAAAGATACTATGTCTATTCTCCTTTGGAGTTCTTACTGACCCGATGTGAATGTAGATCGGGTTTCTTTTTTCTTGTTATGACCACATGTCGATTTCTGAGTTATTTTCTTTTATTAGCGCACTCGATAGACAAATGGGGTTGTTATGTAGCGAATTGGTGCCAAGGGATATTATCGTTGAGCCCCCAGATATGGGTTTTGAGGCGATTCACACATCTTTGTTCTTTTTCGTAAAGCTTTTTTTCAGCATTTTGGGTTTTGTCAACGAGCATTTCTAACACTGTCCAACGTAGATCTTCACTGGAGTGCTTTGTCTCTACGAAGTGTGCACATAATTTAGTAGTTGTCTTTTTAAGTCTTATGTTGCTTCTGTGTTCTCCTATTCTTGTTTTGACTTTTCTACAGGTCATCCCTATGTATTTCTTTTGGCAGGGACAGCTCGCCATGTATATGACATGGGTAGAGTTGCAGTTCGTGTGCTGCCTCTGGGTCCATAGGAGAGTCTCTGTTAGTTGTAACTGTTTTGAGGTCGTCGTGAATTTACAGGCTATGCAATTACCGCAGGGGTGATGGCCTGTTATTGGTGTCATCGTCATGTCCCTTGTTATTACAGACTGTTGTTTACTTCTCGGACGGGTGTTAACCAAAGCATCTCTTAAATTTCTGGTTCGTTTGTTTGCGAACCGGGGTTTTGGCCAGGCAAATTTGCCGGTGTTAAGAATGTTCCAGTTTTTATTAACTAGTTTTTGTACCTCATAAGTGGAGGGGCAGAATGTTGTTACACAAGTAGCTAAATCTGGTACAGGGTCTTTTGGGTGGATCTGTAAAAGGCAGTCCCTGGGTTGATTATTCGCACGTTTCCTGCATTTGCGAATTGTAGCAGTTGTGTAGTCTCTTGCCTTTAGCTTTTAGCTAAGTTCCAGTGCCTGTCTTTTGTAATCATCGTCTTTAGTACAGTTTCTTTTTATTCCTAAAAACTGACTGTATGGAAGATTGTCTCTCAGTGGTTTGGGGTGGTAGCTCTTATAAGATAGTAGGCTGTTTTTTGCAGTTGGTTTGATGTAGGTTCTTGTTTGTAAGATGTTATTTTCAACAAAGATGGTGAGATCCAGAAAGTCAATTGTTGAGTTGTTAGCCGTGTACGTGAATTTCAGCCATGGGTCACGTCCATTGAGCCAGTCAATGAAAAGTTTCAGGTCATGTTTAATGTCCCATATGAGAAGGATATCATCAATGTATCTCTTCCAGTATAAAATACTGGAAGAGTACGGATTCGATTCATTGAGCACCTCAAAATGGCTCACATATAGTCCAGCCACCGAATGAGCAAAGGCACTGCCCATGGAAGTGCCATGGTTTTGTAAATATAGGTCTCCTTCATATTCGAAAATGTTTTCTTTCAGAGCTAATTTACAGCATTGTAGGACGAAATGTCTTGGGGTGTGATATTTCCAATCCTCATTGAAGAGGACATCCTCGAGCATTTGTAGAGTGTCATTCTGTGGTAAGCTCGTGTACAATGACTCCACGTCTAGTCCCACTAGGAGCATCGTTTTCTGATCGAATGGTTTTTCAGAGATCTGTATTAATAAGTCTCTAGTGTCTTTTAGGTAGGTGGGCGTCTTCTGGACAAGGGGTTTCAAATATTCATCAGCGAATTTTGAAAGTGGTTCAAGGATCGAACCTATACCCGAAACTATAGGTCGTCCTGGGGGAGGAGATTTATTTTTGTGTATCTTTGGTAGTGAATAGAAGTAAGGGGTCTTAGGTTCCTTTGCAAGTAGATAGTCTGCCTCTTTGTCTGTTATCCACATGTTATTTTCAGCCTCGTAAATCATCATCGTGATGGTATTTAGAAGTCTCTCTGTAGGATCTCTGTCAATTTTCTTGTAGAACTTTGTATCTGACAGGAGGGCTAGGCATTGTTGGTTGTAGCCTTCTTTACTTAAGATCACGATCCCTCCCCCCTTGTCAGCGGGTTTGATTACTATGTCCTCATTGGTTTCTAAGGTCTTGAGTGCTTGGCGTTCCCTTTTGCTAAGATTTTGGAAGGGAGTCCTCTTGTTTTGTTCCATGACGTCCACACCTTTCAGCAGGGCTTGTTCGAAGGTTTGAAGCTCAGGTGGAACACTTCCTGTTGGGGGAGTAAAGGTAGATTTTCTCTTTAATCTGGTATCCCCTTCTTGTGGACGAGTAGGGGTCCCTGCAAAGAATGCTTTTAGTTTAAGGACTCGGCAGAATTCTGCTAACTCACACTTGAGTTTGAAGCTATCCATCGGTGGTGTAGGTACGAATCCCAGTCCTCTATTTAGGACTTTATTTTGGTCTTCAGAGAGTTCAATATTTGCGAGGTTGACAATTAGTGACTGTTCTTGCTCGTGGTCGGTTGGGCTGATGACATGCTCCTTGTCAGTATGTTCCGCTGTTGATCTTGCCACGCTAGAGACTTTTTTCTTCCTCGGGGTTGATTTTGGCCCCTGGCTAAAAAAGACGGTTGTTGTTGCTGTTGGTTTTGTTGTCCAGATTGTTGTTGGTTTCCCATCGGTGGCATATGTTGCATTCCGTGATTATAAGGATCCTTCCACCCTCCATATTGTGGCATGTATGGTTGGAAGTATGGTATGTTCATGCTTGGGTAGTACGGTCTTTGCCATCTATTGCCCCTCCTTGGTCGTTGATATCGATTGGTATTCCTGCCTCTCTTAGGGGTGTAGTCTTGAGAGCTGCTCACTGAGTTATTGGAAGAATTCCTTCCCACGGATTCGTTATCGGAGCCCGGATCGGTGATGTTATAATCTTCTTTTGAATAGGGGTGCATCCTTTCCTGGCAACATTTTTTCAGGTCTTTTCCAAGTTTCTGCAGCTTACTTTGCATTATGAACTCTTTTGTTTCTTCCATCTCTTTAGTAATTTCTTCCAGTTTCTTTTTATATACCAGTGGGTTGATGTTTTTTTTAAGTTCGTTTTCGCATGCTTGAATCTCTAGTAGTAATGCTTCTGAAAGTCTTTTTGCTGTTTTTATGATAAGTACAAGGTAGTCTAGGGTACACTTCCAGGAGATGGAGGACCAGTCTCTGCGGAATGCCAGGTCATGTAGAAATATTCTTGGTGCGTTGTTTACCCATAGGCCCCTTGGAGCTGTTTTTGACCGTAAGTATTCGGTCATAATGATGCCATGAATGGCCGTGCGAATTTGGTCTCTCTTCCTTTTGGAGAGTGTGTCCCAGTCATTTGTCTGAGCCAATGCATCAGTGAGATCTGAATTTTGTAGGAGTGGCTGTGCTGCCAGTATTTCATCGATATCGCTTTCGTCGAAACGCAATCCAACGTTACCTTCCATAGTACCTCTCTTCCAATGCCAGAAATGTGGAAACAGTGTTTCTCAAGTTCTTAAGAACTCCCGCAGCTGTGCGCTGCTTAATATACTTGATAATCAAGGAGGTAGGGAGGAGGAATAAATGTCCATTTACTTCCCCAGGGTAAGTATGTAGGTTATCAGGTGCGGAAATGGACACTTGTTACAATTCTAAACCTTTGGATAGAAAACTCTATAGCACCCTCAAAAACTCAATGTATCTCGGTATTGCGTTATATGTCTTTCATCCGCCCCACATTGTAGTTGTGGCATTTATCATAGGGTGCTATAGTACGTGCTTGATGCCCGCCTCATCCAGAGGCTCCTCTGGTCTAGATTGCAGTGTCCAGAGATTTGTAAAATGCCCCCACTAAGTAAGGGTGAGTGAAAGTGTAAGTTAAAAAATAGAATAACACCTGAAAGTATTTAATAAATGGTGTGAGTCTATTGAAGTAAAACGTAAGCGGTACTTGTAATAGATCGAGTTACTAGATCTATACGTGTATTATTAAAGGTTTTGTCGACATGTTTCAGCCCCCCTTGGCTCGGCTGAGTCTATGGGGCTTTCGTCAGGACTAACAGACAAACAAACATCAAAGTGTATCTTTACTTACACAACTTGTGTAGTATATTTAGGTTGCCTATTTTTAGGCATTCACTGACAAATACATGCCTCTGGCAGGAAGGGATACACTTTTGGCCCTAGAGCAGGGGGAACAGACCAACTACCCCACCATGAAAGTGGCCCTGATAAAAACGTTTGGGTTGACTCCTGAAAAGTACCGACAGAAGTTTAGGAGCAGCTACAAACTGGCTACACAGAATTGGGTGGATTTCCTAGACTATGCAAAGAAGGCCCTAGAGGGTTGGGTGCAAGGCAGCGAGGTGGGGAACTACGAGGGGTTGTATGATCTTATCCTCAAGGAGCACCTACTCGAGAAATGTTTTCCTGAGCTGCGACAACACCTGGTGGACAGCAAGCTGACCAGCCCCCGGAAGCTTGCTGAGGAGGCGGACATCTGGGCTAGTACCCGGATGTCCTCAAAGGGGACTGGAGGGGATTCCCAAAGGACCGGACAGGGCGCTACCCAGAAGAAAGAAGGGGGAGATAAGAAGAGGGAGTTCTCTAGAGGCCCCCAAAATAACTTCCAAGGCAAGGGATCAGGATTCATTCCTAGGGCCAGCCCGCCGAAAAACCCTCATCCTGACCATAGTCAGCAGCCAAGGGTTGTCCGCTGCTATGAATGTGGTGGGGTTGGGCACTACAAAGGAGACGCCAAGTGCCCAAAGAGACCACCCCCTCCCACTGGAGGTAAAGCCCCGGGAGTAGCTAGTGTAATGCTCGGATGTATGACGTTACTCCGCATACCGTTACAACTACCTACCATTACAACGCGACCATTACAACGCATACCATTACAACGCATAGCGCTTTGGGGTGCTGGATAGTGGTAAGTATAATTTACTATTCTAACTCCAGTCCCCGTGGACCCTAGGGAAGGTGTTGGATAGTAAATTATACCATTCCCTATCCTATAGCGCCCCCCAGCGCAATGCGTTGTAATGGTATGCGTTATAAAAGTCGCGTTGTAATGGTAGTGCGGAGTAACGAATGCGTTGTAACAGGTGCATACCGTAATGCTCAGGAAGGAGTTGCCCTTAGATAAGGGAGGGGAGTGGGAGGGTGTCACTTTAGTGTCCCTGGGAGATCGGGAGATGGTTCCTAAGATCAAGGTGCCCTCAAATACTACCAAGTATGGGCAGTGGGTCACCATCAATGGCCAAAGAGGGGAGGCTCTGAGAGACACAGGAGCCAGTATGACTATGGTAAGGAGTCAACTGGTGTCTCCAGAGCAGGTGATTCCACATGTACTCCACCCCACCATGATGGCTGACGGCAGATTAGGTCACTACCCGGTGGCCGAGGTTCCATTTGAGTGGGAAGGGGTTGAAGGTCCTCTTCGAGTTGCCGTAAGCCCTGCCGTGCCAGTTGATTGTCTGTTCGGGAATGATATGGAGCACAATGCTTGGAAGGAGGTGGAATACCGGACTCATTCTGAGATGCTGGGTACACCTGACTGGACCTGTGCCAGCACAAGGTCCGCGACTACCCGGAGGGGGTGTTCGCTAGGGCTGGAGCCTGGAACAAAGGCTCAGCCAGCTGCCAGAAAGGGATCAAACCGGGGACAGGAGAAGCCTGCCTCGGCATCCAAGCCTCGTGAGATGGATAGGCCACCTGAGGTGGTGGACCTGGAGTCCACGGAGGGGGATGTTGTCTCACTGGAGAACCTCCCAATCCCTGCCGAATGGCATGTGGAGGGGGGCCTAACAGAGAGGAGTTTTGTAAGGGCCAGAAGGAGTGCCCTACCCTTGAGGGCCTGAGGCGTCAGGCCTCAGCCCAGGCAGCGGGTAACATTATGGGGAACTACCACATTTATTGGGAGGATGGACTCCTTTTCAGTGAACTCAAGGCTCCAGTGCACGGTTCGTCACAGGCTTTGGTTGTTCCCCAATGTTACCGAGCCTTTCTTTTAGAATTGGCTCATGAAATACCCTTGGCAGGACACTTGGGCCAGGACAAGACCTTTGCCCGGCTCGTCCCTCATTTTTATTGGCCTCAGATGAGGGTGGCGTCGACACCTACTGTCGGAAATGTGTGTCATGCCAAGCCAGTGGGAAAACAGGGGTGAAGCTGAAAGCTCCCCTGGAACCACTACCTGTCGTTAGCAACCCCTATGAAAGGGTAGGCATCGACATTGTTGGGCCACTGGATCCACCTACTTCAGCTGGTCACAGGTTTATCCTGGTTTTGGTGGATCACGCCACACGGTACCCGGAGGCAATTTCTCTGAGGACCATTACTGCACCTGCAGTGGATAGGGCCCTGATGGGGATCTTTACCCGAGTGGGTTTCCCCAAGGGAGTTGTGTCTGACCGGGGGACCAACTTCATGTCAGCTTACATGCGGGCTATGTGGAAGGAGTGTGGGGTTACCTACAGGTTCACTACTCCTTACCACCCACAGACCAATGGTCTATGGGAAAGGTTCAACAAAACCTTGAAAGGCATGATCCGAAGTCTGCCTGAGAGCCTGCGGAGGAAATGGGACGTCCTCCTACCCTGTCTGTTGTTTTCCTACAGGGAAGTGCCACAGAAGGTAGTGGTCTTCAGCCCCTTCGAACTTCTGTATGGGCACACTGTGCGTGGACCTCTCAGCCTGGTGAAATACGGATGGGAAAAGACTCCCAGGAAGCTTCCCCAGGATGTTTTGACTATATGCTGGCCTTCCGAAGCCAAATGGCTAAGTTGTGGAAGCAAGCTTCTGACAACTTGGAAGCCAGCCAGGCAGTGTTGAAGGAGTGGTATGACCACAATGCTCACTCTGTGGAATTGGAGCCTGGCCAGAAAGTGTGGGTGATGGAACCTGGAGAGCTCAGTGCCCTCCAGGATAGCTGGACAGGCCCCTTTGAGGTGATTGAGAAAAAGGGTAAGGCCACTTATCTCGTGGATCTTAAGACCCCCGGCAGCCCCATCGGGTGCTCCATGCCAATCGTCTCAAACCCCACCATGAGAGGTCAGAAGTAATCTTGATGATGGTGACTGATGGAGCAGAGGAAAAGGAAAGCGAGCCTCTCCCTGATCTCTTCTCGTCTCAGGAAAAGGATGGGTCGGTGGAGGGAGGGATTCTCTCCCCATCCCTGACTCCTGAACAGCGGAGGGACTGCTGCCAGGTCCTGGGGCAATATTCCTCTCTGTTCTCCCTTATCTCGGGAAGGACCCACCTGTGTACCCATGATGTGGACACAGGAGACAGCCCTCCTGTGAAGTCTAAGATCTACCGGCTGCCAGATAAGGTAAAGGCCAGCATCCACAGTGAAGTCACTAAGATGCTGGAGCTAGGAGTAATTGAACCTTCAAGTAGCCCCTGGTCCAGTCCGGTGGTTCTGGTACCAAAAGCTGCCCCACCGGGCACCAATCCAGAACTAAGGTTCTGTGTGGATTACCGGGGACTGAATTCAGTGACCAAAACTGATGCTCATCCGATCCCTAGGGCGGATGAACTCATTGACCGGCTGGGAGCTGTCCAATACTTGAGTACCTTTGACCTCACCTCAGGGTACTGGCAAATCTCCCTTACAGATGGAGCAAGGGAAAGGTCAGCCTTCTCCACGCCTGAGGGATACTACCAGTTCTGTGTGATGCCCTTTGGGTTCAAGAACGCTCCTGCCACATTACAGCGGCTGGTGAACAAGGTCCTCTCCGGGATGGAGGCCTTCTCTGCTGCTTATCTGGATCACATTGCCGTCTTCAGCAGCAGCTGGGAGGACCACTTGTGTCACCTTCAAGCTGTTCTCCAAGCCCTGAAACAGGCTGGCTTGACAATCAAGGCCAGCAAGTGTCAGATCGGGCAGGGGTCGGTGGTGTACCTAGTCCACTTGGTGGGCAGGGGAACGGTGCAGCCCCTTCAGGCGAAGATTGAGGCTATTATGGCCTGGGAGCCCCCCAAGAGCCAAACCGAGGTCCGAGCTTTCCTGGGCCTCACAGGTTACTACCGTCGCTTTGTGAAGGGGTATGGCACTATTGTGGCACCCCTAACTGAACTCACATCCAAGAAGCAACCCCGACGGGTAGTCTGGACAGAGGCTTGTCAGCAAGCCTTTGACACCTTGAAACAAGCAATGTGTGTTGCTCCAGTCCTAAGGGCCCCTGATTTTTCCAAGGAATTCATTGTCCAGACGGACGCATCAGAGCATGGCATTGGGGCAGTGTTATTGCAACTCAATGAAGAGGGTCTGGATCAACCGGTTGTCTTCTTGTCCAGGAGACTGCTTCCCCTGGAACAGAGGTGGAGTGCAATTGAGCGGGAAGCCTTTGCGGTGGTATGGGCTCTGAAGAAGCTGCGCACTTCCTGGTGCAGACCGACCACCGACCCCTTCGTTGGCTGATGCAAAAGAAGGGAGAGAATCCCAAGCTGTTGAGATGGTCTAGCTCCCTACAGGGAGTGGACTTCCGGGTGGAACATCGGCCTGGGGTGGACCACGCCAATGCAGACGGTCTCGCTAGGTATTTCCGCCTTAGTGATCAGAACTCCCAAGGGGTTGCTTAGCTCTCCCCACTTTCAGCTGGGGGGGACGCGTGTTAGACCTGTCAGCCCTTTGGGTGGTCCCTCCTAATTATTTATTTATTTTTGTCCCTTTATTGGCCTCCTATCTCTTTTCATTTTTATGTCCACTGGAATTTTTGGTGTTGTCCTTGGGGTTAGGTGCTACCTTACCCCTATGTCTTTTTGAGGCCTAAAGTGCTTTCCTGACTTGGTGAAAACATAGACACACGAAATGGTGGCTTGTAACTGCCACATCTTTTACCTCAGAAGTTCTGACCCATAGGATTACATAGAGAAGTTCTAGAACCTTCTAGCCAGTTCTGGTAGCCAGAGCCCAGCCTATAAAAGGCCAGTGTTAGGGAGGCCATTGTGAGAAGTGACCAGAGCACTGTAGTAGAACCTGATGAGGAGTGAAGCAATAGGGTGGGGAGGAAGGCGCACTGTTAGGGGTTAGATCGTCCCTTGGACCGGCTGCTCTATTTGCTGACATGCCGCCCTACCTATTGACTGAGCCCTACCTTGATTTTAGTGCCACTAACTCTCTAGTCTTGTCTGAGCCTGAGAGGAAATTCCATCTGAAGTGCTGATGGAGAACTGGGAGAGGCTAGTTCGAGAATCCCATTGAGAAAGTACTTATCAAGGAAAGAGCCTGGGTAGATCCCCCCCCCTGCCCTTCATGAATCAATTTGAACTGCCTTGATACTCAGGAGAAAAGAGAGGGAGGGGAAGGAGTCGGTCGTTTCACCGCCACTGACCCCAATTGCTTCCTGAGCCAAAGGAATGTGAACCAAACCCTACCTGGTCGCAGCGGCTTCCGAGGTCCCTTTCCGTAGATCTCTGCCGCTTAGTTACGGGCCCCCCGCTGAGGAGATTTCGTGGGAAGGGCCCGGTTGTGATCAGCGATGCAGCAGGTCAAGGGAGGCAGTGTTATAGCAACCAGCGGTGCTGTTGCGGGTGCACTGAGGAGAAGGAGGCGGGTGAGAGGCGTCAAGGGAGCGTGGTGAAGTTCCGGCCCAGTCAGCTGTGAGAAGCTGACAGCGCTGGGGCCGGGGAACTTTAACGAACAACTGCGGTGTGTTCAGTGGAGAAAGCTGACCGGGACGAATTGTCCAGCACTCGGTAAGATTAGGAAGTGAGGTGCGGGGCCGAGGAGCAAAGCGGACCTCGCTCCCGACTCAAGAGGGGTAGCGGGAGGGGAGAAACTCAGTTAACTGGCTTCCCCATAAGAGCAAACCAACTGCCGGTACCCAGTGAGACTAAACTGCAGCAAGGCTCTGGTGTAAACTCTGCCAAGTACTCTGCGCTGCTAATAGTAACCTAGAAAAGCGCACCAAAGAGTTGTTAAACCTATCCCCGCATAACGAGGTTGCCTGTGGAGAGGCGCTTACTGAAGGAAGTTGATGGTACCGTCTTTGGGGACTAAGTTAAAAGAGCGGAGCTTGACAGAGGGAAACCTTGGTTGGGGAGGTGATACATTTGTGTAGAGTGTGTGAAGCCTACGAATTACACTGGGTGAATATGTCAAACCATGGTGGGGAAAGATGAAATTATTTGGTTATATAACCTGAACAAACAACGTGCCTGCCTTTATTTAAATGCCCCACTGTGAACTCAGATATTAATGGACTAATTGTGAACTGTTTGCTGAACAAATGTAACTGATTGCTGGTAATAACACTGATCTTTCCAGGGCAAGATACAGTCGTGGAGAATTGCAGAGCACCGGACTAATTGTCATTTGCTTCAGTTAAAACTGTGGAATATTCAATGCATATATAAGAGCTAAGAATTCCTAATGAGCCCCTGTCAAGTGGGAAAGGGAAAAGGTGTCCTTATTGTTAATTGGAACTGTGAATGTGCTAACAATCAAATGCAAAGTTATTCTATAAATGAAATCTAAACACTGTTAAGAAACCAAGAGTAACTACTATAGAATTTTATAAAACAGCCCGTATTTTTCTAAACAGGTGTAGCGTCATTCTTTTTGTGGAAGGGCGCTGAGTTACTGTATGCGGTGTGATGCAAGCTTAACACAAATTTGTCTCCGAGTTTACTCTTGTCTACTCTGTGATAAGCTACCCTAGTGGGACTGGGTGCCTCCAGGTCTAACACATAGACAAAAGTGAAAGAAAGAATGAAAACCACAAATCAGTAGCACCAAATAACATACAATCTACAATTCCATTGATTGACACTGACTCCAAAAATGTGCCTGTATTATTTAGAGGTTATCGCAATTAATTTTAATATGCATAGCTCAAGATGTACTTTTGGGAGTTTACACATTTACATTTCTACATTCAAATTCACCAATTAATAAGAAATGTTAACTCTGCCAGCATAACTCTTTCTTATGAAACAAACATGTAATGAGTACATTGTTAACAAAAATATCTTATTTCTGTTCTACATAGATAGTTTCCATTATGTATTTTTGGATGTTAATACTAGGCAATTTTCTTTACAAAAGAGAATATCATTGAAATGGAGTGTTACTTGCATAGCCCAATGGAATTTGTCACCTTTTTTAAATGATTTACTAACATTGAACAAGTACATATGATATTTGTTACCTAAAAGTGATGTTGCCAATGAATCATTGCCCATTGCTATATTCTATGTTGTTTTCTTTGTTTTCCTGACAGCATTTTTAAACTCTGTATTTTTCAGACTGTATATAATTGGGTTACACAGTGGGGTAAGAGCGATATATACCAAAGATGATATCTTATTGGTTTTAATTGAAAACGTTGATGTTGGTCGCATGTACGTAGAAGCGAGAGATCCGTAAAATAGCACAACAACAGTGAGGTGGGAAGTACATGTTGAAAAGGACTTATTTCTTCCGCCAACTGATTTGATTTTCAAGATTGATGAGACGATGTTGATATATGAGATGATTTTTAAAACAAATGACATCAATGTCAAAAGAGCACTCAAAATGCAGGTAAGAATCTCAATGCCACGAGTGCTGGTGCAATAAATCTTCATCATGGCTGTCACATCACAGAAGAAGTGGTCAATTATGTGAGACTCACAGAAGGAGAGGGTATACACAGCTATTGTGTGTGGTAAAGTCTCTATAAGTCCCAGTGCCCCGCTTACAGCAGCCATTTGGATGCACATAGCCTTATTCATGATGGTTAAGTACCGTAACGGGTTGCAGATGGCCACAAACCGGTCGTAAGCCATGACTGTGAGAAAAAACACTTCTGTACACAACATGACCATGAAAAAATACATCTGCAATAGACATTCGGTCAAAGTTACATGGATACCCTCTAGAAAGAAGTGACCTAGCATCACTGGGAAAATAACTGAGGTATAGCTGATATCGATGAAAGACAAGTTGCTCAGGAAGAAATACATAGGTGTGTGCAGACACAAAGTAGAATAAATTGTTGTCATGATAAGAAGATTTCCGACCACAGTTAGCAGATAAATTAGTAAAAAAAGTGGAAGTCTCAACTGAGGAAGGTCAGAAAATCCCACAATCAGGAATTTTTCCTCTGAACTCAGGTTCGACCGTTCCATTTGTCAGAAGCACTGCACAACTCTGATTTGAATATAATCCGAACACGAAGAATCATGAAATGTAAATATAAGTGATTGTGGCGAAAATAAATAAGAAAGTTGACTGTTTCCAAATCATTTAAAAAGAAAAAAAAGAAATTTTCAATGAATATCACCATACAATATAAGCATGGTGCCATGTCTGAGAAAGGGGCAACTGTTAAAGCCAATACAAGTTAATAACATTTGTTAAGCTCCTTTCCCTTCTCTGAGAACTGAGGGCTCGATTTACTAACAGAAAAATCCCAAAAAGTGAGTACAATTTCAACACTGTTGTCATGTGACCTGTCTGTAACTCTGCGATGCAACCTATGTGCTAATAGGTTGTGTCACATAATGGACGATTTAAGAGAGTCACAGATTGATAATTGGGTTACAATCCCTGTCATAGTGAATCAAAAGCCACTAAATTAACCTGTGCGAAGCTGTCGTGTACTCTGGCTCAAATGTAGTCAGATTCAGCTCAGAGGCAATCTGTAATGTATTTATGAAGCTGACAAACAGCAATAAAGTGAAAACACAAGAAAAATACCACACTCATTTTGAAAAATCAAGTACATTGTAAGCAATTATTTAACATTAAAAAGACACAAATCCAATTAGTCAAACCAGAGTTATGATTTTTTAATATTAATTGTGGAGCATCGAAGAGCCTCATACTCTTCAACAAATATATGACCCATCTGGACGACATCCCACGGTGTCGACATAATTTCCTACCCAGACAACAACCAACTCATCCTCTCACTCACAGATTATCTCATCACCACCAGAATCAACTTCAGCAGATGCATGACAAACGTTATCAAGTGATGAAGAACAACTGCCTCCAGCAAAGCACAGATAAGACAGTAGTACTGATCTTTGGCAAGAGCAGCGACAACATGGAACGACTCATGATGGCCATCAGACCTAGGACTGGCCCCCACTCCCTCTAACCATGCCAGAAAACCTCGGAATCATCATTGACAAGAAGCTCACAGTGGAATCACAAATCAATGCCTTCTCCTCTGCCTGCTTCCTCACTCTGCACATGCTGTGTAAGATCTACCCCTACACAGGAGATAAACTGTGACACAGGCCCTCATCACCAGCCGACTGGACTATGGCAATGCCCTCTAAGTAGAAATCGCCACACACCTCCTATAGAGACTTCAGACTATACAAAATGCCACAGGCAGAATCATCCTCCCAACCTTCTCTGGTTAACCCACCTCACACCCCACCTCAGGCAACTCCAATGGCTCCCCATACAGAAGAGATTCCAATTCAAGCCGCTGACCCATGCACACAAGGCTATACACAACTAAGGACCCACGTATATTAACCACCACCTGAACTTCCAACAACCGTCAATAAGACTACACTCCATCTCCCTTTCACATGACCATATTCCCCATATCTACCGAAGCTGAAGTGGGGGACGCTCCTACTACCACATCGCAGCAAAGGTCTGGAACAGCATCCTCATGCACCACCAGACCATCACCTCACTTCTGAAATTCCAAATGGCCCTTAAGACCTGGCTGTTTGAATACATTTCTGGGGCCTACAATCACCTAGGTACCCTATCAAATGATTAGCTGCAATTTACAAATCATGATTAATTGATTGAAGGTAAAAAAAAAGTGCTTAAAAGATAAAAACTCCAATAGCAGACATCTAGTTGCGCAAGACTGGCACAAAATGTAAACATATAGCAGATTGTAATAAAGTACACATTAGATACAAATGGAGGCTGGTCCCTGCAGGTGCTTACCTTTGGTACTCCACAATTTAGCAGTACAACAGGGCTCAAGCAGCAGGGTGTGTCACTGAGGGCTTGAGGCAGGCTCCAGGATACAGAGTAGTCCTTCCAGGTGCAGGACAGCAGTCCTCAGATGTACACAGCAGCCGTAGTTCTTCTGAGAGTACTTTTGCAGTTCCAGAAGGTGAACTGAAAAGTGGTGGCTTTTTTGACATAGGAGAAATTCCTAGAGAAGTCCAGTTGAAGTGCTTGAAGATTCTTGCATCACCTGTCCTGGCTCTAAACTAGCTGCAGTGGTTATGTACTTTGTGTGAAGGTAGGTTACAGACCGATCAGTTGCTAGTGGAACTGTGCCCAGCTCTGCCACTCCCATCCTGCTAGGTATGGCCCATCCAGGCACACATAATCACTCTATCGTGTGGCTGTAAGGGAGGAATAAATAAATTCCAACCGTCAACTACATCCAGTCAAGTGACCCAGGAAAATGCTGCCAGAAATAAATAGTTTGTTCAAGGAAATTGCAACTTTCTTAAAGTGGCATTTTCAAAATTGTAACTTAAAATACAACTTTACCATTAAAGAGACTTTTAAATTACAACTTATCAGACACTAAACATCAACATCAGACCTTGGCACTGATTAAATGTAATAGGACAATCAAATGTTATCATGTGGTAGTGAAAAACAAATTTAGGAGTTTTCCACTAGCAGATAAGGATAACTTAAAAGTACAGTTCCAGCGTTTTGAATAAAATGCACTGTGCCCTTTGGGCTACCTGTGGCCTACCTAGTGGGAGACTTACATGCAATAAAAGGGGAGATTAAGGCTTGGCAAGGAAGCTATATTGCCAATTCAAACAGGCAGTAAGCAATGTCAGTCCAGGGTCATGTTTTAAGGGACTACTCAAGTGGGAGACACAATAAGTGCTGCAGGCACAGCAGTAGCATTTAATCTACAGGCCCAGTATATATGGTATACTATTTTACTGGACACTTACAAGTAAATAAAATCTGCCAGTCATGTGTAAGTCAATTACCACATTTACCATCTTCTTGCAAGTACAAGCACCTTAGGACTGCTTAGCAGTGGTAAATTGCATTGAGTCCTAAAGCCAACGGAAACATATTTTAGAAACAATAGGAGGGTGTAAGCAATAGGTTGTGCCACCAGTTGAAAGTGGGAGAAAACTGCAACCTCCTGGGAGTTCTCATCACTAAGGTGGAAGAAACTGGACAGACTGGGGAGGTCAAACCTAGGAGAGTGTTCCACTATGTAGTCCATTCCCTGTAGAGCGATGGACCTCCTTAAAAGGTTGGGATTCTCACCCCATATCTGCATGAGGCATCCGACGTGCCAGTGGCCTGTTGGAACCCGGAAATAAGTCAAAAGTGAGTACCAAATAGATATAGTCTCAGTTTTTTCAGTGACCAGACCACAACAAAGGCTTCCCTTTCAATATCATTCCACCTTCGTTCCCTGGGAATTATTCTCCTAAAGATGACAGCTACAGGTTGGAATAGGCTCTACTTATTTATCTGTGATAAGAAGGTCCCTAAAGGCTTTCTGATAGTCTTTTGTCCAGATTAGCCCTTTTAGGCTGCTTCTTTGATTGCAGCTTAGTAACTTGGGCAGCAATGGTGCCATATACCTTAATAAACCGTCTGCAGTTATCAGTGAGGCTAAGTAAGGCTCTCACTTCTATCTTAGTCTTTGGGGACTCCCAGGCCAGGATAGTCTCTGTTTGGCTTGGAGGTGCTGCCACTTATCCCCACCCACAGGGTGTCCCAAGTACTCCATGGGACCCTGCTCTATTGGGATAATTAAAACATTAACTATGCCAATCAAGTGTAAACAAATTTACACTGTTCTATGGAGTGAAACAAGCACTTACGCACTAGTTAGCAGTGACAAATTGCAGAGTTCTAAAGCCAGCAAAAATAAATTCCAGCTAAAATAGGATGGTGAAGGCCAAAAACTTATGGGATGACCAATCTAAGGCTGACAGGTCTAACAGCCTGCTAACTGAATATCAATCAAGGGTGTCACAATTTGTGGCCCCAGTGATTGGCAAAAAACACAGGGATGGTGGCCTGCAAGGAACAGCAGACCGCCATCCCTGTGATAACATTCTAAATTGGAAACACCTTTTTTTAAAGCAGGGTTGATTTGAGAAAGTGAAAGGCAGTGTTCAGCCAGGTAGAAGGGCAAACATCTGTCTAGCATTCTTTAGTCGCTGAGAAGTAAAAGTACTACTTTTGACAGCTTTTTATCGAAGGGTAGAATCCAATCTTTAAAAAGGGGAACCGACTGGATCCTGGATGCTATTGGCCCATCTCTTTACTGGATGTCTTGACAAAAATAGTAGGCCGAATAATATTAGAACTACTTCAGGTCTGGGCAGAGGATAATGTGGTTTTATCTGACCTACATGAGGGTTTAGGGACGGTTGAACCGAGTTTAAATGTATCAATTTTAATGGGGAAATATGCACGGGCGAAGAAGGGGTAGTTGTGTTTAGCATTTGTGGACCTAACAGCAGCTTTTGACTGTGTGAAGCATAATAAACTCTGGGAGATATTAGAAGTTATGGGGGTTGACGTACAGATTATTTACTTTCTTAAGTTAAGCGTTTTTATAGTGATGCTAAGGCACATGTATGATGTGGTTTGAATGGTGAGCGCTCGTCCTCATTCCCAGTCCAATAAGGAGGGGGGTCAGGCAAGGATGAGTCCTGGCCCTCTTTCTTTTTAATCTTTATATTAATGACTTGGGTGAGGCACTCCTGAAGGACAATCAAAATTTCACTCAAGTAGTTGGAAGTCCAATACCTGCTCTCCTGTATGCGGATGACGCAGTATTGATGTCCCGCACACATATAGGTTTCCAGAGGGTTTTAGTTCGTTTTTCAAACTTTATGAAAGAACTTGGCCTAAGAGTGAATACCTCGAAGACTTTTATTATGAGGTGCAGCCATGGCAGTAAGAGGTCCAAGGATATGTTTGTGACAGGACAGAAGATTGGGGTTACTTAGGGATTTTCATACCTCGGAACTCTCTTTGACCATAATGATTCCTGGGTACAAGCAGTTTCAGGGAAAAAACTATTTATTAAGAACAACAAACGCCCTTACCAACTTTGCAAGAAAACTGGATAGTAGAGCTTATTAAAACCTACAAATCAAAGTGTGTCTCCTCTGCGGTGTATGGGGCAGGGGTCTAGGTTTTCGCTGATTTGCTCCCGATTCAATGGGTGGAAAACTCTTTTTAAAGATACATTTTGTCTGTGCCGAAGAGTACCTCATCGTATATATGTCATGCTGAGTTGGGCCTCCCTTTCATTACTGATTTATTACAACTAGAGCCTATTCTTTTATGGCATAGGCTCTGGACTAGAGAAGAGACAAAGCTAAATAGAGATATTTTAACAGATAGTCTGACATTGGGAGGGGCCCTAAAGATCCCATAGGTAAGATATGTTCAAGGCTTCTTGCATGATCTAGGTCGCATAGAATACTTCACCGATCCAAGAACTACTCAGATAACAACTAGAAAGGAGCTAAAAAAAAGAGGGTCTTTTGTTATTTGACACTATCAGAATGTCGTCAGAGGCTACAAAACCAACTGTCCAGCATAATCAGTTGATTTTTTTACCACTTTTAATATTAAACCCTATTTAACTTTTGTACCAGGTTTATGACAGGTTTGTATTGACCATATTTAAGTTGGGGGACTTTCACAGACTTGTTAGTTTTCCGAAAATGAATAACTGGGGTTAAGACCTCCAAATGTTTCCTCTTGATAATTATTCAGCACAGTCTACTATACATGTTGTATTTATTTTGTAGGTTTTATGCCGATATGAGGAAAGCCTATATTTTATCAGTCCTAAAATCGTTGGGGCTTCGTCAATGCCGACCTCCTCTCATTGTATTACAACCTTTGGATAATGAGCACAGGATTTTTCGGATTGTAACTTTTTTTTAAACGTGTACTGAGTCAAGTGAAATATATGTTTACCTAATTTATTGTTTTTAGAAACCGGTATTGGTATAATTCTATTATGTTTTAAATGTTTATAATGAATTGTGGATAATATTCTTTGTTGTTCGGTATCCCATCTTATGGAATGATTTAAGTGTTACTTTTGTGTGCTTTTAATGAGTGTTTGATATAGCATTCAAATAAAGCTTTCTTTGACCTTGACCTTGACAGCTTGTATAAAGATATCAATTTTCTGAAATTATCTGAACTGAAGTTAGTGCAGTTCTATTTGGATGTGGGTGCTAAGGCTATTCCATAATTTGAGGCCTTAGCTTAATGGTGTCAGTGGGAAGAATAAGAATTCTATGACTAGCAAATAAAGGCACAGGGTAGAATCACTTGACGAGAGAAAAGGGAGATCAAAATAAGAACACACGACCACATCATGAAACTTTCGAATTTCGCTATTAGGTGTTTTTGGTAGTAAAAAAAGACAGCACTTCGTGCAAATTCCTTTTACTACCATATTGATAAATCAGACTTGGACGCTGATAATATGCTACTGGGAAGTAGAGTATCAGCTTCAATTACCTTTAGACTGAAGCAAGGACATGGGTCAGGCTAATCTGACTGCAGATCTAGGTAAAGAAATAATATCCATGAAAAGAGATGAAAGAGTTTATAGATTGGGAAAAAAGTGCAAACAGTGAGAGTAGGAAGAAATACAGATAACAACTATTGGCATAACCAATAGGTCTTACCATTGGGACCTTATAAGCGTTGTCATCCAGCACAATCTCCTTGGTGCAACAACATCGAGTGTTGCATTGCTAAACCAAGCCAATGCTTGTTTTGAGTGAGTGGCTCGTGCAGGTATGCCACTGTGAGGTAGAGATGATGCAAGTGCTTTTACAGGACCCCCTGTGGCATTGCGCTTCTTCAAAATGAATCTTGGATCAGGTGTAATACGTCTTGCCCCTTTTCCTGTCTTCTCGCACCCAATGCATCCCTAAATGTCCTATGTACAGCCGGGGTTGACACTCCTATTACCCCTACCCTCCAGTGACTCTTTACACGTCATGGATGGTGGTGGTGGTGGCCGTGGTGGACATGGTGGTGGACATGGTGATGGTGGTGGTGGTTGTGGACGTGGTAGTGGTGGTGGACATGGTGGTGGTGGATGTGGGGGTGATGGTGGATGTGATGGTGGTGGATGTGGTGGTGGTGGTGGACGTGGTGGATGTGGTGCTGTTGGACGTAGTGGTGAATTTGGTGGTGGAGGTGGTGGTGGAAGTGGTGGTGGTGGTGGACATGGTGGTGGATGTGGTGGTGGTGGATATTGTGGACATGGTGGTGGTGGATGTGGTGTGGTGGTGGATGTGGTGGTGGTGGACGTGGTGGGTGTGGTGGTGGATGTGGTGGACACGGTGGTGGTGGACACGTGGTGGATGTGGTGCTGGTGGTGGATGTGGTGGTGGTGTTGGACATGATGCTGGTGGTGGTGGACGTGGTGGTGGTGGATGTGGTGGTGGTGGATGTGGTGGTGGTGGACGCGGTGGACATATTATATTATGTTATGTTATTGTATTTTTATATAGCGCAAATTACCACTGGTCTCTAAGCGTTTAAGAGAAGAAGCAGAGCACTGCATAACTGCAGGACGGAGGATTAAACAGATGACAATGTTTCTCTGAACAGGTGAGTTTTTAGCAGCTTTCTAAAGGGGAGCAGGGCTGATTCCTTGCGCAAGGATTCTGGTAGCTCATTCCAGATCCGAGGCAGGAGGACCGAAAACGCTCTGGCTTCTTTGGTTTTAAGATTGTATCTGGAAGAGGCTAGTCTGCAGGTCTCTAAGGAGCGTAGGGTCCGACCCGGCACGTACTTTATTACTCTGTCTTTTATATATTTTGGTGCATCTCCATATAGGGCCTTATATGCTATACACAGGCTCTTAAAGTGCACCCGCTGTTCCATAGGCAGCCAGTGCAATTTGTGTAGCAGGGGGGTGGCTCTTGTGCGCCTAGGGAGGCTGACAATTAACCTGGCAGCATCATTTTGTACAACCTGCAGCCTCCTCAGTAGCTTCTGTGGGATGCCTAAATAGAGGGCATTCCCATAGTCTAGCCGAGAGATGACCGTAGCTGTTACAATTGATTGTAGGGCAGAGGTAGAAATTGCCTGAGAAGACCCATACAGATACCCACCACTGCCGATACCTGGCTTGACATTGACAGATCAGAGTCAATCTTGAAGCCTAGGCTCTTTACTTCTGGTACAGGGGATGGTGCCACACCTAATTCTGAGAGCCAAAACAGTTCACACCAAGGGCTTTTTTGAGCTGGAACAATAGCACCTCGGTTTTGTCCGGGTTGATTTTTAGCGAATTGGCTGCCATCCAGTTAACGGTGAACCTGAGGAGATTTCTCACTGCTTCCTGTGCCTGGCTGGTATGATCAAGACGAACCAGGAGTTGGGTGTAATCAGTGTAGTGAAAGACCTGGTAGTCCCTGCCTGTGAGCGCCATCACCAGGGGCTGCAGGTAGGTGTTAAAGAGGAGTGGAGACAGTGCAGAGCCCTGGGGGACTCCACAGGTCAGGGTGCCCAAAGTCGACGCATGGTCCCCCATTTGGACTCGCTGGGTACGGTTGGTCAAGAAGGATCTTAGCCACTGAAATGCTTGCCCTTTTATGCCCAGGTTCGACAAACGGCTCAGCAAGATGTCATAGCTGACTGTGTCGAATGCTGCTGAAAGATCTAATAGAATCAGAGCACTCTGTTTTTTATCGGCTCTGATTCTAAGCTCGTCCAAACCAACACCATCGCCAGCTCAGTGCTATGATGTGTCCTGAAACCCGCTTGTCTAGAATGAAGAAGGAGATGGGCATCTAGATATTTTGAAAGGGATTTCCGGACATGTTGTTCCAGTATTTTAGCAAGAAAAGGGAGCTGTGAGATGGGCCAATAGTTTTTTAAGGCTGACACATCTGCCCCTGGTTTTTTCAAAAGGGGAGTGACCCTTGCTTCCTTCAACATTGCTGGTAGATGGCCCAGATCTAAAGATTCGTTGAGTAGTTCCAGGGCCTGTTTTACCACTCCCGGCAGGGCCATTTGAAAAATGCCTGGCGGGCAGGGGTCCATTTGCGAGCCTGATTTGATCTTTTTGGCCATTGTAGTTAGGGTGTCCTGGTCGAGTTTTGGGAAACTAGCCAGCTGGCTACTTGGGAATGGAGGGCCATCCAAGTCCAAGAGACTAGTGTGATGTATTCCTATAGGTTCTGTATTGATCCCCCTATTCCTGACCCTATTCTGGTTAACAAGTTAACTAGCAGTCAGCCCATGAGGCAGAAAACCCCCATGATGCAGGAACCGTTATCTGATAAAGCCACACTACGGCACAGGAACGTGTTATCTGATTAGGTCATAACGCTTGCCATCTAATTAGACAAGCGATATTCCTCCAGCCCCTGATAAGGCATACGGAGTTCTCAAAACAAATCAAACCTATGACAACCTGGGAAAAACCCTGCGGCCATTGTTTTGATTTCCTCGAGAACTTCAGCAAAAGAATGTGCTAACGACCAAGTCGTATGACATCCTTATTGACGTATCTATGTCCATCCTTACGTCAATCTCGGCACCTTAAAGGTATAAATATTACCGATATTGCCCTATGCAAACAGACGCGGTGGTGACGAGATCGGAGCAGCCAGACTTGCCGAAGCCCAGAGCAGAGCAGACCCCGCTGGCACAGCCCCGCCTTCTTGACGCGCTGAGAACAAGCAGCTGCCTATTTCTCCTGCCGAGAAATCCAGCTCCGGCGCTTCCGGGTAGCCCTCGCAGGCAGCCTGGAATATCGAGACCAGAGACGAGAGATACCATCCCTCATCCATCCTAGATTCCAGGTACAGAATTGAATAACCCCTCGCAGAGAATTCTTGAGTCAGTCACTTGGCAAAAACAAACTTAACTTAAACTGTAACTTTCTATTCCCGCCCACGTATTAGACTTAGGTCAGGTACACGGGGTAGGCGTAGCTAGAAACACCAGTTGAGTACGATTAGTCAAATGTATATGTGTATGTAATATATTTTATTCATTTTAAACCTTCATATGGCTTAGAAACCATATCAATGTTTTTACAGTATTATTTTATACTTCTGCTTTTAATGTATGCACTTTACTTAACTATAAGTATTGCAAGAATATCGATCCATTTCTCTTGTATGAGAAAAGAGACTGATCAATAAATAACATCTTTTATTGAACACGCCCGTCTCTTCCTTTTCTCTACAATCTGATGAGACTAAGAATGCACGTACTGACTGAGTAAAATAAATTGCCTTTTGTTCACACGACTCTCGAGATACACTCTTGATTAGGGGAGAGCAAAGTTGTCATGTTCTATGGTTGTCAGAAACTAAATCCCTTCTTGTCTATCCAGGGAGGTTCAACTCCTCCTTGCCTATTCGAGAAAGTTTCTAGTGAACTCTGAGCTAGCTGGCAAACCCAAAACTTTAAGTCTAATATCGACAGTAGTAGACCTAGTTAACGTCTGGTCTAGGCCTATACTATTGAAGGTATTATTCCAATGCGCAGAGCCTATTGGGATAATAGGAACTACACTACATGGCGCCCAATGCGTTTGGAAAGGGCGATAAAACTAACGTAAGACATTTAGAGTAACTCAGTCGTGCTTTCTCACTCAGACCCCTTTTTTCCCATAATACTCCAAAGACGTCTGGAGTGGGTAAAAGGTAATATCCGCCAAACCTCACAGGAGGAAACTCCTATGTATGGTACTTGGTTTAGTCAACGTTGAAGGATACACCGTTCCAAAATATTGTGCATCTAATCTTTGTTTCCATAAGAACCTGATCTGCAAACAAAGGAAATAACCTTCCTGTCGTTAAAATGGTAGACAGTGATGATGAAAGAGAGACAGTTAGAATAGCAACTGAACTCGCAGCAGCTGATACTGCCATACAGGAAGCAGACCCGGGTATAATACTGATCCCGGTCATCAAAAGAAAATCTATAACCTTAAAACTTATAGAAAATGGACTGACACCTAGAGGTGGCACAGTCATATTCGTAATTGAGGCACACGAATATCGGCAGACAGAGGTATACTATTCATGGATACATTTTCCAGCAGCAAATGCTGTAACAAAGTACTTCCACTATTACAAAACAGAGGAACCTCCTGAAACGTACACTCCTTTCGAGGAGGTGGAAGTACCACTCAAATTTCAAGAGCACCTGCTCTTATTTGATGGCGCCCTAAAACATAATAATCACATCACCAGGCTCGGTCCCTTAGGCAGACCAGGAGCAACGTGGCCGGTCCTAGCCGGATACACACCACATCCAGACATCGACGGGATGTCTGCAGCAAACCTTTTAACACCGCTAAAACAACTAATAAAAATACACAGACAATTAATCCAGTATGTGATGCGGACTTCAACAATTCAACCTGCACTTAAAATTCCACAGCTGACCCCTCACCAGGGGAACACAAATAAAATTACACCACAGAACATACAGTCCTGCCTAGGTAAAGTACTGGCTAAACGGGAACAAATACCATTCTGGTTGGCACAAAAAATCACCCAAATAGAGGCGGTGTTTCCAGACACCACCCCGTTAGAAAAACACAGGATTCTGACTATCTGTCTTCCAATGGGAATCGCACCACACTTGGAGGACTGTGACACTTGGGGTACAGTCTTTGCTTCCATTTACACAAAAACGCACGGTGTTCCATCCATCTCGGTAATACCAGATGTGCTAAAACAAATTCAAGACGAATACGGTCCAGAACCCGCTTTAACTCTTGGTATGAAATTACTGAAAGACTTCAAGCAGGTCTCGGCTATATTACTAGCCAACATAAAGGGAGAAGCAGCAAACGTGGCAATCCGCCAGAGGTTAAAGGAGACAGATATAGCAGACCAACCAGCTGAAATTGCCAGAATCATAGAAAAATCCTATGAGGAACTAGGTAGGGATAGTTTAGGTGGAATACCAGTAAAACCACAACTGATTGAAAGTCCTGAAAAAATATTTTTTAATAATAATTCAACATCACAGAAAAAGAGCTGGGATGGAAACAAACAATCCAATCCTAAAGAAAAGAAATTCCAGTCCAGAGGAAGGTCTCCTAGGCGAAGAGAAAAATCTCCGAACCAAAGACATAGGTCACCTCAGAGTGACCCATCTGGGAAAAGATATAACCTTAGAAATAGGGATAATCTAAAGAAGCCTGATAGATATCAAGACATTGATACACGTCCCTCTCAATCTTTTCAGACTTCCTCGCAGAAATCGGAAAGAAGAGGACGATCAGAACAAAGAGAAGAGCACGCCAAGTCCAAAGACAAGGAACCTGCTCAGCTAAAAAAGAAATTACAATTTCCAAAAAAGAAGGCAGCCAGTATCAAGGTAGTTAACAATGCCGAGAATACTGAGGACACAACTGAAAAACGGAGAATGGGCTCAGACAATGCTAGACAGCGCAGCAGAAGTGAGCATAGCTCGCAAAGTCCTTATGAATCATCTGGAGACAGTGGACACGAATGAATATCTTCAAGTGGAAACTGCAGACACCAGAGTTAGCAAACCTCACAAAATATATGAAATAACATTACGTATAGAGGGGGATGAGACTAGAAAAATAAGGGGACTATTCTTGGATAATCTCTCTAAGGGCTATGACATCCTTCTAGCTGAAAAAGACTGGCCACCAGAGTTTGTCAGGGATTGCCCTCATGGCGAAGAAATAATTATGCCTGCCTTCTCAAATCATATCCCAATTCATAAAAAATACACACTTGCTAGAAAGTGGGCAGTTGCTCAAGCTCCTGCTTTATATAAAAATCACGTAGGATGGGATGAGGACTCTCCTCCTCACAAAATCCAGTTAAAATCACAACCTACTGCACAAAGACAGTACCCAATTAAGCAAGAAGCTAAAAAACAGGTAAAAGAAATCCTAGATCAGCTAGAATACCAGGGGGTGATTGAAACTTGCACCTCACAAATGAACAACCCTTTGTTTCCGGTCTCCAAACCAGACAAATCATACCGTCTAGTTTTGGATTACCGACACCTTAACTCATGTTGCAAAACTTTTGCAGTGCAAAATTCGCATAGTGCTGCACTAATGAATAACATAGTGCGCAAAAAATACAAAACAACATTAGACATATCTAATGGATTCTTTTGTCAAAACATAGCACCAGAGAGCAGATATTTGTCTGCGTTCTCAATAAATGGCACTCAAAAACAATTCTGTCGGTTAGCCCAGGGGTACAAGAACAGCCCGGGAGTATTCTCAGCGAGAGTAACAGAATTACTACAAACATATGATGACGAAGCATTATCTTATGTCGACGACATATACTTAACAGATGATGACTTGGAGACTCACTTGAAGAGAGTGAACACCATAATTCTTGGGTTCGCAGCAGAGGGTTACAAATTCAACTTTAAAAAATCCAGAATTGCCCATCTGACAGTCCTGTTCTTAGGATACGAATTATCAAGTGAAGGCAAAAGCCTGGCTGACAATTTTCTAGAGAAATGTGCCGTACTCCAAGCACCTAGAACACTAAAAAACCTACAGTCAATTCTAGGCTTCCTAAATTTCGGAAGAACATACATTGCAAATTAGGCAGAAAGGGTCAAACCCCTTTATGATCTAATAAAACTAGATTTTAAAAGAACCAATTGGACTCAAATACACACAGAAATTCTGAGATCCTTACAAACAGACATGTTAATTAAAACAAAATTAGAAACACGTGATAACACACGCAATCTTGTGATTCGAGTCATCCCAGGGAGATGCGGATTCACATACCTGACCTCTAATGAGGGAGAAAAGGTACCAATTGCATTCAAATCACACTTGTACACAGAGGCTGAAAAGAAGTTCAGTATTAAAGAAAACATTGTTCATGCAGTTCAAACCGCAATAGCTAGAGAAAAAGATAAAGCTGACGGTAGACACATCACAGTCAGAACAGCAGAATCAGCCTTTGAGGCACTAACAACACCGTGTAATTTACCAACAACAACATTGAATCCGGAATGGATACGATGGGTGAATTCAATCACAACGGACAAAGTATACTACTACTTTGATCCAGAATTAAAAGAATTAAAAAATGTAGAATATGAAAGAAAATTCCCTCTGCCAATCGACATTCTGCCCTTACGACAGTACGCCTGTGTAATCTATACAGACGGACATGCTCAACCCTCCGTTTGGGGAGAACAAGCATACAACCCCACATGTGGGATTACAAAAGAAGTGTGGCGCGGAGGTAAACTAAGACCTCTATTAACAAAGACACACTCAGTAGAAACTAATTCAGAACAACAGACTGAAATATTAGCATTGAAAATGGAGCTAGATAATGCGGATCGCGAATTCCCGACACTTATAGTGTCCGATTCATATTACTGCGTCAAATCATACAACAAGGATTTGCAGACATGGATTCAAAACGGTTACAAAGATGACACAGGTGCAGCAATAAAGCAAAAACTGCTTTGGGAACAAATAGTTCTGTTACAAAAAGAACTACCAAAGACTCACGTGACACACTCACTGAGTCATCAGCGTGATGGCGTTCACGTTGCAGGGAATTCATTGGATGAGACAGCCACAGCGGTAGCAACTAAATCGGCTTCCGTAGTTCGAAAAAAGCGTACATTAAAATATATTGACGGTGAAACGGTACTGGCGGTGAAAACGTCATTAAAAGGCGACTGCTCAGCGCTACCGATCAACTATCCACTCAATTATACATACATAATCGATGCAAACTCCGTCCCTTTTGCTCGAATCCCTGGAGTGGGGGATAGAGTGATTCCAAACATGGACAGGAGAAACTTGTTAATCGCAGACGCACATATGGGTGAGGGTCTCAGACACCTCAAACTAAAAGATTCTCTGGAAGAATTACAATCAAGGTACTGGTGGCCAGGCATGAGCCTGCATCATACCATGTTTGTAAAAAACTGCCCAAACTGCAACAGGAATCGTAGTGGTGAGAGAAACGGCGTAATATCGTGTCGTTTCACTCCAGAAAAAATCAACAGTAAAAAGCAAGGCTTGCGATTAACATATACAGGCTGGTTTCCACTTATAATGTAGATCACCAGCACTCGGCTGACGTCTGGACTGTTATACAAGATTTGCGAGTCTAAATGGCATATACGCTAAGAGCATGCTACGTTTGACCATTGTTTCACTCTAGCCCTCCAGCCTGTTGGGAAACATGGCCAAATGAGCATAGCACAGCGGGAATCTTCTCACTTCCTTCCTGAGGGATACGGGATGGTGTAAAGAAAAAACCAAGGCATAAAGCGATCTATAATGGAAAGGATATTAGGTTCGGGAGCTGGGTGGGTCAAACATCTAATAAGTGTCCAACGTAGTCTAAATAACTTGCCAAGAAATTCTCTGAAGGGATTCAGTCCGTACGAATTATTATTTGGAACTAGGATGTTAATCTCTGACCTTGATAGTCAAACTTCAGTGGTGAAGGAAAAGAGCTTTGATATCAAAGATCGTTTGGCTATTTTGCAGGACTTAAACAAAACAAGAAAAGACCTGAGCAACATAAAGTTGAAACAGCAGCCAACAACCACTGAAGAACCACCACCTGTCCCAGCAAGACCTGTCTGGATTCCAAAAGTCAGGGATCTAGTCAGAGAAAAGATCGCGGTAAAGAAGGAATTTGGCCTTCTTACAGAAAAGCAGTTCCTGTCTTGTCTATCAACGGGACAAGATCAGTTGTACTACCGCCGCTTGCTGGTAAAAAGGAGAACCGAGTTGTATTCATCGACCTGGTAAAACCACAATCATGTGGCCGATAACAAATAGTAGGCCAAGTGGACTCCCAATAAGTAGCAGAACACCAAGGTTTGCTACCAGTACAGAGGTCCTAACAAAGAGGCTAATCACATTCGAAACGCCTACAGAAGAACAACAAGGACTATGCAACAATGCAATGGAACTTAAACCTCTGAAAACCCAAATAAAAACATTTAGCAGAGACACACCAACTTACAATGAAGTAACAAACGAATGTGCAAGAAACAGTAATCCTCAAGCAATTGGAACAATTGACAGAACTGCATCCGGCTACTTCATAAACTTCGATGATTCCTCTGAAGGGTTCAGTGAATCAAAAACACAGCCATCAACAAAAACCTTTAAAGATAAAGCTAAAGAACTTTTGAAACAACTGAAAGAAACATATCTAATTTCTCCATGGATTGAATTTTGGGTGGGTTTTGTGCATTTATCCTCATACTTTGGCCCATCATGGTACTAACTTTGGGACGCTTCATTGAGGGAAAATATGCTAAAATGGACACAGCAAGTCAGAAAATCAACTTGATCCTCAAACCACACACATCTTCACACGTCGAGAAAAGAGAACTTTCTTCAGTCAACTTCACAGCCAATCCTATACCGGGTGGGGTAGCATGGGACAACACTGACTACGAAATTTATTGTCCGGTCGAAATCCTGAAATATCCACACCAAATCAAGATCTCGTTGAGTGACTTTGTAAAACCAAGCTCATTCGCTGATGATTGGGACTTCGAAAGTATAAATAACATGATGTCTGACTTAGTAATGTCTGCTAAATTTACCAAACATGATTATTTACAGGGTGCTACAAATTATGATAGTATGTATTGCTACAACCACTATGATAACCATTTTTTACATAGATCTGCACAACCTAGAAATGTTTTAAATTATAATCAATGGGAACATTGTGCAACCCCTCCAAAAGGAAGCTCAAGAACCGTTTACGACAAATATTCATATTTTTCAGGTTTTAACATAAGTAATGCTGAAACATTTTATTTCAAATTATCAAATAAGACAGGGACAAAGACCATGATAACAAACACAAAATTGATATATTCAGACTCATTCTTTGAACAAATGAATACTTTTGGTTTTGATTATTGGGACAAAAATGTTGAATTGAAAAGTGTTTGGGGCACAAAAGAATGGCAAGTACAGGGTATAGAATCTTTGTTTAGAGCCTGCATGATCCCAGAACAAATTATATTTTTAAATGACACTGTTCAACAAACCACCTGTCTTGGCCTAGCCAAAATCAAAGACTTAAATAAACCGTCTATTCCAAAACCAACAATGAACAGCAATAGCTCTACAGATGAAGAGATAGACGTAAATTATGTATTAAACAAAAACAGAACACATCCAGATTGGAAAAAGTGGTTGATCTGGCCCACAGATACTAATAACTGTCAAGACAGATTCCTGAACAAAACACAGGGGTTCAAAATGACCAGGCCAGACCCTAGATATCCTCAAAGATAACACCCAGGGATAATAACCACCTACAGTGTGGGCAAATTATGCCTTCAGTGGCTACAAACTTCCACACTGGCAGAAATTAAGCAACACCTAACTTTACTTACTGATGGTGCTGACTTGCGTGATTTCATTATGGGACCACGCAAACAGCGTCAAAAGCGTTTCATAGCAGCCTCTGTATATGCAGCATACAACGAGGCCTGGAAGGTGACTCAAATTGAGACAGCAGAAAGAATACGGGAAATTGACCGTATTAATATGGAAAAATCACTTTCTGTAGTGGACAATGGGTTAATGACTCTGTCCACCAGAATTTTTTCTCTGGACAGCATTGTGTCTTCAGCAATCGACATATTATCGCAAGACTTACTGTTGTTACAACACGGTCAGTCTCAATTGCATTCTATTGTACAGCTTGGCTGGACGTTACAAAATCTGCGTTCAGGCTATGTGCCTTGGCGATTAATCAACACAACGTCACTATTCCATATCTTTAACCTTACTGATAGACAAATCAGTATGGCACAAAAAGGTGCTGATTATACAATCCTGAGCATTGAGAAACTCGAAAGATTACCAGTGACAATGTCAGAACGACCTGTCAGTGAATGGATAATACACGGGATAATTAATATTCCAATATCAACCTTCAGGTTTCAATACTGCCAAAAATATATACAGGCTGGCATGTACGAAAAATTGGGGAAAGGGTACATTAAAACAACATGGAACTTGCCCCATTCACATGCATGTGTCAGTAACAAAGGACAGAAAGTGTTTCTTAGTGGCAATAATTGTGCGATGTCACTGAGCGGTACACTTCTGTGTAACGGAATTAGTTTGCATGGAGCCTGTGAAGGGAACTCAAATAACCTTTCATGTCACCAGCTAGGCGCACCTGCAACAGAGATAGAACCATTCTTTCAAAGACTCTATAATGGGAGTTACATTCTAATTGTAGACCGCAGATGCTGTAGTCTTATGCCCGGGACTCCTTATCTCGTAACTACGACTGCGAAGGTCAAGTGCTGTGGACGCTTATTGTTCCCCAGCTCCTTTCCAGACAGGGAGGCAAGGGCATGGCCCAACTTGAAAATTACTTCTATTCGAATAGATACTTTAAGCAGAATGAAAACTGTGCTTCTTCAGACGTCGACAAGGCTCACGTCATCGAAAGAAACGTATGATCTCCAAGTCGCAAGGACGACTGCAGAGATACATTCATTGTTATCAACTAATTCCCCCATACATTTCGCAGAAATCCTGAATGAAATCTTAAATATTTCTGATGTCAGTGGAGTCTCAAAGGTATTTAAGACAGTATTTTCGATGGCATTAACACCATTCAAAGCCATACTGGGTATTTTTCCAGATTTCGTCCACTCGATTTTTGGCGGACTTCCCCTCATTTTGGGACTAATTGCAGGAATCCTATTCCTAGTCCTTATATTTCGTTATGGCAAACCGTGTCACAGACAGAACACCTGCGACAAGGGAAGAAACAATCCTAGCCATTGGATACCGGGACCGGATATCAAAAATCCTGGGACTATCCCGGCTTAGAGACCTGAACATGACTTGGTTTCTATCATTTCGACCAATGTGGCAACGATGTGTTTTACCTGTGTTAAGGTGCCTGCTATGCAGAGAAGAATGCGTGTTAGACACCTGTCTGACGCTACAATCGGATGCGCCAATGGATGCAGAGACATTGTTGAGTCCAATCAAGGCTCATGCTTTGTGCTGCCCTCAACGGCTGCCAATCCTGATGACGGCATTCGTGGAAGCTTCACCACTACGATTAAGGGGTAGTGAAGTTCAAGATGAAAGCAGCATCGATCAGGTACGACCTTCTGTCAGCAATCCTATTCAAAATGTCAATGGAGACAATCATGCGCACGAATGCATGGTCACGCCTTTTTCCGAGTTAGTGGAACTTTCCCAGGAAGCTGTTGACAGCTTTTTCGAAAGCCTAAATGAAATGATGTTCTCACCAGAGCAGAAATAGTGACTTTTGAGCAAGCTCGCACACGGCGTTCCCAACACCCTGAATTTGGCCTTCAACTTTCATAATAAAGTCACATGAACAATATTTTCCTCCAGTTCACGGACAGCAATTTTTTCAGCAGCCCCAGAATATTTTTACAATTTTCGGGACATTTATCTTCTGCTTAAAGTGAGAACTATTCTTAGAGAACTAAAATTTCTATTTTTTGACACTTTATAGACATTAGCTGCCCGCTGGTATGTTCATAAATATTTTATTCTGTGATGGAATGGTCTCGAACCTTTTTTCTGTATTAAGAGCCATTTCATGTGTAAATTCTCATATACCAAATAGCAATAATGTATACAAATGCGTAATTACTTTAGCATTATTCTACAGCTTGAGTGCATACTATACATATGACTGCATTTTTCCGTATATTTGATTATTTTCGAAATGCATTTATGTATTTTGGGGTGGTAAGGTATACACGATACTCTACAGTATGTTTTACTATGCATAGATTAGTAAATATGTCCATAGTTAGCGTGGAGTGGGTGTGATGTATTCCTATAGGTTCTGTATCGATCCCCCTATTCCTGACCCTATTCTGGTTAACAAGTTAACTAGCAGTCAGCCCATGAGGCAGAAAACCCCCATGATGCAGGAACCGTTATCTGATAAAGCCACACTACGGCACAGGAACGTGTTATCTGAGTAGGTCATAACGCTTGCCATCTAATTAGACAAGCGATATTCCTCCAGCCCCTGATAAGGCATACGGAGTTCTCAAAACAAATCAAACCTATGACAACCTGGGAAAAACCCTGCGGCCATTGTTTTGATTTCCTCGAGAACTTCAGCAAAAGAATGTGCTAACGACCAAGTCGTATGACATCCTTATTGACGTATCTATGTCCATCCTTACGTCAATCTCGGCACCTTAAAGGTATAAATATTACCGATATTGCCCTATGCAAACAGACGCGGTGGTGACGAGATCGGAGCAGCCAGACTTGCCGAAGCCCAGAGCAGAGCAGACCCCACTGGCGCAGCCCCGCCTTCTTGACGCGCTGAGAACAAGCAGCTGCCTATTTCTCCTGCCGAGAAATCCAGCTCCGGCGCTTCCGGGTAGCCCTCGCAGGCAGCCTGGAATATCGAGACCAGAGACGAGCGATACCATCCCTCATCCATCCTAGATTCCAGGTACAGAACTGAATAACCCCTCGCAGAGAATTCTTGAGTCAGTCACTTGGCAAAAACAAACTTAACTTAAACTGTAACTTTCTATTCCCGCCCACGTATTAGACTTAGGTCAGGTACACGGGGTAGGCGTAGCTAGAAACACCAGTTGAGTACGATTAGTCAAATGAATATGTGTATGTAACATATTTTATTCATTTTAAACCTTCATATGGCTTAGAAACCATATCAATGTTTTTACAGTATTATTTTATACTTCTGCTTTTAATGTATGCACTTTACTTAACTATAAGTATTGCAAGAATATCGATCCATTTCTCTTGTATGAGAAAAGAGACTGATCAATAAATAACATCTTTTATTGAACACGCTCGTCTCTTCCTTTTCTCTACAATCTGATGAGACTAAGAATGCACGTAATGACTGAGTAAAATAAATTGCCTTTTGTTCACACGACTCTCGAGATACACTCTTGATTAGGGGAGAGCAAAGTTGTCATGTTCTATGGTTGTCAGAAACTAAATCCCTTCTTGTCTATCCAGGGAGGTTCAACTCCTCCTTGCCTATTTGAGAAAGTTTCTAGTGAACTCTGAGCTAGCTGGCAAACCCAAAACTTTAAGTCTAATATCGACAGTAGTAGACCTAGTTAATGTCTGGTCTAGGCCTATACTATTGAAGGTATTATTCCAATGCGCAGAGCCTATTGGGATAATAGGAACTACACTACACTAGGGTCTACCGGGTTTGCGGCGATTTCTGAAACCTCCTGGAAGCTATCACAGGTTGGCAAATCTCCCATGGTGTGTTTGTCCCCTTTATGGCTCAGTAACTTCAGCATTACGAATATATCTTTTTGTTTGTTTCCCTCTAAGCTAATCTTAGCTTCATAGAATGCTGCCTTCTCAACTAGGATAGCTGATTTATATGTGCCGAGGTGAGTTTTATAAGTTGTTAAATTTAATGGATCATACCTAGGTCGCCATCTCCTCTTGGCTTGACGGAGGATTTGCTTTTTTTCCCTTTAGGACTCATCGTACCAAGGGGCTCCTTTCCCTATATCTCTAACCCTTTCTTTCCATTGAGGTGCCAGGGAGTCAATGGCCTGAAATAATCGGGAGATCAGGGCTGCACATTTGTGGTCCAGGTCGTCCTCACTTAGCACAGGGACGGGGATAGAGTGAAGTAAGGTGGCTAAGGAGTCTGCCTTGACGTTCTTCCATAGTCTAACTTGCCTCCACAAAGCTGGTGGCCGCAGGAGTGGGCTGTCCATAGGGACCCATCAACTAATTAACGAATGGTCCGACCAGGCACATGGACTAATATCGGTTGTCTGTGCCAGCGGTTTAGAGGACCAGATTAAGTCTAACGTGTGTCCCTTGACATGAGAAGGGCCGTTTACTGGTTGCATCATTTCCAAGAGCTCATGTTAGACTCAAATAGGGATTCCGCAGGTTCTCTAAGCAACCTGTCCCAGTGATATTAAAGTCCCCCGCTACTAGGAGGTGTTTATATCTGGACCATAGATCAGACAGAAGTTCCAGAAAACTCTCATTGAAATCAGGGGTAAGTCTAGGGGGACGATATGCAACTATAAGTATGAAGCAGGAAGATTTTTATCGCCAGGATGTCAGCGCTGTCACAGTTATCAGCAATTATTTTAGTAACTGTGAGGCTCTTTTTAAACAGAATCGCTACTCCCCCTCCTGCAGTCTCCTGGTCTATTATGCCAGACCGCGTTATAGTCAGCAGGCAGAGATGCAACCATGTCAGGGGTGGAAGTGTCCCCCAACCACGTCTCAGTAAGTGCCAAGACATCGATGTTATCCTCTTGCAGAAGGGAGAACACTTTGAGGTGATGTTTCTGCAGGGAGCGTGTATTAAGGACTGCTACATTCAGACTGTTTCCTATGGGGGCTCTGGGCTGCTCTGGAGTCCTCCGGGGCCCATCCCCCTCTCCCTCCAAGTGACTGTTCACTAGCAAGGAATCTGCTTGCAAATTTGCGCGTACACTTTCCTCTAGCCCACACCTATCCAGTTTAAGTGCCCATAAATTCTCAGGTATATAACTCACTGCCCGAACAGGGGATATGGCCCCTGCTCCCGGCCGGTGGTGGACGGGTGCAGACGGGCTTGCCTTTGGCGAACCTTCGGCGTGCCGCCGGCGCGCCTGCTGCACGCGTCCGCTGCCGTCGGCTCCATCTGCTGTTTTTATGGCAGCCGTGGCAGAGACTAGAGCGCTGACCAAAATGGCGGCGTGGCCTGTGCCACCGGAAGTTGATGTAACCGCTCCCCTCACTCTGTGCTCCCTCCACACAAACAGCACTTCAAGCTGCGGTGGACTGGGGAGAAGTGACCGGGATGCGGCGAAGGGCAGGTAGGTACAATGTGAATAATACACTTTCAAATGCCCCCGAAGTGTGGCTCTGCATCAGGCAGCTACCTGTACCCCTCCAAAATTAACAAAGTGCAGTGCAAGTGATTAAAAGTATCAGATTGCTCAAAGCTCAATTTTTAAAAACCTCCGTTATGGCTGCTCTTCCCTAGCATCCA